>NC_084988.1:27940894-28545019 GCF_963691925.1 Scomber scombrus
CAGACACACACAACTGTATTTGCACAATTAATTGTGTTTAATTAATTGGGTACACAGACTACAGACATCATAGAGTGAGTGTCATTTCTGTGTGGTATCAAAGTTCAGTAATGAAGATAAAATCATCATGCTCTTCACAATACAAAATCATACACATCATATTTTGCTACACCAGCCTCTGAGAGAAGAGGCTGGTGTGTCACTTAGCAAATGACACACTGAACCAAGAGCTGACTACAATGGAGTGCATCTCCACACTGTTGCTATAATCTTAGTCACCATCAGTGCAACAGTAGGGCAGCAGTTTGTGTGCAGCGCTCTGCCTCCACTCCTTGCAGGCAGAGTGGGCACGCCAACCACGTGCTGCAGGTTTTCCTGTTGACAGAGCAAGAGACATGGCTGCAGGCAAGTACAAGTGCTGTTGTCAATGGTCTATGGCTTGTGTACAGTTGTAATCCTGCTAATAATCCCCCTTTTTACGCTAATTAATCCTATTATATGTATTCTATTACTCCCCAAGCCTGTTGGCAGGTCAGTGGGTCCTTCATCTTGGAGAAGTTGCCACAGTTCTTCTTCTGTGGATTTCGGCATCTTAGTTGCTTCAGTCTCTTCATGCAATCCCAGACTGAAATAACTGACCCCTCACATATGATAGTACATAGCTTGTCATGTTATTGCCCACATTGATTTTCACATCTGTCATTTTGTATTACCAAAACAAACTTCATATTCCCAACATTTTTCCCACAAAACATCATTGTAAATCTTCCAACATTCAATTGTAATCATCACACTTAAAATCATTCTACTTCCCAAACATATGTATCTTTCAAAATAAGAGCACACTGCATTACTGATTCCTTCATAACATCCATTCATTGGCATGGTCAACATCCCCCTGGTGGTTGCTTGAGAGTTTAAGTATTTTTTACTCATGTTATGTTGTATCACACACCGGGGTGATCATGCAAACCTGCACCATGACAAAACTCCACAAGGCATCCTGTGTTGTCTCACAGTCACAGAACTCACCAGTATCACCTGTGTGCAGTCAGTTCACTGGGGAAGCAGAAAGTGAAATATCTATGTGTCAACTCCGTCAGTGTGTCATAGATGCTGACTGCCTCCACCATGGTCTTCTTTGCTAACTATACTGCATACTTCACAAAACCAAGGCATAACAATTTGATGATAAAATAAAATCTCTTCAATAATGGCAACTTTAATCGAGAAAATCACAGAAGAGAAACATATGCTGAGCTTTACTGTGGTGCACAACCATGTTGTAACATACTGTCTCTCCATATTACAGCAGACTTCTCTTGATCATGAGTCCAGACTGACTGACTGACGAACTGATCCTGCTCCTCCATGTGTAACCCATTACAGTGTGTTTTTGTGGCTTTCAACATGAAAGCAAATAAGGCAGACCAACCAAATGTAGGTCTGCTGAGTATGTTTTACATGACACTGGAGACAGCCTCTGCTGAAGCTCCATATGGAAGTTTGAAGTGCTTTAAAATATTATGTAATTGATTGTGTTAAAACCATTGTAGCAAAGGAGCTTGTAGAAAACGTGTACTTGTAACAACAAGAAACAAGGACTGATGTTCCATCTGATGCCAGAGCTCTGAGGCTTGTTTCAGTTCTCTGAGGTGTGGACATCTGATACTTGCTATGTTTGAAGCAGTTTACTGCCTCATTTGTCAGTGAACCTACAGGTGTTTTAAAAAGTTTGATCCACTGTGGGCTGCTTCTTCATTATGAAGTTCAATTTGTGGTGGAATTGTAAAGTCAGTTGGCAGTTGCAATGTCATTTGTACAAGTAAGGGAGGGAAAGCATTTAACAGTAAGGACTTTTTACCACATTATATGCAATGTTTCAGATACAATAATGACATTTTTGTGTGTGACAGTTCACACAAGACACTTTTATTTAGAATGGTTCTTAGCTCAGTACAGTTACTCCTCTACAGACTGTTTGCTGTGGACTTCCAGAATTATAAAATTGTATTTATTTCAAAGGAGTATTATTTATTACGTGTGAAGTGTAATTCACTTGTAATGCCAGTGCAATAAGTAGCAGCTAACATAAACAGTGTGATACAACTAAAGACTCTCAAGTGATGACGGATGGATCCAAGTATGCACTGAGACATTCTTGGTTTATGCAGGAGCCCAGGAGGATCATACTCATGCTGAAGGCATTCCAGAGAAGCAATGCATCCCTGCATAAAACCAATGGGTCCAGGAGAGACTCCACCCACACTCTGTCTCCATGTTTCCGTTCCCATTGTTAGCACTGGTTTATGCTGTGTCACAATCACAGATTGAAAAAAGAATCAGCCAAAGGTTGCATGCAGCGCAATCAAGCAACAGGACACGGTAACACATGTGTGTCATCAGTCCTCCCATCTCTTAGCTGATTTCTCCATCAACATCCATGTTTATTTTCAGAAGATGAGAGAGAGAGATTCCATCACTCCAGAACATGGAATATACAGTGGAGGTTCTACTCCATTTAAACCACTGCGGCCAGTTGTAACTTTTAGACGGATACAAGTTGCAAATACTTTGCCCCTCTCATAATGTTAATGGCAAGAAAAACTACAACCTCAACAATAAACAGAAAGTAGACTTTTCCCCTTTCTGACAATGTCCACAAAAATTGAAAATGTATAAGCTTCATAAAAGCTGAATTTATGGCGGAGCTGTTGTATTGGGTAGTATTAGATTGCACGTATTTCTAATAAAATAAAGTGCTCCATGATTGTCTATACAAAATGTAACAGAAATATAAACATCATGAAGATATGATATATAACATAGATATGAATAAAATGTAGGATATACAATAGTAATTCTGTTTTTGTTTTCTTAAGGAGGTATTGTCAATGCATTTCAGGGTGCACAGGTCTGCTGTCACAGGTGCACTGACCACTAATGGACCCACCCAAAAACTGCCACTGGAAATATTAGGTTGTACAGCATGATCATGTTGTTTCTATAATATGTTTCTGTGCCTCCCTTTGTACATCACCACACATACACACACGCACATATTTATTGTAGTGCTGTACAGTGGATCATCCCTGGCCATCATATTTTATCTTGCTCTTCCATAAAATGTGTTACGGGCCATAACTTTTTTTCTAAGGCCAAACCTTGTAAATGTTATATTATTTTGACATGGGAAAAGCTGTGGAGAACTCAGAGGTTTAACATATGATTCATATTTTCTTCTTTTTTTTGTAAAAAAAATATTTGCAATGCTTCTATTTCTGGTGGGAAAAGAGAAACATGGAAATATTTTTTCTCAATCCAGTCCAGTCCAGCTCAGTTTTTGAGGAATGTCTGTCACACCCTATACTACTGTTCTCTGGACAGAGGGCTGCTCTTAAGCAACAGGTTATACAGTATATCATTCACCATGTTAGAACACATGGATCAGATTCAGCTGCTGCTCTGAGGGCAAAATGTGTCTGTGTGTGTGAGAAGACAGATTTTTTTTGTTTGAGTCTTGATGTATTACTGCAGCCTTGAAGGATATGGCTACCATATTATCCTGAATTGAAAAGAGGTGACTTGCCAGCAGAGAACAAGCTACACAAGCAAATAGTTCTTTATTTGTAATGTAACCAGAACTATAGATCAATAAATGTAAAGATCCCCTCCATATATGTATTAAGACATACTGTATAAAAAAACAATTCTGACCCTGGTATTAATAAAAGTGGACAGCACTAAACACAAGTGTAAACAGCCTCCAAGACACATTGTGATCCAATCAGTGAACAGGTTATACAGTATACTTGCCGAGGTGGACTGAGACACATATATTTTGTAGTGTAAACGTTATAGTGTCCTGATGGTTGAAAGAATGGGGAGGAGCACAGATGTACATGAGTGGAGCATTCTGAACAGCTGGAATAGCCTGTACATGTATATTAGGTTTTGAACCATTTTTCTTAGCTCTTAGCTCTTTAGCCCACTCCAAAATAGTTGTGATATCACAAATCATTCTCGTAGGCCCATCCTTTAAAATCAGATAGTTAATGAGCACAAAGAATACTTCCTAAATATTCCAATATATAATATAAATAGAACTGCATGCATGCCCACTGTTAATGTGTGTACAGGTAAATCAGGTCCTTCAGGATTTCTAGATGTTCCACTTTATTTACCATCCAACTTGTTAACGTTTTTAAGCTGGTAATGTTCAATCACCTTGTGTGACGTTGTTAGACTAGGTACCCACAAAACCCAAACAATAAGCTGAAAGCTGTATAAATACATTATTTGCTTAAAGGATCAAGGTTACAGACAGGATTAAAAGTTTTGTCAATGAGGTCTGAATTATCCTGAGTAACAGGACATTGTGAACGTTGAAACATATTAGGATATTTCAGTTTTTCAAATGTAACTTTTGATGCTCTGAGCACCACAAACTAATTCTGAGATTTTCTTTGGAAAAACTGAATATAGTATCAAATCCTTTAACCATTATGATAAGCATTGTATTGAATGCACTCAACACATGGCATGTTTAGCATCTACCTCATTCACTGGATGCTGCAAGGACCCAGAGTGTATCTCTAAAATACAGCCACCTCTCTATTTATGGGCCTTTCCTGTTGAACCATATACATATGTTTTTAGTTGCATTGGTGGATTCCTGCTCGTCTCTGATAATGAGAATTACACAGCTCACCTACAACTTCGATACTCAGTTTTAGGAATGGACTGAACTAGTTTATGTTTATATTGGGGGAAAAACAGAGGGAAAATGAGTTAATCCCCTGAGGACCATAAATATATCAGTAAAGTCCAATTCAATATGTCTATTACAATTTTATTTTCTCATGTGTCCCAAATGTCACTGGAAGGAAAGTCGAGTGGAGAGGTCAAATGGTCAAACCTAATCATCTTCAGGAGACCACTGACAGAGTATTAAAGACACAAGACAGAAAGTCTCCTCTCTTACTTGTTTCTTAGAATAGAATACGAGTGAAAATTAGTCAGAAGTTTCATGGTGTATGATTCCATCTTACCCTATTTAGTTCACTAATCCAACTGACCAGTGGCGGCTGGTGAAAAATATTCTAGGTGGGGCTGTGCTTTATGAACTTTATGCACAGCTCCACTAATTCCTGAAGTCAATACGGCTCCCTTATTTCCTGTCTTACATTATTGGACAAACGGATTAATCCAGGTGTGTCTGACCATTGTTGTTGTCACTAGTGAGGTCAGACACACCTGGATTAATCAGTGTGTCCAATAATGTAAGACAGGAAATAAAGGAGCTGTATTGAGTTCAGGAAGTAGTGGAGCTGTGCATATAGCCTATTAACTCAGTTTCAATAACCATCCCAAAACAATTGAACATAAATGGCTGGATATCAGTGCTCTGTGAAATAGTAATTATTTAATGCCAATATTAATAAATTGAGGCATTCTTATACAAAACATAAATAGCATATTGCACAAACAAATAACTTATTAGGTTTAAACACATTTTTACACACAAAGCTGTTGACTGTTACAGCAGTGCCCCCTTGTGGCAGAGACATCACAGCAGAGCACATGAAATGGCACATTAGTGGTAAATAGGCAACACACTTGGCAGTTGAAATGATAACAAAACTCAACTGTTGTACACATTGATGTATTACAGTTCAATGACAATAATGACACCATGTAAGGTTTATGATCAGTAGTGACAGAGTAGCAGCATGTAAAGTGTAATTCAGTATGGTTTATCTGCTTTTGTGGCCTGCTGTACTCAAAGCCACTGAGGAGGACGTGATGAGGACAGGACGAAGAGTCTGAAGAGTAGCTCCTGGTGTCATTCCTTCCATCACACAGCATCTGCCAGTCTGCCATGGTGGAGTAACTGCAGTATTAGGCATTATGACCTGAGGAATGCAAGACAAAACATGTAACCTGTGTAAAAGATATTTCAGAGCTTTAATCTAAACAAACCTAACATGACCAACAATTCACACATTAAAGATTTCAGAATTGCTAAGCTGTCAATTACAATAAACTTCTTTAGTTATAGAAAACAGACAGTTGTAAGACCAAGATGTCTATCATCTTTATCAAAGTAACAGTCACAGTATTTCATCACCAGTACAATAGCTTGTTTATTATTTTTAGGACAAAAATATCATACTTTACATTTAGTCAAAAGTTTCTGAAATAGCAAGCAATATTATGTGTACTGTCCTGACAGCATTACTGTCTGTTTGGCCAACTAACATTACACAGGCAAGCCATACATACTTTCATGCTCACTTTGTGCTATACAATATGTGGACATACAATGTGATAACACACAGCACTAGTCGTAAGCATTCCTATTCCTTCCTCTGTTAATATTTCACAATGTTTATTGCTAACGTTAGCCACATGGCTGCCAGCTCAGAGGTAGCTTTAGCTCGCGTAGCTTAGCGTTAGCTCATTAATGCTAACAGCAAAACAACCAGTCTGAGTAGGAGAACTACTTTATATCCATCACTACAGGAGTTACACACAGTCCTATTCTTCTTCTTTGTCTCTCTCATAGAGGACAAATACACTTATAACCATCTCATTCACTGTAACTGCGACTACCGCCAGTATCTCACACACGCGCGCGCACACACCATACACACACACACACACACTTTATATATATATATATATATATTGAATGCTAGCTCCATGGCCATCATGAAGCCGAGCTGCAGCACAGGCGGCTGTCTGCTGCTCTGTCACCGCTGAGCCTCAAATATAACTAATGTTAGAGAGGCAACAGCTCGAGCCTGACCGTTAGCCCGTCCTAAGACTGTCAACTAAATGAACATGATATGTGACATTATGTCTAACGTTAGTCTAACACTAACTAAACAGATATGTGACTGTATATACACATAAAGTTACTTACTGGTCCATGGTTAGAAGCTCTAGCTCCTTACGCCTCACCCAGGGCCTCCCTCTGCGGCGGTTATATAGGGGAGTGGATTAACGGTTATATAGGGGGAGTGGATTAACGGTTATATAGGGGGAGTGGACTAACGGTTCTGGTGGAGAAAATTCCTGAAAGCTAATAAAGCTGTATTTCGCATATAGCCCCTTTAAAATCAAAAACACTAGGGAGGGTGGCGCCCTATCGCCCTCTATTGGCCAGCCGCCACTGCAACTGACTAACAGTTGCCATGCACTGCAAAACCTAACAAGTTGATCTTACTTTTAAAAAAGAATTTAGAAACAGATTGCCTTGAAAATTTTTAGTTTTAAGTTATGTTTATCTACTTGCTAAGTTTACTTAATATGTTGTTGGCAACATATGAGGACAACAACTGAAAGATCATCTCAAAAATATCGAGTGTATGAATGTATAACCTGTATAACATAAATTAGAAAACCTTACAAACTGAAATATGAGATAACACAGAATCACCTTCCTTTTAGAGTAACTGAATCTGAAAGTAAAAAATGATGTTGAAGGATTAGTAAGTGTCACCCGATCCCGCATGCAGCACACAAACCTACTGCAAAAGTTCATGTTTCCATATCTGAAGCTTTGGTTTCAAGTTACCTACTAGGTTAGGTATCACCCTTTGAATGAAGTCTAAGGTGTTCTTTAGTATCTTTGGATAGTTCAGATGAGACGCATATATTCGTCCAAATATAAAGTGAATGGCTTGAGTGTAGCATTCAGTGTCTTTCATGATGACATAACCTTGCAATATTATATCAAAGCTGGATGGCACAGGGCATTTGGACCTGGTTGCTGCCTGTCTTTGGGTATAACAATCAGTACCCCAACAGGAACTTATTTGAAATTCGCAATGCCGTCTGAATCCTGCAGGAAAAAAGGAAGGTTGAAAGATTAAGGAGAAAAGTGTCCCTAAAAAAGCCTTTTCACTCATGGGTAAGGCATACACAACAGACTCTGAAGAATTCACTGCCATCTTTCCTAAGAAAACAGGAAGACAACAGTCTGCATTGCTACAACATCATGGGTCTACCAGTGGGGGAAAAACAGTCACAAAAAACACCATAAAGAGGGGCACTAGATAAAAACACTGTTAAAAAGAACTAGCACAATTCTCTGCAATTATATAACGAATGGAAAAACAATGCTTAGACTCATTTTCAACTTTGGCAAGGATCATACCAACAAGATCTCAAGGAAACATGGGGTATGGTGGTCCAAGGACTCAAAAAAGTCATGCTCAAGATCTTTACCCACAACTCTTCTGAAAAACAGAACACAAACACAACCATAATACTTAACCCACACAGCATGTATTTCACATCATGCAAAAACGTTTGTGTTTTTGTATTTATGTAATCTGTATACTTATTTACTTTTTTAGTTTTTACATCATTCAGAAGTCCTGGTCTGTCTAGAGCCTTCAAGGTGCATCCTGGCCCTGTGGAGGTTTGTTTCACTTCTCCTGGGCCTCTTTATGTTTTTTCTGGTGGCTTTCCATCTGGGGTCTGCCATGTTCTCTTACTACAGTTGACTGACACATCCACAATTCCACATCTGCTCAGTTTGGGTTAGGGTCCCATTTTGGATTTCACACTTTTCTTCAATCCATAGCAACCTGTATATTCTGTCCTCACAGTTGCGTGCCTCAACAAGACTAGACAAAAAGCAAACAAACACTCCCCAAAAAAAAAACGGTTCTTGAAAAAGGTGTAGCTTTACTGTTAGTCATTTCTGTAAAACTGAAAAATATAGTACAAAACATGTATCAATATACTGCACAAATGGTGAATATATGTCTATGAAATTACAATGATGAATAGTTCCATGTACAAACTGCTGATTAACTTAACATAATAAATGTGAAATATATGTTTTAAATATATTTTTTAATGAATTTTAACCCCTTTGTCTTTACAAGTGGGGCGGCTGTGGCTCAGGAGGTAGAGCGGTCGTCCTCCAATTGGAAGATTGGCGGTTCGATTCCCAGCTCCTCCAGTCTACATGTCGATGTGTCCTTGGGCAAGACACTTAACCCCTAGTTGCTCCCGTTGCTGTGCCAACGGTGTATGAATGCGAGTGAATGGTTAGATTCCTCCTGATGTGCAGGTTGACACCCTGCGTGGTAGCTCCTGCCATCAGTGTATGAATGTGTGTGAATGTGGTGAATGAGTTGTAGTGTAAAGCGCTTTGAGTGGTCGAAAAGACTAGAAAGGCGCTATATAAGTACAGTACATTTACCATTTACAAGTAACATGAAAGGTAAATATTTGAATTTACCATAAATATCCAGCAAGTTAATTAACTCAGGTAAGTGTTAGCACATGAACTGTACAGTTTGACATAGGATTTACAGGAATACTCCTTCCAGTTAGCTAGTTGGCTGAAGAGTAGCATGTGTAGTAGCCTAAATTCATCTAGCAACTAAAAATAACATTTTCCTTCCACAGAGCAATTTCATGAAAATCTTCAATTACGCACATATCAACTTCAAGGCTTAAACAAAAGGAGATAACTGTTTTTGCTTGGAGGATTGAAAACAAAACTTAGGAGAGCACTACCCAAAAATGTTCACAAGGGACCAGTAATGCTGGGCTCAGCAAGGCAAGGGTGCTTTGCAATCAGGCTCTTAGGTTTATTTTGTGGACACTTGTACATCTCCTCAGCCAGCTTCTACAGAATATCGTGCTTCATGACTTCAGGTCAGTAGTGAATTCTCCTCAGTGAGAGTGAGTATTTCTGTCTTAAATTAGCTGAAGGCGTCTTTAAAATGATTTTGCAAAGAGCCTTTCATCTGTGTTGCTCTATCAGGTCATTTAGTTATATCCATGAAGCTACAAAAAAGCACAGTTGAACTCTAGGTCTTTATAGTGAAACATGAAGTCATACTGCAGAATCAGTGAATTGTTCAACTCACTTATTTTTTATTCCGCATCATTAGGTCTTTCACAGAAAGTTACTTTTCAAATGCTATAACCCTCATGGCCAGGACTGGTCCATGGTCCAGAAAGAATGAAATATGACAACAAGACAAAATGTAATGCTTCAGAGTAACAAAGACCATGCCTTTTACCCTGTGGGCATGAATACATAGTAACATAATAAGTCCTCAAGCATGAGCTACTTTTTCAGACGTCTAAGCTCTGAGGTGGTTATGATACACCTAGCAAGCATCTGTCAACAGAACATATTGGTGGTCACAACTAATGAGTGCAGAGAAACTTTGTACTTTCAGCAGAAAAACACCCTTCTAATGTGAAACTCTGTACATTAAAGCTCAAACGTTCAACTGTTGGAATAAGAGTGGAGGGGAACTTAATGCCCAACATAACTTATTCCTCCAGCAGGAATAGAGCCCATTTTCTGTTCACCTGTTGAAAGTCAATTTAATATGATGTTTCAGACTGTTTCAAATTATCTGCTACTCTTAAGCACAACTTTAGCTGTGAGGACCGTACACCCTGACTGCACAGTTGCACTGTTAATACAGTAATTACGGCAGCCTAATCAAATCCAAATGAGTGCCCTTACGCTACATATATTACTGCAGTAGCAGCACAACTAAACCATTTTTGCTTGATTTGGTCATTTTCCTTTTTTGTGCTTTTACTATTATTATCATTATTGTTGTTACTGTGCCTGTCTCACTCTCTCTCTGTATCTCTAACTCTCTCTCTCTCCCACACACTCTCTCCTCTCTCTAGATATGTCTTTAAAATGTGTTTCTTGCTGACAGACAGACTCTTCCTTAAGTTAATTGTATCCATAATAACAGTTAATGGGGGAAATAATAGATCATGAAAAGAAAAATCTTTCTTATAAATGGAGAAAGTTTTAATAGTTCTTTTGTTGACAGACAATTAACAGATTTTTAGTAGGATAGTGAAAGACAAAATATAAAATATAAAAAGTGGATGTGATACACCAATTAGCTGCAGCAACCTATCAATAAATAAGTGGTGGTTTTGGCCGGTAAAGACTGCTCTTGTGTTTCCTCACTGATAGCTCCTCAGAGATCCTCCTCACTCCTCGGAGCCGAAGTAAGAGACTTGGGACGGCCGTCAAAATGGTGATTCAGAACAACTGCTGGTTCAGGAGAGGAGGTTGGAAACATCAAATAAGAGACTTGAGATGTTCCCACTCATTCTCTCGCTCTTTCCTTTCTTCTTTTTCTTTCAGCCCAACCTCTCAAGACAGATGGCCGCCCACCTAGAGCCTGGTTCTGCTTGCTTGTTCCCGTTAAGGGGAGTTTTTCCTTGCTGCTGTCGCCAAGTGCTGCTCATGTGGGAATGTTGAAATGTAGTTTTACTTTTACTCAAGTAAAATGTGTTAGTACTCTTTCCATTCCTGTAGTAAGTCATGTTTGTTTACAGCTTTCTAAAGCCGACATCACAAATTGCCTCACAGTGACATCATACTACCAAGAGCTAACTTAAGAAACAGCTAGATAGAGTAGATTGCTTACACCTGTACAATAATTACCTTTGATTTTTGGCTTGTCAGACAAGCTCCCTGAGCCAATCAGAACAAATTCCTTGGATCCTCGGACAGCCACAGAACAGTAATACAAATAAAGAAAATCACCAGCCAAATCCTTGAATGTAATGTATAAATATTAAAAATGCACTATGAATGTAAAATGACATGAAAAATCTTCTGGCAACACTGGCATATCCTCAAGGCACCCTCTTTGGGAACCACTGCCCTAGTAGCCCTACCCCTTCACTTCCATACAATACAAAAGCTATTTGACAAATGGAAAAGCCCAAAATTCTACTTTACATTTTTGCAGGATTTGAACCTCAGAATATAATGTTCTGATGACTGTGTCTCTGCTTTCAGGCATATTAAATAGTGAGAGACTGAAAGAACTGGATTTCACAGGGACATTTTTTTCAACATAATGAGATCTGGTTGTCTTACAGCAGCTCCAGATTTCTCTGTGTAGAGCGAAGTGACTTAGTGCACTGTTACTGTCAAATTTCATTTCACAGATGAGTGCAGTCTCCTGCGCTAGGCTCCAGCTCCTGTGTTCTTTACTGTATGAGCCAGGTGTATAAGCTAACATTTGATTCCAACGGGCAATTTACTGCATTGTTGTAATCAATGAGGTAATAATTGACATGGGCAAAGAGATTTATTCCTCCTCTGGACAACTTTAATCATTGCTCAATTTGGCCCAATTTGACAAATTGTCCTAAGTTGAGGCAGATGGGGATAGGCTCAAATGACAGTGTCTGCCTCCTCCATGCTCATTAAAGGGATGGAAGTCTTTTTTTCTTCATTTTTTTAATAAAGCAGAAAGGGCTGTTAGTCATCCCTCAGTAACATATGTTGTTCTCATTTCGTAAGTAAATACAATTCATGTAAGTACAAGATAAAAAGAAAACAACATGATTTCACAAAGACGTGAAAATATAAGTTTTTAATAATTGCTGTCACCACCATGAACCATCTATACATGTAGACAAAAGACAGCAGTTAACATAGAAACTAAATAGTGAAAAGTTTAATGGCCAATAAGAAGATGGCAGTGTCTGTTCTCACTGGTTCTCACCATTGGGCTGTGTGCTTATCCTGATGTTGATATATTATAAATATTCCAACTTCCCTCCACATTTGACAGCTTCTACAAGATGCACACACTGACAGTCTCTATAATTTGTGAAAAAGAGGCAGTGGTGTGCTCAAGAACTGTCTTTATCATATACAACTCAAGAAAAACACAGGTGCTCTTGAAGAAGAAAGTAATCACATGGAAAAAACAAGCTTTAGGAACTCATGTGTGGAACAGTAACAAAAAAGGAGTGGGTTAAAAAGGTGGGTGGCAACAATTAATTACTATGAGAAGTCATGTTAAAAATGGCACGCCTCCCCAAGTACTCAAATGGCATCCTGCACAAAAATGTGATAAAAATGATCAAACCAAAATCAAAACCACTTATATTATACCACCACACTTCCAAAACTACTCAACCGATTTCATGAAAAGGGTTGATGAGTATGAATGATATACATTTTTGATTTATTTGGAGATACAAGGATGGAAATTATAGAAGGAAAGTTAGTCCGGTGACGTTGGCTCATGGTTCGAAGGAGAAGCTTAGTGAAATTTTGATGGAGCAGAGGTGGAAGACATTGAAGTTGACTAAAGTATGCAAAAAATAGTGGCAAAAGACAATAAGACAAGAGATGGGCCCTTGGTGAGAGGTGTTATGTATCTATGGTATCTCTGTGGAGGAGTATCCCGATGGAGAAAAATATGCATGAATTGAGTCATTGGCTTTAAATGTCAAACAAAGTTTGGAGACGTTTTTTTTTTACCATTATTTATTAAGGGGAAATTCACTGAGAGCAATGCACTCTTTTCCAGGAATGCCCTGATCACATTCACAAAGTTACACACATTCACACCTGGAAGCTGCCCAGTACAACCACAGTCTGATCTGCTGGCCACTGAGGCCACTAATACAGGGGGGGTTATGGGCCCCCAGTGGTGGTAATGAGGGGCAAATGCTGAGGTAGTAGTAGCAGTATTTTGCAGTGTGGAAAAAGCTCATGATTTACTGTGTAAAGAGGGGCTATTAATTAAAATTAAAAAAGATTAGGAATATCAGGAAAAATGTTCAGATGGAGATGATGCAAGGAATTGTTATAGGCAAAGGCCTAGTTACATTTAAAAAGGATTTAAATGTGATGAGGCGGGGAACTGGGAACAGAGTGGGGAGTCAACAGGTCTGCTTTGAAAGTTGTACACGTAGATTTTGTTAGGGAATTTTCCATATTTAGGTGCCACATATTGGGATACACAGGGTCAAGCATGGGCCTTGGGGTCACAGTGAGGGCAATGCTAAACCATGGCAGAGGGAGATACACTGTCTCTCTCCATGAGACCTTGACAGCTGTCTTTGGTATTCTTGGGAAGGTGGGAGCCATACTGATTAAGGTTAAACAGCATTGCTGTGGTAACCAAGGTCAGAAAGTTGTTACAAGCCTTCCAGGACAGTATACAGAGGTGATTACGTTGTAAGCCATGAACGGGGGTCAGATAACATTTACCCTGAGGAAATAATGCTGGCTGGCAAGGGCTCCAGGTAATGTGACCCAAAATAAACGGGTAACTATATCTCTTTGTTTGTAGCATAATGAACCTATAGCCTAATTCCATATGCTGTAGATGGATTGAGTTTGACCATTTATGGGCATATGGTATTTGTGGCACTTACTGTTAAGGCTGAAAGACTAACGTCAGAGGACGGCTGCCAGAATTGAGGCATCATGCACAGAAGCGCAGAACACGAGAGCGGAAGGTGAGGAGAAATCTAGGTGGTATTTATAGGAATGGCCGGAGGCGGGGCAGTTGTGGCGTGGTCCTGCTCCTGAAACTATGCTTAATAAGCTCCTCTTGAGCCACGCTGGGAATATGGGAAAAGAAAAACAAAGGGCTTTGTTTGTGTCAAGTTTTGGTTCTCAAAACTGTTGTTCTGCCAGCTATACCTCGTTGGCTACTGCCACAGGAATATGTAGATCTAAGTCTCATTGAATAGATAAACGATGAATGTGGGAGAAATAAAAACGTCATTAATTCATACATCAGATGGAATTATTATGGTTATTTACAGAACTACATAGATGGTTCTAAAGACTCGAATACAGGCAGAACAGCAGCAGCTGTAATCCCTATAATGTTTTGTGTGGGAACAGACTTACTGATGACCTATCTGTGTTTACATGTGAAATGATGGCAACGATAACTGCTTTGCAATAGGTAGAGTACATCAGGCCAGAGAGAGTAGCAGTTTTATCTGATTCATTTACAGCATTAATGAGTTTAACGTTTAAGTGTACAGAAGATTTAGCATATGACATACTACAATCTTTATTCAGAATTAATCAAACGTGCTTGGTTGTAAGTTTTGTGTGGGTTCCTGCCCATACTAGAATTGATGGAAATGAGTGGGCAGATAAAGCAACAAAAAGGGCTTTGAAAAGTGGGAGTGTTCACATTTTGGTAAATATTAGCAAGATAGAAGCTAAGGTGTTGATTAAGGGACAAGTTATAAGACAAAATGAATAGAACTAAGAAAATAAAGGAAGATATCTTAAACCATTAGTTGGTAGTACAGGATCTGCATGATGAAATGGGATATAGGAAATAGGAGGAAATAGGAGAGAATTATAACAAGGTTAAGGAATGGTCAGACTGGTCTGAACAGCACTTGGTTGATTGGTAAGGTGTGAATATTGTGAAGAAGAATAAACAGTGGATCATGTGTTATTGTATTGTGAGAAGTATGTTTTAGAGAGATTATTAAAGACAGCAATAAGAAAGTTAGGAGAGGACAACATCAGTAATGTTCTAAAAGAAGGCAAAAAATGCTGGAAGTAATCTAGAAGTATTCTAGAGTATTTTAGATCAACAACATTAATTAATAGAATTTGAGAATTGTTATTAGTATGTCTTAGTTATTTTCTTTTATTTTTAGTATTATGATTACATTTTTGTTTGTTTGTTTGTTTTGTTTTGATTGTAACTCTTAGTTTGGTCGAAACATTCGCGGGAGGCTTGATCCTTAGTCCACACAGATCAGTGGGTGGCAGTAAGTTGTTCACCAACCACCCAAAAACCAAAATAAGAAGAAGAGGATGTACAGGTATGTGCAGAATCCCTATATTGTTCAACAAAAATGATAAATGACATCTTTATAAATTTAGATGGATATGTGTGTTGTCACAGTCTGCTCTCCCATGTACCTGCCATTCTGGCAAATTTCCATTTATCTCAACTCTGCTCCACTCTGCCAGTCAGTCACACCCTCCTTATCGGTCAAATGCACCTCATCAGTAATCAAGCCACTATATGCTTCTGCTTACTCACTCATGGTCAGATTGTTCTTCCTCCTCATGCAAGACTCTCCAGCACTCACCATCGGTTTGACTTCCCAGTTCTGACTCTGCTCTTCTTGGTTCCTGTCTGCCTGTCCCTTACCCCTTTCACACCAAAGCAGTTCCAGGTGTCTTTTGTCCCTGATCTGGCACAGGAGCATTGTACGGTCTGAGACGGTTGTAATGGACGATCTGAGACTTGTCAGACCGGTCCCGGAGGTAATGAATCCTGTATGTCACTCCAGGAGAATCTACATCAGATCCGAGGCACTCCAATATTTCAAAGGGGCCTTTCCAGTGAGGAGCAAGTTTCTGTTTTGATGTAGTGGGGTCACTTAACCACACAAGGTCCCCAGAAACATAGGGAGTGTGTTTGACACCTTTGTCATACTGTTGTTTTTGTCGGTTATGGGCATAGTCTCTGTTCCATGCAGCCAAACTGAAAGCTGACCGAAGTTTCTGGGTCAACTATGCCACATAGTCAGCGGGAGAACCTGGCTTAGACGAAGATGGTGTGTTATTAGGCAACAGCAGGTTTGCAGGCATCCTGGCTTCATGACCATGTGTAAGGAAAAATGGCGTGTAAAGAGTGAGGGCTGGTGTTGTAAGCCAAAGCGACTTGGTGGAGACAGTCATCCCATTCACCAGGCTGCTGAAGAAGCAACTTGGCTAACTGATCAATGAGTGTTCTGTTGAATCTCTCAATCATGCCATCACCCTGAGGATGATATGGACTAGTTTGTGTTTTCTGGATGCCCAGTAGTTGACACAGGTGCTTCACCAAGTCAGACTCAAATTGACGTCCTTGATCCGTGTGCAGCATTTCTGGAATACCATGTTCACAGATGAAGTTCTCAAACAGGCATTTTGCCACTGTTGTGGAGCGCTGGTCTGGAATGGCATAGAGGTTGACATACTTTGAGAAATAATCTTGAACAAAAAGCACATACCTGTTGCCATGACTTGTGATGGGAAGCTCAACTATGTCAGCTGCGACCTTTTGGAATGGCCCAGTAGCAACAATTGTTTTCATTGGAGCCCTGTGGTGAGGTGTGGGACTCCGTCTTGCATCACATGGAGTACATTGCTTGCACCACACCTTTATGTCACGTGACATGAATGGCCAGTAGCACAGTTGCTGATCACGTTTCAGGACTTTATCTACAGACAGATGACCAGTTACTGGATTTCCATGCAGCAGCTGCAAAACAATGTATTTTAAGGCTTGAGGAACAACAACTTGGTGCAGTACTGACTTAGTGGATGGGTTGAAAACTTCACGACAGAGCAAACCATTATGAATGGTAAGTCTGTGGTACTCTTGCCAAAGCGTTCTTTCAGCAGGTGTGCGTTTTTTCATGCACCAGTATGGTGGTTTCTGACCTTTGACTTTCCATTTAATGACCTCAGACAGTATGAAGTCTTGTTGCTGCTCCTGTCTAAGATCTTCTTCAGGGAGTTGCAACACAAATGTGGAGGAGACAGCTTGTGTAACACCCTGTAAGTCTGGACCAGCAGGCTGTGGCAACATTTCGTTATCAGGAACAGGTTTTGGGTCAGTACTGCAAAAGCTGAACAGAACTGATAGGACAAGATGGGCTTACACGGGTTGAGTGTCTCTCCTCAGGGTGTAGACTGGGAGGAGCGGTGCAGGACGTGCTCTGCTCTGTAGATCTGGTGTCAGCAGGGCGACGTGACAGTGCATCTGCATTGAGGCGTCTGCGGCCCTCCTTGTGAATTACAGTCCACTCAAAAGGATCAAGCTCAAGAGCCCAACGTGCACGACGACCAGTTCTGTCATTGTCAATGGGTATTTTCCTGAGACCCAAGAGAGGTTTGTGGTCTGTGACAATAACAAATGGCTGTTTGTAGACGTAGTGGCGAAAATGACGTACAGCCCAGACAATAGCCCAGAGTTCTCTATCATAGGTTGACCATTTCCTTTTCTGCTTTGGTTAGAACATGGCTGGCATATGCAATTACTTTCTCCGGATGTCCCTGTCTCTGAGCAAGCACAGCACCAATAGCGGAGCATGAAGCATCTGTGTAGAGGGAGAATGACAACGTGAACTCAGGGAATGCAACCACTGGAGGGTTTGAAAGAGCATGTTTCAGGTAAGTGAATGCATCCTGACAGTGAGAAGTCCATTGGAAGAGTGCATTTTTCTCAGTGAGTGCATGTAGTGGAAAACTGTGATGTGCAAAGTTCTTAATGAACTTACAGTAATATGAACAAAGTCCCAAGAATGCTCTGACTTCTGTTGCCGAGCGTGGAACAGGCCAGTCTTGAACACTTTTCACATTTCGTGGGTCTAACTGAATGCCGTTTTTGGATACAATATGGCCCAAAAAGGTCACCTGATCTCTGGCGGGACTGCATTTTGATGGGTTCAATTTGAGGCCACTTGACTGGAATCTGTAGAGTATTTCTTCCAGGTGCTCGAGATGTTCGCTGAAGGAGCGGCTGTAATTGAAGACATCGTCCAAATACACAAGGCAAGTTTTCCAGGGGAGGCCACGAAGCACCATCTCCATTAAGTGTTGGCATGTGGCTGGAGCGTTTGTGAGTCCCATTGGCATAACTTTAAAATGATAGAGTCTGCTGCCTGTCGTGAATGCTGTTATTTCACGGTCTTTCTCTTCCAGCTCAACTTGCCAGTATCCATGTTGATGATCCATTGTGGAGAACCAGGCAGAGCCTGACAGCGCATCCAGTGCGTCGTCGCCCCTTGGGAGCGGGTGTGAATCTTTGATTGTTACTGCATTGAGTTTTCTATAGTCCAGGCAGAAACGCCATGTGCTGTTCGCGCACCAAAACCACTGGCGCAGCCCAGGGACTGTAGCTTTCTTCAATGATATCTGCTTTTAACAAGCTTTCAACTTGTGTCTGTATTTCCGCTCTCTGTTCTGGTGTTACTCTGTAGGCTCGCAGTTTACTGGGTGTGGCATTGCCCGTGCGAATATGATGCTTGATTATGCCTGTTCGACCTCTGTCCTTTGAGTGCTTACTGAATACTGCTGAGTACTTTCAGTGACTGAACTTGAGAAGTTGACAGGTTTCGCTCCTCAATTTGTACAGGAAGAGGAGCTTCATCGTGTACAGGAGAGGCACAACATGTTTCTTCAACTGGTACGATGTCAACAGATGAAGCAGAATGAAACTCACCAAGGTGTTGTCCAGGATGCAGCTCAATGTCCTCTCTGGAAGGGTTTAGGAGTCAAACCACAGTTGTGCCATTTTGAACTTCACTGAGAGAGTGTGCCACGATGATGTTACAGGATGGGTTGGGCATGAGCACACCACAATAGTCAGTTGGCATAGGTGAAGCAGGTGTAGCTGCTGAAACACAAGCTGTGATAAGGGTTTCACTCATAACTGGTACCTTAGTAGGTGCTAGCACAGACACATTACAGCAAGCGGCTACTTCATGTCCTTTGGGCAATAAGGGGATTTTCATGTCCCACAATTGCAATTTTGTTTTTGAGATCAAGGAGGGCATGGTGTTTCACCAGAAAATCCAAGCCCAGAATGACTGGCTGGTAAGCACCTCTGAGAACTTCAAATTCCTGCTGCCATACACGTTTTCCAAGTCTGAGTCCGATGGTTAACTTGCCTAAAATGTCCAGGCGTTGTCCATTCACTGCACGAGCTGGCAGGGAGGAGGCTGTCAGAGGGCGTTTCTTTAAAGCTGGATGAGAGTTTCGAAAATCTTCGCTCACAATGGAGACAAACGAGCCAGAGTCAATTAACGCACACACTTCAATGCCCTCAACAATAGCAAAGATGTTTGAAGAGACAGAGTTATCAGTTTGTGAGTCACTGTCGGCCAGCAGTAACTGTGGGGAATCATCCTTGGGCTGTGATGCAGTAGCTGATGTTTGCCCCTCAACAGCAGCTAATGGAAGTTTCCCTGTCGGTTGGAGCTGGAGTGTGCAGGTCTTTCAGGTGACTGGAATCGAACAATGCTCCTAGTGTGGGGACTTGCCTCTCTGTGTCTCCGTGGAGCCGGACTAGGACTGTGTCCGTATTTGTTAGTATCGCCGCCATGACGACCATACCTGGAGTACTGATAGGATGGGCGTGATGGAGAGTAACGCAGGTCACGTTCGTCATTGTTGCCCCGCTCACTGCGCCTCTAATGCACAGGGGATGGAGGACAGTGTTCATAGCGGGACTCTGACTCATGACTGTAATACTGCTCTGGTGAGTAATAGTCTCTGGGGTGCTGCCTGGCATGATAGAGTGAGGGAGAGGAGCTACGTGCACTGTAACGAGTATCACAGGAGGAGGATCTGTCAGGTCTGGAGCCCAAACGCTGAGCAAGGTAACTGTGTTTCTCTTGTAACTGCTGTACTTCATGTTTCAAGTTGGTTACAGTAAGAGTTAGCTGCTCAACTGCTTGTTTGTCATTAACAGGGTTAGGACGTACCATAGCTACCTGTTCTGAAGGGAGTGTTTATGGGGATCCTGCAGTGGTCAGATGCAGCGCTGCACGTGCCCTTTCACAGCGGCTGGCAAAGCGCACGGCGTCCTCGAGGTTCTCTGCACCCATCTCATGAATCTTCGACTGTAAGGCTGGGTCCAAGCCGACTACAAAGCGGCGGAATTTTTCACCTTCTAGTGCATTGTGGTCATAGCTGGGAAACGCTTCAAGCACAAGACGAGTGATGTCTGCACTGTACTGTACCAAACTCACCTGGTTTACGAGGGCAAGCATTCACATTTGTTTGGAAGAATGGCAGTGAGTATTTCGGCCCAAAAACGTCTCTGAGTTTGTCTTTTACTAAATCATAGACTTTCTGTGTTACAGGGGGCAATCTGTCCCAGTACAGAAATGCAGCATCAGCCAGGCGAGTTGGGAGGACGGCCATCAGTGTAGACAAATCTGCATCAGGCGAAGTCATAGCCTGCACTGCCACTTCAAAACGATGAGACCAACTTGTGAAAGATTCTGTCCCATCTCCTTTAAAAACTGGTGGAAGATCAATTTTCAGGGCACTGGAGACCGTATGTGGGGCCACATGGGCAGGGCTGGACCCTGTGACATCCACTAACCATTGTTGTTGCGCCGTAGCAGGCTGCAGCTCATGCACAGATTCACTTTCATCAGCCGACATTGTGGGAGAAAAATGTCCGGCAAAAAAATCACAAAAAGCATGAAAATGTAGAAAAGAAGCAGCTAAGAGTCCTCACTATCTCCAAAACTTCTGTTTCATCCGCTGCTCTCCAACGACGATATCTAGAGGAATAAAACTCACCAAATGCGTCAAACCACCAAAATAGCACCACCGCTGCCACCAAATGTAACATGAGGGTTCAACAGGCGATATTTGGACACTCTTCATGAGAGAAACAGCAGGATTGAAACAGATGACTTTCAGACAAGACTTTACTGTAGCTCCCGGCATCAGCGAACAACCACCACAGCATTTCCTTGTCTCCAACCCCCAGGTGACTAACCAAACCAATCAGAGGCCAAGATTACTGCTATATGCAGACAATGGGACCATATGGATGAGGGGGGAAATGTGCTGTTTTTGTATTGGATAAGTGGTCATATAATAGTCATTGACATTTATAGGATGATTATGTGGTAAACAATAGTTTACAGTTACATGCTGTAGTATATGGAACAACAGCTAAGACATCATTGTAAAAAGTGAATAGGCTATAGTGTAGAGCACTACGATTATGTATAGGAGCTCCATTAGTACTAATAGAAGCATGAGACATCGCTGGAATTAAGAAAAGAGAAACTGGCCCTTGCACAGTGGACCAGGTTAAAAGGTAGTGGGGATTAAGCCCTCAGAAGAAAACACTACAGGATGTCTAGGAATATTCCAAGTGCCAAGGGTAAGGCTTTGAGTGGACAAAGGAAGAAAGAGCGAGGACGTATGGAATGAAGGCCTTACCCCTAAATTCCACCGGGTCCGGATCCGCTCCGGAATGGCTGTGCTGAAGTACACACATTGACTAGAATGGAAACGGATCGGATCTGCCGCCGTGCCGGAGCGGAGCCGGACCGCAGACGCACCCGGTGGAATTTAGGGGTTAGAGTTCACCAGGTCCAGTTCAGGTTAGTAGTGTACTCCTTTGGCTGTTCCCAGAATAAAGATAGATAGTATTCTGTATAGTATATAGTATGACTATTCTGGAAAAGAGGAAATGGCAATGAATGAGTTGGGAGTTAAATCAAGTATTTAAAGAATAGATCTATCTCAGTCTACACAAATGGTTTTAAGAACAAACTGTGTGCAGGAATTGGTGTGTGTTTCCCTGAGTGCATAATATGTCTACAGCAGAGATATTGGCAGCCATTATTGGGTTACAGTGGGTTGAAGAGATCAGGCCTGATAGGGTAGTGGTGTGCACAGATTCAATAACCATTTTGGAAAGCATGCAGTCAACAACTGTCAGTGAAGATTTACCCATTGAACTTTAATGTAGTTTGTAAAGACTTCATAGAGGTGGTGTAGATGTAGGCTACAGTTCAAAAGGTTGAAAGGGAATGAATGGACACTGCAAAAGTACATAACAAAACCAGTTCCACTTAGAAAAAGAGATATAAAAGCAGTGATTAAGAGGAAAGGAAGAGTCTGTCATAACAAAGAACTATGAAGAAAGGAACAGAAGGGGGTACATTATAATAACTAGACTTAGATTGGATCACACAGGATTAAATGGTACTTTGGTTGTTCCCAGGAAAAGGAATAGTGACAAGTGTTGGAACTGCAGAGTTAAAGAAAACATATCAAATGACATTGTACCATGTATGAAGCGGAAAACAGAAAGGTTACATAAAGTCTGAGAGGTGGGATGGGAGTGGGATCTGATGGGGATACTTTGAACAGAAGGAGAGGGTGAGGGCACTCTTTACTTTTTTAAGTGGCACAAGGTTAGTGGGTAGAATTTAAGACATAGGGTAAAATCTGCACGTAATGCCCTGCTTAGCTTAACACAATTGTTGTTTGGTTTATTTGGTAGCTTAGACAACATGCTAGTTGTCTGAACATGCTATAGATACCCTGTAGACTAGTCTCTTGATATACCTTACATTTAGTCAAGGACACGTATCACTGGAAATAGTGACTTCTTCTTTACTACTTCTTACTCTGTGTCAGAGTGCACTGTGGAGCCACTCACAAAATAATACAACTATATTGAACCGTGTATCTGCCTTTATTATTGTCTCTTATATCTTTCTTTAGAGGAGACATTATATTCACTGAGCTGAATGACTCTAAGCATCTGCAACAAGTTTCAGGTCTCAGCTAAATGATTTTTATGCTGTAGAGAAATGAATAGAAACTTCACTCAGTGTACTACACTGTTTACTAATTAATAAAACATTAAATGTTCCATTTTCTGTTACTAACTATGAGAGAACTTGGGTGGTAGTGCATAGCTGGATGTTACTGCTGGAGTCACTTCCTGCATACATAGAAGACAACTACATGATATAAATTTGTTCATGATGCAATGCTAAATGATGAGCCGCCAAGGATTTCTGGCTCTGTAGCACATGCTACAATGATAAACCAAAGTGAAGAAATGTTTGATGAAATACTCGTTTTAAAAAAGGGAAGGAGAAGAGAAAAGCATTAGTTTACTGCTGCAGTATTTGTGTTTTAATCCATATCTTCTACTTGATCAGAGTGGGAACAAAATGATGGGTTGTGCAGGCCCAGAGGGTTGAAACCAGATCCCCTTTTACAGCCATTTGCAAAACAACTTCTCTTTATAATATAATGCAGTGTTGATCGGAGTCCCGCTGAGCCAGCAAGCTGCAGAGGCATTTTTAATTGTTGCAGGTGGTCTGGCTAGGGGAACATAGCTGTGATGCTCAGGGATCTGCAAATAAAACTCCAAAGCATGCATGTGCGAACGGGTACACAAACAAGAGAGCTGGGTCCAAGACAGCTGTGTCTGGGATCGCTGTGCCAAGGTTCAAGGCCTGAGGTAACATCATGGCCTCTTTTTACCTTATGTCACTGATTCAGAGTCTGCAGAGGGCCACTGTGAATCCAAACAGTATGTTCAACCATCAGGCTCTCTCTGAAAAGGTTTTCATGATTGTGACAAACACTGTAAGATTTTTTTAGGCAGGGTTTTTTGTCTAACTTGTAACATGAACTGAATATTTGTATACTGGACTTAGATTAAAATTGAGTGAATGAATAAATCTGATCACTGTATTTCAATGCCAGACCTTAATGGTAAGCCAAACTGGTAGCATATATAATTATTTAATATACATATATTTCTCATTTAAGCAAGGCTGTAACATCTCCTAGTGCTCCCATGAGGCCGAGATGTTCATGAAACCCATGACAATACACACATACAGGCACTATTTACCAGTGAAACTGAAGGTATAAAGTTAGTTTTGAGGATGGCCCTTTAGTAATTAAAATCAAAAATCCACTCTGGAGCATGCCTGTGTTCAGCAAATATCCTGGACCAAGAA
The DNA here is from genome assembly GCF_963691925.1 of Scomber scombrus. Lineage (NCBI taxonomy): Eukaryota > Metazoa > Chordata > Actinopteri > Scombriformes > Scombridae > Scomber > Scomber scombrus. The sequence goes on from NC_084988.1 coordinate 27,965,231, forward strand.
ACCATTGAGTGTATTGCTAGGCAAGGTAACAGCACAATGTTGCAATCAGCCAAGTTGTGTAATCACTCAGCTTGACCCCTTAAATATTTAGGCATTAGCCATGATGTTATCTGTAGAGGAGGATTAACATATTTGGAAAGGGATTGCAAACAGTGTTTCTAATATGTATTGAAGAAAAGCTTAAATGTAAGTATTTAATGAGTTTTTTCACACCCACATTCAAATGGTTTAATTTGTGTAATGATTTGGACTTTTATTAAAAGAAATGTCACAACTTTAACTCTGAGGAAGTTATAACATTGGTCTTTATGAAGCTGAACTGAATCAGTTACAGAGGAGCAGTGTGTGAAAATCCTAACAACTAAACATGATGGCTATACAAATAAATATTTTAAATAATTTTTCAACATATAAGATTCCCAATAATTAAATTAAAAATGAAAGCATTATTTTTTTTGAGTTACGTACTATTTACAAATCATCTGCAGATCAGTTGTGTAAATAATCAGAAAACATGCGTACATGTAACTGCAGTTGATCAGTGGTTAGGGGCATGCTGAATAGCTAAGACTTTACATACATTTAATATCACCACTAGAGCCTGAGTGATGGTTTCTAGGTAGACAGATAGACATATAACATCCCCAAACATTGTTGATGGGGATTTAGGGGCATTCTAAAGAACTGGAACTAAAACATGCAGTGGACAGGATGGCCCACAGCCAATAAATAAATAAATTAATCAATTAATTAATTAATTAATTCAACCCGTTGGACTGTTGTCCCTGCTGGACAAACTATGCAATGGGAGAGACCACCTCCAAATGACCTCAAATGGACAGATAGTCAGTTTACTGCCATTTGGTTCCTCCGGTACTCGACAGGCAGGCTGAAACTGGTCTGTTGTACCTTTAGTTCAGAATGATAAGCTGTCAAAGATTATGCATTTGGCCTCGTTGCTGTAATGATCATATTACTGATTACTCTGCTTTCCGTTGGCATACATGTTAATATGAGCAGTGTATCATGTATGTTGTATTCATTTGATGTAAAAAAAAAAAAAAAAAAAAAGAAACTTGAACTCCATCATAAATTAGGTACACTGGTGACATTTATTCTGGCCTTTAAATGCAGCATACTTCCCAGTGTGAATGAGAGATGTGTTTTTTTTCTTGACAACACACTGCATGGAAATGATTTGAAAGAGCTTGACCAAATGCATTAGTTCCACTGTGCGTGTCCCATACTAACGCTCCAAACTCACATGTGCTTAAGAGTCAACAGATTCTTCTCTGTGAGAGTGGAGACAAATAATCTTGCAGTCTGTATAGATTCCATGTCTATCCAAGCACTAAATATTGAAACAAATGTGTCATTTTTTAGCATGTGTATTCTCTTTTATCGTCCAAAAGCAGTAAAACAGCTGCAGGAAAGGATTCAGCTCTGTTATTAACCAGGACTTAGATCACAACCTCCCAGAATTGGTTGATGCTCAAAGCTTCACAAATAAACTAATATGTGCTCCTCACGTTTGGGTGCGGGGATGATCATGTCATCCACTCAGTGCAGACTCAGGCCAATGAGCAGTCATCACTGTGCTGTTTCTAACCCTGAACTGATCCATTTACTGCTGGCTCACCCTCCAGCCCCACCTTTCTTTCCAAACTGTCCATCTCCATATCACCACCTTCTACAAGCATTCCCATAAGTGCAGAACAAATTCTATTACAAATGGAATGCAGAAATTTATGCTCACTAAGCGAAGCTAAAAATAACCAAACTCATTTATTCTCTGTTTTAGTGAAGTAAATCTGTTTATATGTTCCTCAAACGGATTCCGCAGGCAGTGTTTATTAGCTGTAATTTGTTACAAAATGGGTTGGCCACTATTTTGCCACCTGTCATTTAGGTGAAGTTCAAGGGTCTGGCCTGCACTAGGAGCACATCGGTTATTGCTGATGAAATGCACACTGCGTGATGAACAACTTCCCTTTCCTGCCGTTCTGCAGCTGTAGCTGGGCCCACAGCTCCTCATGGCTGTAAATCAGACCCTTTGTACTCCAGAAGGATCCTATCAGCCACAGGTGTGGGCTCTGCCTGGGGATTAGACAGCCCTTTGCTGGAAACACTGAACACTGAAGAGCACTGGCTAGCCTCAGCCAAACACAGGAGGAGAGGAGAATAGTGAGACAACTGAGGCAGGAGTTCAGAAATCCAAGAGAAAGAATGTGCCATGGGTGTCAGGCAGATTGGTGCTTTAGTTACACAAACAGTTCTCATAGACAGAACTGCTCTGGAGGCAGAAAAAACAAACATGTTCAGTGAGTCAAACCTCAGACGGTGGAGCCAAACAACTTTTGGACAGATGTTCTGTTTAAAGGTGTGATCAACTTCTCTTACCTATACAATAAAACAGGTGCCGTATGATTGGTCCAGCAGTGGCTTGTGAGTGTTTTCCAACAACCTCCATTTTTATGTTTTGGTTATGGTAAGGTAACAAAAACTACTTAGGGAAGGATCATGGTCATAGTAAAGAACAAGACCACTAACTGCAAATGTTGCAAGCACAGTGAATAAAAGGGGGGAAAAGTACTTGTTGTTCAGCTATGTACCGATCATTTGGTTGATTTGAGATTAACTGCACCTTGCCAGGAAAAGGGGACAAGATCAGGCGGCTGCAGCAGGAGGAAGTGAGAAAAAGTCCTCCAAAAATATACAGGTAGTCACAGAAACACTTACATCCCATTAGATCATAAAATGTTATAACAATCTATTCAGCTTTAAACCAGTCTCCAGTAACTGTTGTTTATTATTTTGGCATGCAGTGTCAACCAATCAGGGGCCACCAGGGCCCTGTTTCAGGAAGCAGGTTTAACTCGCTCTGAGTTAAAACCTTAACTCTAAGTTGACTGACTCTGAGCTGTCAAACTCAGAGTTTTCGGTTTCAGTGAAGCTGATCAGGTGATTCACCATGGCAACAGGTGAAACAAAGGGCTCAGTCCTCCTACTTCTCCCCAGTGGAGTTAGAAATATTAATGAATGCAGTTGATGAGAATATATTTAAGAAAAAAGCAATACAGTAGCAGCAGCAAAAGAACATGAGCTGACGTGGCAGAAAATTACCAACCGAGTCTAAAAAAAGTTTTGTCTCGAGTGTTCCACTTATTCAACATTTATATTCTGTGTATGTGTTTGTGCGCGTCTCCCCAACAGGTACAAAACGTAGGCCTACTTGGCAACAACTGAAGATGAAATATAAAAATCTAGCTCAAATAAGTCAAGTATAATTTCATTACAAGCAGCTGTGATGTTGTTTAGCCTGCCCTCATTAAACAGCATTCAGTGGCTACATTCAACATGTGATATATTTCAGTACTTAGTGAAATCTTCTAAGCAAAAAAAAACACTGCCAGTATTTAATATTGTATATTTGAAAGCAACACCTGGTATAGTGGCCAACAGAGAGAGAGAGAGAGAGAGAGAGAGAAAGAGAGAGAGAGAGAGAGAGAGAGAGAGAGAGAGATAGGGGAAAGACCTGCAGCAAAAGTTCCTCGCTGAAAGCCAGCGACACTGTCATTATGAGACATGCGTAGTAACCACACAAACAAAGTGCAACACAAAGACTGTTCTGAACTTAGAGCATGTCCACGATGTGTCGTACAGACGATACGAGGGCTGAGAATATTGTTCAGATTAATAATCGATTGTACAGAAAAACGGAAACACTCAAACAGAACATCATCAGACAATGATAAAACATCCCAGCGGGGTCTGATGGAGATTTCTGCATAGTATTTGTGCTTCAATATTAACTAACTCTTTAGGAAAAGGACACACCATGTCTGACACCTCCTTCAGTCTGCAGGCTTCAACTACAAGGGAAGAGAAACTCAGGGTTAGTTGAAGAAAACCTGCCAGCCAGCAGGTTAAGCTCAACAGGCTTTGTGAAACTGCAAAAACTCAGAGTTTCCTTCAACTCTTAGTCAACTTACTCAGAGTTTTCACTAAACCTGCTTTCTGAAACAGGCCCCTGGAAAAGCCAAATATATTACACGGATAATGTCATTGGGTAGAGAAAAGCACACCCTTTGACACGCAGACAAAGACTGTAGGTGGCAGCTTTTCACACAACACAACAATAAAAAAAATAATGATTCTCTTTTAAATATGCGTGCCTCAGCACCCCTTAGTGGACCACATGCCCCTGCCTGTTCATGACAAACATCCTGAGATGAACAAATACAGAACAACAATCAATAGTAAAAATACACTGGGAGAGGAATAGCACAAATATTTTTTTATTGATCTGTCAAATATTTATGAGTGATGTAGTATGCAGTATTACAGTAAAAGTACTGCAGTATTATGAGTGATGTAGTATGCAGTATTACAGTAAAAGTACTGCAGTATTATAGTGATGTAGTATGCAGTATTACAGTAAAAGTACTGCAGTATTATGAGTGATGTAGTATGCAGTATTACAGTAAAAGTACTGCAGTATTATAGTGATGTAGTATGCAGTATTACAGTAAAAGTACTGCAGTATTATGAGTGATGTAGTATGCAGTATTACAGTAAAAGTACTGCAGTATTATGAGTGATGTAGTATGCAGTATTACAGTAAAAGTACTGCAGTATTATGAGTGATGTAGTATGCAGTATTACAGTAAAAGTACTGCAGTATTATGAGTGATGTAGTATGCAGTATTACAGTAAAAGTACTGCAGTATTATGAGTGATGTAGTATGCAGTATTACAGTAAAAGTACTGCAGTATTATGAGTGATGTAGTATGCAGTATTACAGTAAAGTAGTGGTTTGGTCCTCTGACTGATATATTATTATTATGACATCATTAGATTATTAATAGTGAAGCATCAGTGTTAGAGCAGCATGTTACTGTTGTAGCTGCTGGAGGTGGAGCTAGTTTACACTACTTTATATACAGTTAGCTAGTTTACACTACTTTATATACAGTTAGCTAGTTTACACTACTTTATATACAGTTAGCTAGTTTACACTACTTTATATACAGTTAGCTAGTTTAGTCCCATTGTTCCCAATCTGGGGGTCAGGCTCCTCAAAAGGGTCAGCAGATAAATGTGAGGGGTTGTTAGATGATTAATTGGGGAGGAAAAAGTAAAAAAACACAAAGTCCTGATACACATTTTTATTTATGTTTTTCACAATTATTATGTTTATTATTATAGTCAACTTAAGTACAAGTACTTCAAAACGGTATCTAAGTACAGTACTTCAATGTTCTTGGTTACTTTCCACCACTTGCAGCTATTGTCTTATATTGTTTAGTTTAATTACCTGTAACACTCAGTGGTGTCTGATGCTATTCAAAAAGGTGATTTACAGGTTCTGAGAAAGTCTCTTGATGATACAACTCAGTCATTAGAGGAGGAATATGTTCAATGGTGATTTACATGTCTTTAATAAAAAGCCCAGTAATAGTAAAGTATTAATAATAAAATGAAAGAGGTGTCATTTAAAATCATACATATATACTTCTCAAAGCACGTTCTGAAAAGGTTTAAACAGAATCATTTCTTCCTAAAACAAACAAACATTTCTCATTTATTTTTCCATTTAATGTAACCAAATATTTTGGAATAATATGCCAAACTTTCTATCCAGGAAAACTGGAAAGAAGGAAAACAGTTGACTATACTACAAGGATAATATAAATACATGTAAAATGTTGATGAAGTTGTTGCATCCAGCACTATTTCAGTTTCTACTGTATTTCTTGTATTATAATTGATGTGACAGCAGCATCTTCACCGTAATGGATTGAAGGAATAAAAGAAACACAGGAAAGGAAGAAGGTTGATGAACCCTGATAGTGTTCAGTGTCTCCCACATAAAAACAATGATGATATTTTAAGCATTTTTCAATTCTTGCTATTACATTTGCTTTAAGTAAAATGCCAGCAAAGTGATGTTCCAGAAACAGACATGGTTATGCAATGTCTGTTTTCAGAGTCAAAGATCATATTCTTTCTCCCTCTATATTTATTTGATTTGATTTCTTTCTTTACTTTGTTTATACCAATAGCAAAACTGTATCAGTGTGGCACAATCCTATTATCACCATAATACCAACTACTCCATCTGTGCTGCCTCTTTGACTGAATCCCTTATCTTATTGCACCTCTTCTCCCACCTGTGCACCGTGCATGCTGTGCTTGACACCAAAATACCACAGAGATGGACAAAGTGAATTTCAAGGTTTGGAAAATACCAAACTGCCATAGCACTGCTTTTTCTGGCTGTTGCTACTCCATGAAAACAAAGTCCTATGGCTCAGATAAGTAGTTTTTAGAAAGCTCATATGAGTCATTTGGAATAACAGATGACCTTTTTTGTAGTTTATAGACTTGTTACTTTTTTGTCTGTATTTTGCAAATGAAGACACATACCCCCACACCCCTTAATGTCCCACTAACACATACATGCACAAACACACACCACATAAGCAAATTCTTTCTAGACCCTTCACTTCCTTTTAAAATGTTTTTAATTCATCATTTATAATTTGGGAAGGTTGATGCATAATATGATACCAGAGAAGCAAAATGAATTGCAGAACTGTTTACCTTAGAGGTTTGCTGTTGGATCAGATGTAATGAATAATGAAAGGTCATTAGTCGTTACATTTCTGACCCCAGTTGTCTCTTTACCTTTTTAATTAGTCAGTAAAATAACCTGTTCTTAAGAAAACAGCTCCATCCACTGTTGTTTAACTTATCTGCCTCCAAAGTAGCCCTGCCTCCAACAAATGTTTCTAGAAGTATAACTCCAATCTGCATTCCAAGTAGTGAGAGGAGGGTGGGGGACAGGGTCAGGGTGAGGGTTAGGAGGACTGTGTGCAGCCAAGCCCCATTTTGGACACCAGCAAGGGGAAAATTCACTGATGAAATGTGGCACAGGCCCACGGAATGCAATTTCAAGCTTCCACATCTGCAGGAAAGATGAAACCAGTTTCCTAATTTTACAATGATGATGTCAGTGAGAATACATGACAGTAGTGGGTTGGGGTGCCAAGTCCCCCCTCCCCATGTTTCCTCCTTCTCCTTTTTTTCTATTTCACGACTTTTTTCCCCCCACTTCCCCAGTAACCAAAAGTGGTTACTGGGGAAGTATTTCAACATGAAGTACTTTCTCTTATGGGGTACAGGGTAGCCATAATAAAAGAAGGCCATTATTTTGGGGTAAATGGTAATGTGTTCATCCTGAAACTTGCTGCATTTTTTCAGTTTAGGGAGGAGGACATTTAGCTGATTCCTTGTTAGAATGGGACAGAAGTTTTATTTTTTACCTTAAATTCTGTGTAAAGTAAGAATAAATATGTGTTCTGAATTTGACATACCACAGAAAAGTGTGTTGTTAACCACCCTGCCAAATTTGAATGATTAATAAAATCGGCAAATATATGAAATTAGGCTTCAAAGTTGTGTAAAAGTAAGCCTCTGTCTCTGCTCCCAAACACTGTGGCCGTGCCCGCCGAGTTCGCTGAAACCCCGCCCCCTACCAAGTGTCACCTGTCAATCAAAGTCACCACCTACCCTACCCACCACCCTAACAGAAACATGGACGCTACATCTGAGAGCTTTTGCCGCTAGCTCGGCGGCTAACTCAGCTAACTGACTAACTGTAGACTGTAGTAGTAGTAGTGTTAGATATTAACAATAACTCGCCACTAGGCAGGTTAACCACTGAGGAGAGCAGACTCTCGGTCTTATATAGTAGGGGAGGGACCAAGGTAACGTGGGTACGCCACTACGTCACGGGGGACCTCTTTTTTGCAGGCTCAGAAAATCAGGAAAAATGAGAGGGTGATAAACAGGTTAAGGCTCTATCTCCATAATTCAGTACTGCATAGTTATCAGCCTTTTCACATGTTTTCTGTAACCATTTTCCAACATGTATAATATGTTTAGAAGTAAATCAATGAATTGACTTTGCACAGACTTTAACAGTTTAAAGCCACTTTCTGTAACAATTATAACTTCAAATGGATATTCAAATTTGCTTTGTCAATAATGATGTATTATTACTTTTAACAAGTGTAAGTGTGTACATAATAATCCTTTTCCTCCCTTTTGTTCTACAATCATTAGGACGAACAAACTAATCATCCTGGGGTATTATTTTGGTTTGGCAAGGTATGGTGTTTGCCACACAGGGAGATCAAGAAAAGACAACATGAGAATCTACGGTGTAGAACTTGGGAATCCCTGACACAGCCGATCTGACACAGCCGATCTGACACAGCCGATCTGACACAGCCGATCTCAGGGTCGAAAGCACCCATCGCACCCTGGGACTGAAGCCTCCATCACAGATCACCCCCTGTGCTCCGTAGTGGTCAAGTTTGTGATTATCAAAGCTTCTAAAACAATGTATAAAAGTGGCCTGACAGATATTGGGCTTTGTATATTAGGAATGAAAGGTGATTTTGGACCATAACTATGCCCCAGATTTCCTCAGGAAACATCGAAAATATATGGAAGCAAAAAAAAACATGCTGAGGGAAAATAATGTTTCCAAACACAGTTGCTGGCTTAACTGAGGGTATTCTACAAGTGTGTGTATTACTCAGCAGAGAAGGCAACCAGAGACATGGCGGGGAAAGGTCTTCCACCTCTGGTGAACTGGACTGACACAATCAAAAACCTGATGAGGCATTCAACCAGAGCTGTGAAAGGAAAAGAACAACATGCAGAAACAAGGCAACCAGGAAATAAGAAGAGAATAACATGCAACCATGACTGTGTCAAACGCTAGATCTACACTACAACTAAGTAACATCCTTTTTCATTTGTGAAGTAAGCTATCTACGCTAAAGCCTAAACTAAGGAGCGGTGGTAAAATACACAGCAGTGTAAAGCTTGATTTATACTTGCGTAGCTACGTGTAGCCCTCTGCGTCGACGCGGACCACTACGCCGTAGCCTGACGTGCACCTCCACCTCGCATAAATCAGGCTTAACACTACACAGATGTCTCCCAGGTTAGCGATTTGGTTTTCTACTGATATGTGATCAAGACTTGATGAAGCTATTAAAGACATGGAAAAAATCAGAGCTCTAATGCTAAGTGAGGGCACTCCACAACCAGATCTATCTATCTATCCCACTGAGCCATCATACCATCTCAGTTCTTTCAAGGTTGCAAATCAGAAAGTTTATTCTTTGACATTTTCAACACTTATTTAGTCCAGTATTTTCTGGCAGTCCTACTCTGGTTCTTTTTAAGTTTGAATAGGGGGAAAAAGGGGAACATTTAAAATAAAGGAGTATCAGAAGTATAAAACCGTATGAAAGTGGTTAGTCTCCAACAATGTAATCCAGTTAAAAGGAGTCAAATTCTGAGCAAAATGAGAAAAAATAAGGCTGGGACAGTAATCTTACAACAAACCCATTAAACAGAACAAGAACATGCAAAGCTCAGAACACAGGATTCAAATCAAGTTTTCTCATCATCTTACAAGTCAGGATGCAGAAAGGGTGCAGCAACACTGATAGCTGCTGATACCTCCTACTACTTCTAGGTTCTATGGTTGCCCATTGTACCAACTACTTACAGGCACACCATGACCATGTGTAGGGGGGCGGACGAGGTCAATTTCATCAAGTTGTTATGAAACTCTAGGCATGCACAATACTAGACTTTTTTATATATTTTTTTGTTATTCTGTCCTTATTCTCATCATTATGTCAAAAAGATGGAATGTAATGAAGAACATGCTACGTTGCATATTATCTACAAACCTTGTTCCAAAGAAAAACTGTAAAAAAGAAAAAAAAAAGTGTATTTTTCAACAGTTGTGAGAAATCTTGTTCAGCAACTTTCTGGTCATTCTCATTTTTAAAATGAGATTCAGGTGCACAGTTTTTACTCCCTATGTGGGAGTAAAATAAAGCCATAATAAAGCCACTGGGTTGGACAACACTCCTGCCAGCTTATTAAGACACTCAGCAGAGATTGTTGCTCTATATGTAGCCTATAAAAGCAAGCTGTGTATTAAGTAAGAGAGTGTACATTGAAAAGGCAACAAACTGGATAAAAGAAACTACAGGCCATTCTAAATCATATGCATGTTGTCCAAAGACATGTAACGGTTTGTTCAGGAACAGATCTAAGAGTACATTTCAAATGAACATATATTTTTATATACTAGTTACAGTGAGGAACTACAATAGCCCAATCAACTGAAACCTGTATTCTGTGCTCTGACAAGAGGATGAAGGACAATTCAGGGGAGTGTCCTGATGCCAGTATTATATTATGATGAATGAATTATTGATTAATGACTTTTAAATGTGACTGTTCATGCAACCTCTTTGTTTATGAGGACGATAATAATAATAATAATGATAACAATAATGATAATACTGAAGGCTAAATATGATGAGATGGCGAATACTGCTTTTTGGCTCTCTGATAATAAGCTATTTATTCATTTACAGAAAACTGAGACCCTCCTTTTTGAATCTTGGTTTGTTAAGAAACAGCTCCATAGACTAATACCAGCAATCCTGTTCTCAGTGTAGTTGGGATAGTGTAAGGCCACTGAGCATGTGCAGGAATGCAGCTCTATTTATAGCTTCACTAGCTTGTTGTGTTATATATAACAGCCTCTTAATTTTGTACTAAAGTACTTTGAGAAATTTACAATGTCTAGGGTCATACCTAGATCTATCAAAAGCGCTGGAGGTCAGCAAAGTTTTCCAGGGGCTGTTAAGTTACTCTTAAAATATAATGCCAATTTATTTTAAAAGAATCATACTTTTTAAGATATCTGTGCATGACAGCCACTGTATGGTAAGAATGTGGTGACGGGTTATGGTATCAGTAGCGGTCCCAGATATGAGCGAATTGGGCAAGCGCCCAGGGTGGCACTTTGTCATGACTCATGGGGGGGCGGCACGAGCTCTTCAAAAAAAAAAGAAATCCTTTGCAGCGCGAAGCGGTTTTCTATTATTTGCACGTCAAGTTAATCTATCACTCTGTTGTGTGCGCGCCCCTGCTTGCTGAGATGGTGCCACACGTACAGAAACTGTGACAGAAGGGGAGGGGGGACAGTTCACCTCTGGGTCTCCCTACTGGAACGGGCGGGGGGGAACGGTGGATCCACTTAATAAAGCAATACTATAATGACACACCTCGACTTTCTTCCAAATAACACACATTTCATTCATAATATTATAAATACAGGCCTATAGTTCATGCACATTTTTATTTTTCTGGGTTTTGTGAAATGGCAAAAAAAAAGGTAATACAAAACGAATCTGTGCACCTGCAAGGTGAATTGGTTTAGTCTTAGTATATTGATACTAAGACTAAACCAATAGGGGATAAATAGTTTGTGCAGAATTGTGTTCCTTGTCTTGTGGCAATGTTGCAGGTGGTGATTATGCACTTTAATATTGTGTTTCCTGTTCTAAGTGCAATAAAGTAATAACTGGATTCTCTTGTGTGTTTTTCCTTTGTTCTGATGAAGGATTTGTGCAAGATTTGTGGAAATATTATTCTTTATTTCATTGTCATTATATTATTCTTTTTTTCCACAGATCTTGTTAAAACATTTTTATATTTAACATATATTTTTAGATGTCCTTGTGGACATATAATAAATATATTAAATACACGCTTGAGGGGGGGGGGGTCTCACCCAGGGCTTCATTCAAGCTAGAACCGCCACTGTATGGTATGATTAAGAGTTAGGTATCCAAACTGTATGCCTTATGTATACTTTCATTGTCATTCATTCACTGTCACTGTTCATATTTCGATGTCAAACTGGCACTCTGTACTTTAAACTTCCTTTTCTCTGACTGACAGGGTGGGCATGTCCACTCTTAGTTAATTAAAACACTGCTTCTAATTGCCTCTTTCTTGTGTACAAATCAAACTTTTTTGAGAAACAACTTTTTTGAGGGGGTAAAAGAAAACTGCCTATTTCCCTTTATTCCTTCTCTAGCTTAAAATATGATCCAATTAACTGTAGCTGTATATGGATGCCCATGCTCTCACTAGATGGCATGATATTCCTTTCATCCAAGTCTGCATATTGTACATTACTGTAAATGGAACAAAGATGGAAACATTTTCCCCACTGTGTGCCAGTAGCAATGCATTTTAAATTCAGTGAATGAGGCAAGGGAAAACCACTGAGAGACCAGAGACCAGGGATTTGCCAAAGAAAATGCTACAAAAATACATCCTGCCTACCTGTGGATCAGATCTAGTTAGCCATGTGCTTTGATCAGAGGAAAATTACTTTCCCCTATTTAAATGTCTGTCATGGTCCTGAATTTTATCTGCAGGGAGATGTATTTACATATTAACAAAAGCCTCACAGTGGACGGACTCACATTCGAAAAGCTGGAGTCCAACTTGAACCATTTTGCAGCTCCAACCACCAGAGGCACAACAGCTGACCTGCTTTCAACTGACTTCTGTCAAGGTTTCAGCAATACAAATGACATAATGCATGACTGAGTACACAAGTGTATACACACTTAATTAATGCACATATTGCAATATATGTAACACAACAGTGGCGTGCACAGATAGACACTAGATGGTGCTATAGCACCTGCCCTTTGCCCTCTGGACCAAGCAGTGCACAGCTGCAGCCCACACACACCTCTTCCCCTGCCCCACCAGCCAGGTAACACATAAATGAATCGAGTCGAGTGTATTGTTTGCCCCCTAAGCCTCAGTTGCCAAGCTATAGCGACGCTAGCCCAAATCAATAATAGATATGACGTGATGACCACCACACAACTAATCGGTATACTTAAGCTGAATATTTAGTATTGTGTAGGTTTACATTAGGCTACATAATTAACACTTGCAGGTTTTTTTGTTTTTTTTAAATCTCACACTGCTATAATAAGGCAGCCGTCAATGAGCTTAACCTTAGCTCATTGACAGTATACATGTTCTGTACTGACCAGTTTTTGAGCAACCAAACCAAACCAAAAAACACAGGAGCTCTTAGTGGAGCGGAGGGCTCTTCACACAACAGTGACTGTTGGTTGGGTTAGGGTTAGCACAGAATCAGAAACAGTCTCTGGTGACAAACTCAGATGCTCTGTGCATTGAGCCCTGTGGTCCTGATTGAACCCTGATGTACTGTATTCCTTAGAGCATGATGACCATGGGTATGTGAGGAAGTTAACTGTCACTTGAGATTCCTCAGCTTTTCTCTGGTGTGTCACGGTGTTTGATAACCTTGACAGTGGATGGGATTGTCTCATAGATTATGTCCAGCACTAATGCTTCAATAAATAGAAGACAGAGAGATGTAGCATGTCTCCTCTTGTAGAATGGATAGACCAGCTGGCCAACAGAGTTTTCACAGAACATGGAAATAGTATCAAAATGTATTTATCTATTCTGAGGAGATTTTCTGGAATGTCCATCCACATTTTTGTGGGATAATGGTTTCCACATTGCGTGTGGAATAGATGTAGGTGGGTTCGTAGGGAGGAACTCCTGTAACAAATAAAGTGTACTGCCACTGACTGTATCAACACATTGAAACCACCACAGGCCTGCAGAGTTTTTCTCAGAGGGTATATATTATCATCTGGATCATATAGAGTTTCACATTTAAGTTGAAATGACAGGATCCAGTAATCATCATGTTTTCTGTGCGTATCTGCAGTTAGATAACCCCTTAGAGTCATAAATGAACTAAAAGTCAAATTTTTTCTTTTTTTAAGTTTGACTACAATTAGACTGTTAAACAAACAAAAACATGTGGATTGGCATATATAAAGCTTAAATAATTCAGCTATATTAAAAAAAAAAATTCACCTATGACTGGTATGTGCTCACATTATTCAGTTAATTTTGTTAGACTTAATCATTTCCAGATTACCATTATTTTACATTCTGTTTAGTATGTAAATATTAATATAAAACACCAGACACTGTTATAAGTGTATTTAACAATTTATTTATATTCATTTTTTAAATTAGATTTTTAAAAACTAGACCAAATCCAATATTATTCCAGAAGAAAAATCACACACATTAATTATTAATGAATATACATTAATCAGCATTCATTATAAATCGATTCCAAATTGTATTTTATTAATTTCTATATGTACTTCCTGTATGCGGGGCGCCGGCCTAATGGGAGTCAATGCAAGCCCTCAAACTTTTGACAAGCACATGACCTGAGGCTGCTCTCTCATTGGCCTGCGTCACGTTTCTCACGGGGCGCAGCTCAGTGCGCCCCGGACACGCCCACTTTTATTGGCAGCGAATTGATGTTGTTTCATGTTTTTTAATCTACTGTGATTGGACAGTTCCGGCTGTCATTCACGCCCTCCCGTCAGCTGCTGTCACCTTAACTCCTGCTGACAGTAGTTTCAGGAGATGACGTTAAAGTGGAGCCGCGGAAATTAAAGAAGATTTTGTAATTTCTCTACAAAAACATAATTTCACAAGATTTTAACTAGAAGAGAGAAAGAGGATAAAGCAGCAGCAGGTGATGGAGGAGCTGAGAGTTTCTCCTGCTGCTGTTATGATAAACGGAGCTGGCTAGCTGGATGCAGTGTGAGTTATTCCTTTTATTGCTTTATCTGTTTGCTGTTTCAAAGTGTCAGCACCGAAGCGTTGTGGACAACGACAGGGGAACGACACCTAAAACATCTCTCTGAAAAAATGCAAACAGAAAGCTGCAGCCATCGAGACAATAGCATGGAGCTAAGTTGTTTTTAGCAGACTTAGCATTGCTGAGCTCTTTCTGCAGCTGTTTCACCACATCTGGCCACATGTAGACCTCTGCTATGCCAAGCTCCAGAAGAGGAACATAGATTCAGTCAGTGGCTGCATCCAGCAGCTCCAACAGGACATATAAAAGATCAGGTAGTAGCTGCATTCCTCTTATTAATATTGTAAAGTGTTAAAAAGACTTTATAAAAGACATAACTATGAAGTGTAAAAAACTAAAATGCATAAATGCAGGATAAGAAATGATGGAAGTAATTTTGACTATTACAGGTGATTTGGGGTACATTTCATTATAAAAATAAGTTAAATAAATTATGCTTAATCACAGCAGTGTATAGTGCTTAATGCGCCATCTATTGTCATGTTTAGGTATTGCAACAACTAACAGATTACAGTGAAATCAGGACTGAAGACACAATAACTAAAATATAGGTGGTGTCTCTTTTTAAGCACATTACCTTATTGGTAACTCTGCTTTAACTGCTGGTATCTTTAGGTGATGTGAGTGAAATGTGCATTTTATCATGTCTGGTTATTATTTTTTATTCCTCTCTCTGTGGGTCTGAGATACCATACTGGGACAAACCAAGGAACATTATAGTGTGTTGTGTTATTTTTAGATTGGTTTTCCTTTCTTATTTTTATTTTTTTGCTGCGGTATGAAGTGGTGCTACGGCTTATTTGAAACAGCATCAAACTGCGCCCCCCCAAACATTTTTGTCACCAGCCGCCACTGTCCCTGAGGCTCCTGAGGCTCTTCCATTTCCTGCGACACACATCAACTGACAAAAACACACGTAAATTAACTGTTGAATCTATGCCGGGAAAGCCAGCTGTTTTTTTTTTCTTCTTCAAAACTTTATAAGGGAAAGCCAGCTATGCTAACAGGGGCTATACGTCAGTGTCGTAAGTGACGTCAGTGACGTCGGGAGAACGCTGATAACCCGTTCGGCATGGCGTTACGTGATGTCGCCGCAAAAGTTCAACATTTTCAACTAACGCGTTGACCAATGAGCGATGCTGCGAATAATCGCGTCCATCGCGTCGCGTGTGATATCAGATATCAGATCTACTCTGTAGTCTACTTTACATTTTGCGTGGGTGCCTTTCTCTCTAGATTTTATGCAAGGTGAATTATTACAATTTTAAAAATGATTCAACCACTCCCCAGTCAGCCACTGAACGTCTGCAATACTTGGTTTTCTGTATATAAATAAAAACTGCTTCTCTTTTCACCAGAGAAAAATAATTGTTGAGTCACTATTTTTATGTTTTGGTATGTACTTTATGGAAGTGCAGCTATTACTACATTGACTTCAGTGGATGTGTACCACTCAGCCTTAAGGTTTATAACTAATGATCCTTGATGATGCGCCTTAAAATAGGCAGAATAGCTAGGGAAGAGGGATGAAAACACAGTACAAGGTGAACGACTAAATGGGACAAGGTGGTGCTTTCGTGCAGTGAATTGCATTGTATATCTTAGGACAATGAAATTAGGAAATATATCCAAAAACTGAATTTTTCATTATCCAGCATGAACGACTGCAGATGAATTATACTTCTGCACAGGAAAAGTACATACACAGTAAATATCAATACTAGAGGAGAGGAATTTGTATCTGTCGAAAAATAGCTCAATACAAGAATATCATTTGAAACAGAAATTCTGTTGTCATGGAGAAGGAAGGTTTTGTTAGAACATTTGAGACTAGGGGTGGCTGTGGCTCAGGAGGTAGGGTTAGGGTTCCTAACTGGAGGGCTCCTCCAGTCCACATGTCGAAGTGTCCTTGTGCAGGATACTGAACCCCAAGTTGCTCCCAATGGCTGCGCTAACAGTATGTATGTGTGAATGGTTAGTGGTCCCTCAGGTCTAGATTCCATATAGCCATTGTTTCAACAGTTCAGTTACTATTTTAACAAGAAGCAGGTTCTACACACTTGGATATATTTCTTAGCATCTTTCATTGGAAGTACCAGAGTTTTCCCTTTAAATTCTGATAGAACTAGGCAGTAAAATCACCAAGTGCTGAGAAGTACAGAGATGACTGCATTTCTATTCCTTGGGGGATCATTAGAAACTAAAAACAAATTAGACACAAACACAGATGCAAATGAGTCATAGTTTAAACAAACAAACCGGTGTGATACCATAAAATCCTCCCTTGAATACAAACAGCAGCAGGACCACAAGCAGACACCCTCAGTAAAGTTAAACCATGACCTCAGACAGAGAAAAGTTTCACATATTGAGTCACTTAGCCACAATGTTGCTGTCATAAACATAAACACAGTGTTTCAGTGAATATGTGTCCTGCGTGAAGTTAGCTATCCAAACAACAGCAAGAGAAGTGAGGACATTTTCATGATGTCACAGAAAAAGGCATTTTATAACAGGAATAAACACTTGTTTTGTCATTATCTATGAAACAGCTTTGACTCTGGTTTTTACAAAGAAAATGAGATGAAAACTGTGCAGCTGCTAAGCTCAATGCCTGAAACATAGCCTAGACTAGTATCTGCATTTACACATTGTTCCCTTGCAACATCAGGAAGCAACAGGATTAAGCTTTCCCCTGCAACAATATATCTTACCTAAACAGCTAAACAAGGTGTAAACCTTCTAAAACAATGACATTTGAGATATGAGTGTTTTCTGATTTGCCACCTATGTTTAAGGTTTGGGTAGGTTTTCAAATGAACTTGGTTAAAGTAAGGTTCAGGCGATTTTGTTTGCATTGTTAGGGTTAGATATAGATGAGGGAGGGAAGGATACATTCTTTCAACCCTGACCTTCTCACACACATATTGGCTAAATTTGAAAGAACCTGCACCAGATCATTGACATGTGTCATTACACGTTTGCAAGCAGTGGGAGAGGCACTCCTGGTGTTTTAACACTTTCTTGGAGTCACAGGTGCATACACTAGCACTGTCCTACTTCCTATTCCTGACATGTCAACTCTCCAGAAAAGCAGCAGTTTTATCACATATGCATTCTGGATCAGCAGATTCTGTCAAACATAGGTTCACTTCTTCTTCTGACTGTCAATCAGATTTGATGTGTGTTATGGGAGTGGAATAACATTTTCATTTAACTATTTGCCATATACTCTTATTGTGTTTGGGCTCCTGTTGTTTGGTCAGTAGTGAACTGTCTTATCCTAATAATCACACTGGACTGCTAATTCATTTCACTTCATTTACTCACGTTGACATTGTGTACATGTGAGCCAAATTTTTGTTTCGAGGTGGGTATTTTCTCTAGTTCTTCTTAACTGATCAGTAGTGTCATGTCCATAATGCTCATCATTTTCAGTCAAAATGGAGGCAGCCGCTACGGTTGCTAGGAGCAGATGATTACACGTGTCTCACGTTTGTTGATCTAAGAGTTATATCTGTGAGTCAATTTAACAACCTGTTTATCTGTGTTGATGTCATCCATAATTGTTTTTATTTTGTGGTCATTCTTCTTTTGTCTGATCTAATTAAGAGGCAAGCATGCTGGGAAGGAAGATGACATCATGATTCTGAGCCCTGCCTAGGTTCTGATTGGTCAGTTGTTTCTGCAACTGGGGAAAACACCACTACAGCAGATTTATTTGCATATCTGACATAATTAGAGCAGTGATCAGCAATTCGGGGGTCTAGAACCAACCTAAAGCTGTCTGTCACAGTGTTGTTTTTTAAACACCATGAGTAACCATAGTAATAAAAAAAAAAGAATAAATTCTACACTTAGGGGCTTTAAAGAAAGTTTTACAGTCACAGTTGGCATGTTTGGCAACTCTAAGCTCCACATCTGGACACACTGCACATTTCAGGTTTTGCCTGCTTTCTATTGAAGGTTCAAAGTTGTATGTGTTGCTCAACCATCCTTCAGGCACTAGGATAGTTACAGACCATTTAGTCTCATCACACTTGAAGAGGTAGTGTATACTTTCTCTGTAGTCTTCGTGGTTTTTCTGTATAACACAAGGGCTTCTACCATTTGTAGTTTGCAACCCCATAAGCATTCCTCCCTCTCATTGACATTACCACCACATGTCTTGAAAACAGATGCAGTCATAAAGGCATTTATTAGGGAGGCATTAGTCCTTGCTTTAATGTGAAGGTTGCACCTGCTAGCCTGCTAGCCTAATGTGATCCCTCCCCTGCTTTGTGGGAGAGGGCTCCTGGTGTTTTAACACCTTCTGGGAGTCCCAGGTGCATACTCCAGCACTGGGCCTAATTTTTCCAATCCATGCTGGGTTTTTTTCTTCTTTCATTTTATTCAAAACAGCAGAGAAGAACAAGAAGTTAATGACAGACTTTACACACAAGTCCCATGCTAGACAATGTGTCATCGGTGTCAGGACATGACTAAATGTTTCTCAATTGTCTTTTTTGTTACTTTACTGCCACTTGATACAACGGAATATTGTGTTTTTATTATAACCCATAATATGAAATACAGCCAACAATATATACTGAGGATGTTTTTATTCTTATAGAGACAGAATTATGTTCGATGAAGTTTGCTTTGTATGAGTCTAAAACTTGTGAGTGTCCACCTTCTATCACACACACTGAAGCTGATATTAAAGCAGTGAACGTACCTTAAGAAGAGCTGAATTCAATGAGGATCAAAATCCCTCATAACTGTCTCCTTCCACTCAATTCAGCACTTTTGAGTTAGATCCTTCTCAAAGGCCAGCATCACCAAATAGGCTTTTCAGGTTTGAACATGGCCTATTTGTGGTCCCCAAAAACATATTTCTAAGGAGTTTTCACTTGTGGCAGTGTTAAGGCGAGTTGCAGTGCCAGTATCATACTTGGCATGGCCTCCAAAATGTTGTGCTGTATTAAAAGCAGTTTAACCTCAGTGTGACAGTAGTGTTTCTCCACAACAAGCTCGGACTCCACAACAGGCATATTAACGAAGTGCAGGTTCTGTTTCACTACTTTTGTGTACAGAAAAGAGACTCATTAAATATTCATCTCCTGTAGCACAGACTCTACTACTCTTTAATATACTCTCTTCAGCTCTGTTTAGTCTTTGTTTTTGGAGTATGTTGTTTGTTCAACAGTGTATCATTCATTTTGGTGCAGGGATCACTGTGATGTTGGTGGGAGTATCACGTGACAGCGCAGCTTGCACATACATTCGGTTGCACTTGACACAGTTTCAGACCTATCAGCATGTCTGTTTCTTCTCCCTGAAGTTGCTTATTACTATATATACTATCAACAAAATGTGCAATAAACATAAATCTTGGTTCAGACGATGCTCTCAGTAGCCCAGCTGCCTCCATCATTATTTCAGGGCCAAAGACTTGCACAATGTCAAACTCTGTGAGAAATGAGATGATGTTGTTAAAGGATGTAATGACAGCTGACACAGTGGCCAGATGACCAGTCCAACTATGACTGAGCAAACAAAATATCTTCTGTCATTGGTTCTGTTGATGTAACAGGGTTGTTACATTCATTTCTGTATTCATTCAATACTTATTTTAATATGCAAGCAAGTTATCTTGCTGTTCTTCTTTTTCATTATTTAGTTGGGAAACAGGTTTTTCTATGTTTTCTCTACGCAAGGCTCCTTTTATTTGTTGTATTTGAGTGCCCTCCTGTGGCTGGCCATGGTACATATACCGGAAGACATCAGCTTGTCCCTTTTGCCGCTGACGATCTCAAATGTGTTATGTCCTGAAAATAGCCGTCTGATTTTCTCAAATATTAACCTAAGAAACTGTCTTCACTCAAATCAAAGTGCATATAAAGTGACAGTCTTTTCATGTTATGTGACTACCAGTAAGTTTGGATGCTGTGTATGCTGGCCGCCTACAGAGTAAAGCCAACAACATCAACAAAGACACATAAAACACAGGACACTGTCTGTTTTGCCATCAGGGAAAAGATACCACACTATCAAAACCCAGACTAAGGAACAATGAGGAACAGCTTCTTCCACAGAGCTGAAGCTAATAACTGCTGAGGACTAACTGGTACAACTGGTACTGGTACTCGCACTATTTGCAAAAGCTGCTGCAATATGGACAACTATATGCAATAACCCTATGCACTATTTATTGTGAACTTTAAAAGCCACTACTATCTATTATTGTCTCATCAACATTTTGGCTACCTCACTTATTTTGCTAATTTAGGTTTTTTTATATGTTTGTTTGTTTTTTTTTTTTTAATTTCATGTCCAATTTAGTAAAGCTTTAGTATCACTAGTTTGTTTTTATTAGTTTTGTTTTTATCACAGATTGTTGGAGAGCGTATCCAAGACTATTGTAAGATGGTTACATCCATTATCAGGTCAACCATAGGCAACACGTTGTGCTTCCACAGACAGGGTCTGATACACAACACATGTGGAAAGCCTGGTGTACTTATAAGGAGAACATTGACCGCAGGTGGGAACCAGGGGGAACCAAACACCCACAGTTCTTGAGAAGAACGTCAGATTCATTAAGTGGAACCACTGGTTGGCCAAGAAACACTTTGATGGAGTGGTTGGATGCCTTTGCTAAGATATTAGTGTTATTTAAGGTGTAAAAGCTACTCACATGAGCAGGCTAACCAAAAGTCCCCAGACAATCTCCCTCACCACTTCCTCCAGCTCCCTCTGGAGGATGCCAAGCTGCACCCAGGTCAGATCTCCCCAGTTGGTTCTGGGTCAACCCGGGGGTCTCCTCCAGTTGGACATGCCTGAAAACCTCCACAGGAAGGCCTCTAAGAGGCATTCTGAGCAGATCTCATTGGGAAGTGATAAAACTCATTACCACAGGTGAAAGTTTATACATTATATCAAATGCTGATTGAGAGCGTTGCCTTCATGCCTTTTTTGTATGCAAGAAAAAATGATTAGGAGTGTCCCAGTTCTGTTGCTTCCAAGGGCTGTGTGGGTCAGCAGGAGAGCTTTTAACAATGCAGACAGACATGACGCCCACTAGGCAGCATGGTCATATGAGAGCTTCTACATGGCATGTTAACTGCATATCACAACATCAACGCTCATTTCACCGCAAACGTTTTATTGGTATTATAATGATGTGCATGGATGTTGTTAATTAATAGGCAGCAGAACTGAAAGAGTATGCAGGGAAGGTATGGGGTGTTAGATAAGAGTTTAATAATAACTGTTATAGTGGAAACTACATGCTTACGGCTGTGGTTTAAGGACAGCATTTAACCCTCTTAAACCTGTTTTCTGCAAAGTAAACAATGCTGTTTCAGTTTATGAGTCTGACTCATAGCTTACGTGAAAAGCCTTCACAGTGCACTTTGATCCATAACTTCAGCAGAGGTTGTAATGGAGAATTTGTTTTCAATGGTTAACCTCAGCAGTAGAGAAAAGTGTACAGGAGTCCAGGATGTCTTACGCTGAAAGTGTTTATTGAAGCTTGGTCAAGGAGGATCAAAGTATTATCAATACACCGTCTGATGCATGATGCCACCACGATCCTGAGGACACTGTCCTCCATGGATAGTCTGTAAGCCTTCAAAGATAGCAACACGAATACTCTATGCCCATAAATGGTCATTCAATGCATCTAATGGATTTAGCCTATTGGGTTGTTATCCCACAAAAAAGGAAGCACAGTTACCCATCTGTGGGTTTAGGGAGTCAGACATTCATATCCTCTGACCTTGGTGGTCACAGTAATGCTGCGCCACTGTTGTTTAAGTGACTCTTGCTTTCCCCAAAACACCACAGACAGCTTCCTTCACCATCTCAAGCAGAGAAACAGTATGTCCTTCTGCCAACTGTGACGTCAATCCATCCATGCTTGACCCCAAATATAGACAATTCTCTAACAATCCCCTCTTATTGATCATGAGATCAATACCAAGTACCAATACATTCATTTTAAACTCAGCTTAACCACCAGGGAGTGTCTCAGAATTGAAATGACATAAAAAGGATAAAATCACATGGTATTCAAAATATAATCAACACACAGTAACATCATTCAGTTACAATGAAATCAAACAAATTTTAAAAATGAATTGAAAAAAACATACCATGAAAAATCCTAACATCCCCTCTTATGTACCACCTATACCTCTTCTGACACATGACACGTGAGTTCTGCCTTCTGACCAACAAGGACAGTTGTGAGGCTCACCCTCAAAGGAATGAAGAACCCCTGAAACACCGAAGTATTAAAGGAGCTCAGGATGGACATCATGAGTCACATGCACCTATCTCACAGAAGTTATACTTCCCTAAAGATCCTGAAAAAGCAAACAAGAACCCTGTGAACTACTCGTAGTCTAGCGAGGGGCTTAAGGCCACGCCTCGATGGTAAGGAGGAAACAAGACCTATCTGTTTGCCCTATCTCATCTCAAAAGGAAACCTTACACTTTAAAAGGTGGTACATATACATACATGTGATTACAGCAATACAGCAAAATACTCATCTCATCCCTGAAAAGGAAGAATTTCAATCACAATAACAATTTTAATCATTTCACACACTAATTTATGCACTGACGAGTCTTCAACCCATGTACTTAATGTACAGTCAAGGGTCACCAACCATGGAGAGGTTACTAGCACTTTCGATGCATGGTGGCATGGAACCCTTCATCAGTTTCATCCTCGTAAATCCTCTTCATCAGTTGCAGTTTTTATTTTTATTTATATGATGAAATCAAAATCACATACAACATTCTCTATAAAGTAAAAGTAATGATTCTGGTTACTCAAACTAGAAAATGTCTGTACTTTATTAAACAAAATGATTAAAGTGATTATTAGTGTCATTTTGAAATTTAGAACACAATAAAATCTGGAATCATTAAAACAATGAACACACAGAAGCCTCTGCGTTTCATCTGCAGACAGCAGGTGATACGCATCTGCCCCAGTTTAACACTCAGACAAATCACACCCCCCACTATCTGATTCATTCACCTGAATACTTTTGCTTACAGACCTGAGGTCTCCTCTTCCTCGTCATCATCCTCCAGGGAGAGGTCATCCAGCCCAAGACGCTGTATCCACTCCTCAAAGCCTCGAAAATCATAATATCTCATTGTCACATTATTGTTAACATTTGCATCAACAGTTGTACACACCTGGGGGGCTTGAATGACGGATTTAGTGGTTTTCTTCACCATCAGCTTAATCAGCCAACTCATACAGGCACAGAGGAGGATGAGGAGGAGAACCATGACCAGCAGTGTAGTCAAAAGCTTGATCAGGCCGGACCCCCATGGCCCGAAGATACCTGAAAAATCTCCAAAATTAAACCCATGGTTAACATGTTATTCCTTTATGCCTAATGCAGTTTCATGTGCCATATCCATCACTTCAGCGGTCGCATCAGAAATGTAAGAACAACATTCAGTTTCAATCATTTTACAGGTGCCACCTTGTGATGCAAGCAGGAGGTCAAGAGCCATTCTGTTCTGCAGAACGACAGTTTTGACTTCCTGTAACTCCTTATGTTCAGCCAACATAGTTCTACTAGAGGCATTCAGAGGACTCTTTAGGACTTGAGATAATGATGCAAGATCCTGCTCGTGATGCCAGTTTGTTATGGAGAATTTTCTTCAATGGTTAACCTCAGCATGCTTGACCCCAAATATGGAAAATTCCCTAACGGAGGCCACCATCATAAACGGTACACTTTCCTGTAGTCAGGCATTCAGACAGACAAACTGGAGTACACTATACTGTAGCTCACATAATAATCCGTTCATGACGTAAAATGTTCCTGGTTTTGATTTCTGTTATTGAGGAAAACAATTAAGGAAAAGGTAGTGAAAAAATTAGCCAAGAAAATGAAACACTGACCATCCCCAGATTTCTATTATCTCTAACCTGAATTTGTCTGATTTATAATACTTATATACATTTTTACATTACACATGAACCTTGAATTTCTTGTCTGCATTATAGTCACGCTGATAGTCAGAGTTGAAGAATTCCTGACAATTATGGACTAAAGTGCACATGGGAATGATGCTCTACTGTTCACTACATTAACTTTATTGACATCATTGTACTGAGAGTTTTGGTTGGCTTGTAATAAGTCTAACTGACAAATACATTTAAAAGGAATTTTTGATTTTAAATAAAAATATGTGTGATGGAAAAAACTGTATTTAATCACTGGAGGTCAAAAGTGCACCAAAAATGTCAGGAAAATAAGTATTGAATGAATACAGAAATGAATTTAGTCAAACTTCAATCTATAACAACCCTGTTACATCAACAGAACCAATGACAGAAGATATTTTGTTTGCTCAGTCATAGTTGGACTGGTCATGACTTTATGCCAGGCACAAAAACACTTTGCTTATTCTATTCATTCAACACCCTTATCATTTAAATCTCAGATGTAATCTGCTTCCCATTGTAATGAGGATATTTTCTCTTAGATGTTCTCTGTCTAGATTATTGTTTGTGGTGATTGAACATCACCTAGTGTGCAAAATCAAGTAATGCAGTCATCACTGACAGAGCCATGCTGGTAGCTCTGCACTCTTTTGAATGACTTGTACACTAACAGTGATTTGATATGTGAGGACTAAGTTGAGGAGAAAACAATTGTTTTCATTTTTTCCAAATGTTGCTGCATTACAGTGTTAGATACAAACTCTGAATACATCTTTACAAAACTTCTTAATGTGCTCATAAAAAGGACTAAGTGTTTTTAACTTAAGTATAAGATACTTTTTCTGAATACTTTATCCACCACTGCTAGGTAGAATCTCAGGTTTGTGTATGAGCCACCACTCATAGGCCAACATGAGTTTATGGGCCATTCCAGGGGGTGGGACATTTCTGTAAAGATACACTCACAAACAAGAGAATGTCTTTCTGGATCTTTAATACACTTGCAAGTGGGCAATCAGCCACACACTTCAAGGAGTCTTAGGCTGACAGTTCTCTCAGTTGGCTTCTAGTTATATAGACTAATATCACACATCTGTCACATATCAAGACAATGAACATATCAATCTTTCAACTCAAAACACAGATTAAAACATCCCCGACACAGAGTGTGTCACCTGTTTTCTTATCTACAATTGCAACAGAAGGGAGTCCTCATCTAATAGTTACATGAGAGATATCCCTAGTTACAACATCAACCTTTCACCTAATTTCAGCTACAGCTTAAGCTTAGTATATTCTGCCAAGACAACCGGTCACACCTGTGACACACTGGGATATGGAGTGTGATCAGAGAGATAGGGACATACAGTACATAGATAGACCTCAAAGGGGGCTTAAACATCTGCACGTCTGGCCTCTTAGACTTGTTTTTATAGATTCCTGCTATTCCTGATATGACACAACCATACATTCGGTACCTCATCTTGTTTCTGTGTTTAGCTGACAAGAGCTCAGTAGCATGGAACTAACGTTTGGAGAGACTGTTGTCACAGCAAATCCCATGCAAGGAGGGTAAGGATGCAACACGCTTCTCCAAGTTGTCTAAATCAGTTATAAAGTTGTGAAAAAGGTATGAATCTCTAACCCCTACAAGCTACAAGATAATGACAATATGATACAATGAAGAAATATGTCGAAATTCAGGACACTGTCCTTCCTTCTCTAACAAGCAGCCAATGAGGTGCATTCAATGTTAGCTAAATGAGTCTGAACTTCTAGTTTCAAATTGATCTGCATTAACTACAGTCAGCAGTGATGTGTTATTAATGTCAGACATTAAAGTATTGCCTAATGTACGATAACATGTACAGTAAGCTTACACATTTCTTTTCTTTGTATTGTATGTTTTATGTGTTATATTTACTCAACAGGTGAACATGTGTATTAGGACAGTAAATGCATTTACACGACTGTTGAATGCAAACTATTTACTAAATCTCATTATACATTTAGGCCAATAGTTCAGTTGAGCACTTTTTCAGTATTTTTGTGGGGACGGAGGGAAGGGATGAATAAAACATTTTATAAAGTGGTGTCTAGTAGATCTTATGTGTTGCTTTTTAGAATTCAGGTTTAAAAAAGGGAACACCCGCACACTGACTTTAATTGCTCAATAAAAACACTTTATAAATATGTTTCAGTCACTGACCTTCTTCTGGTATGTCTTCTCCATAACTGTCCTTTTTTTGAGTGTTTCTGCAGCAAAAAAAAGTGTAGAAAAATAGCATTTCTCATTAAATCCAGCTCAATGACAATGGTCCAGATTTGAAAAGTCTAAGTATAGTGGTTTTTGATCTGGATCTGGTCGTATGTGGTCTGGATGGAGAAATATCAGTAAAATCACTCTTTCCAGTCTTCACAAAAAGAATAAAGGTTTCACAAATCTGACACTGTTTTTTTAATGAGTCTCTGGAGTCTCCTTGGTAATCTAATCCAGATTTGACAGGTCTAAATACAGTGATTACTAATCTAGATCTGGTCTAATGTGGTATGGGTGGATATTTTTTCACCTCTGTTTTTATATGAAAAAAAGAGGTTTCATTAATCTTTACGTGGTTTTAAACAGTGCTGAGGCTTTTGCTGTGTTATCTTAACACTTTTTCCAAACGATGGTGTGTGGTGAAAACACAGAGAATCAGCTGCAAAATATCATCATTTATATTTTTAAGTTTCCCCTCAATCTTACTGACTTCAGCTGACTTCAGCTGACTTCAGCTGACTTCAGCTGACTTCAGCATTTTGCAAAAGCAATGCTTTGTCTCAAGCTATTAGCCAGCATTACTATGGCTGTAATGTTATCTCATAACTGCACATCAAAGCGATACAGTCAGGGTCGACTGACAGTGTGGATTAGCCAACTGTGTTGTGTGTAGTGATTCCAAAGACACTGATTGGTCAGAAGCTGGAGGTCCTGCCTTCTCCCTCTTGGGACTAGTATGTTTCCTTTATGAAACCCTGTGTACAAAACATTACCGTGCAGTATATCTGTGTGTGCTGTATACACACAGTATGTGTAAGTACAAGTTTTTTTGTCACACAGCTTTTACAGGTGGGCTTGCCAGCCTGTGTCTGAACACACAGACTTGGAAAACAGAGTTTGCAGGCAGAAAACAAAATGTCTACAAAACTAAGTTTACAGAAAGACATGACAAATATCAATGTACAAGTTTACAAAACTACAGTTATGAATAATAATAATCTTTTTTTAATGATATTTCATACAAAAGAGACTGACTCCTCTTACATTCATGCAAACATATTCATTTTGGACATAGGCTATATGCACTGATGTGATCCCTCATAATCACAAACCCTGCACAAGGCCCAGCAAAGGCCACCGTTGGAGATAATGTCAGCAGCAAGGTAGACTAATTATGTATTCACAGCTGCTGCCATGCAGTGTAACTTTATTATAATATATTGATTTCCCACAGTGAATATTTTGACCACTGAAAATGTCACATTCTGAGAGAATAGAATGACTGGACCATACTGTCCATGCACATCTTGTATGTCACATAGGGCCTGATTTACTAAGATCCCAAATAGTGGGTACTAAATGCGTGCATGGTGCAATAGATTACGTGTGCCGTCTGCATGCGTTTTGCAGGTGATCTACTAAGAATAACTGTGTAAATGAAAACAGGTGCAAAAGGGTGCAGACAGCAGTATTTAAATGAGGGTTTTGTGTCTTTATGGAGAGTTTGGACGAGCAGAAAGCTGCAAGAACAAAATGAAATGTGATCAGGTTCTAGTGGAAGAGGTTAACTAATATATTGAGTTATAACAAAAACTAATATTACCAGAGAAACCCACATATGGGAGAGTATTAGTGACGAAGTCAATGCTGTTAGTAAAACCACAAATAATACACTCCAAAAATATTAACACAGATGGAAAAACTCTGTCCTGTGTGTATTCTGTCATTGTGTCTCCGTCTCCTCGTCTCCATAGTAACAGCCGGTTAATACCTGTCCTTCAAAGGTATTATTTATAGACACAGTTAGCGTCAGAAATAATACCTTCAGGTTTGGTAAATCACAATGTGTGTGTTAAATAACATATTTACATTTTCTCCTCCCTGTATTTTGCACACTGGGGTTAAAACGTCTCATATTACATTCATTATGGTAAACTACTAATATTAAATTCATTATGGTAATCTACTAATATTACATTCATTATGGTAAACTACTAAATGGACAGCGTGTATTATCTTGCACAGTTGAAAGACGCAAACCTCAGTGCGCTGCGTTAGTAGATCAGCTTGCACATTTTTTGCGGGTGATGTCAAGTTTGCACGTTTCTACACACGCAAACCTTTAGTAAATCAGGCCCATAATGTAATGAGTTGCATACACAGAGCTCAGAGCTCTCTAGTTTCAGCAGTTTGTCACTTTAACATGTCACAGTGGCCCCTCTGACCTGCGGGGTCCCCCAGGGGTCAGTTCTGGGCCCTCTACTGTTCTTACTTTATATGCTACCCCTAGGGATTTTTAGGAAGTATGGTATTCCTTTTCACTGTTTTGCTGATGATGTGCAGGTGTATCTGCCGTTAAAGGTCCCTACCAAAGATTCTCTTCAGGCTGTGCATAACTGCATGAGTGACATTAAAACATGGATGGACTTAAACTTCTTAAAATTAAATGAAAACAAAACAGAGGTTGTCCTGTTCGGTTGCCCTGACCTGGTTCAGATCCTTGCCAGCTCCCTTGGCCCACTAGCACCTTACATAGGATCCCACGCCAGGAATCTTGGCGTTATTATTGATGGTGCTTTTAAACTAGATGAACAGGTCAGCTCAGTGGTCAAGTCTAGCTTTTTTCAGCTGAGGCGTCTAGCCAAAGTTAAATCATATCTAAGCCAGAAAGACCTTGAAAAAGTCATCCATGCTTTTATTACATCTCGCTTAGACTATTGCAACTCCCTGTATGTCAGCATTGACCAGTCAGAGCTTAACCGCCTGCAGCTGGTTCAGAATGCAGCAGCTTGTCTCTTCACTGGGACAAAGAAACGAGAGCACATAACTCCGGTGCTCTCTTCTCTTCACTGGCTTCCGGTTAGGTTCAGGATTGATTTTAAGATTCTTTTATTTGTTTTTAAGTCTCTGAATGGGCTGGCCCCAGAATACCTGTCTGACCTTATTAAACTCCATCAGCCCACCAGAGCCCTTAGGTCTAACCAGGTGGTCTTGGACGTTCCTCGATCCTTCTTAAGAACTAGGGGAGATCGAGCCTTTGCAGTTGCGTCTCCCACTCTGTGGAACACATTACCTTTTACTGTGCGGACTGCCTCTCCACTTTTAATACACTGCTTAAAACCCACTTGTTCACTTTGGCCTTTGGTGGAGTATAGCCGTATTTTATTGGGTCTTTTATCTGTTTTATTTCTCTGTATTATTTAGTTTTTTATTGTTTTTATTGTTTGTTTGTTTGTTTTTATTGTTTCTGCTTATTTTACTGTAAAGCACTTTGGTAGGCCATTGGCTGTTTTAAATGTGCTATATAAATAAAGATGACATTGACATTGACATGTTAAGAAATATATACATTAAGAAATGTAAAAAGACCCAGAAAAAATACAGAGAATATGACCTTGGTGTCCTCAGTGTTAGCTAATAAACCTGATTCTGATTGGTCCAGGACCCACCCACACATAAACAGTAACAGTGTGGTTTCACTGGATTATTTTGGATACTTTTGAGCTGATTTCATCTTTTTGACACCTTTTTCTTGACCTCATCATGTTTTCCTTAGAGGTCAAAGAGTCTGCAGTATAAATAAGCAAAATCTTTTTTTTTTTTTTTTTTTTAAATTAATTGTTCTTATCTTAATTTATAACCTACTATTTTACAGATTGGTCATTGTTTAATTGTTGTTAAATGCTTAAAAAACAGTGTGGGGGGGGGGGGGGGGGGGGGTTGCGTCCCCTTTAACAGTCGAGCATGCGTGTGACGCATGTTATTGACGTCATCGTAGTTGTATTATATGATAAACAGCCGTGAACCAGGTAGAAACACTCATGTAGTAACAGATACGCGCGGAGCTTATTGATAAACAACATAAAGGTGATATCTTTCTTTGTCAAAGTATCGTGTAAATCTGTTAACTAAGTCCAATACATCATCATCATCTGTAGTGGAACTACATTAACCACAATCCTTCACTTGAATGTCGAAAACTCGAAGAGGTCAAAACAAAACCGGCAAGTGAAAGAGAGACTACAGGCGTGGAGACGTTGATAAGGTACATACATGTCGATGGAAAGCTTGCTTTCTGTCAGCGGGAGTTTATCTGAGGATATGTGTGACTGTCTCTGGGGATTCTGGAGTTTGTCTTATTCATTACGTGTGTTACGAAACACAGCATGCCATTGCATAACACACTGTACATCTAGAGGTAACAACCAGGACATACACGAGATTATTCATTCAGCATCCCAGTCACTTTCACAGCAACAACAAGAAGAGTGACAGATGAATGTGCTTTCGAGGGTTGAATTGTATTTGAACTGTCATCCACTTTTGAATGCTGAATTGAATTGATGAGTTGCACAACTGAGAAATCCAGGAGAAGTCTCATCACATCATCCTGGTTTAATCTGTTACACGTTAGCCGGGCCAGGATGATGAAGGTATGCAGCTATGTCAAGACAGGTCTGAGTCATTGAGATAAATACGTGTTCACAGCTTTCACACACAGACCACTTGATCGATCAAAGATTTACTGATGCACACATGGAACAAAAACGCATGCTGCACACTTCTCACCAGGTGAGACACAGCTTCTAATGAAAATTGATGAGGAGGTGAAACATATATGTTCAAAGAGAAATACATCCGGTGTGATTCAGCTGAGAGAAAAAGTATGGCAGACAATACCAGACCGACTGAATGCTGTCACGATGAACAATTTACACTTTACCTTAAAAGTGAGCAGTGGAAGTTAATGTTACTCAGGATATTTATCATAAAGGCTAATTACAAATATGTATCAACAATGCAAGAATATACTACAACCATATGCACAATGCATTAGTGATACACTGTATGCACCATCATCAATACAATATGTCTTTAAAAATAGTTTGTAGTGCAACAGATAAGCAGTGTGCACCAACAACCACCACTGTAAGCTCTCACTCTCTCTGGTTCTCTCTCTCTGTGTGTGTGTGTGTGTGTGTGTGAGAAAGAGAATTGTGTGTATTTCAATAAAAGATCAAACAGAATTCTACTGACATATCTTTCAGCATTTTAAAACCAGACCCACAGTCAGCAGTTATGGTATAATACTAACCGTTGTCACATTTCATGGAAACAGGAGTTATTAAAGTTTCTTTCTAATTCTGTAGATATGTTTATCCTCTCAGGAAAAAAGCAGACTGATTTACAGATGGATGACAAATAAAGGGAAAACATGAAGAGGAATATAACTAATGCAGATGCTTCCACATAAGTGTGTTACATAATGCAGTTCAACAGTTAACAGTCTATCATGCTCTGTGATGTATAACAATTCTCAGCAAGCCCAGCTGACCTCTACAGTCATACAGCATATACAGGACTTTAGGGTTGCAGTGTGTAAACCTCATTACATGATGAAGATGAATACTCATGACATTTGAGAGTTCAGTGGTCTATAAAGATTTGAAAGAATTTATCAGGTCAGGTGATTTATGTTTTACCATATTCTCAACAAGTGGGTAAGAAGGGTACAGGCCCCCACAGTGAGGGGGTGTTAGTGTGGCAGGTATTTTCCTCCTGTCAGAGTAAAGACTCACTGCATATCAGTAACATACTGAGTTATCTCTATCCAATGCTGAAACATTTGATGTTGCTTTGACATGTTTTCGATACACTTTCTTGGTCCCTGTCTCAGAGCCTGTGAAGTCTCATTCTTCATGTTCATTCTTCCTCTCACAGTGTCTCTGATGGCTGGCCGGCTCCTCAAAGTCTCCTCTTTGGCAACAGCAGTGTTTGCCTCCTCTGGGTTTTACCTCTACAACAAACAACTTGACCTCAATGACCTGAGTATCATCCGCTTTGGACGAGCTGCAGTCACTGTGAGTTACACACATTTGCTTTGACTCATCATTTGGAGACTAGGGTTGGGTATCGTTTAGGTTTTATCCGATACCGGTGCTTAAAGAATGGAAAACATACAAACTGTGTCCAAAAACGGTGCCTTTTTATTTTTAAGGCATTTTGTGAAGTGCAAGTTGAACAGAATATTAATTTAAATCCCTACATAATATAAATACAACTAATACTAAGAAATAAATTAACCAATATAAAATCAAATTCACAACAAACTGTGATAATCATCATAATAAAAACAGCAGTGTATCAAAACCAGCAGCAATACAGAATACAGAACATACTGAACACAGAGAACATGCAAAAAAATGTGATTGGTCTAATAAGCAACACAGCTACCAGGATGCTTTGCTCTCACACGCGCTACATTGATAGTCATACAAACAGGCGCAGACACTCTCTAGTGCACTCTTGTATGCTCGCTGCAGATTCTGGGAGATTGTATCTCATTTGCAGGCGTCAGGGAGCCGCTATCAATATTTGGGAGAGTTGGGATGTCTGACTTCCATCCATGCAAGTGAAAAACTGACGTCACGTGTAGCACCGGCACGGCAATAGCGCTAAGGGGGCGATAATTAAAGATTCAGTGGCACTGAAATGAAGCACCGAAATCTGCGTTGCTTTCCGGTCTGGTTACTACTGTTTACGTCAGCACCGGTGCCATTACCCTACTGGAGACTGGGCATTGATTAGAAGGTATAGATGGTTTTATTTGGTAGTGACAAAGCAAACCATGGGTTAGGGTTAGGTATGGCACTTGCTTGTTCATATGCACACCTATGTGCACACATATACACCAAAAGCCTGGCTATGTAAAAACATGACTTTACTGAGTATGTACTGATATAACTTGTATTAGACTTGTATGTTGAATTTTTTTCAGTATTAAAAAAAAATCTGAGACTAAATTTAGATTTTCACAACAACTGTTATAAGAAAAGGACATATACAAATCCAAAACACGGCTACTATTTTTACAACTCCAAGAGTTGAATATGGTGTTCATATTACAAAGTAATCAGCCAGGAATGTGCGCTTGTGATTGGCCACCACAAAAGTTGAGTCTGGTTCATCAGGGTGATTTAGACATGGTGTCATTATGTAGTTTGTCCAGCAGAGCGCATTTTGACTTCATTGTTCACAATACTGTCAGCAGCATGAGGGGAGGGACACTCATGGTACACAACACAACACCCAGCATTTCATTTCATGATGTAGGCCTAGTATTACAATAGCCTAAAGGGTGTATATGGAGCTCTTGCTTTACTTAAAGCTTATTTTTGGCTGTAATAAATAAACCTAACAAAAAAGTTTAGAAACATGTGATCAATTAATTATTTCTCTTTTGTTAGGCTACAATGATAATTGCCATTGTATATCTTATATGCTTGGAAAGCCTGTTTATTTACTTTAATGATGGGCAAATATTAAAATGAAAGTGATTCATTGTAAAGGTAGATGAACCATATGAAAAACACTGACAATTAACATTGTAACAACAAAGAAATAATTTGCCAAACAGAGATTTTTCAGACTATTTTTGGTAAGTTTATTATGGCATAGTTCTGTTATCAGCACCTTTGTGTGATATTTTGTGATATTTGACAGTTACAAACTTCATTCTTTATGAGAAATGAATGTAAAAATGCAGTGTGACCTATTATAAATATTACAGCATTTTTCCAACAGTTAGTGTATTTAACATTTAATATATTTTTAGCATGACATATGCAAAATTGTGGTAATAAATATTACAGCATATGTCTGTTAACACAAAAGTAAATCAATTTGAGAGGTACAAACTGTATTTTTTACGTGAAATAAACGCAAAAACCACCATTTTACTTGTAGTACAGCATGTTTCTGTTATCAGCACAACAGTACGTATATTTAACTTTGAAAAACTATTCTTTTCAATAAATAAATGCAAAAATCACAGTATTGACTGTTGTACATATTACGGTATTTTTTGATTAAAAAAAACTGCAAGAGTAGGGAAATGTATTTTCTTAAGAGAAAAAATGTAAAAATTATTTTTTCCTGATTGAACTTATTTACGGTGATTCAGTGTTATATAAACAGTATCAAACTGTTTTATAGTTTACAGATATTTACTGTCGTAGTTTGACAGTTTTTCACCGTAAAATGTACGATCATTTTTAACAGTGTATAGCTTTGAACACTGAATAAGAAGCCTCAGTAAATACAATTATACAATACAATAATGTTTTTGGAATATGTTTTGTCAGGTGCATGGATAGACATAGTATATAATAATAGACATAGTGAGTTTTAGAGCCCAGATTTTCAGTTTATGGTTGGCACCATCTTTTCCATTTGGTTCCAGGAACTTCCAAATAAAGAATGCAGGTGTTACAACGAGCAGTGCATACTTAAGCTACTGTTAGAACAATTTAGATTAAGAAGCTAACATTCAACTTGCTGAAATGTTTGTGCTGTATTTTAGAGAGAAGTGTCAGTGCTTTACATGTCATTCTTTGTGTTTTTCTGCAGACAGCGGCCATCAGCTACGACTATCTGACTGCTTTCAAACATGTGGAATATGACACAGAGGAATACTGGCTCCTGAAGTCCAAGGTAGATATATACTCAAAGAGTTTTTCCATATATGTGGGCATACTTGAACTATAACCATTAAGGGCATGCTGTCCACAATACAGCAAGGTGAAAGTTTACCTTAATGATGAGTTGACATTTTACTGGATTGAACAACCTGTAGTTTAGTGTGCAGTTCACAGCTCACTATGGATGTTTCATTACTCCCTGTCTATAAAACAGTGTAGTATATGTCCATATAGTGCGGTTTAGACCAATTTCTGTTAACATTGTGACCAACACATTCATTTCCTATAGCTGCTTCACAATAAGAGCCCCCAGGTAGTTCACAGGTGGACATTTTTAAATGAATCAGCAGCAGCAGGACTTGTTTAGTTTACATGAAAAGTAAATTAACACAGCTGTGATCCAGCCTAGATATCGTTCAGGAGTTTACAGCAAACAGGAAAATATCTGTCCAATGTGGCAATAGGACAACAAAATATAATTTATTCAATTATTTACTTCATTTAGTTTTTATTCTAAGATTTATTCACTAAAAATAAAAATGTCCAGACAGCTTTGATGGAGCTCAGTATTCATACTTACGAGGGCTGTTTTATACAAGTTTCACTTAATTAACCAGGAATCACTTAACGTCTGACCTGTGGGACATGCTGGATCAATCCTGCTGGTGTATGGAGAGATTTATATTATTAATGAAGTTATCACTGCTGTGCCTCTCTTCACCGCACTCATGCTGCTGTGTGATGCAATAGGTATTAAAAGTCAAATGAAAGAATTCTACACACAGCCAGCTGTGGGCAACAAACAGAACAGCTGTATTTATATTTCTGCAAGATCCCAGATTACATCCAAAGATTCAGACATTAATCTAACCTGTTACAGAATTTCTGGCAGATGTTTCAATAGGTTACGTTATAGATGTTAAATACTACAGAGGTAAAAGAGGCAAAAAGTTGATTTGTGATTTTGAAGAGTTCTGTGTTTACACTAACTACAGACATGAAAATTGTGGCACTCTCCGCAATCTTTTTTAATTATTGACCAATGTCAGTGCTGAAATGTGAAAAAATAACTTAACTTAGTAGATCCATGGCTTGCATACATCTTGTCATGTTCTGCTCCACATTTCACCCACTCACTCAGATGCTCTGAGTGAAAAATTCTACTTTGTTACATTAAATATCAGTTTTTGAGGTCCAGAAATATTCCTGCTTTTAGGAAGGAAACTGTCACAGGCTGCATATGATCATGGTTTGGAGCAGCACAACTCAGTCCAAGCATCCTATCCTGTGTTTTGAAAAGCTCTGAAAGTGTTTTTGTGGCTTAAAGTGCTTTTGTGTTGTCCTGCTGGGGTTTTAGTCTGATCACTGAGACTCACCAGTACTTTGCTTTTTGACAACTTTTTCCAAACTGAAGAAATCACTGAGCTGCAATAACTGAGTTCTTTGGCTGTAGGGGTAGTAGAATCAAGATGTAAACACAACAGATTATTATCTTGTGCAAAATTGGTGATAATTCTCTGTGGCTTCATCACTACGACTGACCCCTTTCATAAACATTACCATCTGATTGATTGTTTATGTAAAAATATTAAAGTAGCTTAAATTAGAACAGTGATGTCACAGATTAAGTAACATTATCTTCCATTCATAAAATAGCATAGGTCATGGTTGTTAATTAACCCCCAGCCAACTGGGGATAGCATTAAGGATGACTCAAAATCATCATAGACATCAAAATCTGTATTTTGATGTTGTATTGGGGACTATACCGCATATGTGAAAACGTCTTTCAGAATCAGTATTTAGCAAATAAGTGAGATTACCAGCCCTTTGTAGCCGGCTCTTTTCTCCACTTAAAGCTAGCCCTTCAGGGTACATTAGCAGCTATCTTTAAGCGGAGAAAAGAGCCACTTAAAACATCCAAATCTTTACAGATGAGTTAATGGAGACAAGTTGCATTGGTGGTGACCAGGAGAAATAATGTGTGGCATAAAAGTGACAATATAGTTTGTTTAAAACATTGTCTATCCTGAGCCCAGCAATGTTCTAAATCTGTTCATTGCTCTCTTAAGTTGCTTAGGTGGAAGTTTGCTCAATCAACATTTACTGTTAGAACTTTTTAATTTTTGTCAGATTCTCCCACACTAGTGTTAGACTGAGACATGAGAAGTGGCAAAATATTATTTCCAGTTGTCCAGTTTGTATGAAATATGTGCAGACATATAATGGTCCTGATCAATTCAATGTATTTAGTGACATTAATTATGATACTCTCTGTAGTTCTTTTCCCCAGCTGTCAGTTCAAAGAGTGTGGAAAGAGTAGGCCTTACAGGTTTTCAGTGTCAACAACACACATTTTATTGAGTTATTATGAGTCTCTGAGCACTGAACAAGATAGATAACTGTTTGAGAAGAGACTGACAATGTGCTCAAATAAATGAAAGTGTAAATGTTAAAACAAATATAAATCTGGATATAAAAATAATAATAATACATAATAATCTGGATCCTAGATCTCTTACAGTATTAAATTAGAATACAAAGCTACTGCTTAAAAAGATAATAAAACTGGTCTCTGGATCCTAGATCTCTGGACATATAGAAATCAATCTTAAATCTTCCTCCTGTACAAAATCAGCAGTTCTTTTGCAGAAAGATGCGCATATCTGCTTTTTCTGGGAGGATCCTGGATCTTTCGGGGCTGATTGTGTTTCCAGCTGTAGAAAACACCCTCTCAGATGGAGTTGAGTAGGGGCAGCATGTCCCTTTTCTGCCACCACCAGTGAGCAGGTTTAGCCGATACAGAGATTGGAGGTAGGCCTCTGTACAACTGGACCTCAGTTACGGACCTGGCTAGTCTGTAACTGTTGGACCATCTGCTGCAGCTGGTGGTCCTCTACTGCAAACAGCTCCTCCAAGGCTGTCTTTGGTTTCTTTGCAGGTGTAATCTGAAATTAAATGACCATAAGACACTCATTTTAGTTTCATATTTTAATCCATGCCATGCCCATGACATGACCCCTATGCATGATTTGTGGTGTTTGTTAAAAGGCCACAGTTCAGTTACATTGACTCAGGAGACTGCTGCTTCAAAGGTCAGAGACAACCTGCTCCACTGCAGGTAGAGAGTTGCAGTGAACCTTGAAGAGCGTGGTTCAGTGTGGGTGGCTTTGTGTATGTGACATACAGACACACACACATTCAATACAGCGCCTTGGGCCCTGCTGGCCAAGCCTGGCTACACATGCTGATTACAATCAATGCATGATGTAGATGTAACCTCTCCCCCTAATTATTATGAAGTCATAGAGGTGAGCTGACAGTATAGTAGCTACACCATTTATTGTCTTTGTGCTGCTAACTTTTACTGCAGTGTAATATTCTGTCTATGCAGTGGTGGACTGCACAATAATAATGATAATGATAATGATAAGAAGAAAAAGAAAAAGGAGAGGAAGAAAAAGAAGGTGGCAGCAGCACATGGTCACACAGACCCTGGCCTGACCTGCAGAGACCTCCATATCTAAACTGGATTAATCAGTTTAAAGATAAGGACTAGAACTATGTTTTAAGATGGTAATTTCAACAGTGAGGGAGGATATAGGGCTGGGCGATATGACCAAATATCATATCCTCATATCGATATCTATCCATATATAGCACATTTTAATTAATTGAATTGGTCCGTGGCTGAGCCCTCCGTGTGTGCAGCAGAAGGACAGACAGTGGTGGAAAGTTGAGGATTTAGTTTGTAACTAAACTCATAACGAAGAAGAGTAATTTAACAATGTAATCTACACAAAGGATGGACAGACTCCAAATGATGAAAAATACTGCCATAAAGGGTGTAATTTACACCACAATGACACAAACGATAAAGCAAAATATGAAATGGTCAACATTTTTCTCATGTCACACAATATATGTTGTCATATCCCACAGCCCTACAGTGGACTATTGATAATTGGATGTTGGGACCAATGGTGTCAATCATTTCTTTGAAGTGTTTAGTTGCAATAATATCAAAAGAGCAGGTGGACTTCTTTGTAGAAGAGATAATAACGAAGTTCTCTTACAGTGATGGGCTTAAAACAATTTTAGAACTGCAGTGTTCACAGAGATGATGGATAAGCTCTTATGTACCACCACATGTGATTTACAAGTAGATAAGCTGAATGAGAGTTGGACAGTCCATGCTCCATTAGTGGTAGGTGATGAATTTGGCCAGATGTAGAAATTTCACTTGTTACAGAGACCCTACCAGTAGATCTATGATGGCAATGAACATTATTTTGACTGTGTGTGTGGATTGCCTCATAGTGTCATGGGCTGTCTCAGACAGTCTGACAGGCATTTTCAGGTTAACCAGTGCATAGTCAATGTTTGCAGAGAGCAGCCTTGACCCATGTATTGTTAGATGGAGTCAGCTTGGTCTGTGCAGTTGGCTGCACTTCCAGAACAGGTCGAAGACATCATTAAAGTCCAGGTTTCTTTGTGCTACATTGGATTTCCCTGTCAGGCTGGTGTGCAGTGAGAGCAAATGGGAAACATTTCTACAGCGTCACCCAACGGACAGGGTCGGTCCAGATATGAGGATTTGTTTTCAGTGTCCTTTAGGGCAGAGATGAGCAGTAAGAAGTCCTCATCGAGGATTTCTGACTGTTGTTGGCTATTGTCATTTGATCCGGCGTGAATAACCAGGTTGGAGCAGTGCGGATGATGTTCTAGGAGAGAAGGTAGTTTATCACAGATATCCTGATTGCAGTCTCCAGGAAATCATTACATGTGGATGCCTTTGGCTCTGATGTTCCTTACTATGGAGCTTCTGATAATTAGTGTTGAGCGGCGAGGCAGAGAAGCAGGTTGTGGTGGTGGTGGTGGTTGTAGATTTGACTGGGGATGCACCTCAATGCTTCAATTATTTTGCCCGGAGAGGTGAAACTGACAAATCCCAGGCCATGATGTGACAGGGGAACCAGTCGATGTGAACACAGGAGGATCATTGGTAGCAGCGTGTGAGTATGCTGCTATAGTAGAGCTGGCGTTGGACTGAGCGGACATAAGCAGCGGCAGAGGCAGCTTTTCCAGACCAGCAACAAAGCGCAAGTTGGCAGCTGCATCCACAGAAAGATCTGCAAGATGTATCTGAACTTGGTTCTGTAGAATCATGAAGCGAGGGTAGGTGGTAGGACTGCCTGGAGATAACTCTTCTTGTGGCACCTGACCACTACCTTAGGGAGCACTCACACTAGGCAATCGTACCGTGCCCAAACAGGTTTGCCTCCTAAAGTCTGGATAAGTCCGGAGGAGGAGAAGAAGACGAGGCAGTCGTGCCGGAGCAGAGCGCCGTGCCTGGAGGAGACGACATAGACCCGTCCTCCCGTCCATCATTATGGGAAACGTAAGATCTCTCCCCAATAAGATGGACGAGTTAGCGGCTCTTACCCGGCACCAGCGTGAATACCGGGAGAGCAGCATTATTGTGTTCACGGAGACATGGCTGACCACGGGGACCCCGGACTGGATGGTTTCCAGCTGATACGGGCAGACAGGACGTTGGAGAACCGTAAGAGGAAGGGAGGACGGCTGGCAGTGTTTATTAATGAGAGATTGTGTAACTCTGGGCACCTCACCATTAAAGAGCAACACTGCTGTAGCAGTTAGTATGAGGCCTCGCTATCTGCTGAGGGAATTCACACATGTCATTGTCATATCTGTGTATATTCCCCCCTCTGCTAACGCTGATGCAACCTGTGATGTGCTTCACTCTGTTACTAGCAGGATGCAGACACAGCACCCACAGGCCCTGCTCCTTATCTTTGGAGACTTTAATCATGCCTCTCCTTCCTCCACACTGCCCACATTCACCCAGTATGGGACATGCCACACCAGAGACAATAAACTTATTCTATGCCAACACTAAGGAGGCATGCAATTCATCACCCCTCCCTCCCCTGGGAAGATCAGACCACAACCTGGTTCAACTTCTGCCTGTGTACAAACCTCTCGTACACAGAGTTATTGAACTCTTGTCTCTGCATTTCTTCTTCCTCCTCATCCTGTAAGCGAGTCACTCTTTGTGATTCTTTTGAACTTCACTCAAAGGCCACTTAAGCAGCCAGTCTTCCAGGCTCATCAAAGGTTGCCCCTAGTGAACAAAGGGGCCATTCACAGCCAATTAGAGTGTATCACAGAACAAGCATGCAAGCAGTCTCGAGTCTGCCAAATGAGTAGAGGAACGTGCCCTGCAATGACAGATCAGACGGACTGTCTTTTGTCCTCTGCAGCTAGCTGAGCTCTGCTGTCATTTCTCTGAATTTAAAGAACATACAATCTGCCTCAGACACACAGTAGCTCCACATTAAACTCTTATGTTGTTCCTGAATAAAAAGCAAGCTATCCACCTTTTCCTGTATGTCAGCTCTATTTGGAAATTAACTTAGCTAGCCTGCATCCTGGTCCATGTCCATGTCTGCTGATATTTTTAGGATAGACATTGTAATGATGGAGTGTATTGGGTTATGCAAGACCTTTAATGTCCACCTGTTCTTTCAGTGTTATGCAATAACTCTTTATCTGAGAACCAGCTCAAGTCTCTACTACCACTGTCCAGTGCTTGCTATTAACATCAGTGTCCACCACGTCAAGGGGTCAAAAGCGATCATCACTGTTCTGAACAGCCACACTTGAAGGTGGGGTGAAAATATGGCTGTCACAAAGAGGAGAGAGACCCAATAATTGTTTAAATATGGGGATAATGGTGGACACTTTTAGACTGCCTATCCTGGAAGGCATCCATAGTGTTGCACTAGGATGTAGGGCTGCAACTAACGACTATTTTGATAGTCGACTAGTCATCGATTATTGAAACGATTAATCGACTAATCGGATCAGTGGTGGTTCTAGCTTGTAAGGCGCCCCGGGTGAACTCCCCTTCAGCGCCATCCATATATATAGACCGATAGATAGAAATAACCATAAATACCAAAATGATATACAATCATGAATACAAAAAATGAAATACAAGGAATAGAAACAATTCTTGTATATACATAGAAGTAAGTTATTTTAATTATTAGGAATTATAACATATTGCTAATAAAAGTAAACTGCACAAATCCTCTATCACACACAAATAGAACAACACATTTTCATAAAGTAGAAGTAGTGCTCGCAGTGTAACAAGGTAAACTGATCCACACGGTCACATTATATCATTGACGTAAATGAGCGATACAAAAACGATTGTTTTTTTTTGTGTGTGAGCTCCGTGCTGCCCCCGGTAAGATGCTGGCTGCCCATACTGCCACTGAATCGGATGAATTACTACAGCACCACAGTATTATATCTCAGTTTCCCAAGGATTTTTGAGACAAAGGTGACAATATCTGGAGAACATGTGGTGTGCGGTGTGCACAGTCTCCAGCAGGGAGAGCAGCCTCCAGTTAGCTCCGGGAAAGTCATCACTGTCCAACATACAGAGGACGCAGCGTTGCTGAGGTGAGACAGACTGAGCACAGAGTTATTTTCTTCACCTCAGAGTTGGGTTAAGTTGTTTAATGCTGCAGTGTGTGTATTTCAATTATCGACTATTAAATTCATCTGTGACTAATTTTGTCATCGATATTTGTCGACAACGTCAACTAATCGTTGCACCCCTACTAGGATGTAAACAGCAGAAGCTGTATAACAAATAAAAAAGTGAGCTTGTGTGAGAAGTTCAAACCGTGCTTACTTTTTCACTAAATAACACTTACTATACTGAGGCCTTTATGGGCCAGCGGTAGGAGTAAATAACAATATGCAATTTAAAAAATGAGAAATAAAGTGCACTTTCTTACAAAACAAACTTTATAACATATTTAACATTTCTCTATACATAATATATATGGGAACGTTGTAATATTTCAGTTTTAAAATGTTAAAAAATGAACGAAAATTCGAAAAAAAAATAAAAGTCCATCGCAAAGTCTGTCATTGTTCTCATCACATTTCATAAAATTCTAAATGTAGCAGCTGTTAGAATTCATTAGCACTGGCCTGCTGCTACAAAATGAATGTAGTTGAAACATTGTTTTCTGAAGAATGAAAATAAAGAATGTGATAAAGAAGTTCAAATCCTGCCTACTGTCACACACCTGACCAGTCAGTGTGTGAAGTGGATTTAAGACCTCAGTATTTGAAATACACTGAGGCTTTAATAGCTAGTTTAGTTGTTATCATGCAGTGTTTTTGGCCAATTTAACAGTGACAGACACACTATGCAAATACTAAAGGAGACGATCATTCAGAGATGCTCAATGATGGTTTAGTGGCTGACTGTCAAGTGTGCCTCGGAGTTGGGTTGCATTGTAGCAAAACTGGAGCCCAGTTAAACTTTTTTGCCACAACGTGACATCGTCTGGTAAAATTATGTATTGGCCAATCCTACACTG
Organism: Scomber scombrus; assembly: GCF_963691925.1. NCBI lineage: Eukaryota > Metazoa > Chordata > Actinopteri > Scombriformes > Scombridae > Scomber > Scomber scombrus. The sequence goes on from NC_084988.1 coordinate 28,009,021, forward strand.
CGTGCACAATTATTAGGCAAGTTTTTTTCCTGAGGATTAATTTTATTGTTGAACAAATACAGTGCTCCCAGTCAATCCAAAATGTTAATAAACCTCAAACCTGAATATTTAACAAAGGAAAAGTGAGGTTTGGCTTTCTCAGGAGAATATCTATGTGTGCACAATTATTAGGCAACTATTAGTGTGCACAATTATTATGCATCTAATTAAAAAAAAAAAAAGTTCCCATCTCACTTGTTTATTTTCATTTATTAGAGAAAGAATAACAAATAAACAACTCATAATTTACAAATAAATATTCAGTGACCAATATAGCCACGCTTCTTTTTAATAACTGCCATGAGCCTTCCATCCATGGAGTCTGTTAGTTTCTTGATCTGTTGATGATCAACCCTTCGTGCAGCAGCAACCACAGCCTTCCTAATGCTGTTCAAAGAGGTGTATTGTCTTCCATCACTGTAAATCTCACATTTAAGAAGGGCCCACAAGTTCTCAATAGGGTTAAGGTCAGGTGAGGAAGGGGGCCATGTCATTATTCTGTCATTTTGAAGGCCTTTGCTGGCTAGCCATGCAGTGGAGTACTTGGATGCATGTGATGGAGCATTGTCCTAAAATCATGGCCTTCTTCAATGATGTAGACTTTTCCTGTAGCACTGCTTGAAGAAAGTATCTTTATAAAAACTGGCAGTAGGTTTGGGAGTTGATTTTAAGTCCATCTTCATCACGAAAATGTCCAACTAGCTCATCCTTAACAATAGCAGCCCATACCAGTACCCCACCTCCACCTTGCTGGGGTCTGACTTGAAGTGGAGCTCTGTGTCCATTAGGGATCCAGCCACGAGCCAATCCATCTGGTCCATTAAGAGTCACTTTCATTTCATCTGTCCTTAAAACCTTTGAAAAAAAATGTGTTCAGAAATTTCTTTGCCCAGTCTTGATGTTTCAACTTCAGTCTTGTTCAGTGATGGCTGTGTTTCATCCTTCCTTACCTGGGCCATGTCTCTGACCACTGAACACCTTGTAATTCTGGACACTCCAGTTTAATGGGTTCTTGGGAGCTTCACGTTTAATTCTTCTCAAGTCTTTAGCATTTAATTTGCGTCTTTTTTTTCTCCACACGTTTCTTGCGACCCTGTTGACTATTTGCAAAAAACATTAGATTTTTCGATGATCACGCCTCAATAGCTTAGCTACTTCAAGAGTGCTGCATCCCTCTGAAAGGCATTTTGACTTTTCAGAATCTGTTAAATCTCTTTTTTGGCCCATTTTGTCTGAGGTAAGGAAGCTGCCTAATAATTATGCACACTTTGATATAGGGTGTGGATCACTTTAGGCCATACCCTCCCTCATTACACAAATACACACCACCTGATAATGCTAAAATCCAATTAGCATTCAAGTTTATATAGCTTGGAGTTGGAAAATATGCATCAAAATGATGATATGGTCAAAATACTCACTTGCCTAATAATTGTGCACACAGTGTAGACATGCAACTGCACATTCTGGGTGGATTACTTTTGTAACATGAACAATGTTTTTCTCCTTATCTCATGATCATTGTGACAGATTAAATAGTTTCCCCAGTGATACCTTTTCAACGTTGTAAAATCCCATTTTTGAGTATTATGAACTGAACAGCCAGGTTAAAACACCTTGTTTTATCATGGGTGTACAAGCTAATCACAGTACAAACTTAAACAAACACTTAATTTAATAAATTAACTTTACTCATAACATGATGAATCTGAGTCTCTCTCTGTAGGAATAAACTTTCCTGAGGTTGGTTGGATCATTAGACATTATGTATTTACCTTAAATTATAGCATTACTAACCTCAGCATAACCTTAGTATTTTTGGCAAAGGCTGTGATGACATATACAAAGAGATAGATTGAGTACAAGTCAGTCATTTCAGGTAATGGGGTGAAAGTTAAGGCATAAAAGGGAGGGGGAGATGATGAACTGGTGACAGCTAGCACAAACAGATACTGATGTCTAATGATCCCCATGCTTCCTCAGCTGCATGAGAAAAAAAGCAGAAGCGTAGAGATTTGGGGAAGTGGCCATTTTGAAAGTGTCTGTTCACAGCTGAGATGAAAGGGAGTACAAAACACTGATTCACTTGGTATATCTGCACAGTATCATGCAAATTTTCTTTCAATACCACCCCAAGGTTAGAGATAAAGAGTTTTCTTTTACCCCTATTACAGTGAATGTGTCTGAGGTTGTCACAGTAATATGAAGGCACCGTGGGGAAAGAAATCAAAGGCTGTGCTGATTGTGATTAGTGTGACTTCTCTCCAGAGGAAAAATCTTCATGGCATCAGCCACTGTGACAATGAATTCTTCTCTGTTTTCATTTTACATATCCATCATTTAGCTGACTCGCATACCCACAGTTTGTGAACAGGTTAGAGGGTTCTGTGTCTTTTTCAGTGGCAGTTGGGTACAAACCTGAGCCCATTCATTTCCATGAGTTTTTTTCCTATATTGATTCAAGATTCAAGACAGCTTTATTAATCCCTTGGAGGGCAATTCATTTGACAGCTTGCACCGCAACATACTCGTTCACATAAATAACAAGATAAAAAACACAGAAGAAAGAAGAAGAGTTGGCAGCTGTGTGCAAAAGTGCAAAAATCAGTGTGTAACGTCAGCAGGCCCTAGTCCAATGAATAGTTCATTGAGAGGTAGCGTCAAATGATATAAAAATAAAAAAATGCACCACAGTATACAGCTGCACACTGCAATAACAAACAGATACAACTGGACCTCATAAAGATTTGTTAAGCAGTCGGACAGCAGAGGGGATAAAGGACTTGGAAAGTCCATTACCCTTACATGCGGGTTGAAGGCAATAATGAAAATTCACTTCTTAAAATATGCCCGGAAGTACTCAAAATGTTGTGTGACTTCCTCATGACCTGTAGTTCCCATAAGGAACTTAGGTCTCTCTGCTTAAGTCCAATGATCTTGGAGCAGGTTCTCACGATACTGTTGAGACTGTTTCTGTCCTTTAGTGACAGATTATTGAACTAACAGATAAAAGAGTAAGTTAAAAGGCTTTCAATAAATGACAGAGAATCACTGGACTGACAGAAAAGGAGTTCAACATCCGAAGGAGATGAATCCTCTGCTGTCCACGTTTGACCAACACTTCAGTATTTGCATCCCATTTAAGCTGGTTGTCAAAAACAGTGCCAAGATATTTGTAGGAACTGACAGTTTCAATCTTCTCTCCATCTATGACACTTTCAGTGAAGGCCTTCTTCTAAAATCAATCAGCATTTCTTTATTTTTGGATGCATTTAACTCTAAAAAGTTGTCTTTGCACCAGTCTACAAATGCAGGGAGAACTGCACCATGGTTCTGTTGGGTACCCTGTAGGAGGGACAGCAACACAGTGTCATCCGAAAACTTAACCAGGAAGCTACTGTCACAAGTTGATCTACAGCTGTCAGTATATAAAATATAGAGGAGAGGTGATAATACACACCCTTGTGGTGAGCCTGTGTTAGTGACAACAATGTCAGACAAATGACCATTCACAATGACCCTCTGCTGTCAATAGAACCAAGTTGATGTGAAAGTTTAAAATCAGAGATCAGTGTCACTTAAAAGGCAAGGTTGCATGTGGTTAAAAGCAGAGGCGAAATCTGCAAACAACAGTCTAGCATGGGCATTAGGTTTCTTCAAATTTTTTGTACAAGGTGTTAAGAATGAAAATCTTAGTATCCTCGACAACCTTTCCGGCCTGGTAGGCAAATTGCGGGTCAAGTTTACCCTCGATAGTAGTGAGAATCTCATTTTTAATAATTTTCTCCAGGATTTTCATTAACAATGAAGTGAGGGCAATTGGCCTAAAGTCATTAAGCTGACTAGGCTTACTATTCTTCGGCAATGGCACAATATGAGACATTTTCCAAATATTTGGATATTGATAAGAGTCGACTACCATTTGAAAAATATGTTTGAAAACACCACCAAGCTGTACGGCGCAGTGATGCAATATACGGCCACATATGCCGTCAGGACCCGGAGCTTTTCTCATATCAGTGCCTTTCAGTAGTTTTGCCACCTCGTCTTCTGAAATAATTATCTCATTGACAGGAGAAAGTGAGTGTTTGAGTTGACTTATCTTGTCTGAAAAATCATGCTGTTCAAAACAAGAATAAAAAGAGTTTAAAATATTGGGCGGATCCTGATCCTTAACCCCTTCCAAATTGACATGTTTCCCAGTACTAACTTTATTTTGGTTAATAGAGGCCATAGACTTGATGCCCTGCCAAGCTTCTCGGAGGTTGCGGCTGCTATATATATATTGCTACGAAATTCAGTTCAACTGAGATCTGAGATAGCACCAGCCACGATGGGTACAAATTTGATTTAGTCTACTTGGGTTTAGGAAATGTCCTGTTCTGTTGCTATGGGCCCGTGTTTCAATATGGTTTCATCATGTTGGCCTAATACCAGAGTGCATCAGGATAGGACTTGCTGGTTAATTAGTCGAGCCATCATGCTTCTGCTATTGTTGTTGCTCTTTCTCTGTTTGGGTCTGTTGGGGCCCACTTCATTTGGATTGGGTTCACTGTATCAATGTCATCTAATAGTTGTAGACATGAAACAGTTGACTTCACTATCATTTGCATTGACATATTCTTTGTGTTAGTAGAAATAAAAGCTTGGAGGGAAAATGTTATTGTCCTTTGTTCTGTATTGGCACCCAGAGTGTATGCTTGCCCCAGGACAAAGACTCATGCTGAAGATGACAATAATATAAGTGTTGCATTACACTTACTGACATGCAACAAAGGTCCCCGGCTGTATTTGAACCAAGGTTACATGATATCAATGTAAACCACTCATCCACTGTGATGACACAAAGTTGATGTTAAATTCAGGCAAACATTTTACAAAACATACCCTTAATAAGAGATAGATGAGGTTTGAGTGCAGATGAGACTGCTGCATTCATTCTATAACCTAGAAATGGCTGACTTTAAAGCTGCAGTCTGTAACTATTGTGTTATATTTGCTAAAATTGTCATTATGATCTGACAATAGAATACGATACAGATAAGCTGTGACAAAATCCACTGTCTCTGGGTCCACCCAGTAGTCGTAAAATGATTTGCAAGAATCCATTGCTCCCAAGTAAAACAACCAATCATAGCCTGGAGGAGTGTCAATGACGCTGTACACACGCTGCTTTAGCGTGTCTCTCCGTTAGTGTGGTGCTACAGTATTTACATTGAATCATTCAGCGTAACGTTTGCCAACCTTTTGTTATCTCGGCTATTACAGATACGTTAACGAAGCTAAGCTCCAGAAGTTAACGTTAGTTTAACTAGAGCCCTTTGGACAACAGCTAACAATGATGTATGATCACCAAAGTACAAAAACTAGAACAAAATAGGCCAATGAACTCCCAGCAAACAAAGTGACATGATGAACAACGCAGCTAGGAGCTAGCGTTAGGCTAACTTTAGAGATGTTAAAGATAACTTTATATTTCTTTCCAGCAAAGTGACAATATGTTGCTTCAAATACGATGTTGACTTACCTTAGAACAGATGTAGACATCCTTGTTAATTGTATTCATGTTGAGTTGATGTTGTGGTCAACCGCACAACTTTATCCAAAAAAGAAACTTTTCTAAGTTGAGATGTGGCTTAGGAAAGGGTAAAAAATACACCCCATCGCCCAGCCTCTCAGGATACCTTGTGTCGGAGTTGCATGTACCCCATGAACACCGTTTGACCATTTTTAAACTTCAAATCTCAGACTTTCTGCAATGCTGTCCAGTATGCACCAGATGAGGTAATAATTACTGCTGTCAGATATTTAAAAATAAATCACTAAAAAGTACTATGTTGTCCTCTGAAATATAAAAGAGCAACGTATGAAGTCTGTGAAATGGAAATACTTATCTACCAGTATATGAAAACTGTATTTAAGGATAATTGTAGTAGTATTATTAGTACTTACTATGTACCTCTTGTAGCCAATAATCTGGAATGTAATGAGTGAAAATTGATACACTCTCCACCATACAAACTCCACCACTCTCTGGAATCTAATCGTGGACAAAGTTGCACTTCACTGCTCCACCAGCAGATGTCAGCAATGACTGCATCCTTAGTATATCAGTAGTACTGTTCTCCTACAGGAGAAAAGGGAGGGTGCACAGCTCAGATAAGTGGCCACCGCCACTCTGCAAGCTCCAGCTCTTCTGAGGGACACACAATGTAAAAAGTGGGGTGGGGCTAGATAACTGCTGACCTTGACGAGATGGGGGAAGCAGTTTATCAGCCACACAAGTCTGAGGCGGGAAAATCCTTTAGGGATATGGAGAGGAGGGAACATTTAACATTTGCTTCCCAGCTGCCTGCTGTACTTAAATCATCACTGACAAGCTGATCTGCAGCAGTAGCACAAATACTCAGTTTCTCTGTCACTGCTGTTCTGTCTGTGCCACCCAAGGCAAAGGCGACAAGCAGCAGCTGGCACAGTGCCTCCTAGCCTTACACTTAAATGTTACATGTTTTTTAAGGAGCCACTCCAACATGATGCGTAATAATAAAATAAAAAAACAGGGCGGCTTTTATGTTTCAGCCTCTGCGCATTATCACCCTCGTTTAGCTTATTCAGCATGTTTTTGCATGGCTTGTGGCAAACACTGCCACAAAAAGCAGGAGACATGCAGTTAGTGTAACTTATAATATTATAATTGTCAATTTAAAATATATTTTTGCTATTAAAATGTTGGCTTGAGGCATAATCATTTAAATGAAATTGTGTACTAGATTTTCAAATGTTAGTCATAAAAGAGCCAGATATGATCTCAATATGTACAGATCTTGGCTCTGAGAAACCAAAAACTTTTATTTAAAAAATGATTTTCGTGATCATGTTTAAGTCTTCACCATGAACACTTAACACATTTGATGTAAAATGAACGATAATGTTTAAAAAAGAAAAAAGGAAATATAAACTAAACTATCACACAAATTAATTACAATTGAGTTGTACAGTGGATCTGCAAGTTTATGTCTTCATTGTCCTCCTCTCCCTCTCCTCACCTAATATATCAAGAAGTCATTGAATCAGAACAGACTCCCGCAAACAGTTAGGACAGCAGAGAAAAAAAACCCAAAAACAAACGTTGGTGCTCTCCTGCCCTGCAGAATCAGGAAACGAGGAAAATCATTACAGATTCCTCACAGCTTGGATACAACTCTTGTCCACTCCTCCCCTCTGATGGCCATTGCAGAACCCTATATATGAAAACTATAAAGAAAAGTTTCTTTCCTAATGCCATCACCCTCACAAGTATTGTCAGCTCTGCCATAGCTGCTCTTGTTTATTCATGTAGTTATTACACCCTGCTTCACATCTACAAATACTGTTTTATACTAATACTCATATGGCAATTTAATTCCCATATGTGATATACAATATTGATGGAAACACACTTTTGCTTCGTGTATATTGTTTGTCTTTACATATAATCTGTATATTGTGTATATGAACACTGTCTGTATACTGTCTGTATTGTCTTTAAGACAACCACTGCTGGAGACAAATATGCTGTGTGTGTTAACATACTTGGCCACTAAATCTGATTCTGAGTGTGATGCTGTCCTCTTCAGCAGTGTAGCTCATCCTCTGTCCCCCAGTGGTAGATTCTGCATTGGGTATCATTTTGTCCTCAGTTCTGAAACTCAAACTTGCAAAGTCTGAAGCGTACCAGAGGCCGACCAATACATTTGTGAGCTTTATTTTATCCCCTGACTTAAATGCAGATAAATCTGTATAAGACAATAAAAATAATGGAAAGCCAAAGATAAGGGCCTGTTGTATTACCATCATCATTATTGCGTAGTTTGTCCACCAGAAAGCACTGTGACTCCACTGTTGGTAACACACCAATTCCCATGAGTACACTGAACACATCATTGCTCAGCTGACCGCTGCAGAGCAGAGCAGAATGGACTCAAGATATTTTAACTACTTTAGTTTTAATCAATGAATAGTCTATGTATGAAAGAATGAATTCTTTCAGACAGGAAAGAAAGGCTATTTCAAGAGGGGAGATAGTCTCTGCCTGGTATTTGTTTTGTGTATTAAAAAGGTTTGCAGATCATTATTCCAAATGTGTGACAAAACAGGTTTCTGGGTGGCTTTTTCAATTTCAAAGGTTAGTGACATCACCATTTGTTTAGTGGGCTTAGTAGGCTTTTCATAATTAAAATCAAGCCAACTTATCTACTATAGGAGTAAAAAATCAAAAGCAGGAAAAATCCAGACTGTCAGAATTGAGTATATAAATGTGACATTACCCATGAGGACAGGCCATAGAGGGGAGATGTGAGCATATTTTGCCACTCTGTGGAATTGAAATTATTCAATTCAACCCCCCCCCCCCCCCCCCCCCCCCCCCCCACACACACACACACACACACAGACACACGCAAACACACACTTTTTTTTTTACCATGTCGAAGTACATCAGTCTGTCAACACAGTGTTATTATCAGAGTGCTGTGTCAGTGCTTCATTCTTACATCTATTCCACTTGGTTATTGAGAGAATGCACAGATCAGAGGAACTCCATTCCACATTTTCACTACTACCTTGAACCCAGGAAATTTTGGCTGGCGGGGGCTGCTTGTCTCACCTATTGTCACGCCTGCATTCAAGGATTACATCCAGTCATGACCATGCACAGATCCCACTGTTCTAGGTGACTCTCGTAGATTTTTCCCTCTAAATGTACATTTGGTAGATTCCAATTCACGAGGAAGACTGGGTTTATGTAAATAAACAGCATATAGCCTGAGAGCCATATAGTGATTTTACAATACTGCGGCTATCGTTGTATTTATGTAAATATCAATCAACACATTCGTGAATATTTAAGCAAAAATGTAAGCATACAAGTTCATATCTTTGTTCTGCAAGTTACATCATAAGTTACATTGTATTCTAGTTCAAGTTCTGGCTCCTACTCTACAAACTCTTGCATTTTGCAACATATCCATCACACATAACATCCTGAAGGGATTATACACTGTAACTCATCTGGCCTGAGAATTCTTCAGGATCACCCAACTTTTTAAAAGTTCAGTCAAGGATAAAATTAAAAAAAAAAAAATTGGTGTTTAAGTTGCATTTTGAATATAGGGCTGATACTGGTGTACATTGTTGAATTTACTAATTTTTTTTTAAAGTAACAGATCTGTACTTCCTCGACTACTGCCAGCAATTTAATTCAGAAATAAATCAGATATAGTACGTTTGCACATACAAGGAATTTCCGTTAGTGTTGTGGTGCATAACAGTCACAATTTACACAAAATTAAGTAATCCTAAATAATGTAAAAAAAGAAAAAGTAATTTACAATAAAATATGTAAAATATATTCCAAAAGAGAAGTGCTGTTACGTGTTTAAAATTTAAATTGAAAAGAATACAATTAAATGTACAAAATATTCACCAGGAATATAGATGGCATGTTTCTCCAGGGGGTATCCAGTATTCACACCGAGTCAGTGTGTGTAAAATAATGTTAATTCATCTGAGGCACTAATTTATAAGTTTCCTTGATACATGACTGTTTGTTAGTGTTAAACTACTAAGGTTTTTTTTATTAATCTGTATTGCGCTCTTGCCTTGATGACGTCATCCAGTCTAAAAATATGAGAAATTAAGTGTAACACCCCCCCCCCCCCCCCCCCCCCAGAAAAGAACTACATAAACCGAACCAAACCGTTGATTTTGTGAACCGTTCCACCCCTAAAAATAATTAATACTTGTTCTCACACACAGCATCATTATCTCACATACACACTACTACACTAATACACAAACACTACTATACTCATACACAAACACTACTACACTAATACACAAACACTACTACACTAATACACAAACACTACTATACTCATACACAAACACTACTATACTCATACACAAACACTACTGTACTCCGGGAGTGTCCCGCATATTGATAGCGGCTCCCTGACACCCGCAAATGAGATCCAATCTCCTGGAATCTGGAGCGAGCCACCAAGAGCGCGCGCAAGAGAAGCACTGTGCGTGTGTGTGTGTTTGTGTGACTATCAATGCAGCGCATTAGTATTGTTTGTGTATGAGTATAGTAGTGTTTGTGTATGAGTACAGTAGTGTTTGTGTATGAGTATTGTAGTGTTTGTGTATGAGTACAGTAGTGTTTGTGTATGAGTATAGTAGTGTTTGTGTATGAGTATAGTATTGTTTGTGTATGAGTACAGTAGTGTTTGTGTATGAGTATAGTAGTGTTTGGGTATGAGTATAGTAGTGTTTGTGTATGAGTATAGTAGTGTTTGGGTAACACTTTACTTGAATGTATCGTCATAAGAGTGACATGACACTGTCATAACTGTTACATGACACAGTCATGAACGTGTCATAAACATTATGTCAATGTCATAAACGTTTATGACTGTTGTCATGAAGTGTCATTCAGTTCTTGTAATGACAAGTTGACATTGTTTGGGTTGTCTTGATTATGACAACTTGACATTAATCAAAGTGACATGACCAGAAGTTGTCTTTGTCGTGACATCTTGACATTAAAAAAATATGCACCTATTTTTGTGTTTATGGCAAGTTGACATAATGATGATTATAATTAGATGTGCAAGGTTACAGACCAATTCTAGCACTTGGTCATAGATGTTTGACAGGATACGGACAGGATACCCAAAACTGACTGTCATGACACCATTATGACAGTGTAATGAAGATATTCTTTGACCTCAAGTAAAGTGGTAGCATTTTGATTTGGGTTATATGCGCAAATCAAAATGCTACCACTGTCAAACATCTATGACCAAGTGCTAGAATTGGTCTGCAACCTTGTTATAGTCTATCTGTTTTCATTAGATGCAGAAACAGCTGGAGCGTGCAGAGCATGCTTGACATCGCTGTTTATAGGACGTTATAGTTCATAAGTGTGGACGCTCAAATCATTATCAATATAGTTATTGTTATATTTATCATTCTTAGTGTGGTCAGCCTTTTACATACCTATGATCATACCCAGATCTAACCTCTCTCTGTATTTTACTGGTGAATAGAACACACCGGTGTATAAGACACACCCCACTTTTAAATGAAAAAATATTGTGTTCTACTGTAGGTGCGTCTTATACACCGGATTTTACAGTAGTTGCCAGGAAGTGTAGATTGCTCAGTAGTGTCCATGGTGTAAAGTGTGTGTTTATTCTCAGATGTATATCGCTTTGGATAAAAGCACCTTTTAAGTGAAAGTGAGTGTAAATTGTAATTTATGTGCGTGTGTGCTGTTTAGGTCTGTGAACAGCAAGTCTACTGATCCTGACTGATTTTGAGTATTCACTGGCTTGTGGCAGAGTATTGCTGTCATTCATCTTGCACTGAGGCACAATTACTGAAGCATGACAATAAAATGCAGAGCATGAAATTAACTATGGCTTCCAGTGAAAAATCCCCACCACCTCTCTTTCTCTCGTCCCTTCTTAATGTTTTCCCCACATTTGACATTAAGCCCCATACTTCTGCTTTTTATTTCATATCACACAGTGAGTGAAAACAGCACCATCACAGAAGCACAGTGTACACTGGTTTATGTCTACACTGGCCTGTAAGAGTATTTTTTCCCCCCACCTTGTTGTATTGCTGTTGGGCTGTGTTGAAATAAATTACATTTTTAATACACGGAGCAGCAGATAGGCCCAAACTGAGCCTCAGTCTATTTAGATACCATATAGTATTTATCATTGTATTAAATGTTGGAGGATTTCTTGTGAATGGCTTTGCTAACTTCTCAGGCTTTGTTACTATAATACTTGTGGGTGAGCCCTATTGACTACACAGGCTTTAATCAGACACTGGCATCCACTCACAGTCCCCCTCTCCCCTGTGACAGGTGGCTAGATGAGCCCCAGTGAGCTGAGTAACGAGCTAATCATGAGCATCCCAATAATAAATATGCCTTCAGTTCATAGTCCACTAATCCCAGTCGTTTTGCCTTGGTATGGCAGTAGAAATCAATTACTGCAGCTGGGCTCCCAGTATAGGACCCTGTGCATTCTGGTGTCCAGCTGCACACAACTCTCTGCTATACAATAAGATATACTAATCTATTTTTTGTTGCATATTGCAAAGTATTTGGAATACAAATTATCTAAATGCTATGGCACAGATATTACCTAATAAAATGTTTTGTTGTTTTGTCTACGGCAGGGGTTTTCAAAGCCCTGCCCCCCTTCAGAGAAAACTGAGATGACTGCAACCCCCCAACACTCCAATCTACCATCACTCCCCAGGCCAATTTAAAACTGTGACAACTTAGTTTTTCGTGTGTTTGTCCACTGCTTTCAACAAAGGGTAGATATATGTATATAAGACAGTGTCGGTCTTCCATCAATATAAGAATTTGAGCATTAGCAATGTCATGACAATATTAAAAGCATGAAAATGTATTATCTCTTATTATTATTCTTTGATTCTTGTCTCACTTTGGGTGATAATCATGTTTTCAGTTTTGGAAGTGCAATTCTCGTAATGCTGTGGAGGATATAAACAGGAAATATAACTTTGCCATGGATTCATGGATGGAGTTATCTGTGAGCTACAACTTGAGTTTTTTTGTGTGACCTATATTTTTTCAACATTTTTCAAATTGGTTCCATTCAAATGATTCAGCTGTTTGTAGTGTATACAATGTAGACAACAACAGGGTTATTGTGACACTGAAAAAAACATTGAAGCTAGTAGGTCTGGGACTGGAATCTGTCATCCGGACGTCTACAGGCCCAGATTACCTGTGAGACGAGAAAGCACAGACAACTCCGGGGAAGAAGTTTAGGTTATTGAATGCATTAATAGTACATGAATGTTAATGGATATAGATGGATGGATAGAGAGAGAGAAGAGGAGAGAGGAGCTCACTGCATCATGGGAGTCCCCCGGCAGTCTAAGCCTATAGCAGCATAAACTAGGAGCTGGTCCAGGACAAGCCTGGCCGGCCCTAACTATAAACTTTATCAAAAAGGAAAGTTTTAAGCCTACTCTGAAACATAAAGAGGGTGTCTGCCCTCCGGACCGAATCTGGGAGATGGTTCCACAGGAGAGGAGCCTGATAACTGAAGGCTCTGCCTCCCATTCTACTTTTAGAGATACTAGGTACCACAAGTAGGCCTGCGTTCTGGGAGCACAGTGTTCTAGTAGGTACATAAGGTACTATAAGCTCTTTAAGATATGATGGAGCCTGACCATTAAGAGCTTTAAAAGTGAGGAGAAGGATTTTAAATTCTATTCTAGATTTTACAGGAAGCCAATGCAGTGAAGCTAAAATAGGAGTAATATGATCTCTCTTTCTAGTTTTTGTCAGAACGCGTGCAGCTGCATTCTGGACAAGTTGGAGAGTCTTTAGAGATTTGTCAGGACAGCCAGATAATAATGAATTACAATTATCCAGCCTAGAAGTAACAAATGCATGGATTAGTTTTTCAGCATCAATTTGAGACAGGATATGTTTTATATGGGAATTAAATGACAGATCCTGGTCAAATATAACTCCTAAGTTCCTTACAGTAGTGCTGGAGGCCAAAGTAATGTCATCCAGAGTAGTTATATCATTAGATAATGTGTTTCTGAGGTGTTTAGAGCCAAGCACAATAACTTCAGTTTTGTCTGAGTTTAATAGCAGGAAGTTACAGGTCATCCAGGTCTTTATGTCCTTAATACATGTTTGTAGTTTAGTTAACTGGTTGATTTCATTAGGCTTTATTGATAGATATAATTGAGTGTTGTCTGCATAACAATGAACATTTATCGAGTGTTTCCGAATAATATTTCCTAAAGGAAGCATATATAAGGAGAATAGTATTGGTCCAAGCACTGAACCCTGAGGAACACTGTGTCTAACTTTTGTTTGCATGGAGGATTTATCATTAACATTTACAAACTGAAATCTTTCAGATAAATATGATTTAAACCAGTTTAATGCTGTTCCTTTAATGTCAATTAAATGTTCAAGTCTCTGTAACAGGATTTGATGATCAATAGTATCGAAGGCAGCACTAAGATCTAACAGGACGAGGACAGAGAGAAGTCCATTATCTGATGAAGTTAAGAGGTCATTTGTAACTTTTACCAGTGCAGTTTCTGTACTATGATGAGCTCTAAATCCAGACTGAAAATCCTCAAATAAGCTGTTATTATTTAGAAAGTTGCACAGCTGATTAGCAACTGCTTTCTCAAGGATCTTAGAGAGAAAGGGGAGGTTAGATATGGGCCTATAGTTGGCTAGAACCTCTGAATCAAGAGTAGGCTTCTTAAGAAGTGGTTTAATTACAGCTACCTTAAAGGACTGTGGTACATATCCTGATACTAAAGACAGATTGATCTTATCTAATAAGGAAGTGCTAACTGAGGGAAAGACTTCCTTAAGCAGCCTAGTTGGAATCGGGTCTAAGAGACAGGTTGATGGTTTAGAGGAAGTAATCATTGAGGTTAGTTCTATAAGGTCGACTGGAGAGAAACAGTCTAAATAAATATCAGGTTTAACAGCAGTTTCTGAGTTTCCTATGTTAGAGGATGAATCAGTACTTATTGAGGGCAGGAGGTGATTAATTTTGTCCCTAATAAAGATTTTATCATTAAAGAAACTAATGAAGTCATCATTTCTGAGAGTTAAAGGAATACATGGATCAGTAGTGTTATGACTCTTTGTCAGTTTAGCCAAAGTGCTGAAAAGAAACCTCGGACTATTTTTATTCTCCTCTATTAGTGATGAGTAATAGGCGGCTCTGGTGTTACGGAGGGCCTTCTTATATGTTTTAAGACTGTCTTGCCAGGCTAAGTGAGATTCTTCTAATTTAGTGGAACACTCACTGTCTATCTTGCGTTTCTTTGGTTCTGCCATGCTTGGTAACCTGTAGTAAATTTTTTCGGTTGTCCTTTTTTGGTGGAGCAACTGCCTTGTTCAACAGTAGCTCCCCCTGGTGTTCAAACTAAGAAGAGCAATACACAATATATCCAAAAGTTTCAAGTGCGGGCCATATTCTATTCTATTTATAAAATTGGCCCGCGGGCCGTAGTTTGGACATCCCTGCAGTAATGGAACACTACCTGGAATGGAGCGTAACCAGCTGTGCAATAATTGATCTAGCCTTGATGCTATGTTGCGAAATAGCCTCTGGATATTTTGTGGCCATATCCAGCCCAATTTTTAATGATGTGATAAGATGCCACCTGTACGACAGGCAAATGGTTCAAAGACAACACAACATCAAGGTGCTGATGTGCTGTAAGTGTATGGTCTCATTCGCGGTTGCTAGCTGTGTTACAGAGTTCTCAACTCAGTTAATTTAATTCAAAAGGCACTTGGTTTACCTTCAAACAGAAACAACTGTAAAACCTGATTCAGACCAATTCTTTCTGATCAACCTTCCTGAACTAACTTCAATGACTTTTTCATTTAAGCCATCAACCTGAATCTTAGACCCTATCCCAACTACAATTAGCGAGCAATTAGTTTTTTACTAGAGATCAGTCTGTCTTTATTCACAGGCTACGCCTCACAGCCCCTCTGAAGTAGCTGTAGGTAAACCTCTTTTTTAAAAGCCTATTCTTGATCCAGGTGTTTTAGTCAATTACAGACATATCTAACCTCCCCTGTCTCCCTAAGATCCTTCAGAAAACATTCAGCAATCATTTGTATGACTTTTCTACATAACAATACTTTATTTGTGGATTCACATGCAGGATTTAGAGTGCCCCATAGCTAGAGACCACACTGTTGAAAGTTACAAATGACTTCATAATTGCCCTCTGACAATATACCTCTCTCTGTACTCGTCCTGTCAGATCTTAGTGCTGGATTTGACACTATTGACCATCACATGCTGTTACAGAGACCGCACCGTTTAATTAGCATTAAATGAACTGCATTAAGCTGGTTTAAGTCCTACAGATTCCAGTTTTTTCATGTTAACAATGAATCCTCCATGTGTCTTTATTTTCCTGAGTTGCTAATGTCCACTAGATCTCCTCAGACTTTTACTTGGAAGACTGGACTGTGTAGCAAATGGCTTGTTTTGAGTTGGATTTCTTGGAAGGACTGAATTGTTACTTTGGTTGCCTTTTATTAGTTGGTATATTCTGTGTTTCTTGGTGTTATTGCCTGCAATTCCAAGAATAATGCCTTTTTCTAAAGTCCAGCCTTTGGTCTCTGCATTTTTGTCCACCTGCTCGGCCATTTATGACACCATGCATGCAAAAGTTAGACACAGAGTTCAACAAGGTTCTGTGCTTGGATCAATAGTATTCACAGTGTGTCCTTCCTCTTGCTAATATTAATAGGAAACACAATTTTTGTGTTATGCAGATGATACCAAATTATATTTATCAATAAAGGCAGATGAAACAAATCAGTTAACTATACTGCAAACATGCCGTAAGGACGTAAGACCTCTAAACACTCCCAGTTGATCCACTATGCTGCTGCGCGCGTACTGACAAAAACTACAAAAAGAGATCGTATTTCTTCCATTTTAGATTCTCTGCACAGGACCCCTATAAAGTCCAAAATATTTAAAAACCTGTTCTTCACTTTTAAAGCTCTTAATGGTCCATCACCATCGTGTTTTAAAGAGGTCATAGTACCTTATGAACCTACTAGAACACTGCACTCCTTTCCTGTGGTTGCTACAGTTTCCAAAAGTAGAAAGGGTGGCAAAGCCTTCAACAATCAGGCTCCTTTTCTGTGGAACCATCTTGCAGTTTGGGTCAGGGACGACTGTTAACCTCTCTAGTTTTAAGAGTAGGTTTAAAGCTTTCCTTTTTGATATAGTTAGGCCCAACCCAGGATCGCCTTGGACCAGCCTCTATTTATTCTGCTAAATGGTAAATAGACTGTACTTATATTCAATTCAAATTCAAAATTACTTTATTTATCCCCGAGGGGAAATTCAATTAGTCTGTTAGCTCTTCTGTAAATTATTGAAGAATTAGACAGCCTGATGACTGTAGGAGCGAAGGATCTTTTAAATCTCTCCGTCCTGCAACGGAGAGAGAGGAGCCCTCCACTGCTGTTTTTTTGGTCCATAAAGGTGTTGTGTAGCAGATGATCCGGGTATTTCAAGATGGCCTTGAACATCTTGACAGTGCATCTCTCCACCACCTCCTCCAGTGTGTCCAACCCGGCTCAAATCACAGAGCTCTTTTGACTAGTTTGTCCAACCGCCTTGCATCTCTGTGTCTGATGCTGCCTCCCCAGCAGACTGCAGCATAAAACAACACACTTGCCACTAGAGTTGTTCCAATTCCGATACCAGAAGCGGAAATGCCTGCGCTGTGCTGCCATCGGCAGCTGCTGTTTTAGAGGGGCGAAGAAGAATTGATCACCTGACACCTGTTACAAGGAGCTAATGTTAGCGCATCATGTCGGCGGTTTGGCAGTACTCCACAGTGGATGTTCCCACCAGTAAGACGGCGAATAATTATTTATTTAGTTAAGTTGCTGTTGCACTACTGTTTTATACTGCTTCCATTTGCTGTATTCATTCATGTTTTACAAAGGGTTTAACCTGAACCAGGCCTTACCACAATGATAGTCATATCACAGTCATGCAGGCGTAGTATGATTTTTTTTATTAAAAAAAAAAATATATATATATTTTTTTTTAAAACACACTGGTATCGGTATCAGTACTCGGTATCGGCCGATACCCACAGCACAATTATCGGAATCGGGAGGGGAAAAATGGTATCGGAACATCTTACTACCACAGACTGATAAAACAAACAAACAACATATAGCGCTTTTCTAGTCTTTTTGACCACTCAAAGCATTTTTACACTACATATCACATTTACCCATTCCCACACATTCATAAACTGATGACAGAGGCTACCACGCAGGGTGCCAACCTGCTCATCAGGAGGGAAACTAACCATTCACACACTGTTGGTGCAAACATGTGGAGCAATTTTGCCCAAGGACGCATGAACATGTGGACCGGAGGAGCTGGCAATCAAACCGCCATCCTTCCGATTGGTGGACAACTACTCTACCTCCTGAGCCACAGCCGCCCCTTAGGTCTACACTGCCGGGGGATTTCCACTGATGCACTGAGCTCCTTCCTCCTCCTCTCCCTTTCCATCTGTACTCATTCATATCCTATTAATACATATTACTAACTTGGCATCCTGCCCTTGGACCAACTCATAGTTTTCTTTATTTCCTTCCCATCTTTTCTTAGTTCCCTCTCTCCTTACCATCCATTTTCCTTTCATTTCCCCACACCTCGATTGCTCTATCCATCTGTGTCCTTTGTCTTACTATCTTTCACTCCCTGGTTCCTTCACCTTCTCTCATCCATTACACACCACCCTCCGAAACATACGGGTTGAGACCATCACACACAAGCGCACACACGCATACACACGCACACACACACACACACACACACACACACACACACACACACACACACACACACACACACACACCCCTACACACACCTACAGCCTTTTATTTATTGTCCTTGCCAACTGTGTGAAGAGGATGAGTGTAGAGATACCCAGAGGCATTCTGCACTGAGCTCCTGTGTCTCTGTGTTGTACCACAAATTAACCCATGTGTCTAATTCGCTAACAGTATATTTGATTGGATGGCGCATGTGTGGAGACGGTGGGTGGCGGCCAGCATCAGCCTATCCCAGAGCAGATTTTTTCTCAGGCTGTCAGTGAGCACCATTGCCATGGTGATGTCATCCTCAAGCTGTGAGCCTGCCTCTGTCGGACAAAGCATACTGATTACTGGAAGAGAGGAGAGAGAGGAGTGATGATGAATCTGATGATTAGGCTATGAGACATAGACAAACTGATGGCAGATTTTCATTATGATCAGCCCCCCAAATAGCTTTCAAACACATTCTGACAGAACTAGTACTGACATGACTTAAGATGGTCTGGGAATGTGAAGGCAGAGGTTATAGTTCAGAATTGAAATCACTGATTTGTTAATTAGACTGAGATCATCATAAACCATTTGAAACATTAAGGACATACTTAATGATAGGATATGCTTTTTTGTGGATTTCAGTTTTTTTTAACATGTATTTAACAAATCAGTACTCAGTTATTTTATTTGCGTGACAGGATTGAAAAAGCTTTGAGACTGAGACTACAAAGAAATGCCCTCAAAACAAATTTCTCTTTCTGTTAAAAACAAAATCACTGGATTGAAAATGGCTGCCATGTCAAAACCAAATATCTTAGTTTTTGCCAGAGGAGGTTACATCTACCATTGAAACAGATAACGAAGAATAAAATTGTGTAATCGTACATTTTCAGGAGCAATGTCAGTCCCTGAATGTCCTCACAACACTGTGTCACATAGTAATAAAAGAAACAAAATGATAAGAATAATAATTGAAGCTGCAAGCACTGATGAATGGGCCCTTGCATCTCTCACATATTGGAGGGAGCAGCAGCTGATACTGGAAGTCTGTTGACGTAACTCCAAGAAAGAATTCATAAATATTAGACATTGTTTGTAAAAGATATTTATTTCTTACTGTGTCCACTCTGTGGCACTAGTGAACATCCACTAATTGTACTTCTTGTTGCTGTATATCATGTGCACCACACTATGTAAATTTCAAGTTAATTGGATGATGTTTGTCACATAAGACTAAATGTGGTCAGTAGATGGCACTCTGACCATGACTCAATATTGGCACGTAGTTGTATTTTACCAAGAAATTTGAAGGATGCTTCCTGTTTCCTAGCAGATTCACCATTCTTTTCTATTACCTATCACATCTGAGGAACCTATTGGCACTAGGTGCTATACTTCAATAGTTCCAAGATGCTGTTTTTTTCACTTGAATCTCCTGGCAAGTATATGACAAACATACACAAAATCACATAAGAGAGTATTGTTACAGCTACACAATATCAGTCCACATCTCCTTGCATCATTTTCTATAAAGATTTTCAGTTTTAATCTAAGCATATTTTCATATAGATTATTTTGCCTCTTTTTTTAGACTGCTTTGGTTTGACTATCTTTATTTTAACAATGAAAAAAGAGAATAATAAAGATAAAATTACCACCAGTGCTGAATTAATGTTATATTAATTCATGTAACAGTTTTTATTCATTTAATCAATCAATCAATAAATCTTTATTTATATAGCGCCAAATCACAACAAAAGTCATCTCAAGGCACTTTACACATAGAGTAAGTCTAGACTGTACTCTTTAATTTAATGTAAAGAGACCCAACATTCCCACATGAGCAGCACTTGGTGGCCCTAACTAGCTTTATCAAAAAGGAAAGTAGAGAGGGTGTCTGCCCTCCGGACAGAATCTGGGAGATGGTTCCACAGGAGAGGAGCCTGATAACTGAAGGCTCTGCCTCCCATTCTACTTTTAGAGATACTAGGAACCACAAGTAGGCCTGCATGCTGGGAGCGCAGTGTTCTAGTAGGTACATAAGGTACTATAAGCTCTTTAAGATATGATGGAGCCTGATCATTAAGAGCTTTGAAAGTGAGGAGAAGGATTTTAAATTCTATTCTAGATTTTACAGCTTGAATAGGAGTAATATGATCTCTCTTTCTAGTTTTTGTAGCAGCTGCATTCTGGACCAGTTGGAGAGTCTTTAGAGACTTGTTAGGACAGCCTGATAATATTGAATTACAATAATCCAGCCTAGAAGTAACAAATGCGTGGAGGTTTTCAGCATCATTTTGAGACAGAATGTGCCTTATATTTGTAATATTACGCAGATAAAAAAAAGCAGTCCTTGAAATTTGTTTTATGTGTGAATTCAGTGTTTCCCACAGACCAGGTAGCAATGTGTGGTGCAGGGTCGTACGGAGACCTTTTGAGGGGCAGGGGCTCTGACCAGGGGGAGGTGGCATTGCCGTTGTAGCAGCGATTCTTTGTGTCGGTAACCTAGCAACACTAGGGGGGTCCGGAAGAAAATGTTGAAAAATAATAGGGCTGCAACTTACGATTATTTTGATAATCTATTAATCAGTCGATTATTTTTTCGATAGTAGCTGATAGTTCACTAACTAGAACCAAGGAGCACACTGCAACAAGGTTAATGATCCACACAGTGACATTATATCATTGATATGACGCAAAAGCGATAGAAAACCGATCGTTTTTTGTGCGCGTGCATACGTGCGGACGCGCGCTTCGTGCCGCCCTCGGCAGGATGCTCCTACACTTTAGAAGATTTTGGTGCGATTGGTCTAATAAGTGTTTGTACGAGAATAACAGGGAGAAAGATGCTATGCGGAGATGAATGAACGGAACGATATTTATATTTCAAAATTGCGTTTAACAAAAAAAAAAAAAAAAGGAGGGGGGGGGGGGGGTGTAGGTAGGCTATAAGACAGCCACGTGTAAATGGTAAACGCAACTAGCCTTGACAATAAAACATTACGCCTATCATAATAATTTCAGATAGTCAAATACGAGCCAACAGTTGACAGGTTAGTCTAGTATTTATAGAATTTAGGCCTGAAATTATGTTTTTATTAGGGGGGAATTCCCTCCTTAAATGCTCCGTATAGGGGGGATTTTACTTGGGGGGGGCTGTAGTCCGTACCTTGTCCTATTCTTACCAAAGATTGTATTTTGTCACTTTCCTTCAATTTAAGATATTCCCTGAACTATATTATATAGTAATTAGTTATTTAGTATACACTTTAGTAGTTTTATTCTCTGAACTACGGTCACCTACAACTTCATAAGGAACACATGTGCAATATAATTCAATCCAATACAACAGCTCTGCTATAAATTCTGCTTTTTTTTAAAGTTTATAAATTTTTTTGTTGACATTGTCAAAAAAGTGATAATTCTACTTTGTTTATTAATGAGGTTGTACTAAGTGGTGGTGGTGTACTTGAGTGCATTACATTGAATGGTGTTCTTATATTTTGCCCTCCTCACCTATGTTAATGGAGTGGACAAAATATTAGGAACACCTTTCAATATAATGCATCCTAATACACCACAATCACTCAATAATGAACATAAAGCAGAATTTTCACCTTCTTGTCAAAAAATGTATAAACTTCATAAATGTAGAATTTATAGCAGAGCTGCTGTATTGGATTAAATTAGATTACACAGGTTAAGCCAGTGAGTCTATCTTATATAGTTAACTTATTCTCTGAACTATATTTTATAGTAATTACAAGTTATATAGTATTATACAGTTAAGTAGTGATATTCAGCTTCAGTAGCATCACGTTTCTGTTGAATCTGCCTCACTCTCTCTCCTCAGGTCTGTTGAATGAGAAACATCTGAGTAATTTAATATTGGCGTTTTGTAACATCAGCTGATAAAACGTGCAGCACCGCAGCATTTTACACATTGCACCGTTAATATCACCTGTTTAGTTGGAGCCGTTCATATACTCTGAGCCGGTTAGCCTGAAACTTGTTACTATAATAACGTCACAGTTACCTGTCTGAGGATTAATGTTGTTACACCACGTTCCAAATTATTATGCAAAGGATATTTTTCTCTGATTCTCCTAAATAGTCAATGCAAATGACAGTCAGTATAATTTTCAAGTCATCAACCGAGTAGAATTAGAATTTTATTGAACAAACGTCCCAATGATAACGGTATTTATTTCAAAAATAAATAACTCAAAATGCTGTTTCAAATTATTATGCACAACATAGTTTCAAAACATTTAATAGGTTGTAAAGAACTGAAAATGGTCATTTGTTGAATTTGCAGCATTAGGAGGTCATATTTACTGAAATCAAAATCTATTTCAATCAAAAACATCTTAACAGGCCAAGTTACATGTTAGCATAGGACCCCTTCTGTGATATCACCTTCACAATTCTTGCATCCATTGAACTTGTGAGTTTCTGGACAGTTTCTGCTTGAATGTCTTTGCAGGATGTCAGAATAGCCTCCCAGAGCTGCTGTTTTGATGTGAACTGCCTCCCACCCTCATAGATCTTTTGCTTGAGGATGCTCCAAAGGTTCTCAATAGGGTTGATTTCTGGGGAAGATGGGGGGCCAGACCATGAGATTCTCTCCTTTTATGCCCATAGCAGCCAATGACACAGAGGTATTCTTTGCAGCATGAGATGGTGCATTGTTATGCATGCAGATGATTTTGCTACGGAAGGTAAGGTTCTTCTTTTTGTACCATGGAAGAAAGTGGTCAGTCAGAAACTCTATATACTTTGCTGAGGTCATTTTCACACCTTCGGGGCCTACCAGCACTCCCCCCATGATTCCGGCCCAAAACATGACTCCCCCATCTCCTTGTTGTCGTCTCAGCCTTTTTGGGACATGGTGGCCATTCACCAACCATCCACTACTCCATCCATCTGGACCATCCAGGGTTCCACAGCACTCATCAGTAAACAAGACTGTTTGAAAATTAGTCTTCATGTATTTTTGGGCCCACTGCAACCGTTTGTTTGTAAGCATTAGTTAAGGGACGCCGAATAGTAGGTTTATGCACAACTGCAAGCATCTGGAGGATCCTACACCTTGAGGTTCGCGGGACTCCAGAGGCACCAGCAGCTTCAAATACCTGTTTGCTGCTTTGTAATGGCACTTTAGCAGCTGCTCTTTGATCCGATGAATTTGTCTGGCAGAAGTCTTCGTCATTATGCCTTTACCTGCACAAACCCGTCTGTGCTCTGAATCAGCCACAAACCTCTTCACAGTACGATGATCACGCTTAGGTTTTCGTGAAATATCTTAATGTTTTCATACCTTGTCCAAGGCATTGCACTATTTGACGCTTTTCAGCAGCAGAGAGATCCTTTTTCTTTCCCATATTGCTTGAAACATGTGGTTTGTTTAATAATGCGGAATGTCCTTCTTAAGTAGTTTTCCTTTAATTGGGCTCACCTGGCAAACTAATAATCACAGGTGTCTGAGATTGATTTCAGTGATCCAAACAGCTCTGACACACAAAACCATCCATGAGTTTAATTGAAAAACTAAAACATTAAATGTTTATGACACTTAAATCCAATTTGCATAATAATTTGGAGCGCTGTGTAATGTTGACATCACATGGCACTGTTTTCACTAGTTTTTCGGGCTCCGCTGTTTTTTTCTGAGCAGGTTCTGCCTCAGATGATGTAGATTTATGTTTTAACCAGCGGTCTGTGTTTGTTTCCTTAAACTTAATATCACTGTAAGCGTCTCTGTGTTATGCTAGCGGGAGGTGCAGAGAGCTACAGGTGTGTTCAGGGTCAAAGTCAGACAGTCGGACACAACGATTTCCGGGCTAGTTGTTCCTGCAGTAAGTACACGCTGCAGACGTTGGTTGAACATTAATATGCATCACTGTAAATGTGAGCGGGAAATTAAGTGTTGGATTTGCGGGAATCAATTAAATTGTGCGCAGGCCCTGCGATATATATATATATATATATATTTTTTTTTTTGGGGACGACATTAGCTAAGGCGGCAGGCGTGTGTTGCTTAGGCAGCCGCCTAAGCTGTAAAGTGCTGTGGGAAACCCTGAAATCCTTACAGTGGTGCTGGAGGCCAGAGTAATGCCATCCAGAGTAGTTATATCATTGGATAATGTGTTTCTGAGGTGTTTAGGGCCAAGCACAATAACTTCAGTTTTGTCTGGGTTTAATAACAGGAAGTTACAGGTCATCCAGGCCTTTATGTCCTTAATACATGTTTGTAGTTTAGTTAACTGGTTGATTTCATTAGGCTTTATTGATAGATATAATTGAGTGTCGTCTGCATAACAATGAACAATTTATTGAGTGTTTCCGAATAATGTTTCCTAAAGGAAGCATATATAAGGAGAATAGTATTGGTCCAAGCACTGAACCCTGAGGAACACAGAGTCTAACTTTTGTTTGCATGGAGGATTTATTATTAACATTTACAAACTGAAATCTATCTGACAGATAGGATTTAAACCAATTTAATGCTGTTCCTTTGATGCCAGTTAAATGTTCAAGTCTCTGTAACAGGATTTGATGATCAATAGTATCGAAGGCAGCACTAAGATCTAACAGGACGAGGACAGAGAGAAGTCCATTGTCTGATGAAGTTAAGAGGTCATTTGTAACTTTTACCAGTGCAGTTTCTGTACTATGATGAGCTCTAAATCCAGACTGAAAATCCTCAAATAAGCTGTTATTATTTAGAAAGTTACACAGCTGATTGGCGACTGCTTTCTCAAGGATCTTAGAGAGAAAGGGGAGGTTAGATATGGGTCTATAGTTGGCTAGAACCTCTGAATCAAGAGTAGGCTTCTTAAGAAGTGGTTTAATTACAGCTACCTTAAAGGACTGTGGTACATATCCTGTCACTAAAGACAGATTGATCTTATCTAATAAGGAAGTGCTAACTGAGGGAAATACTTCCTTAAACAGCCTAGTTGGAATCGAATCTAAGAGACAGCTTGATGGTTTGGATTTAGAATGCATCTGTTAAAATGGAAGAAAAGAGGATAAGACTACTTGATGAATTTACTTCAATTCATAATCCAGGGTCATAATTGTGAGATTTAAGTCATAATTGTCTCTGTTGTCTTATAATTCTCACAACTTTTATTTTTTATTCCAAGCATTGCGAGATTTAATAAATTAAGTTATGCTTATATCACAGTTCTCAGAGTTTTTTTTTTTTTCATGTGTCACCAGTGGAAATAAATGCATTATTTTTATTAAATAAGAGCTATATAAAGTAGGTTTTACCATGAAAGTGGGCTTGGGATTCAAGATCTAACCCAGAAATCTAATTTGTGCCTGTGCACTTTTTGTGTGATATACCCCATTAATGATTAAACCAGTTATGTGTTAGTAAAAGCTTTTAGCTTTCCTACTTCCCTCCATGCCGACATGAGTAGGTGGCTATGATGGTGTTGTGATGGGTTTTTTTATAAAAGAGATTCTTGTGCATCTTTAAACAGGAAGACTCATCTGGTAATCTCTGGCGACTTGTTTCTGTCATTTCTTTGTCCCTATTGCCCAGACGGCACTCATGTCAAATGGCCCTATGGGAGCATGCCTTGTGTTTGTGTGTGTGGTGGGGGTGTATTCATGGTGTCTATTGATGGGGTTATGGAGGTTAAAGGGAGCTAATTTCACGGCTATTTATTTGCACTGGTCTCAGGAGAGTAGCTCCTATAAGCATTATCACTTCCAGCTGGTTCAAATGGGACAGACAGGATGGGACCATCACACACACACACACACACACACACACACACACACACACACACACACACACACACACACACACACACTACTGTGGTTATTGTTTGTTACATTTTGAATAATTTTGACCTATAAAACATGAATATTTTGGTTTATCTATTTGTAATTTCTTGTTTTATCTCTTGCCGAAATGTTCAAGGTTATTTTTTAACTTTGAATGTTTTCCCTGCTTCAGGCCCCTTTGTTCCAGCACAATTATATTTTAGACAATAGTGAGCTTCTGATTATATGGCAACATGACAACTGTAGGCCAGGCCTCATCAAAATCAGTTGACCTCATCAGTGCTTGTGTTCTACTGGACAATACAATGTCAATTAGATTCATCTTCCTTATTGTTGAAACACAAGTGACAACACATCAAGAAATCACTTTAAAGTTACAGGAAACTTGATGTAGTATTTGTTCCATATGCAATATGTCACAGAAGTCACAGAAAATAAGAGACACAAATGGCTACAGTGTTTCTGCTGCTTATTCATCCATTCACACTCACATACTGAAGGTGGCAGACTACAATGCAAGGTGCAGGCACAGTATCTTGCCCAAACACTGACATATGGACAGGAGGAGTCAGGTGCCCTGCTGTGCCCCCTGAGCCACAACCACACCACATGGATTTATCACCACAAAATTTCAAACCAAAATCTATTTATATCACAGAATTGATTTTTTAAATTTAATGTATTAATTTTCTTGACTATAATAGTTTGGTCTATGACGTTGCTCTAGCTTCTGTGGCTCATGAAAATTTACAAAACCTGGGAGTCATTGTGTTTAGATATAGTAAGTATGCTATTCCTATGGATAAAACAACTGATAAAATATTAATATTGAAGTTAAGACGGTGTGAATTTAGTTAAGCCTAATAAAATTGAAGCTCTGGTATTTGTAAACTTTTATTTAAGACATTTGCAGAGTTTTCAAAGCGATATTGATGGTGTAAAACTCTGCCTGAAAACAGAGCAATGGTACTGTAGAGGACAGCAGTTAACTAGGAAGTTGTGAGGCAACAAAATGATAGATTGACCATATATCATCAAAAATGTTAAATGCACATCTCTTTAACTTTCCATGTTATGGTTATGGTTCTGATCTCACTGCCTTCCCCCCTCTCTGTAACATGCTGCTTTCTTTGGCTGTTCTCTGTGGTTCTCCTCTCTGGATCATCCTGTCATTCATCCTCAATATTTTCTAAAAACACAGGAGAGGTGTCACTGTAGTCATACACCTCAATGATGAACTTTTTCTCCATGTTTATAACTTTGTCTATGGCTGAAACTCCAAAATGTCTGCTTTGCTAAATAGCTCAAGATGAAGTTTGCCTAACGTTCCAGTAGGGGCAAAACTACTATTTGCCCCCCTCTATTCTCAAAGTGGAGAAGCATCTGCCTGCCTTGCCTAATGGTATAGGTGCCTGTATGTGGAAGTAAATGCAGGCTAACACGCCGCTAATTCAATCAATCGATCAATCTGTATTTATATAACACCAAATCACAACAAAAGTCATCTCAAGGCACTTTACACATAGAGTAAGTCTAGACTGTACTCTTTAATTTAATGTAAAGAGACCCAACATTCCCACATGAGCAGCACTTGGTGACAGCAGCAAGGAAAAACTCCCTTTTAACAGGAAGAAACCTCAAGCAGAACCAGACTCTAAGTGAGCGACCATCTGCCTCGGCCAGTTGGAGTTGAGGGGGAAAGAGGGGGGGGGTAAATTAGCGCCAGTGAGACTAGCAACCAACAGGAGGGTTGTTTATCAGGTAATAAATCCATAATTTCTCTTGCAAATCAGAGAATGACTTTAAGGCCGAGCACAGCGCCCTGATGTTTGTAATGCGAACTGTGTGTGTATGCTGTCATTTCTCTGGTGAGAGGGCTCTCAGTTGGCATATTGCCATGAAATGTCCTAAGTGTATTCATGGAACCCTTGTGTAGAAAATATGTGGTTCCTTCAGGCCAGAAAGTCAACATTGCACATAAGATATCTCATATAGGAATAGGGGAACGTTCAGCGGGCTAATAAATTGAATAACTTCTTCAACAGGTTAGACTCTGGCTCTTCCACCAGCTCATCCCACTGCTGTTTCACCGAGCCTTGAACCCGGGCCACTAACATCTCCCCCCCGACCCCCCTTCAGTCCCTGTAGCCCATCCTACTCTGATTCTCCCCTGCCCCCTCTGTCCCTCTCATCCCTGACTCCCATGCTGACACCCACCACAGGCTCTGCCTCACCCCCCACTGATTATACATCACAGTCAACCAGGTGAGGAGAGAACTTTTAAAACTCAACCAGGAGAAGGCTGTCGGACCAGATGGCATCAGCCCACGTGTCCTGAAGGCATGTGCCAGTCAGCTGTGTGATGTATTTCAACACCGTTTTAATATGAGCCTTCACCTGCAGAGAGTCCCTTTACTCTGGAAAACATCATGCCTGGTCCCAGTGCCCAAGAAGGTGCATCCTGTCGCTGTGAAGGTCTATAGACCCATTGCATTGACCTCCCAGATTATGAAGGTGATGGAGAGACTGATACTAGCGTACCTTAGACCACAGGTGCACATATCAGATGACCCCCTGCAATTTGTGTATCAGCCCCATGTAGGTGTGGAGGACGCAATCATATATATGCTGCAGAGGGCATACTCCTCCCTGGACACACCCAACACTACAGCGACTTTAATACAATCCAGCCCAGTCTGTTAAAAGCCACATTGAAGAACATGCAGGTGGAGGCTCCTCTGGTCACATGGATTGGAGACTACTTGACAGGCAGACCGCAGTTTGTTAGGCTGCAGAACTGCGTGTCTGAACGGCAGATCTGTAGCATCGGGGCCCCCCAGGGAACAGTGCTCTCCCCTTTCCTTTTTAACCACATACACATCTGATTTTAAATACAATACAGAGTCATGTCAAGTCCAGAAATTCTCAGATGACATAGCTATTGTTGCATGTGTTGAGGGTGGTCAGGAGGAGGAATACAGGGGTCTGATCGACAGGTTTGTGCAGTGGAGTAAGGAAAACTGTCTGCAGCTGAATGTGGAACAAACCAAGGAGATTATGGTGGACTACAGGAGGAACAAGTCCCCACCTTTTCCTGTCTGCATCAGTGGGAGTGCTGTAGAAATTGTGGAACAGTACAAGTACCTGGGCGTTCTACTGAACAAAAATCTGTAGTGGTCATCAAGAAGGGCTTAAGACGGCTGTATTTCCCGAGGAGGCTTAGGTCCTTCAATGTTTGCAGCAAGATGCTCAACATGTTTTATCAGACTGTTGTGGCTAGCACTCTCTTCTTTGCTGTGGTGTGCTGGGGGGCGGGTATTAAGAAAAAAGATGCCAATAGGCTGAATAAACTGATAAAAAAGGCCCAGTCTGTGGTTGGTCTGAAACTAAGCACTCTTGAGTAGGTGACTGAGGACAGAATTAACACAAAATTCCTCAAGATCCAGGACAATACCACCCATCCCTTCCATAAAACACTAGAAAATCTCAGGAGCTCATTCAGCAACAGATTCAGACTCCCCCGCTGCTCAAGAGAACGTTACAAAACATCCTTCCTACCCGCTGCAATACAACTGTACAATGCCTCACTTACATAAATGCACCCTGAACCTAACTATTTTACATTTGTGCCTTTACATGCACTTTTACCTATGTATTTATTGTGCCTTTACATGCACTTTTATCTATATACTCATTGCGCTTTTATACTGGGTTCTAGCAATGCTGAGGGTGGGAGGGTGTGTTTTTGTGTTTTTATATTCTTAGGTATTTTGTGTGATTTCTGTGTTTGTTGTCTTTGTGCCGTGTATTGCTGTATTGCTGCTTGGACATTTTAAATTTCCCCTCAGGGATTAATAAAGTAAAATCTATCTATCTATCTATCTATCTACCATGACGTTTGCTTAATGCACTGATGCTTTCAAGGGAACAAACCATTTTGATATTTATTGACCCTCACCGTTTTCTACCAGGGCTTGAGACTGTTAATCCTGTGTCTGATTCATATGTTTTCCTATGTTCCATCACCTTTAGGTGCATCAGCGTTCAGCTGAGCGTCTTCGAGATTTATGCTGTGCCAACCGGGGTACCTTCATCAAGGTGGGCCAGCACCTCGGTGCTCTGGACTATCTCCTACCAGAGGAGTACACATCCACACTGAAAGTGCTCCACAGCCAAGCTCCCCAGAGCAGCATGGAAGAGATCCAGAAGGTCATCAGAGAGGACCTCGGCAAGGAGGTAAACCCCAATATACTAGAGCTCTGTCATAATGTAGATGGTCGAATGTACTTACCAAAATTTGAAGTGGCTCAGGATAATTCTGTAGGAGTTTGTTAAACTGAAATTACTCTGAAAGTGTCTATGAGGTGTTGGGGGGTAGCAGGGTGTCAAGAGACATAGTACACAATTGGAAGACGTACGGTTAGATTCCCAGTTCCACCAGTCCACACATCAAAGTGTCCTGGGAAAAGATACTAAACCACAAATTGCTCGTTTGTGTACGTTAATGATTATTGCACAGGAACCTCTGCCATCAGTGTATGAATGGGTGATTGATGTCTGAAGACTAGAAAGGCCCCCTCAAGTAAAGAGAGAATTAAATAAGTATACTTTAATGTATTTAGAATGAAGCATCCCTGTTTATTATCTGCTGTTATAAATGTAATTTTGCTGTTAATACATACTCAACACTTCCTACATATTTATCATGACATAACAATTGTACATCTCTCTGTCTGTAATATAGCTGGCCTCTATAGCTCGACTCATCACACTCCTTTCCCTTCCATCTCCCTTATCATTCTCTACCCCTGGTTTATCTTCTGCTTTGTCCTACTCTTTCCCTCTGTGCATCTCTCTCTCTCTCTCCTGCAGCTGACAGAGTTATTTGTCTCCTTTGAGGAGAAGCCTCAGGGTGCCGCATCCTTAGCCCAGGTCCACAAGGCAGTTATGCATGATGGGAGGACAGTGGCTGTCAAAGTCCAACACCCCAAAGTCCAGAGACAAAGCTCCGAGGACATAGTAGTGATGGAGGTGAGTCTGTCTCTGTAAAACTACTCTGACATAAATGAAGAAGCTATTGACATGAAGGGAGGTCTGAGGCACAGAACTGAATGTTCTGTACATAGTGGCCTCTAGAGGTTGTACAGCTCCTGATTTTCTGAAGTCAAGTGAATAATAATAATGAAACTGCATGATCCACTGATCGGTTTGCTCTTTAAGCAAACTGATAAGGCTTTAGTACAACATTGGAGAGATAATTACACACCAAGATTTTCATAATCACAGATGTCAAAGTTACATGTCTGGAGTCATTCAAACTGCCTGGATTGGCTTTCTTAGGCACAGGTACTGTATGTATATACAGTTACTTCTGTATACATTGACATACTGTACTGTTTGTACATAAGTACATTATTATGAAAATGTAGTTCTACATCAATGTCCTATACATTGATTCACCGAGGTCTCTAACCTGCAACCTGCTCTTTAAAGCATAGTGGAACTTTCTGTTGTGCAAAGGATCAGTCCAAATCTCAGTTGAAACAGGGGAACCCAATGGTGGTACTCCACCTTTGGTTAATATAGAAGCAGACACCTCTTCCTCATTGTTTCAGTGACTGCTCAATGCAATCTGCCCGTTGTAGGGTGAAGCCCTTCTATTGCAACACTGAGTTGGGAATCTTGGCATCCAGCCAGATCTTGAAAAAGCACGTGATGGAGCAGTCAGCATAGTCCCTTCTCAAATCAATTAAGATGGCAAGCTTGCAGAGTTTATCGGCCAAGAAGCATACGTTGGAAAGTATTATAGAAAGTAGCGATGGATGGTATCCCTGCTGTCTTTGCTGCACCAATAGGCTCCAAGAAGCTCTTCTCCCAGCGTTCGTGGCTTAAAAACTCTCAACAATGACGAAGTCACTCGAATAGCCTCAGTTTAAAGCCTGACATAGACCTCTGTATTTGCATTTAATAATGCTCAATGTCCACACTCAAACACAAAAAGAACAAACACACACACACAGCATGAGCAACACCACATCGCCATAGTACAGCGTCATCTTGGAAGGACAAAGCAAAGGTCAAACATCAATTCAGGGTAGCAAGGTGAACTAGTTAATCAGTTTGTGCAACCATTAGTGGCCTCAAATATGGGCATACTAATTGAAGTGTAACTGCACCCCAAGTCCACCCACTGCATCGTTTTTAAAAATGCTGAGGGGATGGGGGAGATGGCAGGTCAACTGTGTGAGGCAGGAGGGTAGAAGTTGCTCAGTTGCGACATATATCATCACAGGAAGACAAACCAGAAGTCATTTTGCATTTCATCCTGTAGGTATATATCTCTGGCTGTTTGTTCTTGTAGTTTTCAGCTGGTTGCAGTGTAGCTGTTACTGAACCTGTCTGACCACAGCTCTGCTTTGCAGCAGACAGCCTCAGCTGACAGACAGTTTTGAAAGATTTGACATTTTTAAGCAGGATTTGACCAGCTGACAAATGCAGTAACAGACGGCTGGATAGTTGAAGAGATGTAGGGCGAGATGCGAGAAGGGTTCCTGTTGTTATTGTGGCTGCCATGGACAGTCACAGATGTAGAGACCCTCTCCACCAGCCCAGCATCACTGTAGCTTAAAGATTAAAGATTAAATATGATTTTATTGTCATTGTAAAGAACATACAACAAAATTCAGGTGCGTTCAAGACCAGACTTGTATATAAAAAATAAATAAATAGAAATAGTTGAAAATAAATAAATGTATCCATCCATCACTCATATACTCTCATCTACACAGCAAACAGACAGCGTATGCAGTTAAAATGGGATAAAAAAAAAGTTCTCATATATATTATTGCACACTATTATAATAAACAAATGATATGACATTTTGTTGTGACGTGTTCCCGGGGGTTTGCTGTCACCAACTCCTGAAGTATATATTTCAAAATGAGCAAGGGACTTGGACAGGACCAGGGCATATGACAATAACATGCCGATTTTTATACATTTGGTATCTATGTCCATATTAACACCAGCATTTATGCATTTCATCACAGTACAGTCATATTTAGTTAACAGCTGAAATCTTTAATCTCTCTACCTAACAAACAACTTGCAAAAAAGGTACAATAAAAGAAACATTTCTTATATGGTAACTGCCATTAAAAACCTTCTAGGCTGAGTAGTACTAACCATGACCAACAGATGTCGATGTGTAGAATGACAAAATTGGTGGGATGCCTCTTCCAGAAATGATAAAACACTTGTAAAATATGTTAGCCATAGAAACATAGACAGGATTACTTTCTTACTACATTTCATTGTACATTACTGTGACACTGGCTCTAATTTGCACTTTGAAGGTGTTGCTGAGGGCAGTCCATTGGCTGTTCCCAGACTTTGCTTTCATGTGGTTGGTGGAGGAGGCCAAGAAGAACATGCCGCTGGAGCTGGACTTCCTTAATGAAGGACACAATGCAGAAAAGGTGTCCAGCATGCTGGCTCACTTCCCCTTTCTCAAGGTACACACATAAGTACACACCTTAACATTTGACTTTTTCTACAAGGCTTTCTTTTATAATAGCAGGGCTATAGAATTGGGAATTGGATTTATTTTTTACCTTGTTGGTCTGATGAGTTCACACATACTAGTAAACAGCTACTAATAATGTTTTTTTTAGTATTTCAAATTGTGCTCCACACAGTTAATAGGGGTCAGACTTCTCCACCATGTGGTGATAGTTTCCTCTGTGCAGCCTGTCTGCTCTTCATAAATGGAACAGAGTTCATAGAACTCTAGAATAATATTTCCATTTCTAGAGAGAGAGTTGGACTTCATGTCCGTTATCATTTAATTTCCTGGTGTCCTTTTTCTTAATATGCCTGTTTCAGAACTTTTATTAGCTGTGTAGTCAATTGAACTTCTATTTCCAGTTATCCTCCATTGTTCCATTTTTACACCCAGGGAGTTAAAACCTCAGTGTTGTCTTCTTTTCTTTTGTATAAGTTGGTATGTAATACACATAAAACAAGGCAGAATGAAAGATAGTTTAGTGCAAATCACTTCCAACACATTCAGTATGACTCAAGTTGACCTGTATGGAGTCTAAAGTTAATCATTAAAAAGTCAAATGACTTTTACAATTTTTTAGCATTTTATGACCTTACATGTTCTCATGATTTTGTACTTGTGATATTTTACTGTACTTTCACATCCTATTTAATTCACTTCCACTTAAGTGACTTTGTTACACCAGTACTGTATAAATAGTTTTGGTTTTATTACAGGAAACCGTATACTCTTTGAGCAATGAACTTGACAGAAGAGGAAGTCTAAACATTGGGCCTCATGTATAAATGTTTCGCTATTCATCTCTTTTATCTGTTCTTGCACAAAGCAGAAAGAGAAAAATAACAAAATATTACGTGAGAGTCAACAAACTTGTCCTAAATGACTCATTTCAGCCTGTTGAATGCCACATTAAAGAGTTAAAAAAAACGGCACAGCTTCAAAACCAGCTTTCGGACAGCAGCAGACAACCACACAACAAAAATGTAGGAGTGAGAGTAGGAGATCCGAAACAATTAGAAAATAGGATACAAGCTAACATGTCATCAAAGCAGCTCTGCACTGTGACGGAAATAAAGATGGAAGGATTTAAGGTGAAGTTAAAAACGTCTCTCTAAAGCAAAGTCCCGTAATGGGAGGCAGTCAAGGAATGTGACAGTCACAGAGATATTAAAGGAGAATATTATAGCCTACAGAAGGTGATGTTACACTGTCAGCTGCAACACAACATGATATTAAATAGAGAACCGCAGAGAGACACAGAGGCAGCTGTTTCCTAGCCATTATAATAACTACAACAATGCAGCATGTTTACTTACCAAAAGACACACACTCATAGATTAAAGCAGTGAAAAGAATGTATATTTGTATATGAAGGTCACAGTAAGTATGTCCCAAGCACAATTGTCTGAAATGAAATATACATAACCAGGAGCCACATGTTGGTTGAGGGCAAATGTCTGAAAGGGTTAATTGGAAAGTATGAATACCTGTAGCTGCAGGTGTCTCCAATGATCTCTTCAGTCTCATTTGCTGCTGGCTGTCCTCACTGCGCTCAGCTGAAAAGTAAATATTTCAAATGCGTTTTTTATGCAGTTGAGTAAATTATAAACCATGAGTGTAGTTACGTCAGATAGTTGTTCTTTCAAATTAAATCCACATAACCAAGGACATGTTAGGCCATGTGTGAATGAGATGGTGTAAGTAAATGAGAATTGTTATTGAGTTGCTGTGGGATGAATTAGTTAGATAGGTAGGTATTTTATTAGCATGGTAATGCTAGCAGGTAGGTAAGAAAGGGAAGCAGCAATATGTTTATGTTTATTTGTACATCAATTGAAATATATGCATATATAGGCATGAAAGGGTTAATCAGAAGGTATGAGTACCTGTAGCCTCAGGTGGCTTTGATGACCTCTGCTGTCTCATTCTGTGGCAATTGTCCTCACAGCGCACTGCTGAAAAGTCTAGACAGTTTGAAATGAGATAACCAGTAGTGTGTCATCATATATTAATGCAGTCAAGACATATTGATAATAGGATTTCTGAAAAATGTTTATATAGGCTATGACACACAGGCTAAATTGTAATATAGTGGACCCAGTGCATGAAAAGGTTAGGCTTTACATGCATAATCACATTGTGAAGTATGATGTAGTTACTAATGAATACAGTCATATGTTAAAAACTAAAATCTAACTAATAATTTCTAAATCTTGGTAAGAATGGGTAATGATAGAGGAAATGTGAATACTCATTACCTCAGAAAAATGTAATAGTTTATGCAAGTATTGTCTGAAAAAATATATTTTCCCTTGTTTTTACCGGTGTTACACCAAAATCTGTGACCGTCAGAAATGGTGACCTGTGTTGCTGCCTCTCTGCTGAAGAAGTTGTTTATAAACCTAAAGTTCACCTTAACCTCAGTGGAGACCTCACGTCCCTCCCTAATCTAATAGACAGTTGAAAAGGAAATGTGTTGATTGTGGATAAATATACTTTATAGATATAGTGATTGTTTACTTTGTAGCTTGGTTGTTTAGTGGTAACCAACATGAATACAGCCTCTAGTAAAAAATGAAGATCAACAATAATTGTACTTCCAGCATTATTCAACTACCAAAAAAATACTACCGCCAGAAGTGTGTGTGTTAACTACATGACCCTCATTCATAAACCAAAGTTTTTTTTAGGCGAGTTATTATCTAACTCTGGAACAAAAAGGATCTTAACCCTGAGACCAAGAGGAACATAATGCATGAATTCATGTAGTGGAAGGATAATTACATGGTTGGAAGGCTGTATGGGTGAGTTGCTAACAAACTGTAGCATTAGCATTAGCTACTGTGTAGATTGTGTTTTGATGTTTCTTACATGACTTCTCTGGAGTTTAGCCACCTTGCGTTAATGTCATGCGGTGTTTGGCGGCATCGTGAGTATTTTCCAACAGTGATTTGCTCTTGTTAAGCATGTTGAAAATGTCCGTGACTGTGGATAAATGTTGTTGTGGTCTTTTCCTCCCGTCGTTCACGCCCCTACGTACGGCGTCTCTAAGCATATACATCACAGGCTGAAACAATAGTCCCAGTAGCTCCGGAGTCCCAAATAAAAAGTATAACTGCAGACTATTTATTTAACATTGAAATGAAATGAAAGTCGAAAAAAATGCCATATGCAATGGCTGGCTCCCTGAACCTTGGAGGGGGTTGGCGAAAGGTGAACGCACAGACGGACGGACAAACATCCCGCTCTCCAGTTATAGTAGTAGGATATGGTAAACAGAATAGTGAATTTGCATTGTTTGTTTTAATTGTTTTTTTTTAAATTATTATTTCAGTTTCATATTTAAACTCATATGTAGAGTAACTTCTGATCTTCTCACACACACACACTGTCACATATACACTGGGATATGTGTGTGATTTAAACAGACTCTTAAAAAAACCCGGGGCATCTTCATGAGACTTTCTCCGATTTGGTTTAATAAAATGGAAGCGTATCTGCCAAAATGTTGTAAAGAATGAACAAAAAATGTAGAGGAAATAAGCAACACTGTTCTTCTCTGTCTTCAGGTTCCCATGATCCACTGGGACTTGTCCACTAAGAGGATCCTGACCATGGAGTTTGCTGAGGGGGGTCAGGTCAATGATGGGGAGTACATGAAGAAACATGGCATTGATGTCAACAAGGTACTGCCTGCTGCTCTGCCTTCTCTCTGTGAGACTGAGGCTAGGCTACATAAGCTAACAATTTACACACGCACTCACATATACACATACGCACACAACACACACACACACACACAAGGGTGAAAATAACAAATTACATTTACCACTTTCATCACTGTAGCTGTCCTTTTTTGTATTCTTTTAAATCTGTATTTTTTATGTCAAGTAATGTATTTTAAAGTACCTGCTGGTGTGTCTGCAGGAGGGCAGGGCTTCATGTCTGTAGTAGATACATGTTCACTGTTGGAGTGTCAGGTGCTGAGGGGTGCGGTTGCTCCTAGGCCTAGCTGTTTAACATTAGAGTTCAAGTTCAAGATATCTTTATTGTCCCTGAGGGGCAATTTGTGGTGCAGCCAGCAGCGAAACAATAGAAATGACAATAGCAATTACAGATACGAAATAAACAATCCACAAAAGTACAATACAGAATAACAATAAATAGTAAAAACAAAAAAGTTAGAGTGACCACAGTGCGTGCAATCAATGTCTTTGTCGTAGAAACAAAGATGTCATTATGGGTGATGGTTAATGTTAGCATTGTAACTTGCCATAGAAAAAAATTAAAGAAAAAGATGACCTAAATCACTGCATCACCCAGCAAGCACCCAAATCAAACATGTTGCATGACAACAGTACATGCTCATAGTTTTAGAGGAGTGCAGTGGAACAAGAGCAGTTGAGTGGACTGCTTGTATTATGCATTGGGAATAA
This sequence comes from Scomber scombrus, assembly GCF_963691925.1. Taxonomy (NCBI): domain Eukaryota; kingdom Metazoa; phylum Chordata; class Actinopteri; order Scombriformes; family Scombridae; genus Scomber; species Scomber scombrus. The sequence goes on from NC_084988.1 coordinate 28,047,333, forward strand.
ATGAGTTTCAGATTCAATCAGACTTTGAGGTGCAAAAGACTCACAGAATGTCATTCAGAGAGATTCAGTAACAGCTGGTAGTTGAAACTCACCGTCACAAAGAAAACATTAAGAAGCAAAATGATCTAGAATGTTGTCATCCTGTTTGTCCATGCTGCAGTTCTGTAATTTTACTACCTGATCTATTCTCTACACACATCACGTCTGCCCATCCTCTATTTTTTTTTTCTGCTCTGTTTATTAATTTTTCCAAGATGAAAACAAACATAACATAAAAACATCCCCCAACAATCTCAGCAATAAGGAAAATGAATAAACAATGATAATAATATGTACATACCCACACATACATATACCTACATATACACATACATACATATACACACATGTGCATACCGTAAACCGTATAAGTATTAACATATAACCAAGAAATACACAAATGTGCACTTATACCTACATACTTATACCCTACCAGTTAGTAATAGTAGTATTAACAGAAATTAATATTTATCATTGTGCTAATAAAGTAATAATTACCAATTAAAACTAAAACAAATACAGTGGGAATACAAAAATGAATAAATAAATAAAATTAAAAATAAATAAATACATAAACTTATTAATTAAATAAATAATTATACAAAAAATAATAATAATAATAATGATTTTTTTTAATAAATATGTGGGTCTTTCTATTACCTAGTTCCAATTACAGAAGCTTACCCTAGCTGTAAAAATCAAGTAAAGAGGAGGAATATATAATTATATATTAGTCATAGGTGTCATTGTCTTGTTAACTCACACATTTACAGTCAAGTTATTCATAAACTGTAAAAAAGGTGTCCACATCTCATAGAACTCTTCAGCTTTGCCCTTTACATGTATGTTAGTTTTTCCAATGCCAGAGTACAGGACATTTCTTTAATCCATTGTTTAGAGTTTGGTCTCTCACAATCCTTCCATCTTAAAGCTATTACTCGCTTGGCTTGTAAAAGACAAAAATGGAGTTTCCGTTTCTTTGCATTTATGAGGCAATCTTCAGGGTATATATGTAGTAGACACAGTTCAGCCTTTACAGGAACAGCAACGCCTGACAATTCAGAAATCTGGTCAAGGACTTCTCTCCAGTATATTTGGAGCTTTTGACCCTCCCACATACAGTGGAACAAGGTGCCAGTTCCATTATTACATTTAGTACAACCGTCAGGAATATTAGGATTGAAATGGTGCAGTTTGACAGGTGTGATGTCCTAAACAACCACTTATATTGTAACAATCTGCATCTAGTATTTATGGATTCAGTTTGAGCCAAGAGGCATGCCTTCTCCCACTGTTCAGCAGTGATATCTAACTGAAGGTCATTCTTCCAGGCAGAAAAATACGAGTTTGAGTTTTCTTTTAAATTCATTGAGCATGTTATAAAACATGGATAATTGGCCCCAGCCATGTAAGTGGTTTACTACATACTGTTCAATGTCAGAAAGTTGCACAGTAGTTTTTATGTGCGAATATATGAAGCTCCTAATTTGCAGGAATTAAAAAAAATGTTTTCTGAGGAGGTTATATTTTTGCACTAGTTGTTGGAATGACATCAGAGTACCTTCACTGAATAAGTCTCCTATTTTTTTGAGCCCAAGATCCATCCAGTGTTTGAAACCCATATCCTGTCTCCCTGGTTTAAAATCAGCATTGCCCCAAATAGGAGTAAAATATGAAAACGTAATGGTCTGATTCATCAGGGCATGAGCCTCATACCAGATTGTAATTGTATGTTTAAGTAAAGGGTTATCTGCGTTTTTCTTAAGTTCCTTTACCCATGATGAGTAGAGATACAAATGTATTGGAAGTTTTATTCCATGTTTCTCTATTTCAACCCAGGCTGGAACCTCCTCAGGGATAAAATAAAACATGACTGCCCGAAGCTGAGCTGCCAAGTAATAAAGTTTCATATTAGGCAGTTTAAGCCCCCCCCCCCCCCCCGATTGTACGGCAAGTATAGTAAACTAAGACAAAGTATAGGGCGTTTATTGTTCCAAATAAAGTGAGAAAAGCTTTTTCTTAGTGTAGAGAAAAAGGACGCTGTTAGAGGAAGTGGGATTGATTGAAACAAATAGAAAAATGTAGTTAAAATCGACATTTTGATAATATTGATGCGTCCTACCATAGAAATAGGCAAAGAGCTCCATCTGTCTAACATTTCCATAACTTCTTTCACCAACGTGTCAAAATTGACTGAAATAATATTTTCAACATCAGGAGTTATTTTAGTTCCTAAATAAGTGAACCCATCTGGAGCTAAAGCAAACTGTGTATGAATCGTCGGATACTCTCTCTCTTCTTTGTTTAGTAGTAACAGAGTACTTTTATTGTTATTGGTTTTATAGCCAGAAAATTGTCCAAATGTATTTAGAAGGTGATGTACTGATTTAATTGAAGTATTAAGGTTTGTCAATATCATCCGCGAAAAGGGCTAAACGATGCTCAGTCTCTCCTATCATGATACCTGTGATTTCAGATGACTGACGAATGGCCATGGCTAGGGGTTCGATGGCAAATAAAAGAGGTGACATATGGCAACCCTGATGGGTGGATCTACAGAGTTGAAAAGATTTTGAACTTTGGTTGTTTGTTGTGATTTCAGCCGTTGGTTCAGTGTACAATAATTTGATCTATTTAAGATATCCTTCCCATAATCCAAATCTCTTCAAGACCTCAAAGAGGTATCCCCATTCGATCCTGTCAAATGCCTTTTCGGCGTCTAATGACAGTATTGCATATCCTTTAGTGTCTTGTTTGAGAAATAATACATTCAGTAGTCTACGTGTGTTGTGAAATGCTTGTCTACCTACTACAAATCCATTTTGGTCATTGTTGATCAGATGTGGAATAATCATTTCTATCCTTTTAGTTATGGCCTAACATAAGATTTTAGTGTCACACAACATTAAAGATATTGGACGATATGCTTTCTGTCTAAAGGAGATTTCCATGGCTTTAGCAGAAGAGAGATCACTGCAGATCTTAAGGATGGAGGTAACATCCCTGTTTCATAGGATTCATTAAACACATTAAGAGATGTGGCAACAGTTTTCCTGAAAACTTCTTATATATTTCTGTGGGCAAGCCATCAGGTCCAGGTGCCCTTCCACTATTCATGCCCTTCAGAGCCTCCATTAATTCTTTGATGCATAATTTTTTTTCAAGATTAATTTTAGCTTCCTCAGTCAGGGTTGGAAATCTAAGCCGGTCAAGAAAATCATTTTGCTTTTCTGGATTATCAGGGTACTTAGATTTATATAGTTCTTTATAGTCATTTGTAAATGCAGTATTTATTTCGACTGGGTCGATTAGGTTCTTTCCATCTTCAGTTTTGATCAAATTGATAGCCCTGTCTGTCTGCATCATCTCCTCCATGCCAGGAGCTTTCCCGCTTTCTCCCCTTGATCGTAATATGTCTGATTTAACCACATCAAGCTAGAGGCGATTTTACTAGAATTTGGTTCATTGTACTGACATTTTAATTGTAGTAGTTCCCTCTCCTTTTCTTGATCAACATTACGATACAGTGGTTTATAATTCCTTAACTTTTTTTCCCAAAATATTCAATTGCATATAATATGATTTAGATTTTATGTTTATTATATAGGCTTTGAATGCTTCCCATTTAATTGATGCACTTGTTTGATTTGTGTTGAAAGTAAAGAAGTTGTCTATTTTCTCCTCAAGAAACTTCACAAAATCAGGGTTTTGAAGCCATCTAGACTGAGGTGACTATATTGGATACCTGCAGTATAAAGGAGATTGGAGCATGATCAGAGAGTAATATACTGTCATACCAACATTTTTCAACCCTAGGTAATAGGCAGTGAGAAATCAAAACATAATCAATCCGAGAGTAGGTTTTGTATGTGCTAGAGAAGCAAGAGTATTCTTTCCTATCAGGGTTATGGTGCCTCCAAATATCTTTTAAGTTTAAATCACACATATATTTCTTAATTGTTTTTCTGGTCTGTTGATGAGAAGTATCAGTACCTGTCGAGCAATCTTGTATTGGGTCTAGCACACAATTAAAATCACCACCGATTATGCACTGACCAGGGTATGATGGTAGGGAGAGAAAGAGATCCTCATCTGCATTATGGGCGTATATATTTATTAAATTGATTTGAGTGGATACTATGGTGCCATTGAGTATAATATGAGAGTCCCCCAGCACTTTAGGAGGCCAATTTTCCAGAAAGCTGCACATATTCGGACGTTCCGTTTTTTCAGGAAGGCCAACCAGTCTCAGATTAGAGCATCTTGCTCGATCGTCTTGGTCTTGGATTTTGTTTTTCAGCATTTCCATAGTGTCTTCCAGCCGTCCAACTTTTTGCTGCAGGGCTGTCACATCCTCCTCAGTTTGCACAATCCTTTCCTCGGCCTCCCCCATTCGTTTGGAGTGTGACAATATATCATTTTTAATGTCATTTATCGCTTCCAACATGTTGGCAGATTGCGTGTTGATATCTTCTTTAAGTGCACAGATGGCCCCCAGGATGTCGCTGTTTGTAGGCAAACCAGCTCTGGCTTCGTCCTCATTAGCATTGGTAGCAGCGCTAGCATCACCTGCTACTCCCTTAGCACGAGTGGTCATCATGCTTATTTCTACCGTCGTTTTCGGCACTTTTTGTCTCCGTTTAGATTTTCTGGATGGCATCAACTCCCACAAAACCTCTTCAAGTATTCGAGCCTTTGGCCTTTTTAAACAGGAGTTTTTCAGAAAGTTAGTGAGGAGCCAAGTTTAATGCGACCTGTCAGCGCCGCGCCATAACTGGAAGTCTGCCCATCCTATATTACTCTTCCTAAGGTTTCTTCCATTCCATTTTTACAATTACAATTCATATTCAATTCATAGTTTTGTATATATCTTGGTCTCCAGTGACTCCACTAACAGTATTCAGGTGTGGTCTACAGGAGCATGTTATAGTAGTGTTTTTTAGACTCCATGAATGCTCGTGCTATGTCCCAATGCCCTTGCATGTCCAAAGGTAGGTTACTTGCGTCCTCCATAGATAGTAAGTCCACATAGTCTCTGAGCCATCCACAAAGTGCAAAGCAGGAGGGCTTGTGTACCTTCCAGTTCATAAGGATTTTTTATTTTTGCAGAGAGGATGCCCAGGTTCATTAAATAATGTACAGAGTTAGATTTTATATGCTCTGGTCTTTGTCCTAGGATGAATGTATTTGGACAAACAGATATTTGGACCTCTAGCATATCTGTTAGCATATCTTCACTACTCCTGACCAGAATGTTCTAATTGCAGGACAGTCCCATAGAAGATGATCCATACCCTCCACAGTTGTGCCAGCATTGGTCTGTCCGTTCGCCTTTCATTTTAGATAAACGAGAAGGAGTCATATAGGCCCTACATAGTATCTTAAACTGGATAATTCTATATCGAATACACTTAGATGAAGTGATACTTTTCCCCCAGATCTTACTCCATTGTTCTGAAGTGAATGATGTACCAAGATCTTTCTCCCATGCCTGTTGGATGGGTATAAATGGATTAGGTTGGGCAAGAAATAAAAGTTTATAAATACATGAAATTGTGCTACTTTTTGCTTATTTGAATCAAGTGTCTAATGATATAGGATGTATTGCTGTACACCTTGTAAAGTCTTATGAGGCAAATTTGCAATTTGTGATATCAGGCCATATACATAAAAACTGATGTGGCGTGGTGTTGCGTGACATGGCTGAGAGAGTGACTGTGGTCAGGATGCATAGACTGACAGTTACTGGATAAATAATTTCATCACTTGTCTCTAGCAGTAAGATATTTTTTTCTCAACACCATCGTACTAACATAGTAAGATAACATCAATATTAGGTATAAGTATTATAACATCACCTACATTAAAATACAGACACAACTGACAGTGAATCAATTACAATATCACTATAATTAAGTTATTATTATCATTTCATAATTATAGGTTTTCTAATTACTTAACTAGATTTTATATTACGGTTTTCAGCAGTACACACAATAGGAACACAGTATTTGAATGTTACTCTACAGTGTGGTTGGCTAATAACACACAATAACACAATACATACAGTGCACAAGACAATAACACACACATATGCATAAACACACACAGAACAGATCGACAAGACAATGACAAATACAATAACACAACATATAATAAATTACTTGTAGAACAGAAGCATTCCCACACACACATATCCAGAGACACACTAACTGAACATTAAAGAGGTAATGATGAGTTTTATATGACAGCTGATGAGACGGATAGAGGACGGCATAAAACACACACACAGGAACACACACACTTGCAAAGGCACACACACACAGAGTGACAGGATAGATAAAATTATTAAATGGCAGTGGCACTGGACCCTGTGTGTGTGTGTGTGTGTGTGTGTGTGTGTGTGTGTGTGTGTGTGTGTGTGTGTGTGTGTGTGTGTGTGTGTGTGTGTGTCTGTGTCTGTGTCTGTGTCTGTGTCTGTGTCTGTGTCTGTGTCTGTGTCTGTGTCTGTGTCTGTGTCTGTGTCTGTGTGTGTGTGTGTGTGTGTGTGTGTGTGTGTGTGTGTGTGTAATCATAAGATGGATGAGGGCCTAAATAGACTTTCCTCTGAACTTCATAATGTGACCAGAATGGACCAATTCTTTCCTCCACTTTTTTGTCTTCTTACTAATATTTGTAAGCTGTTAGATATGACTGCATGCCCTGGATGGAGCATAACACTTTTCATAAAGAAATTTTAACACATTATTTAAAGTAATATTGACATATGTCCAATGGTATCTTGATGATATTAGCTGCAGCAAAATCTCAGTCCTTTTTGTGATTTTTGTCTGAAAATTTAAATCAACAGGCCATTGAGGTGTTCCATATACCAGCTGTTCCACTTCCACTATGTTTGCCCTCTGCAGCCTTTGCTAACTACCAAATGGAATTGACTCAGTTCTTCTCAGGTGCAATGAAAGCTTGTTGTCCATGAGCCACTCCCTTACATTTTCTAACTTTCTGCTAAGAGTGACCTCAATTTGGTGAATATCTTTCCCAGCCACTAGTAAAGAATAGTTGTCAGCATACAATAAAAGCTTGTATTTTACTGCAGTCAGCATTTTATTTACATAAATGAGGAATAAAAGAGGACACAATATTGGGCCTTTCAGCACACTGCATGTTACATCCCTTGGTTCCAACAGGGTTCCTTCAACACTGCAGACCTAAGTTCTCTCTGTGAGGTACAACTTGAACCAGTTTATAGTATCTGATCTTTAACTTTGCTCTACTATAAGGACAGATTATAAATATCAACAATGATCTAACAAGTGCTATCCCTCAAGAATCTGGCTGGAATGAGATCCAGGCCAGTTTCTTTCATTTGTATGTAGTGAGGATAACATTTTCATTACTTTTTCTACTGAGACAGGACCCCTGTCAAAGGTGTCAGGAATAACATTTTTACTTTGGTAAAAAAATGTTTGGAAATGGCAGCCGAATCTCTCAGAGCCATATGGTAGAAACTAGACTAATGATAATGGTTGTAAAAAATGTATTGAAATGACCAGGAATGCTGACCTGCCAAGATGTACACATGTTGAGTAGAAGGTACGCATTTTAATTAGTATTAATGATGCATAATAGGTGGCTCTGGAATTGCTATAAGTTTTAAGACGGTCTTGACAGACTAATCGAGATTCTTACAGTTTGGTGGAATGCCATGTTCTTATACATTTCCGCAGTGTGTGTGGGATCATTTGTGGGTTTGAGAGTTATACCACAAAGCTAACCTCTTTTGTTTTATTATCTTTTATTATGGAGTTTATAGTCATTTGCAGTTAGCCTGCGGCACTGTCAACAAGCTGATCAATTTGGGAAGGACTAAAATCAGAATAAGAGTCCTCTGTTGTATTACGATATGGTATTAAATTCAGTGCTGATGGAATTTCTTCCTTAGATTTACAGTACTATCAGAGAGTCATCTTGTGAAGACATTTTTGTCTAATGGCGTGTAGTCCACCAATAACAATTCAAAAGTTATTAAGTAATTGTCTGATAAAATAGGATATTGTGGAAAAACTATTAGATATTGTAGCAGCTGATGACGTAATAACTGCCGACACTGTAATCATTTTGCCCATTTTTAATGTAATAAGCCAATAACATAATAACTTGTCAATAATGTAATAAAATACCTGAACCAATAACGTAATAACGTTTTGTCAATAATCTAAGTAATTAGTTGAAAAACGTTATGCTTGTATTATTGTTCTCCTACTAGAACTTAAAAACAGCTCTATTTGACCTGAACATAATACAAGGGTTATGCAGCTACTTGAAAGACATAATAGTAAGACTAAGTGTCATGGAAGTGTGACACTTTATATCCAATACACAAAACTAAAATAAAGTGATATTAGTATATTATTATCTTATCGGCTCCAGTTATTAAATTTGTAAAGGATTTTTTTTTTTTTGCAAGGCAGTTGAGAAGTAGTTCCAAGTGCAGGTGTTGATTATTTGATGCATGCAAGCATTCTTGACGTTGTTCCTGTCCATCAAACACATTAATTTTATGCCTGGTCCTTTGCTAATTTGTAGTTAAAAGGTTGGGAAAGGGGGTTTTAGAGAAGAATAGGAAATTAATGAACTTAGCAAATGATACAGCAAGCAACAGAGCCCAACCAACAGTGCAGGTGTGCCATTGTCCAATCATCACTTAGTCTTTATCAGACTAACTTTGATATAAATTCTCAGAGGTTATTAGTAGTAGTAGTAGTAGTAGTAGTAGTAAGGGCCAGGAGTATCATACAAAATAATAAATAGAAGTACATGGCTTTCAAATTAGTTACAATTAAATTTAGGTCGTGGGTTGATTAGGAAGGATGGGCTTTAAAAAAATATTTTTTTCATCGTACAAATCTCACCATAAGAGGGGAGTTGCTATCCTGATATCTAATAAAGTTACTTTTGAACCAATATATGAACAGGAGGGCAGATTCATCCTGGTCAGGGGTAGATTAAATGGGGCTGAATTGACTTTACTCAACATCTCTGCACCTCCAGGGAGCGCCTTCTCCTTTTTCACGACCATTTTTGACATTATAATAAGTCAAACTGATATCTGAAATCCTAAAATACATCTCCAACCTAAATTTGATGTATCAAAACATTCACATACCTCCAAAGCAACAAGTAAAAAAATGTAATGCACTAATAAAAGACATAGGCCTGATAGGGAACATTTCTCTCCATATATCTAACGCAAGTCAATATACACACTACTCTAACCCTCACTCAGTATATACTACAATCGATTATTTCATTACTTTTGGTAGAGATAGATCAAGGACCAGGGACGCAGATATTGGTACAATAGATTTGAGTGACCATGCCCCAATATATATTACTATTTACCTAGAGAACAATCGAAGAAATACAACATGGAGATTTAACTCGAGCCTCCTTAATGAGCCCTCATTTAAAAAGGAAATGAGTAATGAAATTCAAATGTACATAAAAGTAAACAATAATGGAGAGACTTCACCGCCTATGATATGGGATGCAGCAAAGGCTGTCTTAAGGGGCAAAATCATTGCGGTAGCATCACTCAAGAAAAAGCTACATCAAAGGAAATTACATGATTTAGAAAACCAATTGAAGCTGCTAGAGGGTTGTCATGCACAAGATCAATACCCAAAGATATTACAATAAATGCAGAAAATTAGGGGCTGAAATTAACATAATATATACACGAGAAGCTGAAAAAAAGATGATATTCACCAGACAAAAATATTACGAAAATGGCTCTAAATTCACAAAAAAAACAACAAGCAGAAATATGAGATTTCCAAAAAAATACTATGGAAAGTCAACAAGATAAGATCCAAGCTGTCTTTGAATAATTTTTATAAACGCTTATATTCTAAAACACCTGATGAGGAAAAAGACCAGATTGACTCTTTTCTGGAGACTTTGAATTTATCGATTATGACTGAAGATGACAATAAAGACCTAAACGCAGAAATAACTGAGAAAGAACTAAATGTGGCAATTAAAGAGACTGAAAGCTAACGAATCACCAGGGAGCGATGGCTTTACAACTGAATGGTACAAAGCATTTAGAACTGAACTTATGCCTATTGTACTGGTCACATGCAACTGGGCACTGAAAAAAGCAGAGATCCCTCCTACCTAGAAAGAAGCTATTATATCTCTTATACTTGAAGAGGGGAAGGATAAAACTGAATGTGGATCATATAGGCTGACCTCGATCCTCAATGTTGACTTCCGCATATATACATCTATAATGGTTAAGAGGATGGAGAGGTTGCTTCCTAGACACGGCTGTGCCTGGTTTCCACTCCTCTTCGCTTTTTATTTCTAGAACTAATAGTCCAACATATTAGGCAGAATAACAAAATTGGACATTTATGCAGCAGAACATAATATGGCGTGTTACGCAGACGACATACTTTTGTACTTGAAAAATCCTGAGGCTTCTCTACCGGAGGTAATACATTTCCTGAAATATATAAGCCCTCTTTCAGGCTATGTCTTTCAAACCCTCCCAATTATAATTACTCAGGACCATTTCACAGAATGGGATAAAATGATATCAAGATTCATATGGCAGATTCATATGGCAGGGAAAAATGATTATGTTTCAGCACAGATCAGAGCATTATTATGCTGGTGTAACCCCTCCTATGAGGCACAATGGAAAGACATAGAATGTAATATGCTATCTGACGTTCATATACAGGCTGTGCTATCAGATAGAAATTTACAGAGATACATAGATAGAATAGAAAATCCGTGGGTGAAATCGGTCATACGGGTATGGAGCATTATGTGGCATTATACAGGAAAAGGAAATTATGTGTTTTCAAACTTTAAGAGAGAACTTTTCACTAGAAAAACAAGATTTCTATAGATATCTCCAGTTAAGAAATGATTACAACCAAACAATTAAAAAGAAAAACATCAGAGAGACCAGTAAACCCCTTGTCCAACTTTTCATAAATGCTTATAAATCAGACATAAAAAGAGGGATTATCTCTCAATTGTATAGGAATCTATATAACTTTAACGCACATTCAACAAAACATATAAAGGACAAATGGGAGAAGGAAGGAAATTTGACAGTAATAGATGAAGAATGGAGGATATCTGCAGGTTTCAATGGAAGAGTACAAAATCTTATGCATGGAAAGAATTATGTTGGAAAAATATAATACGATTCTTTATTACCCCATCTTTGAAGGCACACTATGATAAAGGTAATTCGCAGTCCCATTATCATGTATTCTGGGGATGCCAGAATATACAGAATCACTGGAAAGAAATACATAAGGCAATACAAATACAAACTATATAGACATTAATTTCCAATTACCAGCTGTGTAACCAATAACATTTTTACTGCGATTATATATATATATATATATATAGATATATAGATAGATATATCTATATATAGATATATATCTATATATCTATATATCTATATATATAGATATATATATACACATTATCGCAGCAAAAATGCTATTGGTTACACAGCTGGTAATTGGAAATGAGACAATACGCTTACTGCAGCACATCAGCAGTTTGTCAGCACATCTGCCAATTTGACGAATATTTGGGAATTCCTTGAGACTTTTTTGGTATGGGTCATCCAGTGCTTAAAGCACCACCTCTGGCAGTCAGGAAGGATGAAATATAACAAAGTTGTAAGTGTGTTCTGTCGCTCACAGTCCTGGTGGTTCTGTGAGAAGATTCTGCTGGAACAGATACTCTGACACTGGTAGATATAGAATAGCTGAGGTGATCAGGGGTGAGGAGCGGTGCAAACATGAGACAGAGACATTCAGTGTGTAAAGCACCGCCTCTGGCGGTTGTCCAGGAATTCATAGAACCATAGTTGCATACATAACCTTCGTTATCTGCAGATGTTATCGTAATGGCCAAACTATTTTTTTTAATTAATTATTTCCATCAGTGTACTAATTTCCTGCAAAAGCCACACCATCTGCCTTTGGATGCACGTTTGTGTTAATGTGTGTTTAAATTGTGAAGCTCTGCACCTTGCAGGCAACAACATGATTTTTGAAGAAGTGTCTTTCCATGTGTTGATATGATTATGTCCTGCGTCACTGTGATTGGCTCAGCTGTTTGAGCTGAGGCCAGTGCTGTTACTGGTTTAGAGTGTATTGATTAATCACCACACCCTCTCATCTATATCCACATTCACCTAGCCCTTTTGAACTTTGTGCTGCTGCACGTGAATGAAACGTCCACACTGTCTGTGTTCCCCACACCTACCACTTTGCGCTTATCTCTGCAGTTGCACTATTAAAATAATGCCCCGTGTGGATTGAAGAATTAGTTGTTTTTTTTAAATGTTTTTCTTAAAGTATATTTGTTGTATGATATGGGCTGTGGATAGGTTTTTTTTGTTTACTTCATTTTTCAAATTGTCCAGTTTTTCTTATGGTGGCCAGATTCAGCACTATGTACAATATTAATAAAAATAATGTTATGTTTACTAATAAACTAATACTGTTACACCTACTGAAGATCAGACCATAGCAGTGAGATCAGCCAGTTGAACTGTAGTGATCTATTTATATTTTTTAAACATTTGTATAAAATCTATTTGGATTTAACTGTATTCTCATGCATTGTGTCCCCAGTAGATTTCAGAGAACCTTGGCAAGATGTACAGTGAAATGATCTTCGTCCACGGCTTTGTACACTGTGACCCCCACCCTGGCAACGTGTTGGTTCGAAAGTGTCCCCAAAGCAAGAAGACAGAGATCGTCCTGCTCGATCACGGCCTCTATCAGGTTGGAAAATCTCCAAGCTTCCTAAACATAAATAAAATACCATTTGTTCTAATATTGCAGTCCATTTTTCATGCTGCTGGCTGAGGCCTTGAGTCAATAGGTAGAGCAACAAACACACAGTCAAGATGCACATAAAAAACATGGATGTCAGAACACACTTCACAAGCAGACAGACAATTTTATCAGAGCTCCAGCGGGCTAAAAGCTTTTTGATAAACAACTCATTTGATGTGTTCTTAGCAGAGTGCAGTGTGCTGTATTTGGAATAGTGCACCACAGCCTTAATCATACAGGCACATGCACTCAGAATCCACACGCACACGCACACACACACTTCCTTCAGACCATAATGGCGCCAATTTATTCCTAATGATTTCTGATTTTAGCTGTCATTTTGGAGTCGAATATTAATCCACTCCTCACATATACATACACACACTCAGTCATCTCCAGTCTCTTTACTAGTGTTTCTGAAGTGCTGTAGTTGAACTGTAGAATGGCGGATGTTTCTTAGCTGGGGGATTGAATGTGTTTTAAGAAAGACGTGAGAAATGAGAAACTGTTGAGCAAGATTTAAATGTCATTGAAATATATATATTAGTATATTAAATGATTCATAAGAACACATTTTATTTATGTGTATTATGATACACATAAATAATAATAATAATACAAAAATGAAAAATTTAAATATTTAAAGGGGCTAAATGCGATTTCAATTTCACCGCTAGAAGTCGCAGCTCTGGACTGCATGTAACCAAAACAAAACTGGCTCAGGGGTACACCCTTTCCCCCCCCGCCCCCGTCCCCCCGCCCCCGTCCCCTTCTGCTGGCCTTCCCCTCGCTCTCCGTCCGCTCCTCCTCCTCTACCTGCCTGTTTTCAGTGAAGCACTTTCCATCCACTGACAAAACAGCTGACTGAGGAAACAACAGGACCGTTGTGATGTCAAGTAACGAAGTAAGTACATAATGTAACATCAGTAACGTATTTGTAATGTAATGTAACAGTTGTTATTAGCTTTCTAGCTTTCCGATGCTAACGTTAACTAACTGCTAGTAGTTGAAAATTAACAAGCTGAACATAGTAGCCAAGCTAACAACTTCACATTGATCATTTCTGTTGGATTGTATGAGCACTGCTGGCAAACAGCTGTGACATATTTGTGCAATTGTAAAATTATTGACCAAGACGTGTGTTGCTACTAAACTCAACTCAACTTTATTTATATAGCACTTTAAAACAACCACAGCTGAAACAAAGTGCTGTACATAAATAGATAAACCAACACAGGAACATAAAACAAGAAATAAATACTAAAATAATTGTTCATTGTTTTTAAAACAAATTAAAAACAATAAAACAATAACTAAAAACAAACCATAAAGCACTAAAACAGGTAATGTAGTGTAATGTAGCCAGAGACTGGTTCATCAACTGTCTCTGAGGTAGCTAATGCTACGTTTGTTCCTTAGAAAATTATAACGTTATAATTGTTGCTGCTCTCTTCTTAACTGATAGTTTGATTTTGGTTTTGTTAAATGCAGCAGCAGTGACCGGCATGATGTCTTCTGAGGCAGGCTGCAGAGTGGCTGCTTCCTCAAGCCCCATTTCCACTGGGTCCGTCAGCGGCACGTTACGGCTGCACCGCGGTCACCGGAGCTGATAGGTGCCACTATAATCAATGAGAGTATTTCCACCAGGAGCGTCTCAGTAACGTCCCAGCAGCGGGTCTCTGCGCCGCAGCGCTATCAATCCGCAGCATTTCTATTTTTGACGGAGCCGTTTCTAGCTCGCGACAAGCTCAACAGAGCAGATTGCACCAGACAGGAAGTCTTAATTCAACTTCCGTCTTTCAAAATAAAGCCCAATTTCCTGCGTATCCGTCAGCGGCGCGGAACGGCTGCACCGCTGTCACCAAAGCTGATCACTGCCACTATAATCAATGAGAGTGTTTCCACCGGGCGCGCCGCGTCCCGTCTCAGCAGCGTTCCAGCAGCGGCTCTCCGCGACACTATCAATCCGCAGCATTTCTATTTTTCGGTTTCTAAATCGCAACAAGCTAATAAAACTTCCGTCTTTCAAAATAAAACAACCTGTGCAGCCTCTCAATCGTATTTCAGCAACAAACACGAATAAAACAGACGGATAAAGACACCATCTAGCTATGTAGCGTACTGACACATGGTATAAGCACCAAAATCTAAGAAAATTACCAAATCAACTAAAATTGAGCAAGTTAGCAAAATCAGGCCGTTTAGTTGTGCTGCTACTACAGTAATTATGGTAGCCTAAAGGCACTCGTTCGGATTTGATTGTGCTGCCGCAATTACTGTATTAACAGTGCAACTGAGTTGACGCCCAGCAGAGGACGGAGTAAAACCGTGGCGCAGCTCTTTCGTGCCGCTGACGGACCCGGTTGAAATCCGGGGTCAGAGAAGCCGGTGTGAGGTGGTCAGATGAGGAGCAGGAGAGAAGAAACAGAGGTTTGTATCATCTGTGCTTCTATCCATTTGAAGTAAATTGTAAAAAAATATCAACATAGTGTGAAACGCCAGTTTTTCTAGTGTCAAAATCATGATTTAGTTATCGGTGTATGTGT
Organism: Scomber scombrus; assembly: GCF_963691925.1. Lineage (NCBI taxonomy): Eukaryota > Metazoa > Chordata > Actinopteri > Scombriformes > Scombridae > Scomber > Scomber scombrus. The sequence continues at coordinate 28,062,808 of NC_084988.1, forward strand.
TGTTCATCTTTTACAGAGGCTGCTTCAAGAGTTGACCCTGGAAGGAGGCTTTTTGACCTGCAGCCAGGGCTGGTTTATGATGCTCTGATGATCTGCAGCAATATGCACCCCAAATTTACAGGCACATGCATCATTTAGAGATCAAAGGCAATTCAGTCCTGTTCAGTAGACTTCAAACATGTTAAATTAATCATTTATAATAATTTATGTTCAGAAGTTATTGTTTTGCCTATTGTTCATTAATGAGTAAACAAATATTCTTCAAAAAATGATGTGTGGATCTGCTTCATTCACTAATAACCTAATTGTGAAACGCTGTAAGTTTTCTGCTTTGTGGTAAACAGTACATCAACTTACATTTCACTTGTGTATTGTCAGTGATTGAATTACACTCTCTAAGCAGTAGTGGACTAAGCCAGCGGAGCCCTAACTAATACTTTATCTACAGTGTTACAAAGGATTGAAGGTTGAAAAGGATGAAGCATGAATATAATCTCAAATCATGTTTATTGGTGAGCAGTATTGCACAGTCAATTCCAGAAAACAATCAAATACTACATTTTTATACATACATAGTTATACATCACCTTTCTCTTCTTGCTGGAACCATCTGGACAAAAAAGATCAATTGTAAATCTGTACAATCTACACTTGGCAGTTGAAATGAAAACAAAACTCAACTGTTGTACACATTGATGTATTAGTTCTGTTTTAACATCTCAAATGTGGTTTACTGCCCCTTCAGTTTAGAACAAACACATAAGACAATAGATCAAAATCAAATCAAATTCAGAAACAATGACAATAATGACACCATGTAAGGTTTATGATCAGTAGTGACAGAGTAGCAGCATGCAAAGTGTAATTCATTGTTGAGATGGTTCATTGTTTTGTGTCTGGGAAGCCGTTAATCAAAATAAAACAATATATTTTCCAAGTGTTGTTTGGTGTGCAGTTCTGTCTATGGGAAAATTGTTGCTCTAGGATAGAGTCTGTGCAGAGTGACTCCCTCTGACTAAAGTGCAGTGCAGTGTGGTTTGTCTGCTTTTGTGGCCCGCTGTACTCGAAGCCACTGATGAATAGAATAGAATAGAAAGTTTTTATTGTCATTGTACAAAGCACAACGAAATTGAGATGCTGTCTTTAAAGTGCAGAAACAAAAATACATAAATAATTGCCATTATTTAATGCAGTTTAGTGCATTTATGGCTTTAGCGTAAAAGCTGTTGTGTAATCTATTTGTGCGTACTCTCAATGTCCTGTAGCGTTTGCCTGAGGGCAGCAGCTCAAACAGCGAGTGTCCTGGGTGAGATGGGTCCCTGAGAATATGGCGAGCTTTCCTGAAACAGCAGGAACTGTACAGATCTTTCAGGGAGGGGAGAGGGCTGCCGATAATCTTCTGGGCTGTGGTGATGACCCTCTGGAGCGCTATCCTCTCTGCAGCTGTGCAGCTGGAGAACCACACACACATGTAGTAGGTCAAAATGCTCTCAATGGAGCAACAATAATACAAAAATAATAATAGCAGTTTTTGTGAGAGTTGGTTATTCCTGAGTACTCTCAGGAAGTACAATCTCTGCTGTGCTTTCTTAATAATAGCAGTGGTGTTGATGCTCCAGGTCAGGTCTTCCTCTATGTGAACGCCCAGAAACCAGAAGTCTGTGACCCTCTCCACACAGTCCCCACCGATGAACAGGGGCGGAGTGTCCGTTTTATTTCACCTGTAGTCTATGACCAGCTCCTTTGTCTTGGTAGTGTTCAGTGCCATGTGGTTTTCTGTGCACCACACTGACAACTGCTCCACCTCGTCCCGATATGCAGACTCATCCCCCCCAGAGATGAGCCCCACCACAGTGGTATCATCAGCGAACTTGATGATGCTGTTGCTGGAGTGGACGCGGGTGCAGTTGTGGGTGTAGAGGGTGCAGAGTAGGGGGCTCAGCACACAGCCCTGAGGTGATCCAGTATTTAGGCTGAGCGCTGAGTAGATGTGGGGGCCTACTCTCACCCTCTGGGAGCGGTTAGACAGGAAGTCTTGATCCAGAGGCAGATAGAGTGAGATATTCCCAGGTCTGACAGCTTGTTCACCAGTCTGTTGGGGATGATGGTGTTAAACGCCGAGCTGAAGTCCACCAAGAGAAACCGCGTGTAGCTCCCCCGGTGTCGGCCTGGGGGAGGGGTGCGATTGGTGTCGGTCTAATAAGCAGCAACACAGAGCTATAAGGACGCTTTGCTCTCACACGTACTGCATTTACAGTCACACAAACACACGCGCGCACGCGCAGACACTCTCTAGCCTGTTTCTGCTCTCTGCTCTCCTTCTCCTGTGCTGTGCGCTTCTCCGTCTCCAAGCGGGTTCTCCGCATCCATCGCGGCCCGGATCATTTCTGGTGCGCGCTGCTTTAATCCCACCTGATCCAGGTAATGATCTTTATAACGTGGATCAAGTACAGTCGCAATGAAGTGCAGAGGATCCAAATAGATCTCAGTGAAACGTGTGCTGACAGACTAAGAGTGAACTACACTTTAGTGCTGCAATTAAAGGAATAACGTCTGCTACAGATGCATCAGAGGAGCTGATCTCTTTAGTTAGCTGTTTCGGCCGTGTTGTTTCGATGATAAAAGTATTTCGGCCGAAAACCGAAAATGCGATTTTGGGCCATTTTCGGCCGAATATTTTCGGTGGCCGAATTTTCGGTGCATCCCTAGTTCACATACATGCATTACCCCCCTCCTCTGCTCTTACCAGAGTCTCTAGTCCTGTCATGACGGTGTACTGTGAAGCAGTTAATTCAATAAATGCATCTGGAATGGATGAATGAAGCCAGGTCTCTGTGAAGAGCAGAATGCAGCTCTTCTTCACAATGTTGTTTGTGGCAACCTGTAGCTTCAGTTCATTGAGGACAGGACAAAGAGTCTGAAGAGTAGCTCCTGGTGTCATTCCTTCCATTACACAGCATCTGTATAATCAGGCAACAAAAAGTGATTATTCAGTACAATTCACTTCAATCAAAGTTGTCTGTGCTGTCACATTACACAATATGACAACAACTCCAGAAATACAAACCATCAACTGCACTGCTGCTATATTTGAAGAGCACCACATGATTGCTGTTTTATTTTATCACACCTAACAGTAAGTACACACATAAAAACGAATAGCAATCCAAATATCTTGTGAAACGAATTGTAACACCATTGTGTGAAAATGAAACCTCTTCTTACCGTCTTTAGACTGCACATGCCTTCGGTCAAGGTGAAAGTTGTAATCCAGCGCAGATTTTTTTTTGTGGAGTCTGCCATGGTGGAGTAACTGCAGTATTGGGCATTATGACCTGAGGAATGCAAGACAAAACATGTAACCTGTGTAAAAGATATTTCAGAGCTTTAATCTAAACAAACCTAACATGACCAACAATTCACACATTAAAGATTCACAATTGCTAAGCTGTCAATTACAATAAGCTTCTTTAGTTATAGAAAACACAAGTAGTTGTAAGACCAAGATGTCTATCATCTTTATCAAAGTAATAGTCACAGTATTTCATCACCAGTACAATAGCTTGTTTAACTAACTTTTGACTAAAATATCATACTTTACATTTAGTCAAAAGTAACCCTAACCCAAGCAATAGTCCAGTAAAGCATGGTTAGCAGTAGCACTATTGTTACTATTATGTGTACTGTCCTGACAGCATTACTGTTTGTTTGGCTAACTAACATTACACAGGCAAGCCATACATATTTTCTTACTCACTTCTCTCCCTTTGTGCTATAGAATATGTGCTCAGCTCAGAGGTATGAAGCTAGCTCGCTTAGCTTAGCTTTAGCTCGTTAGTGGTTACAGCAAAACAAAACCGGGACCACGTCTGAGTTAGCCTGGGTATACCCATGCTCTCATTCGAGCGAGATTCTACTTCGCTCTGAAAGTTAACATGGCCACCAAGACAATATCTCCGCCTGAGATAGGGAACCAATCAGAGAACGGGGAGGTGGGCTCAAGACGATGACGACCGTAGAGCGACTCTGTTTACATCCAGCATGGCGGCCACGGAGGTGCAGCAACCGTTCGAAGCAGCAGTAGATTGTGTGCTAAATAAATTGGAAGGCAAGTTCACTCTGAAAATAAAACAAAAACTTGCGCTACATGATTTCCTTCATAAAAAGGAAGTGTTGCTCCCTACAAGCTCTGAATATGTCATCGTGTATCGTTGATATGATTGGCTGTAAGTTTGTCCAGTAGCGTACAGAAGCATTTGATCGATATCCGTTGATCCCGCCTCAAATATGAGAAAATGAACGGCTCCTCGCCAGACCCTACCTCAATCTCACATGAGATGGAGACATGGTCTGGTGTTAGCCAGGCTACGTCTGAGTAGGAGAACTACTTTACAGTGGGGCAAAAAAGTATTTAGTCAGCCACCAATTGTGCAAGTTCTCTCACTTAAAAGATGAGAGATGCCTGTAATTTTCATTATAGGTAAACTTCAACTTTGAGAGACAGACTGGGGGGAAAGAATCCAGGAAATCATATTGTAGGATTTTTAATGAATTAATTGGTAATTTCCTGTGTAAAATAAGTATTTGGTCACCTACAAACAAGCAAGATTTCTGGCTCTCACAGACCTGTAACATCTTCTTTAAGAGGCTCCTCTGTCCTCCACTCGTTACCTGTATTAATGGCACCTGTTGGAACTTGTTATCAGTATAATAGTCACCTGTCCACAACCTCAAAAAGTCACACTCCAAACTCCACTATGGCCAAGACCAAAGAGCTGTCAAAGGACACCAGAAACTAAATTGTAGACCTGCACCAGGCTGGGAAGACTGAATCTGCAATAGGTAAGCAGCTTGGTGTGAAATCAACTGTGGGAGCAATTATTAGAAAATGGAAAACATACAAGACCACTGATAATCTCCCTCGATCTGGGGCTCCACGCAAGATCTCACCCCGTGGGGTCAAAATGATCACAAGAACGGTGAACAAAAATCCCAGAACCACACGGGGGGACCTAGTCAATGACCTGCAGAGAGCTGGGACCAAAGTAACAAAGGCTACCATCAGTAACACACTACGCCACCAGGGACTCAAATCCTGCAGTGCCAGACGTGTCCCCCTGCTTAAGCCAGTACATGTCCAGGCCTGTCTGAAGTTTGCTAGAGAGCATTTGGATGATCCAGAAGAGGATTGGGAGAATGTCATATGGTCAGATGAAACCAAAATAGAACTTTTTGGTAAAAACTCAACTTGTCGTGTTTGGAGGAGAAAGAATGCCGCGTTGCATCCAAAGAACACCATACCTACTGTGAAGCATGGGGTGGAAACATCATGCTTTGGGGCTGTTTTTCTGCAAGAGGACCAGGACGACTGATCCGTGTAAAGGAAAGAATGAATGGGGCCATGTATCGTGAGATTTTGAGTGAAAACCTCCTTCCATCTGCAAAGGCATTGAAGATGAAATGTGGCTGGGTCTTTCAGCATGACAATGATCCCAAACACACCGCCCGGGCAATGAAGGAATTTCAAGGTCCTGGAGTGGCCTAGCCAGTCTCCAGATCTCAACCCCATAAAAAATATTTGGAGGGAGTTGAAAGTCTGTGTTGCCCAGCGACAGCCCCAAAACATCACTGCTCTACAGGAGATCTGCATGGAGGAATGGGCCAAAATACCAGCAACTCTGTGTGAAAACCTTGTGAAGACTTACAGAAAACGTTTGACCTCTGTCATTGCCAACAAAGGGTATATAACAAAGTATTGAGATGAACTTTTGTTATTGACCAAATACTTATTTTCATCCATAATTTGCAAATAAATTCTTTAAAAAATCAGACAATGTGATTTTCTGGATTTTTTTTCTCATTTTGTCTCTCATAGTTGAGGTTTACCTATGATGAAAATTACAGGCCTCTCTCATCTTTTTAAGTGGGAGAACTTGCACAATTGGTGGCTGACTAAATACTTTTTTGCCCCACTGTATATCCAACACTACAGGAGTTACACACAGTCCTATTCTTCTACTTTGTCTCTCTTATAGAGGAAAAATAAACGTATAACCATCTCATTCACTGTGACTGCGGCTACCGCCAGCATAACACACACACACGCTTTATATTACTTTGTGTTTGAATGCTAGCTCCATGGCCATCATGAAGCCGAGCTGCAGCACAGGCAGCTGTCTGCTGCTCTGTCACCGCTGAGCCTCAAATATAACTAATGTTAGAGAGGCAACAGCTCGAGCCTGACCGTTAGCCCGTCTTAAGACTGTCAATTAAATGAACATGATATGTGACATTATATCTAACGTTAGTCTAACACTAACTAAACAGATATGTGACTGTATATACACATAAAGTTACTTACTGGTCCAAGAGAAGAAGCTCTAGCTCCGAGTCAAATTGCAGTCCTTTTGCCTCTCACAGGGCTCTCCGCCTTAGAAATGAAAGACAGAGGCTGACCCGGGTCTCTGTTTCCAGTAGTTTTCAAAAGGTGCAGGCTGCTCCTCCCTCGTTGCGGCGGTTATAAAGGGGGAGTGGATTAATGGTTATATAGGGGAGTGGACTAACGGTTATATAGGGGGAGTGGACTAACGGTTCCGGTGGAGGAGAGGAGGAGGTGTTTCACATGCACTAACATGAACGCGCTGCCGGCCCGGCTTCCAAAACAGAGGCTCCAGAACAACACACACAGAGGGCGTGTCACATGACTCTCTACTCAATACACCATTAGTTGTTAACATAGCAAAAATAAAATTCCTGAAAGCTAATAAAGCTGTATTTTGCATATAACCTCTTTAAATATATACCAACAATAGCAATAGTTCTTCCACTGAACAGTTGGAGGTTCTAACACACCAACAAACAGCAATGCGCCAACAAAGGAGAAAGGAAGTGCATTCACCACATTTTTCAGACTTCAAAGATAACTGAGTAACAGTAACAATACGAGTAAGAGTAGCAATACTTATTTGGGAGTACACTGAATTTCCACATAACTTGTGTTTGTTCACAAGGAGCCTGTACTACTGTGGAGTTTGAGTAAAACTATACTGGTAGTCTCAGTGCTGCTACATGGCCTATGGTGTTGCACTCCTCTTTTATTCATTTACCAGTGATGATCTTTTACAAGGAGGGTGTGACATACAAAAATACATGCTGGCCCCCTAGTTCCACCCCCACTGTGGTGCTTTGGCCAACCAGAAATAGTTGTTTGTACAGTGACATGGATAAAATGCTTCCCACCAGCAATCACTGCTATTTTTCTCCAATGTTTAATTAGTTGTGTTTATTCACATAACCACAAGCATAGGTGATAGTTTACATGAGCTTTAATTCAAAATAAATGTAGAGTGCAATAGACAATGAACCAATACAGTTGTCTATTATATAAATGCAAATATAATCTGTCATGTCAACGCAAGACACCTAATTTTCAATTTTCCTCTCTCCTCTCCTTCTAGGTCCTACAACCAGACTTCAGGTTGGACTACTGTCGGTTGTGGCAGGCTCTGATTAAGGGTGACATGTCCGGGGTGGAGCGTTACAGCCGCAGTCTGGGAGCTGGAGATCTCTACCCACTTTTCGCCTGTGTGCTCACTGCTCGCTCCTGGACCGCTGTCAATGCTGGCATCAGTTCTGTGCCTGTCACACACTCTGAGGTATGATCTCACACAGACATGCACATAGTATTAATTCAAATGCTTAACTGTGTTACAAAGGCAAATCAGTACAAAAAACACACAGAAACTAAATAAAAGGCAGCATAAAAACATAAAGACTAACACCTTCTCTGGACCGAAAGCGGATATTTAGCAGAGCAACAGCAATAGCTAGTGCCTTTTATATGTATCTACAATGGAAACATTCAGGTACAGTGCTGAGTGTAAGTCGCCCGTATTTTGGAAGCACAATCATTGACTTGTAGTTACTAACTTCAAGTCAAAAAATTGACTTGAAGCCTAAAAATGGTTGTGTGTCTGCATGTATACTTTGAATAACATGCAAGCTGTTACACATGTTGTACAAGAAACATCTGAAGCTTAGAGGCCACAGTGTTCCACCTACAGACTGCATTACAATACCAGCCACTACTAAGGCTGGCCTAGCAGATACCAGTTACCTGAAGTGTCTTACCCTTCATGTTACATTAAACATGAATGTGAGACCCAAGCTTAACAGGATGGGTGTAAAAGATTTCTTATCTGGAGGGCTTGTGTGTTTATAACTCATCCAGCACAGTGGTTTGCACATTTACAGCTTACTAAGTTTGTTACTATTTTTTCTACTTTTAGCCAGGACCTTTCAAATAAGGAGTGCACAGAGGACCCCACTCTGAAAACCCGCCCCTCTACCTTGGACTGAGGGCTAGCTTACTGACTAAAGAGTAGTTACCAAACTATAACAACTTCTCTATATAACCACACTGCAGGCCTTTTTCGGTCCTAAGCAGAATTTGATTCCCCCCTTAAAAAAAAAAAAAAAAACCAGTTGATAATGTGTTTACTTTAAACAAGTTGACCCCTTTAATTGCTTTGGTTTAAAAAAAAATGTCAAATTGCAAAATTTACAACACAGCTGTAGGTGTGTATTCCTTTTAGTAAAGATGATTTTTTTTTAAATTCCTATGTAGAAGTTGGTAGATGAAGAAATAGATCCAAATTAAAAGAATCTATTCTTAAAAAGAAAGCATTATATTATTTATATAGCACCTTTTAACAGTCACATGCTTCAATTGCTTCACATTCAAAATAAATCTAAATCTTTGGGGCTGCTGACCAGAAAGCACGATCTCCCTGAGTCTTAAAACTATCAGAGGTACACTTACAAAACCCTGAGTAGAGGACCAAAGGGCTCAGACTGTGGTGTGAGGGTGCAAAAAGTCCACAGTGTACTGGGGAACTTGGCCTGTAGGGCTCTATAAGTGAGCACCAACATTTTGAAGTGTATTCAGAACTCATTAAAAAGACATTTTCTTTTTAAATTAGACTTGAGTTTAGATTCGTAAATTAAATAATGTCATTAATTATTTTAGAGGGTTCAAATTAGGTTATATAAGTTGTGTTAGCTTTGATAATGGATTTGAACTGTAGATATTCCAACTCACTACTTCTGCATGAGGTATTTGAAAGGTATAAACTGATTATTGTAGAAGAGATGATGGAGGTTTGAAACACATTGTTGTGCCCATGCCCAGGGAAGTGCTGTGGACGAAATCAGGATTGTGCATATGTACTTGGACTTTCTACCTGGCTGACAGATTTGTTGGAAATGATGGTAATTTTAAAACAAAGATATTGTGTGATGGAGGTGTTTAAAAAAAGTTGGGCTTATAGTTAATTATTGGCCAAAACTCCATATGAATAGTTTATCAAACTTTATGAGACTGAATCATTGGCTATCTTTTTCTTTGATCCCAGGATGGTGCCCCACTATTAATAATTATTATTAATAATGTATATTGCTTTTAATAATGAATAATTATCTTTCATTATTATTGAATATTGCTCATAGCCAAACCTGTAACCAAGGCCCAACTTTTTTAAACACCTCCATCACACAATATCTTTGTTTTAAAATTACCATCATTTCCAACAAATCTGTCAGCCAGGTAGAAAGTCCAAGTACATATGCACAATCCAATTACCACATCGATAAATAGTTCAGGTTGAAGGATATTGGAGTTATTTGGTTGGCAAAACTCGTTCTTGTGCAACGTTAAACAGACAGTGTGTATATCCAAAAGCATTTATTTAAAAAAAAAAAAAAGTAAGAACATACTGTGTGTGTGTGTGTGTGTGTGTGTGTGTGTGTGTGTGTGTGTGTGTGTGTGTGTGTGTGTGTGTGTGTGTGTGTGTGTGTGTGTGTGTGTGTGTGTGTGTGTGTGTGTGTGTGTGTGTGTGTGTGTGTGTGTGTGTGTGTGTGGAAACAAGATGGTGGTACAGTAAGTCCATATGCTGGCTGAGACAAAGGAAACTATAAAGATGGCAAAATCAAAGATGGCGTTGGAACCTAATGTTCCTGTGTTCTGTGCATAAGGAATGACAAAGGCAAAAGAGAGTGTATCTCCTTTGTTCTATCTGTGTGTGTAGAACATGTGTTAGGTCAGAACAAAGAGTGTGTAGATGTGTGTCTAAGCTTAAGGCCAGTTGGTGTAGGATAAGGGGCCAGGTTAGTTACTGGATGTAACATGAGTGAAGCATGCAGGCATCAGCTTAGTTGTGTGGCTATTTAATAACCTGATTATGAACAGACATCACAACAATACAGCTGGTTGAAAAACATTCACTACATCAGTACTTTATATATTATATAGATATAGATCTTTAACTGTGTGCTATGCTTCTATGCTTTGCCCAGTACATTACCAAGTGGAGTGCTGCTTCTTAGCTGGTGACTCTGAGAATGAGTCAGGTTGAGAAGAGTTTGGCTCCCTGGCTGAGTGATGACGGCTTTGCTGGTCTATCGGTGCTCCAGTCATGCAGGTCAGAAGGCCCAGGTCACTGAGGAGGCCCCTGATTGTCCCTTTGTTGTTAGAGTTAGCAGCTCAATGCTAACTCGTCTTTGTTACTGAATCCTAAGCAGGCTCTTGTGTATTTCAGCTGTGAGCAGGACACACGTGAGGACAGACAGCTGAGCTGCTCCTGCAGCAGCAATGGGACAAAAGAGTAGTTAAAGAAAAACAAAGTGGAGAACAGTTCCTCTGGTTTGTAAAGGGTGATGCAAAGTTTGCTCACCCGGAGCTCTCCTTGACTATTAACTGCTCAATACAAATGTGACGATACTTCCTGTATTGACCATGTCCATTGCCCTTGAACATGCACATCTTTTGTAGCAGATCAGGATGTAATGTTAATCCTTCCCACCTCATTTTCCTTCATTACTTGCAAAGCCTTACAAGCTTCTTCCCACCTCTCCATTTGTTCTGTATTTACTTGAAACAAATCTAAACAGAGCTGCCAGGCTTAATACATAAACCAACAACATAATAAACCATAAATCCCCAACCTCCCGTGTCCAAATAATAGGGGGCTGGATGTTCTGAAGTGTTCTGCTCAGTCCTGCTTGGGGAATAACAATTAGTAACAATTATAGGAGGTTGGTTAGCAAGCCTCACGGCTGTCAGCGGGACACAGAGAAGGCGACAGTGCCCTCATTTGCATCTGAAAGCTTCAATAAGGACATATTGTATGGCGAGTGCTGTGATAATAGGCCGTGCAAAAAGCAAAGGGAATGCAGTTGGGGGGAGGAGGAATCTCTGCTGGTGCTTTATCTTTTTCTCCCTAGTGTATTAGACAGTCGGCGGGATGATTTCATACAGCAGACATTAGGAAATGGGCTGAGGCAGAGGGGCGGAAGAGGGTCAGAATCTACTGTAAGATCTGTTATTATCTTTATTACCAGTGCCAGTTTTACTCTGCACAGAAAGAAAATGCAACTGTTCTCAGGGCAGTAAGTGGACTAAATGGACTGCATTTTATACAGTGCCTTTCTAGTCTTCCTACCACTCAAAGTGCTTTACAATATATGTCAATATTCACACATTCACACACAATTATACGCTGATGGCAGAGGCTGCTGTGCAAGGTGCCAACCTGCTCATCAGTATCTAATCTAACACACATTCACACACACTCACACACCACTGGCGCAGCCATCGGGAGCAATTTGTGATTCAGTATCTTGCCCAAGAACACTTCAACATGCAGACTGGAGAACAGCCAGTTATTGGATGAACTGTACTAAACACATGCACTATGTAACTCAGTTCAAGTTTGTAATATAAGTAAAGTTTTTTCCTTCCTTGTTTTCTGGTCAAGTTTGACCTATTTACAAATATCATGTTTGAAAAATCTCGTTTATTTCACCTGATTGGCATAAGGCCTCATGATACCCTCCACATAGATCATATGTACACAAAAAATACATTTAACTGTTTTCATTCAATTTTAGTTTTTTTTTTTTTTTCAATGTTGTCAATATGTGGTGTTCAGTCAAAAATTACTTTTCTAAATGTGAATTATCTGTTAATAGTTTGAGCCAGATGGATAACTTAGTTATGTCTTTGGAGTTAAGTACTGTAGTCTTTTTGGCGATAGTTAATACTATCAATACGAATGGTTTGTGATGTGGCCAGATTAATTCATGCAGTAATTAGGAAAATGACTTTCCCAACTTCCCACGGAAGTTTTGGATGAGAGAGGAGGTTGATGTTGAGCAGTGTAACCTATGAACAGCAGCTAGTACAAGTCACTGTCATTCACTTTCTCTGTCAGTCTCAAATCTGAAGGATGCAATGACATTAACATTAGTGACAAAACACCCAAATGCTTTTAAGAAACATTGGTGTGAACTTGGTTACTTTAGTCTAGATATTGGAAAGCTAGACCGAATTGTGGTTACATATATACATATATACATATATCCAAATAATATAATGCTAGAATAACATCATGTAAGTGCCAGGGTAGCTGAATGTTCACTGGTACAAGTAGGGTGGTGTGAAATAATAATATGTATATTGTGTGATGAGAGAAAAATGTCTTGTTTATTTTTGAGGTGTCGCAAATCTCACTCTTTATGGCAATATTTTTCATCATTTGGAGTCTGTCCACCTTATGCATGGATTACATGAATTAATTACTTGTCTTGGCTTTTTACTTAAAATGCTTTTATTGCACTTACAGTAATGTAACAAGTGTAGTTAAGTCAACTCTTCACAGCTGTCTCTCCTTTACTGCACTACACACACACACTTAGGGCTCAGCCAGTCCTTCCAGAAAAATGCGGAGTTTTTTTGTGATTGTTGCGGGCAAAAATCCTTGATTATGCGGCACGTTTTCTTAAAAAATGCGATGGAATATGCGGGATATTTATGCAATTTTATGCAATGAAATTGCGGGAACTGCAGTTTGATGAAAATGAGAAAAAAAAGTGATTCCCCTGTTCTCACTAGGCTACTACCTTAATGTAAAGAGTCATTTCTAATTACATTCTATGATAAGCAAGAATACTACATCACAGAAAGTGCTGGGAATATTTAAATTCTCATCTTGTTTTATTTCAGACCTTAATAAACACATGGCTCAAACTTACAAAACATTGATGAGTCAAACAAGATGTATGTTTTACCTACCCCTACAAGGGTAGGTAAAACAGACATCTTCTGTTAAAATAAGTGCTTCCAATGCACAAAGTGCAATCTCTTACTGTAACATAAATGTACATACTACAAATATACTTACAACTGTAAGGTTTTTGAAACTAGTATGATTGAACCCACTGGTAACAATAAAGTGCAATCTTACAACTGTAAAGTTGCATCAACTGTGAAAATGAAAACCTGTGGTCCAACACAGAGTGCAAAAATAATTTGCCCCCACTGTCATGATGTAATACACCTGGAAACTGCTTTGCACGGTCTTTTGCGCTTATTTTTGTTGTCAAATGAGACTGATTCATCACGGGGTTTGTGGCTTTTCGATGACGTTCACATCGCGTAATTACGTCACTTCATAACGTTCCCATGGCAACATGGGAAAATGGCTGCTCTCGTGTGAAGTAAACGCAACATTTTTCAACTTTCTGCTAAGATATATGTGACTTTTTTGCAACAAAAATACGGGGATTATGAAATCATGCAAGCCCCGCATATCTGCGATTTATGCTGCGAAAGTGCAGTGTCTTTGAAAAAATGCGGCCCCCGCATAAATATGCGGACTTTGGCTGATTATGCGTTGAATTATGCGATCGCATAACCGCGTAAGTTAGGGAGAGTGGCAGACAGGGAAGCATGGTTAAAATCTCCAGTAATGAGGAGAAAGATCTGCATCTGCGTTGGCCGAGGGAGGGATGTGTACACCGTTATTGCAATGACATGTGAAAACCTACCCTCAGCAGGTAGTATGGTCGGATGCTAACCACTAGCAGCTCAATGTCCCTAGTACACTGTTGCTCCTTAACATAGATGTGGCCAGGGTTACACCACTTGTTGTTCACAAACATCGCAATTCCTCCGCCCTTCTTCTTACCACTCGCTCTCATGTCCCTGTCCGCTCTGACAAGATGAAATCCGTCCAGCTGCACCAGTGAGTCTGGGGTGAGCTCGTTCAGCCAGGTCTCTGTGAAGTGAATCAGACTGCACTCCTGGTACTCCTGCTGCAGCCTCATTAGCGCCACTAGCTCATCCATCTTGTTCGAGAGAGACCTCACATTCCCCGTAATAACAGCTGGAAGGCATGGTTTGTACCGACGTCTCCTTACGGCCCTTAACTCCGGCTCTGCATCCCCTCCTCCTCCTCCTCGGCCGGGATCTCCGGTCTCTCCTCAGGGGTAGCCTAGCTTGGCCTAGTCTAGCTTGGCCCAGCGCAATCAGCTGCTCTCGAGTGTAAACAACAACAGCTGGACCATGGCCGGTTGTCATGGTTGAATGCATTTGGCCGACGCAGTGTTTAAAAGTCCAGAAAAACAGTTAAAAAATAGCTAAAATTACAAGGAAAAAGTCACTATAAAATAATCACTTCAAAACACCATGAATCACTATAAAAAAAACACAATAAACAAAAAGAGAGATCAGAGCTTCTGTAACTGGCAGCCACTCCGTCCGCGCCATGGCAACAATAATTAACATAACAGGACAGACAACAGGCCAACTATGGTGTAAAGATATGAAAGAAAAAATAACAATAATGTTGCCAATTCTATAGATTTACATAAATGGCATGACCATATTCGAGTTCCAATATGCAGTGCAGCTTTGTTTGTTGTTACATAGTAGCTAGACTGACCCACTAATGTGACATGTTTTAACCATGGTCCAGGTCCAGGTCCAGACCCAGACACCGGCCTATCTGGACCTGCACCTATTACTGATAAATTGTAGAGAACTATTACATTTTGATGGCGCATTTCTATTTTAACTGGTGCAGCTTTTCTAGCCTTTACAGCACTGGTTTAACAGCGCAGGAGACTCACTGACCAATTACATTCACTGTAAATCATCTCACATTATGCTACGGAGCCAGACATCAAATCTGGGCATTCCAATAATCAATCAATCAATCTTTATTTTTATTGCGCCAAATCACAACAGAGTCATCTCAAGGCACTTTACACATAGAGCAGGTCTAAACCGTACTCTTCAGGTTTAATTTTAAAGAGACCCAACATTCCCACATGAGCAGCACTTAGCGACAATGGCAAGAAAAAAACTCCCTTTTAACAGGAAGAAACCTCAAAACCAGAACCAGGCTCAAAGTGGGAGAACATCTGCCTCGACCGGTTGGGGTAGAGAGGAGAGAGAGCAAGAATAGGAGAGAGAGAGAAGCACATAGAAAATAAACATTGAAGTTAGAAGCTCCGGGGCAGGAATCTATTATCCCAACGTCTACAGGCCCAGATTACCTGTGAGACGAGAAAGCACAGACAACTCCGGGGAAGAAGTTTAGGATATTGAATGTATTAATAGTACATGAATGTTAATGGATATAGATGGATGGATAGAGAGAGAGAGAGGAGGAGAGAGGAGCTCACTGCATCATGGGAGACCCCCGGCAGTCTAACCCTATAGCAGCATAAACTAGGAGCTGGTCCAGGACAAGCCTGGCCGGCCCTAACTATAAGCTTTATCAAAAAGGAAAGTTTTAAGCCTACTCTTAAAAGTAGAGAGGGTGTCTGCCCTCCGGACCGAATCTGGGAGATGGTTCCACAGGAGAGGAGCCTGATAACTGAAGGCTCTGCCTCCCATTCTACTTTTAGAGATACTAGGAACCACAAGTAGGCCTGCGTTCTGGGAGCGCAGTGTTCTAGTAGGTACATAAGGTTCTAGGAGCTCTTTAAGGTATGATGGAGCCTGACCATTAAGAGCTTTAAAAGTGAGGAGAAGGATTTTAAATTCTATTCTAAATTTTACAGGAATGCAGTGAACAATAACTTAAACAATTACTCCGTTTAAACCATCAACCTGTCTGTTAGACCCCATCCCAACTAGGCAACTTGAGGAAATCTTACCCTAAGTTAGCACTTTTTTTACTATATATGATCAATCTGTGTTTACTAACATGCTATGTACAGGTCAGTACCTCTAATGTCTATGAGAAAGCACTCACCAGTCAATTGTGTGAGTCTCTACATTATAGTTTTAGTCAGGATTTAGAGTGCATCATAGCACAGAGACAGCACTGGTGAAAGTTACAAATGACCTCCTCATTTGCTGGTAGGCTTTTAATTTGAAACACCTGTGTAGGATTTCATAATGATAATGTACCACCAATCAAAAACACTACAAAGTAAGCAGTTGGAATTAGTAAGTGATAACAATATTTCTTTTGAAAAAAAGAGTATGACATGATTTTATTGTACTGATGAAATGAGTGCTGTGGAAATGTACTGTACATCATATAGAATGTATCAAGATAGCAGGTGCAATAATCAGCAGTAAATTAAAAGGAGCACATCAGAAAACATATTTTGTGTTCAATGATTGAGGAGACATATTCCTGCTTGCATGTGATTGCATTAACACTAGTGGAATGCATCAGTTATGATAAGTAGGACTTAAAAATGATCCATGCATAAGAGATTGGTTAGAGATGAAAAAAGAGAAGTGAGGGAGCAACAACAGACAGGAGAGAGGAGATGCCAGTAGAGATAACTAAGACAAAGCAAAGCAGATGAGTGACCACAGAAATGTCTCGAAATGTCTTTATAACTCCAGAGTCCGACACAATCATGAGGCGTGTTCAAGTAGAGGGCACTATAGTAGAGTCTGCCTAATGGTCTGTGTGTGTTTTTGTGTAAAAAAAAAACTGAGAATATAAATGACACAGACAGATGGCCTAGATTGATGGGAGTGCTTTTATCTCAGCTAAAGTGGGAGATAGAGGGAGGGAGAAGAATACACATTACTTACACAAATGTCATACTGGAATACAACTGTTATTTTTATGCATGCATAAAAATGCACACACACACACACACACACACACACACACACACACACACACACACACACACACACACACACACACACACAAGCTACGTTTCTTTCTTTAATAATGTACAACCAGGCAATCAAATAATAATGTAATAAGTATTTGTATAGCCCTTTTCAACAAAATTACAAAGTGCTTTATAGTCAAAAACAACAAAGTTACAAAGTGCCATTTAATTTAAAAAAATAAATAAATAAAAAAAATTACAAAGTACAATACTGTAAAAACAAATGACTAATGGCAAATAATAAAAACAAGTAAATAAGATCCCATTTATAAGTTAGAAAGTTATAGTTACACGAATACCAGCTGTTAAGAAATAAAGAAATGAAATAAAATTACAATTCTAATCACTCATGCTGGTTTAAAAGGAGAAAATAACTCTTAGATAGCTTAATAGCTCAAGATATAATAGTTAAATAGAAGTCTCACCATCCATTGCTGTCTGAATTGAAACAAGGTTCATGGTACAATAATTCAGTTTTCAATTCTATTCAATTCAGTTTATTTATGTAGCACCAAATCACTAAAACCTTTATCTCAAGGCACTTTTCACATTGACAGGTCTAGCAGGTCTAGACCATATTTGAGGATGAACCCTCCTGATCATAACTTTAATGTCCTTTCCCCATATGAAAAACTACTTTTAGTCCCTGTAGCGGTAAAGCTCTAAGAATATGGAAATGATCAATCTGTTGTTTGTTTTGTACAACACTTTTATTTAGTGGGAACTGAACACATCGAGCTGAAGGGGGCACTATATGGTATTTTAGGCTTGTCGTCTTGCAAATAGGTGTTTTGAATTTATATGTTTATGTTTTAAGTTGAGATACTATGTGCTGTAAATATAGTTTACTTAATTATTGTTCTGACACATTCAATATATTTATATATTAATACTTCAATATATTAATCTTACCAATCATTTTTATTAGTATGTCTTTCTGGATAAAATGTCAATTCTGCATTCATTTTGCTCCAAAATGTCACTCCAAAATATTTCATTTTAGGAAATACCAGAAAAAGGCATGTTCATGAACTGGTCCCTGCTAAATAGTGTCCTGTGTTGCCCATCATGTGTGAGGGGGTGGCACACTGTAGCAGACTGTTCTGTAGTACTTTTGCCAGCTACAAATGTTGCATAAGAGGTATAAATAAACACTCTCTCACGCACAGATGGCAATGTGAAACCCCTGTGGGTAAAGGGACACTTACAAACACATAAACCACTTCAGTTCTAGGTCATTAATCTGTAGTTATAACCTACAACAGTTTGTACCTTCAGTGTTCGTTGATATCTGCCCAAACACACACTGAGAGTCACTGATCATTTCACTGCAATCACAAATGTGTTGTCATTAACCTTTATAGTTTATTGTGTGATATGTTGTGGTCATAAAATGGACATGATGGATTTCTCAGATATTTCCTTGGGCTGTCAGTGTTAACACATTAATTGACATACGATTAAGGGCCGAGCATAACACGTTGGTTTTTTTAATCACATTAGTTGTGCTGCTCACTCACTCACTCAAAACCACTGTCACAGATTGGGGAGGCTGTGGCTCAGGAGCTAGAGCGGTAAGAATTGCTTTACACTCTTAATTTGGACTTTTTTTAAACTGTTTAACTGTCAGAATTTTAAACATGCGATAAAAAATGTGATTATTCACGATTAGGGGTGTCACGATTCTGCAAATTCTCGATATGATTTGATTTTGATTTTAAGGTCACTATTCGATTCGATTCTCAATCCCTTTTTTTGGGTCCTTTTAGCACAGATGCCATTTTTAGACTAATCATGAGTGATATAATCTCCATCAGTCGTTTGTAATGTACCACACTAAGACCCTACTGTCAAAATTAAATCATTCATTAAAATGAATATAATGTAACAATTACTTGTTTCAGCAGTCAATTAGAAACTTACTGTAAACAAAAGAATCATCTTGTGACCCTTTAGTAACTGCAGTGTGCACTCTTCATATTAGATGATATTCAAGTTCACAATAATACAAAAACTAAATTAAAACAGCCTAATGTCCATAAACATCCCTGAACAATGAAGTGTGTTAACTGTCCAAACATTCTCCTAACTGTATCCTAACAGTAGCATCTCTGGTGCTACAAATACCCCTATAGAGCTGGTTATTGCTTTAGTGCAGACATCCCAACTGTCCCGGAGTGTCCTGCATATTGATAGCCCGCAAATTATATACAATCTCCCGGAATCTGCAGCGAGTGAGCAAGAGCATGCGCTAGAGAGTGTCAGCGAGCGCACGTGTGTGTTTGTGTTAGTATCAATGCAGCGCGTGTGAGAGCAAAGCGTCCTTATAGCTCTGTGTTGCTGCTTATTAGACCAATCTTTCAACATTATTCTCAAGAATCTGCTGATATTGAGTTGAATCCATGCAACCCTCAACTTTAACAAGATTCCCAGTACTGGCACTGGCCACACAGCCCCACAGCATGATGGAACCTCCACCAAATCTTACTGTGGTTAGCAAGTGTTTCTCTTGGAACGCTGTGTTCTTTTGCCGCCATTCATAACGCCCCTTGTTATGACCAAATACCTCAAACTTTGTTTCATCAGTCCATAGCATGTTATTCCAAAATGAAACTGGCGTGTCCAAATGTGCTTTTGCATACCTCAAGCGACTCTGTTTGTGGCGTGTGTGCAGAAAAGGCTTCTTCTGCATCACTCTCCCGTACAGCTTCTCCTTGTGCAAAGTGCGCTGACTTGTTGAATGATGCCCAGTGACGCCATCTGCAGCAAGATGATGTTGTAGGTCTTTGGAGGTGGTCTGTGGGTTGTCTTTGACCGTGCTCAGCATCCTTCGCCTTTGCCTCTCCGATATTTTACTTGGCCTGCCACTTCAGGCCTTAACAAGAACTGTGCCTGTGGTCTTCTATTTCCTCACTATGCTCCTCACAGTGGAAACTAACAGCTTAAATCTCTCAGATAGCTTTTTGTAGCCTTCCCCTAAACCATAATGTTGAACAATCTTTGTTTTCAGGTCATTTGAGAGTTGTTTTGAGGCCCCCATGTTGCATCTCTTCAGAGGAGAGTCAAAGAGAAGACCAACTTACAATTGGCCACTTCAAATACCTTTTCTCACGATTGGATGCACCTGTCTAAGAAGTTCAAGGCTTAATTAGCTCACCAAACCAATTGTGTGTTCCAATTAATCTGTGCTAAGTAGTTACAGGTATTCAAATCAACAAAATGACATGGGTGCCCACATTTTTGCACAGCTTATTTTTCGCATCTGATTTAATTTCATACAACTTAATATTGCCACACTAAAAATCTTTGTCTGGAAAATATCCCAGTACTCAGCTTTTATTAGAAAATGAATGGCATGCCACTGTGATCATTTTCTGTGAAATTATTATGCAGCATCAGAGGGGTGCCTAAACTTTTTCATAACACTGTATTTTGATAATATTACAATTGGGCCTGGGCTTGACACAGTGGCTCTACAGCATCCCCAAAAGACTTTTAGCATATTTGAGCTGATAGAGGTGTTTGAAAACTTGACACATGCCCCAGAAAGAGTAACTTGATATCTGATATGGTTCTCTGGCTTGGGTGTAGCAGGATGGCTCAAGGACGCCCCCTAGAACATTTAAAACTCAAATCCCCCGCCTTTAAAGGCTCCCAACACTGCCCCCCTCATTTTACTCAACAGCACTATGTTGGTTGTGGAGACCTTCAGGGTTCAGGGATCAACTACCTACCAGGATCTGAAATGGGAGTCCAATCAACACAGTCATCAGAAATTCCCTGCAGGGGATATATTTTCTGCATCAGGTCAGGAAGTACATATACAGTGTATCATGTATCAGCTTTTCACATCCATATCAGCTGACTAATTTGCAGTCCTATATAATAAATAATCTTATGAATATGTGTGTGAATATGTGTGTCTTGTGTCTTACATCAGTTTCTGTGGGCATGAGACAGCCAGAGTTTATATTTATCTGGACTGATAGCTCAGACAATGCTGTTGTCACACACACACACACACACACACGCAGTAGAAATGCATATATGGACCATTCTACCGAATTGGTGCAAAGCCAGGGTTGAAAAAATCCTGGAAAAAAAAGTATTTTCCCCCAAACTTTGTATGTATGCAAATTAAATAATATCCAAGGTACACATTTCTAGTACACATTGGAATATTTTGTCTTTCACAAAAATTGTCACTACTGAAACACACAACATATAGTATAACAATACAAATGTAATTAATATTTCAAATGTATTTTTGAATTTCCTTGTATTTTGAATCCAATCCTTCTTGGTTAACACTTGAAGGTATCGTCATAAGAGTGACATGACACTGTCATAACTGTTACATGACATAGTCATGAACGTGTCATAAACATTATGTCAATGTCATAAACGTTTCAGACTGTTGTCATTAAGTGTCATTCAGTTTTTGTAATGACAAGTTGACATTGTTTGGGTTGTCTTGATTATGACAACTTGACATTAATCAAAGTGACATGACCAGAAAATGTCTTTGTCGTGACATCTTGACATTACATTTGTTTGGGATGTCCTTTATTATGACAACTTGACATTGCAACTTGCGCATCTAATTATAATCATCATTATGTCAACTTGCCATAAACACAAAAATAGGTGAATATTTTGTTGATGTCAAGATGTCACGACAAAGACATTTTCTGGTCATGTCACTTTGATTAATGTCAAGTTGTTCAAGTAAAGTGTTACCCTTTTGGGTAAAGGGTATAAACTTGATCATATTGAATTCAAAGTTAAGGATCTGTTAGTTTTAATATACGTTAAACCAAACACTACCATAACATCTTTAGGTTGTAATTTCCAGTCGAAATGAAACATTGCAAGTGATGTAAGTCTTCAAAGATTTCCTAGTGATAAAAAGAGAAAGAAGTGTTCTTGCGACTTCAGTCATCAATTGATGCGTTTGATGCATTTAGTCGACCACAGCTGTTAAAAGAGCTAACACATGCTGC
Organism: Scomber scombrus; assembly: GCF_963691925.1. NCBI lineage: Eukaryota > Metazoa > Chordata > Actinopteri > Scombriformes > Scombridae > Scomber > Scomber scombrus. The sequence goes on from NC_084988.1 coordinate 28,084,803, forward strand.
TGCCTATAAGCGAAGACTAAAATCGCGTGCCTACAATTTTTTCCCACAAGGAGTCTAATGTTAAAACCCTTGGATAGAAAGGGTAATCCACTCTAAGAAACGTCAAAGACAGAAGACGCTGGATGCTAAACGCTTAGCCTGAACAGCTGCTGACAGAAAGTGGAGCTCTTTACTACACAGTCTCCCTACCATTTAGCACAGATGAGCATCATCTTCATTTTGATTAATAATAGCAGTAATGTCTTCTGTGTTGTCCTCCTCGCTAACATTGCACTCAGGTTCAAATTGAAAAGGTAGAACAGAACACGTTTATCTCACTGTAGTGTAAACAGACCCGGGCCGAAGACCACTGCGACATAAACAACAATGGCGACCTACGAGTGAAAGGAGGACACACAAAGAGTGTTTTATATCACATTTATATAGTTGATGACAATGTTATCTAATAAGGCCTACAAGTGTTAATAGTTTGGGATCCTTTTAAGACATGGTGATTACAGATTATATTGAATGTCTCCCAGTGTTCAGTTGTACATAATTATCGTTATAAGAATTGTACATTTTAATACAAATGTTATATGAGCCATTAATGGTTAATAAAATAGATTGAACTGCTCTGAGCTTTATGAAAAAAAAGCAAAAAACAAAGTACATATGGTTCACCTCCTGATTTGACTTTCTGTTCAAAGATTGCTAAATGATGTCAGTAAGCTTGCAGTCCACTTTGTTCCATGACTACTAGTGTCATTTAGGCCTGTTGATGTGCAGCAGGGAGAGGCCTTTGAAGTGGAGCAGAGCAGGACACTGACACTCTCATTGAGACATATGCAGCCATCTCCACAATATCAAAGAGAACAAACAGTCGTCATGGAGGCAAACGTCATCCATTTGTCTCTTTTCTTCCCTCATCATTTCTTTTTTTCATGATGTGTCTCTGACAGTATGTTGCCATTTATGCCGTGGCAAAATCTCAGTACTATTCTTGTGTTAATCTTCTCATTCTACACCTGAACTTTACTTGTTTTCTCCTTTCCTTCCCGTCACTTTTCATCTCTGCTTCATTTCTTAGTCCTCATTATTAACCTCATGATAACTTGATAAATGCTGGATTTAGTGACATTAGGTCACCTTGTAGGCCATGCTGTCATACATATCTGACAATAATTCTCCATATGGCTAAATATAAGAACATTGATCTGATAAATCCAAAATTACTAAGGACATAAAATAGATATGCATGTGCATGTAAACACATACACTGTCTCTCTCTGTTGCTCTTTCATGCATGCACACAGACATGAGCACTAGACCTACAAATAAAAACTCCTAACTCTGAAAAGTCCACCAATGGAAAAAACCCTTAAAGCCGAACCCTGATTTACCCGCCATGTTGTCATTGTTCACTTTGGCTCATTACTCTTTGCTTGATTAAACACAAACCCATCATTTCCTGATTATAATGTGGATATAGACACTAAAAAGTCGTTTTTTTTCAAGGCATTTCCTTATTGGTAATTTGTGTGTTGTTTCTAAACCTCAGATTCCCACAAATACATTAAATGGGCATGGCCATGTTAGCCCACACAGACAACAATAACACAACAAAAAAGACTAATAGCACAGCATGTTACTACAGTACATCACTCACTATTATTATAGCCTGCTGCCAGATCAACCCACATTTCAAATTCTCTACACATTGATCATACAAGTGAACACTATTTAATATTCTCAGGCTGAAATTTGGCAGAGCTATGCTGAGAACTTGAGTTGAGGTCTTCTTATAAACTAATAAAATTCATAAATGTGTATTTTACGTTCAGGGATTAAAATTCTCCGTCACTATGATGGTTTACCCTCAGTTGGACTGCCGAAAGGCCATATATGAGATCAATGCAGATCCAATGAGAATTATAAAGGTATAATAATATAATAATATATATTTCGTTTCCCGGGTTTTTATTTCCATTTTGGTTTCAAAACGGAAAAACGGACCCATTTGCTTGTTTTTCTGATTTTTTTTTTTAAATGGAATAATGAAAGAATGAACCATACACGGATTGGAAACAAGCAGACCATTACTGCATCTAAATGACTGAGTTAAGTTGTCACAACTCTCCACCTCTGTCTGTGTCTGATGCATGAAGGACTCAGCTCCTCCCCCGTTGAGACAGCGGAGAGGAGCAGCTAACGTTAGCCTCTGCTGCTGTTGGTTGTCTCTCTTTGGAGAGTCTGTTCACGACAGGAATACTACCACTTTATTCTGCCTCGCAGTTCTATATAAAAGGTCCAGACACTGAATGGAGGACAGAGTAGCCTCAAACCTCTGAATCTGAAACACGTGCGTTCTGTTTAAAAGTATATGGCAGCAACGTTGTGCTGGTTTTGGTTGGTTCAATATAAGAAAGCAAAGTTTTAATGAGAGCTCTTCTTTATGGCTATGATGATGATCTCTGTATTAAAGAGCCGTATGTTTAACCTGGTGGAGCTGAACATCAGTGTGTGCTGCTCACACAGAGACAGTGAACCAGGTGAAAACTGGAGGTGATAACTACACTCCTTATGTTACTGTAAGTGCAATAAAATCTACCAGAGTAAAAAAAAAACAAGAAGAGTCATTTAATTTAATCCCCCCACAAAATGAATGGATATTTGATTTTTGTTTTAAAATACAAAAGATTAAATTGAAATACAAGCTGTTTTTCTTATTCCTTGTGAAATAGTGATGAGCAGAAATTTAAAAATGGTTTGATTTTCTTTTCATATTTAGAATAATAAAAGATCAAATCACTGGCAAACAAACACAAAATGACCCGTTTTCTCATTTTCTGAGACTGGATGTTGTCATCAAGGCAAGAGAGCAATAAATATAAATTAAAATAAAAATCCTCTGTGTCACTGCTACGGTCTGATGGACCGTTTGAGTTTTATAATGTTAATAATTATTTTCTTAAGCCCATAATGTGCTAAAATAAAATACAAACATTTATACCTCTGACCCCCACTGTGGTTATACAGACTGCAGCCTTATTATTTCCTGTAAGTTTTTCCATTAGTTAGTCGGCAGAAGAACAATTTGCCATTTTCTCAGCTGTTTCAACCTTGTTTTACTTTAAATCCTAGAAAGAGACCGTAAAAGGGTTTCTATGAAAAGGTAAATGGTCAACAGCTTATGACTTGGTCGGGAAAAAAATTTGAGTCAGAAGAATTTTTCTTTTGCTTTAATCTATGTATGTTAGAAGAATGAATGAAGGAAGATCTGTGTATCTACAAAAAAGAGATCAAAATCAGTGAAAACATCAGTGTGAGTGTACTGGGCCTTTGATTTTTAAATGATTTAACCTATAAATATATTGTCTTTTGTGCTGTGATGATCATTGTAGTGATTATGATATCTGTCCATTGGCAGGATGTTGAAATACGGACCAATGCAGCTCTGTACCTGCCCCAGATCAGTGACCTTTTGAACCGAGTGCCTCGGCAGATGCTGCTGTTGCTGAAGACCAATGACCTGCTGAGGGGCATTGAGACTGCCTTACAGACCAGAGCCTCCTCCTCCTCCTTCATCAACATGTCCCGCTGCTGCATACGTGCTATGGCCAGGTACCAAAGATTGTACTCTTTTCTCAGCCAAGGCAGCGTGTAAATCAATGCATGCTTACATTAAGAAGTATCTGTTTAGTTTGATGGCTGAATAAAAACGTTTCAAAAAGGGTGCAGCAGAACACACAGGAGGCTAAAACACTGTGATTGTATTTAGTTGGGTGTCGGTGTTGCACCATACAGAACAGAGATAATATACCAAACTGCTGTAGCTACAAGTCATGGACAAACAGTGTGTCACTAGTAGGTATGTAGCGCCACATTATGTAATAACGGTGCATTATGTAATAATGTAATACATTTTCATCTCATTATGTAATAACGGTGCATTTTGTAATAATCTGCCACATTTTGTAATCAAATTCTTGAACGCAATATGTAATAAACTTTGCCGCATTTTGTAATAAAACAACAAAATGCGGCAAAGTTTATTACATATTGCCTTTTTTTCTTAATTAGGGAAAAACATTATACCATCAGAACAACATTGACTTTAAGCATACCAGCATGAATCGTAAATAAGAATTCATTTAAAAAACTAGTAGAATTTTTCATTGGTCAAATCTAAATCAAATATAACTGTATTCATTATAATAGAGAATGTTTTTGAAAGCTCATAGAGACAAAAACAAAATAAATGAGTGTTACTGACATGAACATTACCGGTGCACTGAACTGTTGGAAGACATACACACATAAAATCGGGATTATGTTATGCAAATATTATACGTAGTGGAAGCAGACGAAAGGCAAAAAACAAATATGGAACAGAAAAAAAACTTTATTCCAGCTCCATTTCTTTAATGCAACATTGATGTCCTTTCCTACAGTGGATAAAAATAAATGACCATCAAAACTAAACCAACTAAAAACAGCGTAAATAATCTTTCACATCAAAAAGAAATATCTCTTATCATGTTTATGTAATTAAAAAAAGAAGGCTATAGACAATTACCTATTAACAAAAAGATTTGAAATATTTCCGGTATACAAGAAATTTACTTTAGCCTTGATGAAAAACTTCTCTAGTAGCAACAGTAGAAAAACATAACTTCCAACATAAATGTATCTTAAACAACCAGTATTTATGTAAAATAAAGATAATCAGTCTGAAAATGAATGAACTATGTACAACACGATGATTTACTATTTCTTCCAAAAAAGTCTTTGATTGTGAAATGTCCACAGCCCATGTGCCTCAACACGACCTAGGGCCTCATCCACTTGCTATTCTTTCCAAATAGCTCAGTGAGAGACCACTCCCATGTCCAGCTAATTTATATAGCCTCATAATACTGATGACATTGTCATCGTCATGTTCCAGCTGAAGGCTTTCAGCTAAAGACTCCCTGATGAAAATTTGCGGAAGAAATTGTGATGTAAGGTCCTGAAAAAGTTTAGAAACCCTGTTGAATACGCCAAGCATTGACATGTCAGCATCTAGTGTCAACTGAATAATATATGACAGCAATTCTGTCTGCAGGTTGGGCATGTCATAATTTCCATCATCATATGGAAGGGCATCATCATGGGGTATATCCAGGGGATCATGATGGTGTTGATCCAGGGTACGGTCATCGGGTTTATCGAGCAAATGGTGATGGTTTACATTGAACGAAGCATCATGACACTCATTCAGGGTATCAGAGGCTTCAAAAAGTGCATCATCATGGGGTTTATCTAGAGGATCGTGATGGCGTTCATCCAGAGCACAGTCATTGGGTTCATCCATGAAATGGTGATGGTTTTCATCAAATGTAGCATCAACGCATTCATTCAGGGCACCATCTGGTTCAGCATCTTCTTGGTTTGATTCACACCCATAACCTTTCTCTCTCAGCTTCCACAATATTCTCAATGAATGAAGAGACTGGCCCATCCAGACTGAAGTAATGTTCTCCATGCCCCTCTGCAATGCGACCAGCAAAGTACCAGCAATGGCAAACTTGAGAATGTGTTAGACTCTGATATAATAGAAGAGGCATCAATTCCCAGTGTGGAGATAATAAGAAATTGGACATTGAAAATCTCAGCTGCCCTTTGTAGTGTTATGTGATCGCCATAGGTCCCACATCGCGACATGCTATCCAAGTATGCATCCCAGTCATTACCATCAACATAGTGAGACAAAGGTGTTCCATTTATGGTAAATGGGTTAGACCTGAGATTTTGGACTATTTCATCCCTTAGAGTTGAAGCAAGCTGACAGCCATAGCACTAAACTGGCAATCTCCATGAGATGCTGGGTCAAACCGCACACTCAGTTGCATGGAGTTATAGTCCCTTAATCTGTCTTCATGTGTGTATGGCATCAAAAGTGGATGTAAATGTTGCACTGACTTCGAAGACTTAGAGCGCATTTTTTCTTGCTGTCGTGTTGCACTGGTCACATCAGTCACAAAGAACCATTTTTTTGTCTTTGTCTTCTTCGTTTTTCTTTCAATCTAAGCCGCTGTTTCAGGGAGGGTAAATTACTTTGTTGATTGTTCACCAATGACACTGGATGGAGACCCTGCCAGGGGATGCATTACTATGTTACTTTTTCTTCCATAGTATACTTCAAATGGAGACATCCAGCTTAAAACTTCCTTTGGGTCTTCATTGAGTACTCGGGAATATGATGGAAATTGTTTAACCCAATTAACCCCTTTCCTCTGACAATTCACAAGGTCATACATGATCTTTCTCCTTAGCACTCCTTGGGTCCTCTCCACCTTTCCTTGACTTTGGGGATGGTACAGTGAACTCTCACTTATTCTCACTTGCATCGATTCCATCAGCCTTCACACTGCTCCTCTAAACTCTCTTCTTTGATCATGCTGCAAAACTTGGGGTGGGCCATGTTCAGTGTAGATATCACAAAGATGTTTTGCAATCTCTGAGCTATCTTTACTTTTGAATGGTTTCAGCCATGTGTATCGACTAAAGACATCAATTACAGTGAGGCTATATTGATAGGTGAAACGACCATGTTTGATCTTACACTTTCCCATATCAAGGAGGTCAATCTGATGCCGATCCTGTACTTCTTTGGCCCTGATGGGCCTCAGAATGGGTATATTTCCAAATCTGGCCTTGTGGAGTTTGTAGCGTCTGGAGCCGTCCAGGGTTCTTTGAACCTTTCTTTCACTAATTCTAGAGTATTGCTCATTTAATCACTTGTTCAGCTTCCTTGCACCTGAACCCCTTCTGTCATCCAGACCTTTTTTTAGAATGCCGCCAATTTTTGGCTTCCCGGCACACAGTAAGGTCTCTCCATCCTCACTCAGAGAGTAGAGATTTTCTATTCCTCCACACCAGAGCGGTTTGTTGCACTCTTGTACGTTCATTGACAGGAACATTAATAATAATAATAATAATACATTTTATTTGTATAGCGCTTTTTTAACACTCAAAGTCGCAAAACGAAAGAACAAGCAAAAGAAACACAGTGAACAGTGAGTTAAAATAAATATAAAAACATTAAAGTACACGTAAAATGAGAACACAGTAAAACGCTTCACGCGGGCATTAATCATGAATTAAAAGCAATTCTAAAGAGGTGTGTTTTGAGCAGTGATTTGAATGTGGGCAGGTCGGTACAGTCGCGGATGTGATTGGGGAGCGAGTTCCAGAGGGAGGGGGCGGCGATGGAGAAGGCTCTGTCACCCCAGGTCCGGTGCTTGGTACGGGGGGGAGGGGACAGGAGGTTGGCATCGGCAGAGCGGAGGTTGCGGGAAGGTTTGTGGCAGTAGGCAGAGTAGGGCAGTGAGGTAAGAGGGGGCCTGGCTGTGGAGAGTTTTGTGGGTGATGAGAAGGACTTTGAAGTGGATGCGTTGTGGTACAGGGAGCCAGTTGAGAGTACGAAGGACGGGGGTGATGTGGTCACGGGAACGGGTGTGGGTGAGCAGGCGGGCAGCAGAGTTCTGAATGTACTGGAGTTTATTGATGATTTTGGATGGTGAGCCATAAAGAATACTGTTGCAGTAGTCGAGTCTGGATGTGATGAAGGCGTGGATGAGAGTTTCAGCGGCGGAGAAGAAGAGTGATGGACGGAGGCGAGCAATGTTTTTGAGGTGGAAGAAGGCCTTGTGATGTGGTTGACGTGGTCTTTGAAGGAGAAGTTACTGTCTAGAATAATTCCGAGGTTGCGGATGTGTGAGGAGGGGGATAGAGTAGAGGTGTCAATGGTGAGGTGGAAGTTATGGGTGGTATTGATGAGGGATTTGGGACCGATGATGATGATGTCTGATTTATCACAGTTCAGTTTGAGGAAATTGGCTTGCATCCATGATTTTATTTCAGTGAGGGAGTTGGTGAGAGTGGACTGTGTTGTGGTGGTGATGGATTTGGTGGAGATATAGAGCTGGACGTCATCAGCGTAGCAGTGGAAATGGAGACCGTGGCGACGGATGATGTTGCCGAGGGGGAGCATATAGAGGATGAAGAGGAGAGGACCGAACCCTGGGGGACACCTTGGAGCACAGGAGCGGAGGAAGAGATGCAGTTATTGATGTTGATGAACTGTTGTCTGTCTGTGAGGTAAGACCTTAACCAGGAGAGGGCAGTGCCAGTGATGTTGAGGGAGGATTCCAGACGGGAAAGAAGAATTGGGTGGCTGATGGTGTCGAAGGCTGCAGTGAGGTCAAGGAAGATGAGGATACTGAGGTGGCCAGAGTCTGAGGAGAGGAGTAGGTCATTGGTTACTTTGAGAAGGGCAGTTTCTGTGCTGTGCTGTGAGCGGAAACCGGATTGAAATGGTTCGAACAGATCGTTGGAGGTGAGGTAGGTTTTGAGTTGGGTGGCGACAGCACGTTCCAGTATTTTAGACAGAAAAGGGAGGTTGGATATGGGTCGAAAATTGCTCATGGTGTCAGGGTCGAGTCCAGGTTTTGTAAGGATGGGGGTGACAGCAGCCAGGTTGAGTGTTTGGGGGACAGAGCCAGAGGTGAGGGAGGAGTTGATGATTTCTAAAATGAGTGGAGAGATAGCTGGGAGACAGTCCTTTACCAGTTTGGATGGAATGGGTGGAGCTTCTCATGCCAGCCATGAGTTTGGACAGCTCCACTGGTGGTTGAGTGGTGGAAGGGGGGACAGGTGGGGAGGAGGAGAGGGCAGAGGATGTAGTGAGGTTGTTATAGATGGTGTCTATTTTAACTTGGAAGAATGACAGAAAGGCATTACACTTGTTGACTGTGAAGGAGTTGGAGATATTGTCGCTGGGTTTGAGCAGTTTGTTTATTGTGAAGAAGAGAGCCTTGGGATTGGAGGAGCCAGAGTGTATGAGGTTTGAGTAGTAGGTGGACCGGGCGGTGTTGAGAGCATCTTTGTATTGGTGAAAGTAATCTGTGTAGGCTTGGTGGTGGACTGTGAGACCAGTTCTCTTGTAGAGTCGTTCAAGCTGACGGTTGCGGGATTTCATGTGGTGGAGTTCAGTGGTGTACCAGGGAGCTGAATGTGTGAAGGTGACAGATTTGGTTCAATAATGGCAGCACTAGAGGTCAAAGGTGGGGGGAGGTGGGTTCTGGAGGCGGACAGTAGGGTGTACCGGTTTCTGGAGAAGGGATGATAGGCTGATGGGGAGAGCGGCAGCAAGAGGTGCCAATGACAGATGGGGCCTGTAGGGGGAGTTGTGGCAGGAGGAGGTACTCTGAGAAGGTACTGTAGGGCGTGAAGTGGGAGGGAGATGGTAGTGTGTGGACACGTGCGTAGTTTACAGCGTGCTGGAAGTTGGAGGCGAGCATGTGGCACCCCAGCATGTTCAAGTGAAGACCGTCTTGTCCATAGAAGGAGTGTCGCTCCCAGAACAAGTCAAAGTTGTGAATAAAACCAATGTTGTGTGCTGTGCAGGCGGACTGGAGCCAGGTGTGGAGGTAAAGAATCCTGCTAAAACTACCAGCACCACGACCAAGTGTGGGGAATGGGCCAGAGATAAAAACAGACTTTCCACATTTGTTAAGAAGTTTAAAAAGGTGAATAAAATGAACTTTCGTCAGTTCCAACTGCCTGCGGTGTCGTTTGAGCCATTGAGACATTGAACTCTCCCTTTAGTTTCTTTACTACGACTTTATAGACATCCTCAGTCATTGATTGTTGTTGTCCATATCCCATGCATACAATCCAAAGACAAACTTTCTAACAGGCCTGGAAGCAACTCTAAGTCTCTAAAAAGCTTGAATCCATAGCAGCAATGTAGTTTGCTCAATATTGAGTCAATAGACATGGGAATCTGTAAAATTTCTGACCTGTTCCTATATGAATACATTGATTTGACGTTTAACATTGAAGCTGTCATATCAGAAACTTTTTAAAACCAATCTGGCATCTGCTAGTTTAACTTATCATTGCTAATCAGATCATTGTTAGCTTAAACGTTTGGTCTTTTATCTATTAGCATTTCATATTAGTTGCAAATCAATCATCATAAAATTCTAAAAGAGATTTTCTTAATCTGAAATCTGTTCTTTGTTCATACCTTTCATCATGTTGCATTTCAATTATTTTCCAGCTGAAGTGTAGGCTATGGAGGACAAAGCTGTTCCCCAAAACCGAAGCCAAAATATTTGGATCTCCCCCTGGTGGCTGGCTGTAGTACATGCATACATTCTACCAGGGCTCTAAATTACAGTAACACCCACCAACCCGGCAAAAAATTATAATTTACTTTGGCAAGTAGCAATGAAAATGTATCGGCCAGTTTGGCTGGTGATGAATGAGGAAAATCCTCACCGTTATTTGTCCTGTCAGTACTATTCCCACGTTTCCCTTTGTTTAGGTTTGTGTGCTTGCTTGTGTGCGTGCAGAAATAAAACCAATTTAAAGAAACTTGTATGCAATTGGTCATAGATGGAATAAAGTTGTTTTTCTGTTCCATATTTGTTTTTGCCTTTCGTCTGCTTCCACTACGTATAATATTTGCATAACATAATCCAGATTTTATGTGTGTATGTCTTCCAACAGTTCAGTGCACCGGTAATGTTCATGTCAGTAACACTCATTTATTGCAGTTTTTGTCTCTATGAGCTTTCAAAAACATTCTCTATTATAATGAATACAGTTATATTTGCTTTAGATTTGACCAATGAAAAATTCTACTAGTTTTTTTAATGAATTCTTATTTACGATTCATGCTGGTATGCTTAAAGTTAATGTTCTGATGGTATAATGTTTTTCCCTAATTAAGACATCCATTTTGGTGGTTTATTACATAATGCACCAAATTATTACATTTTCTTCATAAAAAAAGTGCTACATCCGCATTTTGTAATAACTGATGCAATATGTAACAACTTATTACAAAATGCGGCAAAGTTTATTACATATTGCGTTCAACAATTTGATTACAAAATGTGGCAGATAACTACAAAATGCACCGTTATTACATAATGAGATGAAAATGTATTACATTATTACATTATGCACCGTTATTACATAATGTGGCACTACACACCTATAATTAATTAATTTTGGACCATGCGCCCTGGCACATTATCCATTTTTCTACCGTTACAATAGCAAAATGTAGTTAATTTAATTTATTTTGAAATACCCTTACTTATGTGACCTTTCCACATCCTAGTACAATTATTTAAATAAAGCTAAATATAGAAGCAATTTGGTCAATGTTTATAAAAGATTCATTATTTGCCTCCATTTTCTATGGTGAAAACTAAATATACATTTGATGTGACATCTTTAAGTGATTTCAAAGAACTTCCATGTGTAGGATGTGATATGAAACAGCATACTCATTCATTATATTTCACACTACATATGTGAAATATAAATGTGAAATACAAGTCTTCTAAGCTATTCCACAGTTGTGATGTACATTCATTAATGTCATATTGTTGCTGTTTGTTTTGGATATATGGGTCATTAGAAAATTATTAGAAAACTTAAAGATTTAAATGGAAGAAATTTTAATGATTGAACATAATGCCTTCAATTATTGTCTGACTAAACCCCCATATACTTCTTCTCCTTCTTCTTCTTTTTCTTCTTCTTCTTCTTCTTCTTCTTCTTCTGCTCTAACTGACAGACATAAGAGGAGTAAGATTCAGTCCAGGAGGAGGCGTCTGCAGATCACACTGGCAGAGTCTTTCTTCCTGTGGAAACTCAGCATGTATGAAATGTTTCTGTGGCTGAGGGGCTCTGTGTTAGGACACTGGCTGACTGCTCTGCTGGAATTTCTGCACTGAGACAGGCTATAACATTAACAAGAGGCTGCAACTGTTGGCTCATGGAGGTTTATAGCACACTGCCTACAGTGCACATGCAGACATGAACATTATGAATAGTCCAGACACACACATGAATGAATGAGTTCCACTTGTGTTATTATTCAGTTTGGTAACCCTTCATTTTAGGGGTCCTCAAATACCTCAAATTTCTGGTAGCTTAATTTCCAACTAGTTTCTGTGTAAGTTCTACTGAGCAGGCCACTAAATTGAAGCCAGCTGTTGGAGCTTAATTTCCAAATAGCTTCTGTCTACCATCTACATTCTTGCCAATCTCTGTATAATAATAATAATTTCAGCAGATCAGTCCAACTTTGTACATTTCCAAAATGTCCTTTTTTTTGTTGCCAGCATGAACTGCTACCCACAAATACAACTTCATAAACAAGATTGAAGTTACTAATTGCCCATTGCTCATTCCTTCTGATACGAAACTGCATTTGTGTTGTTACTTTTAAACCTTAAATAAGGATCTAATGTCTTTAAAAATGTGTTTAACCACTCCATCACAGTGTTTCCATTCACTCAGTCTTGGGTTCTTTTTAGGAGCTGTGGATGTTCGGTTCCCCCTGTTGCTCTCTATGTCACGTATATGACACCCGGTCTGTGGATGCACAGAGTAACCAAGTTTACTTGATGTCTTTGACATACTCTAATACTCTATGAAGATGTTCTTCCAGGATTTAAATATTGCACAAAAGTGGGACCATCTCCTGTCTTCTTCTTCTTCTACTACTTATCACCAGCTTCAGAATTAGCCTACTGTCATTTCCTGTCACTTCCAACATACCAAAAGCCCAGGACCTGCTCTGCCATGTAACCTCAAACTGGCTTCTCGCGTACTGCAATGACAGAGATAAAACAAGAGTGTGAGAAGGAGATTGTTTGTAACATACACAGTCACTGTCAGATAATGATTTATACTTGAATGGGTAAAAGGAAATGTAGCATCCTAGGCTACTTTCATTTATAGAACCCGATTGTTAGAGTTTAAATATTTTTCAGATGTCATTGACTTGTTCACGAAGTTTTGCATACTTCTTGTCATACAAGTGTTTCTGGTTAATTCAAGTCTCTAATGCAAACATTTGAATCAACGGGCAACTTGTGTGCCAATACATTTCTTTCATGTCTGAACTTGCTCTCACCCATTACAACAAATGCTCTTCCTACTCCTATGCACATCTGTTGTCTTCACTCAGCCGTTTCACTCCTTTTTAGCTCATATTACATAAAACAGTTGTGGCTTTTGTCAGTGTGCCACTGCTTCCCAATATGTTTTAAACATGTCAAGTTGGCTCAATCCTTGGCACAAACTTTACAAACTTGTTTGGCACAGAAAATAAATAATGGGAAATGATTGTACTATTAACTATTATGACAAGACACAAATACAATTACTGCAGTTCTTAGCTATGTCCACAAGGTGTCAACTAGTCCAAACTTAGGTCTCATAGCAGAGACTTGGTTAGTATAACAGTGAACCCCTACTATACTGTTTAAGTAGCAGCTATTAAACCAAATGAAGCATGCCTTGGAAAATAAGACAACTGCAACACTCAAATATTTTTGGCTTCAAACTAAATGAGAAGGGTGAACATGTTAACCAGCCATGCTTTCCCGACCTGTGAGTTCAGGGTAGGCTATGAAAACTGGTAAAAGGAAATGCAGGCTTTGAATAGGGTACACATATTTATTGAATGAATGTTCAACAGGGCACCATAAAAAATCAACAATAAAAATAACAAACAAAAATCTAAATAATCACCTCGGCATCCGGAACTACATGCAGCATTACTGGATATGTAAAAAAAAAAAAAAACCTTTATTATATTACATGTGCTGCACTTATTGTTTCTATTAAGATATTTATTTTGTTCAAGAAAAAGGACGGAGAGGGGATTTTACTTAATTTTACTCATGCATATTTTAATGTTGAAAAAATAATTAATCACTATAATTGCTTGAATGTCATACCTCATATTTGTGAAATCATTTGCTCTTTGGAAAGTGTAATGTTCTGATAAAGAACTGTTTAAAACCACAATTAACCGTCTGGTTTCTTCAACTTTTACTCTGGAGCAAAAATCAGTATATCATTTGGAAAAAATAAAAATTGACATTCATCATGATAATTATCAATATTGACTGATATGAACATTTTTGTGCTGAAATGTTTGGCCATATCACCAAGCCGTTCTATTAATACAACGGGATCGTTTGACACACTGGTGTATTTGGGTGACCCCATTATGAAATTCCCTGGGTTTCCTTGTATGAAATACACCTTTCAACTTTCCATGATATACCCGAAATTCTGTCACCAATGAGAACCAACTGGGCTTTGGAGGGGTGGCTAATGGGGGGGACACAGTAATGTCAATATGTCTCTTCTTACGCTCAATCAGAGAGCATAATCTGACCTTTACAGTTTTCTGTTGAAAAGCTTGAATTCCTTGTTTTCTGTATTTTAATGTAAGGGTTGTTACCATCTATTACCTACATGCAATAACCACACCGTCTTTATCCCAGTTTTTGAAAGTGGTGAATGTGTAAGGGAAATGGGTCATGAAAAAAAAACTGATTGTAAACCATCAAATAATTTGATCCGTCCAGCTCAGACATCAAAGGTGCACTTTTTATTAGATGTTTTATTTGGTTTGCTGTGTTTGGCGGAAAAACATATATTTTAAAATATTGTTTAATAAATACTTATACTGCCATTACATAAAGAAAGTTACATCCAGATTGAATACTCATTTAATTTCAGGTAAGACTTGACTGATATGAATTTAAGGAACTTTGGAAATCTATCTTGCCCCTTTTTTATCAATTGTCAAACTTTTTTTTTTAATTAAAATATTTATTTTGATGTATTTGCTCAAATACATCATTCATATAACTATTCAAACTATTAAAAGGACAATAAGTTAACCATTGTGAGCAGATGAAAATTAGGCCTACATGGTAACAGCGTTGAAGTATAGAGTAACAGGGTTGAAGGGACACGTTGCTTTTGACTGTAGATAATGACATGAATGTGGCTGTGTGAATAAATGAATAAATACTTAAAATAACAGAGAAAAAAAAGGCTTTATATATTCTGACAAAATGTTAGTACATTTAAAACATGATTATGCTACATTGTACATTCAAATTTAATTTTTTTATAGATAAGATGTCTTTTCTGAAAGAGATGCAACCCTGTTACTGTAGTTACAGTAACAGGGTTGCAAATTAATGCTAATGTTCAATCTTTTTCTCAAGAGTAGGTGCAGCTGTGCCAGCTGCTATGGTAGCTGGTCAAGGACAAACTTAGCTATATAAATAAAAGAGAAAATGTTTGAAATCTATGTGTCTTATTCTGATAATATGAGTAACAAGGTTGCGATGTTTATGATTAAATAAACAGTTTGAACATTTACAAGAGACATACATCAACTAAATCATACCACAAGAAGTAGATTTAAAATTAGTTTGAAATGTTATATTTGATATGTAAGTTGGTCATCAAGAGGGACAAGAGAAAAAATCCATCTTAGGGGGGTGCTCGAGAGCTATTTGGTATGTAAAATAATATTTTGAAACAACTTTTACCTCAGCTATATTTACATTTTGTCTCAAGACAACTATAATTTACATCACAAGTGCATGTTTTAGTATTTTGTGCATGGATTATTTGAAATGTCATGGGGGGGACAGCAAATGTCCTCCAATTCTGGAATGACCCAAATAACAAGGGTCCAGGAATTATGCAGTTTAAATGCTGAGGTTGTAAGCAGATAGCAATTTCACCCCAAAGAAGGCATATAAAATACATAATGGTTAAGCTAGTCAGGATGAATAGCGTTATGCTCCTTTTAGTTATTGCAGTGGCTGTTTGGTAACTTAAGAGGAGATGAGGATTTATTCCCTTTGAGTGGGAAACTGGTGACTCCCCAGCTAGGGCTGGGACGATCCGCCATCAAAACGTATATTGGCGATTGGAGGGTTGCCAGGCGATTTGCTGTTTATCAAGGCGATTTAAAAAAAAAAAACTAAAAAAAAACGGCGCTCTACTGTGCATTAAGAGATGTTTCTGGAGGAAATACATGACTGTTAGAGAAGCCCCGTTTACAAACAGCCCTGTGCTGACAGTGATGGGACGCATCTCTTTGATCCGAACCCACACAGCCCGTCTGCTCATGCTTCGGGGTCGTTCAATAGAGTGATTGCAAATAAATATTGTTTTAATGTGTAACTATTGAAATATTCACACAAGAGCTTTCATACATTCCTACAGTGTTGCAGCACTGCCGTCTTTGCAGGTTAAAAGTTAATAACAGCAACTTGAAGTGAGGACGAGCAACACGTCTCCGGCTTGTCACTCACTTTTGCATGTGATGCAAAACATAAAAAAATAACGTCATTATAACAAAAAACAAGGAAAAACATTTGTTCATGGAGACATGGATAAGTCCATTCTGCTGTGTTTCCTCACTGCCCATCGAGAAACCAGCCGCCGCCAGCCCTCAAGGAAACTAGGATGGCACTGCCAGTACCCACTCATAGATGAACCCGTGCTGTACCCCACTGAATGACGTAAGACACGTCTGATCACTTCCTTCTGGGCAGAGACCATTTTTATTGTGTGTTTGCCAGCTTTATTGGTATTGTTGTGAATTGATGGACCTCTGAGTCCCTTTTGACAAAGCAACTACTGCTTCCCACGGTGGCGGGACTCCGCTGTGAGCCAATGCTTCTTTCCTTTCCTCTCTCCTGCTACTAACCCTGTAACACACAAACACACACACACACCCTTTTGCACATCTAGTTGGCAGATAACATGGGACACAGCAGCACTCTGTCCCTCGCCATCTCATGACCAGACGTTATTTGACAGCATACACACACAATCACCTGTATCCGGTCATCATGTTGGGTTAAACTTAGATAGTGTTAGTTGTATTCATTCTTGCCAAATAATAGAAGTTAACTTCTTCTAATATAAAATAAAATAAATTCTGCTGAACCTTTTAAAGCGAAGTTTTTTGTGATTATTGTGTTTATTTGTTGTGATAATAGACCGGTTGAAAGAGTCACAGCTCTGACTCTCTCCAAAAAAAATGTTAAAGGGCAAACGAAAAGCTTTGTTGGCACAGACGGACAAACTAACAGAGCTGGTGTACCTGCCCCTCCTCTTTTTAATTATTATTATTATTTAACAACTTCATCTTCTCAGGCATCCTGAAAAATCACCAGAAAAAAATGTAATGGCTCACCTGAAACTTCTGTCTGACACCCTCAGAAACATCACCGTACACAGAGTTCACTGCCTCAGACAAAGGACCAGGACCCATTATCGCAAAATTTGAAGGGCACAGCAAGAGCTGAATAGGAGACGAGGATTTTAAATTCTATTCTGGATTTCACAGGAAGCCAGTACAGTGAAGCCAAAATAGGAGTAATAAAACATTCTTTCCTAGTTTTTGTCGGTACACGTGCAACTGCACTCTGCTGTTGGAGAGTCTTTAGAGACTTGGTAAGACAGCCTGATAATAATGAATTACAATAATCCAGCCTAGAAGCAACAAGTGCATGGACTAGTTGTTCTGCATCATTTTGAAACAGGATGTGTCTGATCTTTTTTGCAATATTACTTAGATGAAAAAAGGCATTTCTTAAACATTTTGAAATTTAAAAAAAAAAGAAGTCAAACATGAGTCCTAGATTCCTTACAGAGGCCAGAGTAATGCCATACAGAGTAGTTATATCATTAGATAATGTGTTGCTTTCAACATGTGTGTCTGTTTAGGGCCAAGCACAGAAACTTGAGTTGAGTAGCAGCAAGTTGTAGGTGCTTGGAGTTTAGTTACATTTTCTGCATTTAGATTACTAGCAAAAAGACTGCAGAAACAATAGGCTGATAGGACAGTTCATAAGGGATACACTCACCATTCAGATAGTTTATGAACCCAAAGAGATTAAAACTATTTTTAGGAACTATTATGAAGGCTTGTACAGCAAGCCTTTGTCTGCTGACATTGACAAAATAAGAGCTTTTCTAGAGACACTGGACTGTAATTAAGAAAGAGCTGAGGACTAATGACCAGTGGAAAACAGGTGTGAAGTGGCCCATCAGATAAAATGCAGAGTAAGGAAAACACTAAGGGCAGCATGAGGTGCAGCATGACAGGGTCTTGTACTTTCCCAGCTGACCGATCATATGAAATCACAGTTAAGGGGCAGACGTGGCTCAGGAGATAGAGCGCGTTGTCCACGAATCAGAAGATCAGCAGTTCAATTCCTGGCTCCTCCAATCCACATGTCAATGTGTCCTTGGTCAAGATACTGAACCCAAATGACTCCTGATGGCTGCACCAACGGTATACAAATGTGTGTTAATGTTAGTCTCCCTCCTGATGAGCTGGTTGGCACCCTGCGTCTGTCATCAGTGTATGAATGGGTGAATGTCACATGTAGTGTAAGATTGTTTGAGTGGTCGAGGGCTGAGCCCTGGCTAGTGGAGGTTTAGGAATTTGACAAGAATGCTCCCTGCAGTGAAAATGTCTTTACATATATTTGTATTATTTTCACACTCTTTTCGGTCCTATCTACAATTTCAATGATCTAACCACATGTTATACATGCTGACACATCCAGGGTCACAAACTGAGCTGTTACATAAACTCACAGCTTGGATTGGATCTTTGTGAAGGATGAAAACATCTACTTTGCAAAGAATAGTTGCCCCTAGAAAAAAACTGATATTTTACTGCCGGGCATGGAGCACTGAGGGACAGTGATGGCAATAAAGATATGGTGAAATAAAGACAGAGGAAGAGAGAAGGTGAATCCATTAAGACTTTTACTGCCTTCCAACAGTATATATCCTAAGGGCACAGGGAGTGGTAGCCACCAAAGTGCTATTGATCACATTACTCTGTTATCTCCTCCACTTCAGAGTATATAAGTCATGCCTGCCCACAGGGAATATTGAGAGGTGTGTGTGTGTGTGTGTGTGTGTGTGTGTGTGTGTGTGTGTGTGTGTGTGTGTGTGTGTGTGTGTGTGTGTGTGTGTGTGTGTGTGTGTGTGTGTGTGTGTGTGTGTGTGTGTGTGTGTGTGTGTGTGTGTGTGTGGTCGTGGTCTAACACGATTCACAGAACAATGAGTATCAGCTGCATGTGTGTGTATGGTGATGGGAGGGTGTATGGACAGATGCATTTCTACATGTCAATGACCCGCAGTGTCAAGTTATTGAGCTGGTCCATAATGCAGAGTGATTACGCAGCTATTTTAATTCACTCCGGCAAGTCGAATACTAACAGTGTCACCCTGGACACACAAACATACACACACACACACACACATGCACACACACTAAGAAAAGCTCTGACTTGTTCCTGATTGGTTCACTTAAGTCAGAAGATCACTAAACCCTACTCATGAAAAGCATTTCTTTATATATGACACACTTTCTCTGTGGTAATACATTCTGAGGTGAAATAAGCAGTAATGGTGTTTACAGTTGCAACATAAATCTTTGATCAACCATGTTCACAGAGATCTATTGGCCCTGTAAATAATCATCATCAATCAACCATACCATGAGGACTGATTTCATATATAATTTTGAAGAAAAGTTTGTGGTAGATGCGATACTACAAGTGATGTTTAGAGAATAAATAATAGAGAGATAAAATAATGGTAGCGTAAAGGCCATTACAGCAGGTGCAAAGGAACTATCTATATTGTTTATAACAATAACTCACTACAAAATGACAAAACTAAAAACAGCTAATGTTTATTAGCTAATGTGTATAGTTGTGGTCATGTAGGCAATGACTCAAACAGATACTGAAAGTTTGTATACTTGTATGACCAAAGAATTACATCATGAACCAAAGGGTTAACACAGACATGTTATTCAAATGTATGGCAATTTTGCTGTGAACTAAAAAGTTGGATGTATAGACTCACACATTAAACATACAGTTCACATGGCAAACAGTAATGAATATTGATAAAAGCTCTTGATTATAACAACATCAGTGAGCTAAAATGTGTCTTTAGATCAATTTAGCCAGCTCTCTCAATGGGCCGCGGGTATCTTATTGATAAATTCTACTATGAATTCCAAATCAAGCAAACTGCATCACATCATGTTGTATGCTGACCACAGTGACCGCCATTCGATTTTTAATAAGAGCAAAATATCAGCTTCATTGTAACTAACAAAACATTACCAAAAGGTCTGATTGAATGAACCCTCTGTCAGGAGAATAAAAAGGAGAAAGCCAGAGGGAGAGGGGGAGAGAGAGGATTGGAGGGAAGAAAAGAAACACTTACCTTGTACTTACCTGAGTGGTGAGAGAGGCAGAATGTGGTCTGTGCTGTTCTGTGAACAGCGTGGGACAATCGACTGTGACACCTCATTTATTACCTTTAACACACTGGAACAGAGGCACAATGACATTGCAACCGCCCACGCTGCAGTCAGGCCAGTGGCGTCTTTCTCCAACACACATGAAACAACCTGGTTTACCCACCTCGTACCTGAGTATGACTGAACAGCCAGAGTGCGTTAAAGTTGTTTTTTGACTCAAAAAATCGAATGACACAGTGAACCATTACATTTGAGGATGACACCATGTTGGCTAATGGTTAAGGTTATGTCTTATCATAGATTTATTTTTTAAGTTATTCAGGACTTCCGGTAATGGCGGCAAGATGATGTAGCCTCTCTTGCTTTGTTGCTAATCCTGCAGTTTATACACTTTAAACATTCCTAACCGCTTTAAAGATCAAAACATCTTGGGAGTCTAGGCTCGTATGAGTAAATATGTAAAAGAAAAGGAACAAAGACAACCCAAAAACAACCAGAGGGCTCGTTATTGAAGAAAATGTGTCTGAAGCTAACACCGAAGACGACAGCACTGCAGCACCTGCACAGACAGGTAACACGAGAGCATTCATTGTGAAATGCTTAAACTATAAGGACAGAGAGGGCATCCTTGAAGCCGCGAGGGTGAAGAAACAGGTGATCTACAAAAACAACAAAATAAGATTTCTCCCGGACCTGTCTGCAGTTAATAAACAACAGAGACAATACGACCATGTGAGGAAAAAGCTGCAGGAAGGGGATCACCAAACACTGCATCATCTTTCCCGCCAGGATGCTGCTGACCCATGGAGAGACAGACCGGCGGACGTGGATAAATACAGCAGGGAGCTGGGAGAATCAGATCCAGAGTCTACCAATCCAACATTACAGTTAAGTTATGGTAGGTTTATGCTGCTTACACAATGCTTGGCTGATTGAAGAGACTTGAATTGGACTCATGCCTTACACCAAACGTCAGGCATTAAAAGTTAATGGATACTTTAAGGAAGATGACAAGGTCAATTTTACATTTCTTGATATAGGTGGTAGGAAACAGGTTTATATAAACTTTGCTCAGGTTTTTATTTTTTATTTTTTTTGTTCCTTACCTTTATACATACATACTTGTCACTCTAGTTACTTCATATTACTAAGCAAAATATCTGACCTATAACATCCCAAAGAAACATTTATTGAAATATTTGCAACGGCAGAGTTTTATCTCTTATATGCAAGATAAATCATTGGTAATTCCTGCACTTACACCTTTAGAGGAAATTATCAACAAGAAACAAAATAAAGGTTGGATTTCACTAATATACAACTGGGTTGCATCTGGTTCTAACGAGACATCAACATATAAACTTGATACATGGAGGGCGGAATTCAAATTGGACATTTCTAATGATGACTGGATCAGAACCTGTAAAGAGTCACAGACACAAACAGCCAACACTAATTTAAAATTATACCATTATAATAATAATACAATTTGTTAATGCGGACCTACATAACCCCCGCCAAGCTTCATAGATACAACAATGATATACCAGATACATGTTTTAAATGTAATGAGGTTAAAGGAACGTTTATCCACTGTATTTGGGAATGTGACAAGATTAGGAATTTTGGGGGGAGGTGAGGGATAAAATTTCGACCATTTTGTCTGTAAACATCCCATTGAAACCATTCAATGACTTCATTAAAAATGAAGACATAGCAGAGCTTCTACGGTTGGAGAACCCAGATTAATTGATATAGTTACGGCCCCAGAAAGGAATGGAGGCATAATTACCACTAACAAGCGGTTGAGAACTGGATGCAATGTTATATTATTTGTAATTATTTGTATTTATTTTTATTTTATTATTTTATTTATTTTTTGCTAAGGTACCATCAACTTGATTTGCACTTTGTATTTTGTATAAACATTGTCATATGATTAGTAAAACTTTATGCTTTAAACTCAAGAGGGAGCATAAATGTATGTTTGGTGAGGAATGTGATTTGTTTGTTTATAATAGTGTCATACATTGTATAAGAACACTAGCAGCTGTACCATGTTCTGCACTGTGATGAAAATAAATAATAACATTGTTAAAAAAAAAAAAAAAAAAAGTTATTCACTGAGCACCCAAAGACCACAGCACCCAAATTGAACATAGACATAATGTTGCAATTGCAGCTAAATGCTAAAATGCTCATGGTGGATTTTCCAGCATGGACCTCTACAGTTTTCTGCTATTATGAGATTGTTTTGCTCAGATTATGCACTTAAAATGAACGAGCAAGGAGAAGTTATATGCAGGGCAGATTGTGGTGGATTCATGGAGTGATTGTAAAACAAATGAAAGGCCCTGTGACCTATGAAGCTTAATATTTCCTTGTTGCACCCACTATAGTCTCTATGCTACTTTTTATCCACTAGTGTGGATTTAATATTCTTTTCTGATTGATTTTAGTAAGGCTATACTGAGGTGATTGTATTTATAATGTATAATCTGTTGTAGGCATAGGTTACAAAGTGCCTGTCTATGGCTAGAAATAATAGTCATGTTATTGGGCATTAGGGGCTGCTGTGATGTTATTACAGTGTTTAAAATACTTGTTTTGTTCATTTTGGACTACTTCATCACGTTCAAAGCTTGCTTTGGATAAAAACACCTGCCAAATGACAAAATGTAAATGTGAATACAAAATAATTCCTCAAAAGTCAGCCTCAAATGTCTGCCCATAGATATTCATTCTTGACCTTTGGGAACTGTAACTGTAACAAAATGTGCTAATGTTTGTCCAAACTCTTCTTATACTTTGACTTTAACATGTGGGTGGGTGACCTTTCATTTCATCCGACCGCTTCCACTGACAGAATGAAGGTGAAGGGAGAGGGGGAGGGTTTATCAAAGTGTTGTTTCTTCCTCTTTCTTTGAGAAAAGGAGAGAGGGGCAGAAAGAGAGAGCTACTCTTATTAGCCATGGCAAGCCTGGGTGGGTCTGTGTGATAGAGATGGATGATCTTCCTGTAACACACACACAAAGACAGACAGACAGTCAGACTCCGACACGTATACACACACAGAAAGAGAGAAAGACAGAGAGTATATCATTTGTAGACCACACAGTGTAAATTCCATGTAAATCAGATGATGAGTGTTCAATCAAGTAAAAAAATAGACCCACATTTTTTTTTTTTTTTTGGGGGGGGGGGGGGGTGTAGAGAGGAAAGAGAGAAAGGATAGGCGAGAGAAGCACATTGAAAATCAATATTGACGCTAGAAGGTCCGGGACTGGAATCTGTCATCCCGTCGTCTACAGGCCCAGATTACCTGTGAGATGAGAAAGCACAGACAACTCCGGGGAAGAAGTTTGAGTTAGTGAATGCATTAATAGTACATGAATGTTAATGGATATATATGGATTGATAGAGAGAGAGAGAGAGAGAGAGAGAGAGAGAGAGAGAGAGAGAGAGAGAGAGAGAGAGAGAGAGAGAGAGAGAGAGGAGGAGAGAGAAGCTCAGTGCATAATGGGAAGTCCCCGGGCAGTCTAAGCCTATAGCAGCATAAACTAGGAGCTGGCTAACTATAAGCCTTATTAAAAAGGAAAGTTTTAAGCCTACTCTTAAATGTAGAGAGGGTGTCTGCCCTCCGGACCGAATCTGGGACATAGTTCCACAGGAGTGGAGCCTGATAACTGAAGGCTCTGCCTCCCATTCTACTTTTAGAGATACTAGGAACCACAAGTAGGCCTGCGTTCTGGGAGCGCAGTGTTCTGGTAGGTACATAAGGTACTATAAGCTCTTTAAGATATGATGGAGCCTGACCAGTAAGAGCTTTAAAAGTGAGGAGAGGAATTTTAAATTCTATTCTGGATTCTATTACATGTAGCAATTTTGGATGTTTAAATTTATAAGCTCTCGTTATCAGGGGCACCACCTCCATGTTTAGGAGGAAATATTTATTTACTTAGTTAATTGGTTAATCAATTAAGTTTAATAAATCAATAGATCCCCTGTTAAACTTCAAAGAATAGACACACACAATTGAGTGAATTTTATGGATTTTATTAACTACACACTACTAATAAATGATTTATAAATAAATGTAATTTCTCTGTACGTTTGCTGACGAAAAGAACAAAATTACAAAAACTTAAGAATGAAGATTGGCGTGCAAACTAAGATAACTAAAGATTAAAAGAATAAGAATAAGTGACAAAAGGAAGAGTGTGTGAGGTGAAAAGAAGAAGATGAGCAGAGCAAAACCTGAAGCAAAGCAAAGCCGGTTTCGGAGGGGTGCAGCTGGTTTTTCTCCTGGGGAGGGATCAGCCAATCAGATTCATCACAGCTATTTTGAGGATCTAATTTCCAGCTTTTTACCGCAGAACTTTTCATCATCATCATTCATTCAGTATTTAATCCTGATTATAAAATGCATACTATAACATAGTAACACAGAACACAAGATGTATCATTCTGGCATTAATATGTCATTCCAACATTTGTGTTTATGAAAGGAGAAAGTATAATGACAGTTCTTCAAATATTCATTTATCTGTGATCGCTGTAATAGATGTTACAATGGAGGTTTTCTTTAGGTAATAGATACTGATATAAGTAATTGGTATTGTGTTTAAACCATACTATTGACCAAGAAGTTTTGTATGAGTTTTAACACAAATTCTCACTTTCATGCTCTGTGTTGAGAGAGAGGTGGAACTTAGGAATGTACCTTTTAATTTATGATGGCGGTCTGTGTGACTCCAATCTGATGGTAGAAGAAGTCTCTGCGTCTCTCCGATAAGTTAAGACGTCCGAAGGAGACAACAAAATCTGTCTTATGTTACTTTTATGTAGTTCTTGTCACTTTTGGTTCCTCCATGGAATGTTAATGGGTCTTTGTTTGTCCAAGAGAGAGACCATGTCAGTCTCTATATCAAACCTGGTCCAATACTTACTCATCTCAGGGTCAAAGGTGCCAGAAGATGTTCTGAGCCGTACTGATGCTGTGTTGGCTATATACAGGAAGCCAATGCAGTGAAGGTAAAATAGAAAAATTTGATCTCTCTTTCTAGTTTTCATCAGTACATGTGCAGCTGCATTCTGGACCAGCTGGAGAGTCTTTAGAGACTTGTTAGGGCAGCCTGATAATAATGAATTACAATAATCCAGCCTAGAAGTAAGAAATATGTGGAATAGTTTTTCAGCATCGTTTTGAGACAGAATGTGTCTGATTTTTGTAATATTAAGCAGATGAAAAAAGGCAATCCTTGAAATTTGTTTTATGTGGGAATTGAAGGACACATCCTTACAGTGGTGCTAGAGGCCAAAGTAATGCCATCCAGAGTAGTTATATCATTGGATAATGTGTTTCTAAGGTGTTTGGGGCCAAGCACAATAACTTCAGTTTTTTCTGAGTTTAACAGCAGGAAGTTACAGGTCATCCAGGTCTTTATGTCCATAATGCATGTTTGTAGTTTAGTTAACTGGTTGATTTCATTAGGCTTTATTGATAGATATAATTGAGTATCGTCTGCATAACAGTGAAAATGTATTGAGTGTTTCCGAATAATATTTCCTAAAGGAAGCATATATAAGGAGAATAGTATTGGTCCAAGCACTGAACCCTGAGGAACACTGTGTCTAACTTTTGTTTGCATGGAGGATTTATCATTGACATGTACAAACTGAAATCTATCAGATAAATAGGATTTAAACCAGTTTAATGCTGTTCCTTTAATGTCAATTAAATGTTCAAGTCTCTTTAACAGGATTTGATGATCAATAGTATCGAAGGCAGCACTAAGATCTAACAGGACGAGGACAGAGAGAAGTCCATTGTCTGATGAAGTTAAGAGGTCATTTGTAACTTTTACCAGTGCAGTTTCTGTACTATGATGAGCTCTAAATCCAGACTGAAAATCCTCAAATAAACTATTACTATGTAGAAAGTTACACAGCTGATTGGCAACTGCTTTCTCAAGGATCTTGGAGAGAAAGGGGAGGTTAGATATGGGCCTATAGTTGGTTAAAACCTCTGTAAAAGTGAAGAAGAATTAACAATTGGATTGATCATTTTAATATAAAATGTGGATGTAAGATCACCTATTTTGCTTCATAAACTGTGTGTCTTATGGAATGTGTTTTGTTATCAGTGATAACTTGGCTCATGTCCAAATAAGGTAGAAAGTGCAGAGGATACATTGCAAGGTGTCAAGAAAGTATTTACGACTTTCTGTTCTTGTTTTGGGGTTGTATGTCCAGTGTAGGATGTACATATGCATGTATGTTCTGCTCCGTGGTCATCTTCTATTGGGTAAGATCATATAGACTGATATGTTTGACCAATCACAGATTATTCTTAGAAAGTATAATAGTTTAGCTTTGCTCTTTACTCGTTGAGATGAGCTGATGTCATTCTGTATGTATGCTGTCTCCTGGTAAGCCTGGTCTGGAGCAGGCTATCCGCACAGAATAAATCTCCATGGTAACTTGTGCTCCTCTGCTTTCGTGCAACCAAGTCCCGGCTAAATTAAGCAAGGATAACTGGAAATCCCGGCTTAATCCACTATCTAGGTTTTGTGCAACAGCCCTCTGCTCTCTTACTGTGTATATGCTTTACTTCATTTATGTAGCACGTTTCAAAACAATGTCACAAAGTGCTTTTACATAAAATCAAGTAAAACATGGAAAGAGCAAAATAGTTAGTCCTGTTAAAAGAACAGGCTATCAAGATTATAAAACATCAAATCATATAACAGTAAAACCAACAATAGTCAAAACCATAAAATAGAGATAAAAAAATATCGTTTTAATAACATGATGAGGAATACAGTCAGTAAAACAGTAAGAAGGCCTTTTCATAGAAGTGCGTTTTAAGAAGTGATTTAAAAGATGAAATTGATTATGCTTGGCTCAGATACTCAGCAAGTTCCATAGCTGAGGAGCCCAGACAGAGAGGGCTTGGTCCCCCTTGGTAAGAAGACGGGTAGAAAGAACAATTAGAAGACTCTTGCCTGAGGATCTCAGATAAACTATGAGCAGTGGCTCCTAGATACTTATAAATCACTATTTTTTTGTGTAGATATATTAAGCTATTGCTATATTTCAACATGTCATGACCTACACAGTACTATGTGAGTGAGGCTTTCCAACAACATAGAACTTTACTGCATTGACTTGAAATGCTCCATTAGTTTAAGCTAATCAGCAGCAAGATGCCACCCTTCTCCACTGAAAACTATCACAAACTTCTACAAAAGATTTCAGTGTTGGAAACGAAAATTCACCAGTTAGAAGTAAATGTGGCAGTGAATGTACTATGGTAAATGGTAAATGGACTGTACTTGTATAACACTTTACTAATCACTTTGACCACTCAAAGCGCTTTTACACTACATGTCACATTCACCCATTCACATACTGATGACAGGGGCTATACAGGGTGCCAACCATCAGAAGGAGCTAACATTCACACACATTCATATACCTAACAAGAAGCCTCACTAACAAAAGAGTGTGAAACTAGAGAATAGATTTTCCCCACTGTTGCAGGACCCTGGATCTCTGTCTGATGACCTGAATAAACTCTTGTCTTCACACATGAGATTAAGGACTGAGAGGAAATCAGAATATAAAAAGCTACAGGTAAAGCTAGCAATTAGACCTCAAAATCTGATTTTGGGTGAGATTATGCTGTAAAAGATGCAAGAAACATGTGGTTTTTGGTGTCTCTGATATGATTGAGAGAATCCTGTAGATTGTAGCTGCACATATAACTGTGAAACACATCATAGTGCACATAGGGACCAATGTTGCTATGGCGGCGCGTCAAGGCGCAGCAACCTGGTGCTCTTCTTCAGTTAGCAGCTATTTAATGAGAATAACTTACACCCAAACCAAACTTATCAGCCTGAAACAACACTGGACCGACTGGTACCCTGGAAGGGCTCGATTCGTTCCCGGAGACGATACGCCGGCAAGAACAAACCGAGAGGAAGCGGCAACGGCATTGCGAAAGACGGCAGAAGCGGGGCAAGCAAGACGGTATCAGAGCTAGGCTTACCGCGACTCCGCACAAACCAACGATTCCCAGCGTTTTTCTCGCCAACGCCCGCTCCCTGGTAAACAAGATGGATGAGATTAAACTATGGATAGTTAACAATCGGATGGACAGCTGTGTCACAGTGAAAACGGAGACCTGGCTGCACGAAAACATGCCGGACCTAGCCGTTGAGCTAGCAGGCTGCACAATCTTCCAGTCAGACCGCACATCGGACACCGGTTAGACGAGAGGAGGGGGGGTGTGCTCAGTGTTTCCCATACATAGACCAATGTGTGGCGCGGCGCCACAGAATCAACACTGAGCGCCACGAATTGATTCTGTTTTTTTTTTTGTTTTTTTTGGTTAAACGCGTTTTTGAAATATAAATATCGTTCCATTTATTCATCTCTGCATAGCACTTTCTCCCTGTTATTCTCGTACACACACACACACACACGCAACGAAAGTGTGTGCTGCCACCGTGCCGAGGGCGGCACGAAGTGTGCGTGCGCACGTATGCGCATGCACAAAAAACGATCGGTTTTCTATCGCTTTTGCGCATCATATCAATGATATAATGTCACCGTGTGGATCATTAACCTTGTTGCAGTGTGCTCCCTCATTATAGTTAGTGAACTAACAGCTTCTACCTGCTCAGATCTCACAGTCAGCAGCAGGAGATGAGGAGAGCAGCAGCTAGTAGCTAAGTATGGAAGCCTAATGATGGTAAAAGTAAAACTGGTAACTACAGAAATAAACCATTATTATTATTTATCTTTTATTTATTGTTCCAACAGCTCAGGTTGATTGAACAACAGAAAATACCTCTTTTTGTGTAGCATACATGTGTGTGTTATTTTGTTAAAGCTATCAGACATTAACATTTAGTTGTTTTGTTTAAATTATTATTTATAATTTAATATTACTTTAACAGCTCAGGGACGTCCAAGCAGCAACATGTTGTTTGAGCACTTTTTTGCATTGTCAATTTGAAATAATGTTTTGTTTTTGAATGAAGGGGTGGAAATTTAAAAAATATTTTTTTATCCGATTCATCGATTAATCGAAAAAATAATCGACTGACTCACCCCCCTAGTGTTGCTAGGTCAACGACAGACAGCACCGCTGCTACAACGACAACGCCCCCTGCCCCTCAAAAGGTCTCCATACGACCCTGCACCACACATTGCTACCTGGTCTGTGGGAAACACTGGTGCGTCTATTTTAACAACAGCTGGTGCACAGCCGTTATTGAGAGACACTTTTGCCCAGACCTGGAGATTTTATTGTTAAAATGTAGACCCTTCTACTTGCCCAGGGAAATCCCTGCTGTGTTACTTTGTAGCTGCTGTGTATATCCACCAGCAAGCTAATGCGAACACAGCTATGAGAGGGCTGCATTACAGCATCCGCAGACAGCAGAACAAACACCCAGAGGGCTTCCTCATCGCAGCTGGTGATTTCAACCACACCAATTTAAAGACTGTGCTCCCCACATTTCATAAAAACGTGAACATTAAAACGAGGAAGGGCAGAACACTAGACCAGGTCTACACCAGCATTCCTGGAGCCTACAAAGCCCATCCCTCTCCCCACCTCAGACACTCAGACCATCTTTCCCTGTTCCTGACACCAGCTTACAGGCCTCTCATCTGCAGATCTAAGCCACAGCGCAAGTCAGTGCAGTGCTGGACTGAAGAGGAAACACTATCCTTACAGGACTGTTTTGAGGACACCATGTGGGAGCTCTTTGAACAACCAGACATTGAGCTCCACACTTCCTCTGTACTGTCGCACATCAGCTTCTGCATGGACAATGTAACAATAAGGAAACAGGTCAAAACATTCCCCAACCGAAAACCCTGGTTCAACGCCACTGTCAGAGCACTGCTCCAGGCCAGGGATTCAGCACTGAGGTCAGGAGACAGGGAGGCCTACAGGAAGGCTAGAGCAGACCTGAACAGAAGCATCAATGCTGCTAAAACAAAGTCAACTTCAGAGAAAACAACCCCCACTCCATGTGGCAAAGCATCCAGAACATCACAGACTACAAGCAACGCCACAAGACCCCCTCCCCTGCTGACACCTCTCTACTGGACCAGCTCAACACCTTTTTTGTCACGCTTTGAGGAAGACAACAGCAGACAGGCAGAGGACACACTGCTGACACCATCAGAGCATGACCAGCCCCCCCACCGACATCAGCAAAGCACCAGGACCGGATGGAGTACCAGGGAGGGTGCTGAAATCATGCGCTTATCAGCTTGCTGCAGTATTCACTAACATCTTCAACCCCTCGCTGCAGCAAGCCACAGTCCCCACACTGCCCTCAGCCACCTGGAAAGCCCTAACACATACATCAGGGTGCTGTTTGTTGACTTCAGCTCGGCATTAAACTCCATCAGCCCCAGCCAACTGATCAACAAACTGCAGATATTGCAACTCGGAACCCCCCTCTGTCTGTGGATCAAGGACTTTCTGACGAACAGACCCCAGCACGTCAGTATGGGCACCTCCACATCCTCCACCATCGTCCTCAACACTGGTGTTCCTCAGGGCTGCGTCCTGAGTCCAGTCCTGTTCACACTGTACACCCACGACTGTGTCGCCATACCACTGCACAATAGAGAGTGTCCTTACTTTCAGATGCACAGTGTGGTACACCAGCTGCACTGCAGCAGAGAGGAGACAGCTGAATAGAGTCAGCAAGACAGCTCAGTGGATCGTTGGCTCCCCACTCCCACGCCTAGATGAGATCTACTCGAGACTTCTCCTCCGACGGACCAAAAAGATACAGAATGATCCCACTCACCCAGGTCACTCTCTGTTCACCAGACTACCATCTGGCAGGCTCAGGGTAATGCAAGCCCAATAGTTAACTTTAAGTAGATACTTTTTGCCATTGTGTTCAAATTATATGGATTTAGGATTTCTTAAAATCATTCAGAGTAAAACAAAAATTAAAAAAATGTTGAAGATTTTCTGGTTTAATTTTAATCTATCACTAGTAGTAGTGTATTTAATCCTGATTGATACATTTTAATTTTACTTTGGTTTCCGGTTATTCTTTTTAGTTTTTAATAGAAGACTTTCATTGAAGAACAATTATTTTGGGGACATTGCAGGATTATTATTATAGTTGACTGTGAGAGGTTTGCCATGGGTGCTAATAATAGTTGTCAGAATAAAGTTCAGGTCACAGTAAAAGTTATGTATGGAAATATGGCAGCATAGCGATGCAATTTGAGGTTATTCAAAGGGGGAAAATTGATTATGTCTCACTCCAAGCTGTGAGATATAATATGAGAGAAAGGTTGGAAGATAACATTAAGAAAGTTAACGTACGTGTTTATAAGAAGGGTAATAGTAAGTGGTCAAAGCAACTTGAAAGGTTGAAGCTGAGGGAGAAAGAAGCAGACGATAGAGAAAGTGGATGAGTAAGTGTTTCCTTGTGTCTAGATGATGCACATGATAAAATTGCACAGATGATACTTAGGGCTTTTATTGATGAGATTAAGTTATTATGACGCCTTTATGTGATCATATAGGAGGGAATAGTCCACATACATAATATGACATTAGCCTGCGCGGCCGTAGAAATGTCACAAAAGAAACCAAGCGGCCCCAGTAAAGCTCCATTATACCCTAAATTGCATAGCACCTTCCCATATCCGACAGCACAAACACAGATGTAGCATGACAGGAATGCCAAAGGCCGTTATAAAAGCCATGGAAGGCAACCCTGACATCTCAGGCTGTTCTACAGAACAGTGGGAAAAACACTTGACACACCAAATGAAAAGACACAAGGTAAAGAACCAAATGGTTAAACAGCCCCAGCCACAGGCCGGTTCCCCAGATTTATATCCAACGCCCGGTTGGATACCTTATCCATACCAGGGGGGGAGATTTGCAGGGGTAGCGGGAGGAATACGCAGGAGAGGCAGGGGTCGCAGAGGACCCAGAGGGCCACCATCCAACAACTGTTTTGTATTTTGCCAACCCGGGCAGTGCCTGCTGTGGGGACCCCAAGGGGGACAAATGCCTGCAGGCAACCGGTATCCCCGACCAGGCATACCCCCACACCAGCGAGCAGGACCACCCTTCCAGGCCCCGTATGCAGCAGTAGCCCCCGCACAGGGTCAGTAGCCCCAGACTATGATGGGAGAACAGGGGTATGACTACTGACAGGGCCCGAGGACTCGGGCCCTGTCGGGTTGGCAGATCCCTACATTTTAAATGGGTACTCTGTGAACTGTTCCATGAATGATTCAGTCTGGAACACAGATGATGTTGTCAGCAGACACATCTCCATCAGCAGAAGGACAGTGGGCAGACATATACTGGGGACTCCTGGAACCTGAGGGAAGACAAGGAGCCGGCATACAGTCATTATTCAATTAATGGAAGCCCTGGGTTCAGATGCTACACCCCTACGCTCCCCCTGCAGACCCCCTCCACGCAACCCTGTATTATGATAGAGAAGGTAACGAGCTTTATCAACATGCATTTTATCAAGAGTTAGAAGGAACACACTGGAGCATTTCCTCTAGCGGTATTCTTGTGGGGAAAGAAGGCATGGTTGTTGTTGTTGAACTTACAAAAGAACAAATGGAATGGTATGAGATGAACAGTGAAGCAGTGCCTCATATTACATTGGCTGTGCATGCTAAACATCAGGCCAAAGACTTAGGCCCGATGATCAAACGCCTGATGGCGCTAACGGACTGGGAGTGGACTCAACTCCCCAGTCTACAATATTCACCATCTGAAGAGGCTTATCAAATTGTGCACAATACCACTGATAAGGTGTTATTGAAGCATAGGTACCAATCACATTTGAGATAACTGATTACACTCCTATTTGGCAAAAACAGTATCCACACAAACCAGAGGCTGAAACCGGTATTGCTGATACAATCGAAGGATTGTTAGCAGCGGGGGTGTTAGAACCCTCCCAGTCAGCCTGGAACACTACAATCTTAACAGTAGAGAAACAAAACACAGGCAAGTATAGGATGGCACATGACCTTAGATACATCATTGTCTCCACCCCGACAGTTTCAGTTCCAAATCCATATACCGCTATGTCTGTATTGACCCCGGACCATAAATGGTCCTCCTGCATAGATCTGGTCGTTCCTGACTACAAAGAACCATTCTTCCTGGATGTTTCTGAAAAATCGCACACAGTAAATGGTGTTCTTTTTCAGAAAAAGGCAGGTACTGATGTATGTAAGTGTACTCTCAATCCAACAGAAGACAGACACCCGCCATGCACACGACACGCAGCAGGGGTACAAAAAATTCTCCAAAAAATAGCACACATAGTCATGGGATATCCACTCACAGTATTAACAACACATAGTAGAGTGGCGTTTGTGAATTCAACAGCCTTCACAATGATATCATTAAGACAGACCAGATTAAAAAAAAATTCTAAACGCATCACACATAACATTTACACATGAAGAGCCTATGCAGTAGTAAGGAAAAAAGAAGAAGGGTTTGAGGAAGTATTGACAGGCACAGTGGAAGGGAAAGAATCAGCTCAGTTAGCAGAACTATAAGCAATGGTAGCAGCATTAGAATGGGCAGAAAGGTAAAGAGTGAACATTTATACAGATTCAGCATATGTGGTAGGAGCAGTACAGGTAGAATTGAGTCAATGCAGGATTTTTTACTGCAGCCAAAACACAGATCAAACATGAAAACGACATTAAAAGGTTAGCAGAGGCCTTAATGAAACCTGCAGAAATAGCAGTCATTAAGTGCAGAGGTCATGATAAAGCAGAGACCACAGTAGCAAAAGGAAATCAGGAAGCAGACTTAGCAGCTAAAAAAAGCAGCAGGGTATACGGCCCAGCACATGATGTTACAAACCGAGAAAACGGTCTATGACTTGTTACTGGCGTGCGATGCAAATAAGTTCTGAAACATGCGTTTGGAGCAGTATACCATCCGCAATCACAGGGAAAGGTGGAAAGGTAAAATAGGAAAAGTGTGTGCTCAAACTAAATTAAGCTGGGTGGATGCTCTGCCCCTAGCCTTAATGTCCATCAGAAGCTCAGTAAATTCAATCACAGGGTTCACTCCTTATGAGCTAAGAACAGGGCAACAGTTCCCGAGACCGGGAGCAGGGATACAGATGATAGACAGAGAAAGGGCTCATGTAAGGTATAAGCCATACTATGATCAACTAACAGCTCTGGTTTCAGCTTTTTCGAAACAGGTTGGAGCTGTAAAGGGGGACCCCCAGAGTCAGGTCCCATCCACCACAGACTGGGTCCTGCTGAAAGTCATCAAGCGGAAGTGGTCGGAGCCAAGGTGGACAGGTCCATTCAAGGTGGTGGAAAGAACATCTCAAGCGGTCAGGCTGCAAGGAAAGAGAGACAGCTGGTATCATTGGAACCAGTGTGCAGCCACAGACCCACCAAGAAGGACTTTAGAACAGATAAGACGAGGAGAAGCATAATGGAGAATTGTTAACAAATTTTGCTTTACATCAGCCTGCGGACAATATTCTGGTATAAGGGTGAGAAGGATACCTGTCCGAGGATGAGGATGAAGTGTGAATATTTTTAGTTGGTCTCGTTTTCATGAGACCAAAAGGGGGACTTGTAGATATATGCTATGAATTGGCAAATGCTAAAGTATCAGATAATGGGATTAATTACTTTATTGTTTGTTTCATATGATAATGTGTTACAATATATGACAGTTTGAAAGCATTATAATATGAATGCACCCTAAAGGACAGTAGAAAAGTATTGAAGACAGTTTACCCTGAAGTGTAATTTAAAGGTTTATTATTAACAGGAGATCGGGGTCAAACATTCGGTCTGAATTAGCATAGCCCTGACCCCTCATTTATGATTAGCTTGTAACAAAGGGTCAGTCTGGAGATACAGCCTCTGGCCTGTCCTTTATGACCTGTCCTTTATGGCTAACTTTTAACCTTTGTTAGACAGAACTAACCCTTAAAAAACCCCACAGGATGTCTTGTGATTGTGTAGTTTCAGAGAAAGGGTATCACATGGACGTCACCCACTATTACACCTGTTTAAGGATTTCACAGGGAGGTCATATATCCCGGAGTGTGAGAAGATGGAGTCAGATCAACAGCCAATCAGGAGGAGACGACGCCTCACACATTCCATTAACATTCTGTATTGTATATAAGAGTGGGTCAGGGAAAGCATAGTCAGTCAGACTTCGTGAACTGACACACACTCTGTTGTTCGTCAGGGATAGGAAGATCTCGACCCAGAGCTCTGTATGCTTTATTCATTTACTGCTAAATAAAATAGTGTGTTGAGACCGAATATCTTCTCCTATTTCTTCATTAAACAAACACGCGGACACATAGTGTAAGATTAGCAAGTAAAGATAGCTCAGAATCCAACAATCTTTATCTTATGATGTTGTAAAACAACTAAGTATTGAAATGAAACTTTATTGGTCTGCTGAACACAGTCAGTTTTCTGAAAGCTGCAGTATTTATCAGTGGCCCTCTACCGTCAGTCAGAAGAGGGAGATTCAGTAGACTGTTGGCACTGAACACATGGCTTTCAACTGCATGTACCATCTATCCACTATACTTAATTGACAATTCCAACTTTTTCTGGGACCAGAGACAGGAGGAAACAAAACAAGAAGAAGACATCATAAAACGCTGAAGAAACCTTGAAAGAGAGCTACCTCAACCCCCACCTGAAGAGGTGGGGGTTGAGGTTATATAGCAATATAACATTTCTCAGCTGCTTGTACCCGCTAGAAGGTCGGGCATTACGCTCATTTTTGGTTTGTGCACTTATGGCTACCACAAGGGAGTAGAAAGAGCAGTCTAATGCCAAAAAAGCACCCTCTGCAAACCAAGCGCGAGAGGCTAATGCTAGCGTTAGCATCGTGGGTAATGATGATGCTCCAGAGCTAACTCTGCTGGCGGCTAAGGCAAATGCTGAGACATCCGTCATCCTTGTGGCTATAAACAACATGAGTAAAAGGATGGAGGACTGTTTCAACAACCGGGAGGCGCCCTTGCAAGCTACTCAGGCCACCTTGACCGAACACGACGCTCAGATTTCTACTGTGGAGGCGGCTAGCAGTGACCATGACATTCGGCTAACCCAGCTAAAGCAACAATGGCTGCAGTTAGAGGCGAGTCACAAATTGCTCCAAGAGAAGATCATCGACCTCGAGGCTCGCTCCAGGCGCCAGAATATAAAAGTGGTGGGCCTGCCAGAAAGAGCTTAAGGTTAAAAACCCTGTAGACTTTTTGCCGATTTTTTTGTGTGATTTGCTGGGTCCTGCTCACTTCCCCACACCGTTTTTTTTTATTTGGGGCAATTCATCGAGTCACTGTCCATATAACATCATTTTCACTTCATCATGACACCTAGAGGTAAGGATGAGGGTATCAACTTGGTCAGCTGGAATGTTCGCGGCCTAGGTCATTCAATTAAGCATGCTATGGTTTTTGCACACCTTAACTATCTGGCTGCTGATGTGTTGTTCCTTCAAGAGACTCATATTAGACCATCTGAACAGAAGCGTTTGCGTGACAGCTGGGCTGACCAAATATTTCAATCCACATTCTCAAGCAAAGCTTGCGGTGTTGCAATCATTATTCGGAGAAACATACCTTTTAAACACATTTCAACACTATGTGACCCGAACGGTCGATACATCATTGTAACAGGCCATCTTTACTCTATTCCTGTAACGCTGTTGAACATTTACGAGCCAAACATTGATGACGCAGCATTTTTCAGAAAAACCTTTGAGAAGCTACCTGACCATTCAAACACACATTTAATAGTCGCTGGGGACCACAACGTAATACTTGACTTCCATCTTGACAGGTCAGCTAGCAAAATATGTAACCCCTCTAATGCTTTCACGGTCCTGAATAATCTCATCAGTTCCACTAATTTAGTCGACATATGGCGGCTCCAACATCCGACAGATAGAGAATATTCTTTTTTTTTCTAATAAACACAAATCGCACTCCAACCGCGCCCCAACCTCCATTACTCTCAATTTTTTTTAAAACCTGGACAGTGCTCCTCATGGCGTTTCCGCCCATCTTTGTTAACAGATGAAAATGTTTTTAAACATATGTTAATAAAAATTACTGAATACCTTGAGAATAATGACACCTCAGACGTTTCGGATTCCACTTTGTGGGAACGTTCAAAGCTGTTATGAGAGGCCATATTATTGCATATGAGGCGGCTTTGAAGAAGTCAAATAAGACACGTTTGGATTAAATTGACTCGGAGAGCTCACAATTAGAATCATTATATAGAAGCACAGGAAACTTTCAAACATTGCAGGACATTGTCAATCTTAAATATGAATATAATACGATCTTATCACGATAGGTATGCGACCAGCTCCTGCGACTTAGGAGGCAATATTTCGAGCTTGGGGACAAACTTCACACACTTTTTAGCTCGCCAGCTCAGGGGGCAACAAGCCAGCAGGGCTATCCACAAAATAAAATCTCGCTCTGGACTAATCTTAACAGACCCTAAACTGATAAACTCTCGCTTCAGAGAATATTATGAGGAGCTTTACAGTTCTAAAGCCACAGGTGATGTGGATAATTGGTTAAAAAACCTAAATATACAGAGACTAGACGATACCTTACGCGAGGCACTTAATGCGGAACTATCCGCGACACAAACACTAGACTCTATCAGTTCAATGCAAAATGGGAAAAATCTGGGACCGGATGGTTTTGGCATTGAATTTTATAAGAAATTTGCAAATCAGATAACTCCAATTCTACACAGGATGTTTTCCCACTCAATGGAATCTGAAAGACTCTCTCCAGCCTTGTATGATGCTAATATCTCGCTCTTGCTGAACCAGGACAGGGATGAAACCGAGCCTTCATCATATCGTCCAATTTCCATGCTTAACCTAGACTTTAAGATATTCACTAAAATACTTGCAAAAAGGTTAAATCAGTGTATACAATCCATCATTCACACTGATCAGACGAGTTTCATCCCAAATCGATTCTCCTTTAATGTTAGACGTATTATGGACATCATGTATTATTATTTTGACAAATCTTCTAAGCAAGCCATCCTGTGTCTAGATGCGGAGAAAGCTTTCGTCCAGGTGGAATGGCGGTATCTCTTGGGGGTTATGGAGAAGTTTGGTCTCGGCCCGTCTCTTATTTCCTGGGTGCGCATGATGTATGCCCAACCTACGGCATCCGTTCTCACTAACCTGGATAGGTCACCCTCCTTTCCTTTGCAGAGGGGGACGCGGCAGGGGTGCCCCCTCTCGCCGCTCCTCTTTGCATCGGCCATTGAACCCCTGGCAATTAACGTGAGGGAGCATGTCCTCATTAAACCTATAATGCTAGGCAGAGTTGATCATAAGATTTCTCTATACACGGACGACATGACCCTTTTTTTATCCGACCCTGAACAATCAATACCACATTTATTCCAGCTTATCAACTCTTTTGGAGAGGTCTCCGGTTAAACTATTAACTGCCAGAAGAGCGAGCTCATATCAATAGCTAATGACCTGGACCCACTATTCCTGTCGTCTACACATTTTAAAATAACCTCTGATTATGGGAAATACCTGGGCATTAAAATATCAAAAAAACCAAGTGCCCTTTTCAAACTGAATTTCACGGAAAAATTTAACAAACTAAAGGAGAACATAGAAGATGGAGAACGCTGCCTTTATCCTTGATCGGACATGTAAACGCTGTCAAGATTGTCTCGCTACCGAGATTTTTGTATTTAGTTCAGAACGCCCTTGTTTTCATTCCTAAATCTTTTTTTAAGCTTCTCGACTCCATTATCATGCCGTTTATTTGGTGGTATAAAACACATAGGATTTCTAAAAGCCACCTTCAAAAATCAAGAGACTGTGGGGGCCTGGGTCTGCTGTGTTTTTTGGCATTACTACTGGGCTGCCAATGTCAGAGTTATGGTGTACTGGCAGTATGGCTTTGAGAGGGGGGACGGGTTCATCCCGCCTCCTTGCCTGGCCATTGAAAAAAGCCTAACCCGCAAGACTTCTCTCCCTGCTCTCCTCTTCTCGTCCCCAAGGCCCCCCGTAGTCCATAGGAAGGATCATTTTGTTCTGTTAAATACTCAGAGGATTTGGAATCAAATTAAAAAATATTTTGTACTCCCAAATACCTCAGTACACGCTCCAATCTGGCAGAACCATGCCTTTTTACGATCTCTTACAGACACAGCCTTTAGAGAGTGGAACTTTATGGGTATTGTTAGTTTAAAATACCTTTATGTTGACGGACACTTAGGCTCCTTTGTATAATTACAGTCCAAATTTTCTCTTTCAAAATCTCAGTTTTTTAGATATTTACAATTGAGACACTATGTCCGACAGGCTACTAAGTCATATC
Organism: Scomber scombrus; assembly: GCF_963691925.1. Classification (NCBI taxonomy): domain Eukaryota; kingdom Metazoa; phylum Chordata; class Actinopteri; order Scombriformes; family Scombridae; genus Scomber; species Scomber scombrus. The sequence continues at coordinate 28,124,433 of NC_084988.1, forward strand.
AATTACCACCTGAAAATAATGCATTGTCGTCCCCCCCCCCCCGAAGCAAAACACCTGATCTCAGAGCTGGTTTGTTACCTCTTAAGTACTCTAGATTCGTCTACTATTAAAATAAAACAAGCCTGGGAAGGTGAGCTTGGTATTGAGATCGAGGATGAAACATGGGATGAAGTATTAATTAACATTAAGTCTTGCTCGATTAACGCTAGGCTCCAATTGATCCAGTACAAGGTAGTTTATAGATTACATTATTCTAAAACTAGATTAACAAAATGTTTCCTAATCTCTCTCCACTATGCAATAGATGTAACTGTCTCTTCTGGACTTGCCTGAAATTACACAACTTTTGGTCTCTCATTTTCCAATGGTTTTCTTCTGTCTTTAACATCATTGTAACACCTGACCCTGAAACTGCTCTGTTAGGAAACTCCAATATTTTGAAAAACTTGGATTGTAGCATACGTACTGCTTTGATTCACGGTATGATGATTGCTAAGAGATGTATCCTGAAACTGTGGAAGTCTGATTTAGCTCCCAAGTTTGAGACCTGGCTGAGGGAACTCATAAGCATTCTACATGTGGAAAGACTGAGATACGAACTTTCTGGTAACACTCTGAAGTTCTCTAGGAGATGGAGTCCAGTGCTAGACCATATGAACGACCAATGATACTCTCTTTACCCACCTACCTTGCCTATATACCTCCTTGGTAAGATGGACAGCTGTACAGTGGAGCAGGTGACACTGCTATGACTTTTGTTCTCAAAGAAGTCCCAGCATACTGTCTACTCCAGTAGAACCACATATCTAATGCCAAGCTGTGTAACAGCAAAGTTTTAACGAGGGAACAGTATTATGACCCAAACATTTTTTACCATAAGACATTGCATTTGCTGTATATTTAGCACCATCCTCCTCCTGCATCACCCTAAAATTGGCCAACTACCTAAAAAGGGGGACTAAAGTTGCTATCCTGTTCACCCAGTATAAATGTCAACACAATAAAACTCCTTAAAAACAAGTCAGCACTTTCATGTCTTTTAAAAAAATGTCAAATCACATATAAAAACCTGAATGTGTCACTGTCTAAATGATGGACTCTACTCTCCAGCTGCTAGTTTCTCTCTGGCTTTTTCTAGGTTGTCCTGGTGCAGTAATAGGATGAATGTTATCCATCAGCCTACCAGCAGGGGTCCACCTGTCAAATAGGGACACATGACATTTATTTTTTATTACAGCTTGCATTTTTAGGATTGGTAATCTTCTGAAGCTAATTGTTAGCTACGCTGAGCAAGTAAACAATTTAAATGGTGTTTGGATGGAGAGGTCAACTCTATAATGTCATGAACACAACAGCACATAAAAGTTGGACTCGCCTCAGTGCTTCTCTGTCACAAGCAGTGCATTTACTTGGAAAATTCTGCTGCCTCTGTTTCCTTTTACATAGTTTCATCTCCAAAGTGTGTAAAGGAAATTATTAATTATGTTCAATATTTATGCTATTTGTTTACTTTGAAGGTGAACTGTCTCTGTTTCTTGCTCTCAACGTCTTCTTTCAATTTTCATTGTACATATTGGATCATAGAATAGGTTGACACTGTCACACTGAATTGCCAGGTCAATTCCAGGTTAGGACAATGAAATGAGGAAATACCCCCCAAAATGGGATTTTTTAAAATTATACAATGTGGCCAACTGTGGATGAATAATACTTCATGCACAGACCCTCAGGTCCTGATTTCAGATTGGGCCTTTAAGGCTAGCATATGGTCAGTTTGAATACAGTTTGACTTTGTTTCCAGTCTGATTCAACTCTATTAAGAGGCTAACAGATGTGAAAATTATCCTGAAATATTCTAGTTGATGTAATCTTTCCTGTTAATGTTAAAGTTGTGTTTTGGTGCAGCTTTGACAGGTTTTGTGAAAACATTCTACAGCAACATATTGTATTTTGAAGTGTTTACAGCTAATTAATGGAAACACTAGTTGCCAAGTAACTTCTGTAATTTCAATAGGTTACAAGACAATGTTGTAAACTAGGTTAAAATGAATTGTTATTATTCTGTAAAAAACAAAAAAACTACACAATAATGCTGCAATATATTCCACAATTACCTGTAAAAGGTATCCTGTAAAAAACAGTGTTGTGCTTTGCCAGGTATTCATTTTAAATTCTGTACTCAATCTGCATCATTAGTTAAAAGTTGCTGTAAATTTAAAGTAAAAAAAGTCCAATCAGCATCTGTGAATCTGGTTGGCTTTAGAGATGACAGGAGTATGTGCACCATGCAGTCTCAAACCTGATTTGAGCCTGACAGAACTTGTGAGTCAGTAAATGTATTTTTTAATGTTTTATTTTGACAAACCAAAACAAAAAAGACCAGCCTATGGTCTAGAGTTGCACTGATTCAAGAACTTGGTGACAGGTCAGATTCAGACTTTTAGGCCCATGCAGGGCACCAGTACACCAGTGGAAGATATAGGAGTTGACAAGATCCGGGGTTAAGCCCAGAGCACCCAGAGCCAGGGACAATTTTTTTGGATGGTTCAGATGTGCAGAATCTAATTTTACTGCATTGTATGACCACTGCAAACATTAATAGTAGTAGTCCTTATTAACTATTTTGTCATTCATTTCCCAAAAACAACGCACAGAGAAATAAATTATACAATTAACAATTATGCACAAATCAAAAGAAAAACACAAAATATTACACTGTTTTTATTTTGAATTACATTTCACTTAGTAACACTCAACTGAAATGTTGTCAGAAGTTTCACTTTTATTACAATTGTTATAAACTCACTTTGATTCAGTCAGCAGCTGGTTCAAGTCACTGTTCAGAAAAAGTGACTTTCACCAGATTTCTTTTTTTTTTTTTTTAAATAGATTTGAGAAAACATTCAGCCAAAAAAAAAAAAAAAAAAAAAAAAAAAAGCCACCCTAGCTCCACTCCTGCAGTACACTATGTTAAAAGTACATCTATTACTTTTGGCAAAGAAATGGATGGATCTTAGCTGTTTAAATGGCCTTAATAAATATAATACTCACAGTAGTACTCCATATGGGATTGCAGAGCAGCACCCTCTGCTGTTTGGATAACAGACTATTGCCAAGCTTTTGCCCTACCAAAATTACAAGTTGGATTTACCAAGTTTTTCCTTTGGGTCTTGATGTTGAACTGAACTGAAATGACAATTGTTTGCAAAGTCTGAGTTCAGAAGAGGAAGCCAGCCTCACTGGCTGAGGGTGGCTTTGAGTTGACAATGGGCCAGCAATGTTCCCTCAGTTATCAGTCACCTCCCAGCTGAGGCTATATTTAACAGTGTGTAGTTTGGAGATCGTAGATGGGAAAGCCGATGCTCAAGAGTCTGCCTTAGATGTTGTCACATGTCACTGTCACTGTTGGGACTCAATAGGAGTAAGTTTGGTCATCAGCAGTAATGATGATGTGAGCAGAGCATGATTGTAGTTGAAGTCAATTTGGAGTCCTTTTGTTTGACTTGGGGCCTTTCTTTGTTATCAGGCTTTTTGACTGCGTGCAGGTCTGTCCCATGCACGTGGTATGAGTGGCACGTGCAATATAGTGGCAAGTCAGTAGGACCTTTTGAGGTACCTTGTTCCCCAAACAACTAAGTTTGATAATGAAGCACTTGTGGGACAATGAGATTGACTGGTATGACCCCCAACTCCCAGAGGCCTGGTGTTCACTTGGAAGGAATAGGAGAGAGAGCTTTCAGATCTCCAGCACAAGAGGGAAGTACACATCTTCTGTGATGCCTCTGAATGGGCATAAGGCTCAGTCACCTGTCTCTGAACAGAAGATAAGAGAGGAGAAACAAATTGCATTTTTTTCCAGATACTTCCAAAGGAATCCAAGGAGGGGTTGTTCTTCCAGGAGAAGTCTGATATGATGGAAACATTCTCTTTTATTCTTTGTGTCACTGCTGATAGCAATGGAAAATTCCCAAAAGTTAAGCTTAATGTAGACTGCCTGTTCTTGTGTGGTGGTGAGAATAAATGGGTTCATCCCAAAGAACAGAATAATTTACCCTTCGTCTCTAACCAGCCATTCAGATATTAGGCAAGGATTCTATCAACCAACCAATTGTTTATTAGATATTTTTCAATGTAATTTAATATTTATATTAATAGTGGATGTTATGCTACATATGTTTTAACATCTGAACTGCAAAGGTAAAAAAGCACACACAAAAACAGTAAATCATAACAGTTAAGTCAATCCTGCTATGTCCTAAAAAATACACTTATAAACAATTAATTTGATTTGTGAATACATTTTTGAGGAAGTATCTCCGCAAAGTTTAGTTTAGTAACTTTATTGTCATTATATTGAGGGTCAGACAACAATATAACAACATTTAGATAGCACTCCCTGAGCCATAAGAACATTTAAGACAATTAAAACAACTTAAGACATAAAATAAAACATTAACAATCTATAAGAGCAACAAAGTGCAATATGCAATATAAAAGGTGCAAACAGTAGCAATTCTCATTGTAACAGTAGGCCACAATCAGTGAATGTGTGTGGGTGAGTGAGTGGGATGAGGGGATCAGGACGTGTTCATTAGTTTAACAGCTTGGAGGAAGAAGCTGTTTTTCAGTCTTGTCGTGTGTGACTGAATTGTCCTGTATCATCTGCCAGAGGGAAGTAGTTGGAAGTGGTGGTGGCCAGGAAGTGTTGGGTCACGAATGATATTTAAGGTACATGAGTCATAAGTTGGGTTGTTGGCTATACAAAATACAGGACTTTTACGTGACATCCTGCATACCACCTGCTGTTAACATATAGGCTGCTTAAATAATCGTTTGAGATTCAGACATGATAGCAGTTTTGTTTAAATATTGAAGAAATCCACACTGACTTCAAACATGAAAATTGATTGGCATACTCATGCTTTACTTGTCAGAAATGTATACTGTAGGAAAACAAATGAAAATATTGATACAGCACATTTTGCACATAGGTTTAACATAAACATTTCCTTATACTGATTTAAAACATAGCAGGGCTAATTGTATCTTCCCTGTTTCACCTACAGGGCAGTATCCATGTTTGTATTGAATATGGAGTGCAGGAGTGACATAAGTAGAGACAAAACATACATATATACAGTATGAAAAAACATGCATGATGTCAATTATTTATTTATTTTTTTTAAAGGTATTTGAGACTGCTGGGGGGCCAAATAACTCCTTTGACTTTATTAGAGGTTTGTATGTCATAATTAGTCACTTTTGTTTAGCTTTGTGAGAGTTGGAGGGACTCAACTAGATAAAGCAGAATTCAAGTCAGTGAAAGTGTTCAAATAAAAACGACAGCACACTAAACATACTGTTATGTGTTCTGGAGCAACCTATTGTAGCTATAAAAATGATTACTAAAGCGTGACTTTCTGCTGTTGCAAAATATTTTATAGAGTAGGTCAGGGTGCATGGATAGGTCAATAAAGCATGTGACTTAGTCAGAGGATGGGGAGGATGTCTCTGTCCTTTTAACCAATATCTTTGCCTAACTACAACCACAAAGTTTTAGTTGCCTAAACTTAACAACATAGTGGTGACAGATTGTGTGAGTTGTATTTGAAGATGCTGACAAGGAACCTTCAGTATTTTTATTTTGCATATTTTTCATAGATCTGAAAGCTGCACGACCTAGAGACTGAACTTTAGATTGTTATTGTGATCAGATACAATTATCTTTAATTATGTGAGTTGATAATAGTAGCTTACAGTTAGTCAAATGCAGAATACAGTGTATTACTATGTGTAATACTGTGTCTGGTGTAATATAGCTTTGGTTTCAACACAATACAAGCAGCATGTGTTCTCCGAACAGAATTAGATATCCAAGTAACACTATCCCAGATGGTGACATGTGTGCTATTGAAATGAAGGGTCCTATGAAGAAGGGTGGGTGTAAAAGTAGACAGGTGAGGGAAATGGTATATTCTCATACAACACACAACACAGCCAGGATAGGTGTTGATTTAACTTTAGGAAATGCACAGTGCACCAGAAACAAACAAACAAAACAAAACAATAATTATATTTTGACCACATGTGGAATCTCCAGACATTTTCAACACCTCGGACAGCTACACATGCTGCATTCATACTGTACCAGGTTAAATACATGCAATGTTAACTGGAAAGTGCCTTTGTAGTTAGTTGGTAAAATCAAAAACATTCTTCTCACCTCAGCTTTTTGATAGTTACATTTACAGGAGAACAAAACATTGTTTTCAGCTTGAAAATTCTGACTTGGAAATCTTGTCCTGGATTCTAATTCCAACAACAATAACTATGCTCAAATAGCCTACATAAAATATATTTAGGAAACAAATAATTTTCAGGAAACCCTAAATTACTAATAACTCAAAATAAAACCAACAACGAACAATCAATGTCTGACAAATATTAAACAGACACAATTCTTTGCAAACTGTCAATTCAATATTAATTAATTAACACAATTAATTAATCTATTTTAGCCTATATCATTTGTATAAAAGATGGAATTGGGACAAGTATTAATCTTTTTGAGCTTTGAGTAACTTGAAACAACAATGATCATCAATACTGCACTCTGAAATCGAGTGATTTTATTCTGCATGCTGTCATTTCTGTATACCTCATTTCATCTTTGTTTCAGAGTTCACTATTGACTGAAAATATTGTCATACTGTGAATCTGTAGATTCAAATGGGCCATAGTGACTGAAGCTGAGCTTGAAGCTTGAGTGCTCCCACATCATAGTAAAAGTGAATACTGACTCTTAAGCAAGTGGATCAAGGGAACTATATATTTACATATATGATTGTGTGTGTGTGTGTGTGTGTGTGTGTGTGTGTGTGTGCGTGTGTGTGTGTGTGTGTGTGTGTGTGTGTGTGCGTGTGTGTGCGTGCGTGGTTGCGTGCGTCGGCCCCACTTACGAGCCTGTATGCCTTTAAATGGCGTGTGCTGGTGCTGAGTAGGGGGCGGACCCGAGTGCTCTCTGTGTGTGTGTGTGTGTGTGTGTGTGTGTGTGTGTGTGTGTGTGTGTGTGTGTGTGTGTGTGTGTGTGTGTGTGTGTGTGTGTGTGTGTGTGTGTGTGTGTCTTGCCTGCAGCCGCTGCAAGTCGTATCAAGCCGACAGCGGCTTTTGTGCATATGATGCACCGTATTCGCCGCACCTGTGAGGGACGACAAATCCATCCCGGTACCGTCTAGTGCCCCCCGCCCCGCCGCTCAGCACCAGCACCGACAGCAGCAGAAACACAGCTGATTTTAGCGGAAACCTGGATATTAAAAACTACGGCTCTCTGGGGAATTTACAGCTGGATTTACCCTGTGGATACTGTTGGTAGTCTGTTTAACTAAGGTCAGTAGCACTGTCTTAGGTTTTACTCCAACATTTTCATGTGGCGTAAGAAAGACCCACATTTAATTTATTGGAGAGATCAAGGAGCAGATTCTGTAGGAAAAAAAGGAGACAGAAAAGTCTCGAGTTTACACCCCTGACGCACAGGTATCACGGAACTTGCCACCTTTTCAGTTTGTGCCGTGAATGTGGAGAGTCGGAGTAGGTAAGCCTCACTGAAGGAACAGCGACGTTTGTGAGAATTTAAAACGGGATTTTTTTTGCCATGTTGGCCTCGAGATTCCAGGCGGGTATAGACCTACACACGTCTTCTCCGTTTCCCCGAGGCGATGTTTAGCTACTGTATGAGCGATCAATTTTGGTTTTTATAATGTTTTGCAAATATGGTCATAGAACATTTAAGCCATGCTTGTGTGTCTAATATGAGCAGCATCAAACACGAATTAAGACAAAACCATGACCTGCAGGATTTCCTTCTCGTTTTTAGAATGATTAATTATAAATAACGTGAACGCCGGTGTCCAGTGTCCAAGCATTGTTCTCATCTGCAGGTTCATGTTAAACTGTCAAAGAAATAGCATACAGCTCGACATGCAGCACACACCCCTCTGCCCACAGCAATAGTCTTTTATAATTATATAGGTACATATTTTAATGTAATTCTATCACACAATATGACAATTTTAGACATGACCTTCTGTTAACGGAGATGAACAGCACACACCAGCAGGCTGCTCTTCATCAGCATGCAATAACCCTCACATTCCTCCTTTACCCCTCTTCCTCTCTATATCTAGATTCCAAATTCCAGCTGCTGGTTGCTGTTTATGTACACATTTCCACATGAATAGAATTGGTAGAGACTATTCCTGCATTTTACAAAAGCTATAACATTTAGCAGATTGAGGTTTAAAAAATGAAATCCGCGCGTTTTAAAATTGTCTCGAAATATAAATATAAATGAAACATCGGGTGATCATTTTGACTTGGATTAGTCTATTTCGTTTCCCTGGTGGATCAAATGGCGTCTGCAGGGACTGCAGGGAGGTTGGCTGAAATGCGACTGCTCTGCTCCCAATAAACTGCATTTCATGCTGCATATTGAGCTGACAACTTTTTTTTTCTTCATCGAGCAACGTTTGAAAATGCACAGTCTGGGCCTGTTCTGTGGATAAAATTTAAATGAGTTTACTGATAGGCCTTTTAATTTAAATATTTCAATTAGCTTTGCCTTTCCATCGTTTGTCATTGACACTGCGACGAATGCTGGATGTCCCATCTCTACCTACATCAAAGTTAGCATTTTCATCTCAGGAAAATACAAGGCCTTATGCAGTGCGCCATAGAAATCCACCAGGTTGCCTGCTTCAAAATAAATTGTGAGGTGTACAGGCCTCTTAACATCTATCTATCTGACGCCTTTTAATATCTACACACTTTTCCAGAATCATGATCAGCTGATGTAAACGGGTGCGAATGGAAGGTAAAAAAATGACAATTAGAATTTTATTCATCACTGTAGCACACATTTCGATGTGTCGGATTTGAAGACTTAATAGGATTAGATGAGTCGGTGCATTTGTGCAGAGGGAATTCCTAATCAGGCTTTTTTTTCCTAAACGGGCTTCAGAATGGGCGTGACCCAGCGAGAGAATGCGTCTCTTTTCCCTGCAAAGGGCCCAAAGCTGCTTCATCACCTTCACCTGGACTAAACAGTCAGTTCCACTATCAAAACACCAATAGCATCTAAGCAAAATCGTAGACTATGTTTCGTAAAAGAAAGAAATATGTCCTTTCGATTGGTCCAAAAAAATTGCAATGTTTTATGCTCCTTATTTATGTATTCATTATTTATTTCATTATTGCAGTATAAAATGATCGGACCAGATTAAATAGGCTTGTAAACGTGTGATTACTATTGACAGTTTTTCAGCCATGAAATTGATACATGTGGTGTTATTTTTATATACAAATGACTTAAAATGTGCATTATATCAGTGTAATGTATGCAGGGATGGTACCCTTTTTTCTGCAAAATATTGAACCTCCTTTCTACTTGGACGATTTGATTTTCCATCTCGTTGTCTTTTTCCCCTTATTTTTAAGGGTGGGGGTTGGATAGAGGCTAATTTGGCTGTCCTGCTTTTTTCCTGGTTGGCAGCCGATTAACTGCGCGGACAAATCAAGCGCAAAAGCCAAGGGCTCTCAAGGTAACACCAATCCCTCTGGGCAGGGAGAGTAAAATATTACGCAGGATTTTAGAAATGCTCTATCCTTTAATTTGATCGTGTTTCTGCGCTCTATTTCGTTTGACTTTTCGTATCTTATTTTTTGAAGGTGTGTGACTTTGCTGGGCATAATATTCTCTATGACGTATTTAAATTATCGGCCGTGTCATTCTTCTCAAAACGTATTTAAACAGAAATGAAATAGTAAGAAAATAATTTACTGTTCGTTGAAATGATTTAACATTTGTCTAGGCTTAAAATGAACAAGTATGATATAGCCTATCCATTGGGCCTATCGTTTAATCTCTGCTGATGGACTGATTAGAGTATATTCAACCAAGAAGATTAAAAAAAAAAAAAGAAGAAATATCACACGAAAAATAAATTACTCATAAAGAAAAGAAAGTCAATGCCTCAGTAAGAAAGGCAGTGTGATGTTACATAAACTGCTGCTGCTGACGGGAAAAGCGAGGTGGGTGTGTTTTTGGTTGAGTGTATGCAGATAGAAGTGTGCTTGTCCCAGTGTGTATCAGGCTTTGGTTGTTGGTTTGCATAAAAAATATTGTTTTGCCTGTGCAGTCATTTGTGCGTGTGTACAGTCATGTAGTATGTATGATTATCATTTGTGTGTGTGTGTGTGTGTGTGTGTGTGTGTGTGTGTGTGAGATGTTTCCTCAGTGCAGGACTTGCTGTACAGACTGTGATGAGGTGTAAACAAGTGTTGGAGTGTGTGTGTGTGTGTGTGTGTGTGTGTGTGTGTGTGTGTGTGTGTGTGTGTGTGTGTGTGTGTGTGTGTGTGTGTGTGCAGTATATGCCGCCGCTGATGGGGTGCTGGGTGCTCTCTAACTGGGTGATGTAATGCCGTGAAGGGTGCTGCAGCAGAACCACAGAGCCCAGAGAAGGCGTGTCCTGCCTGCAGAGTAGCTGGATAACAACATGATGCCCACGCTGCACCCGCCACCAAACAACGCCAAAATAATCCCCACCCACCCACAAACACACATCCTTCATCTCTCACTTTTCACTCATCTTATCATTTTACATTTGCCTGCCATTTATTAGTCTGTCTTTATTTCTGAAAATGTGGTGTGGGGTAGCAGAGGCTGGATACAGAAAATGAGTAAATACAAAAAAAGAGGGCAGATTTTAAAAAAAATCATTCTTAATCATTCTGTAAACAAACCAACATAATTCCCTTATTTTACTCAGGGATTTAATTGAATCAGTTGGTTGATTTAGTCGAAAACAGTGTTTCTGCAGGGTTAGAGTCCATCTGCTGAAAAATGCTGGCCTGTGAAAGCGATATGATGTGCATATATCTAACAGATTAGTAGATATATCTAAAGAAAGGATTTAATTTGTGTACATATATATGGGATTACACATTTCATGATGGAGAATGTTGTTCATATCTTCCAGCCAACCAGTGGTGGGTAAATGCTGTTCTACGTGCCTAGAAAGGTTTGTGGGTGACTTGAAGTGTGTTTGCAGCATAATGAGGAGAGAAAGGGAAGGGACGTTTTTTCATGAGACGCATGAGTGGGAGTGGATGAGGTGGAACATCCCTCCCTCAGTCTCTGTCACTCCCCCTGTGTCTATCCTTCTGCTGTCTCTCGTCCTACCCTGAACTGTCAGGTTGCATGTCCTAGTCAAATCATTTCGTATTGTACCGCTTCTGCAACGAAGACATGCAAAAGAAAAGAAAATGGCACCTCTTTGATATCTTCTGAGAAGATCTCACGCTCAACGTTATGACCCAATCAAAAAAAAAATGCAGCCTGTCCTTTTGAGATATCATCTATGAGCTGTAGAGGACATTTTGTCACTGCGTCTGGACGACGTTACTGTGTGTGTTTTTGTGTGACGAGTATGTTATGAGGGCACCTGCTATAAAATTACTGGCAAGTGTCATCCATTTAAACACGGGGGGGCCTACTTATGGGCTGCCTTTATTTGCATTTACACACACACACACACACACACACACACACACACACACACACACAAATAGGATTCACAGTGCTGATGCCTTTTGTCAGTGTGTGTATGTGGACTCGTCCCTGTGGTGTTAGTCAAAAGAGCCTTTCACCGAGAACAATGATCCATGCCGTTTAGCCTTTTAACCCCTGACGCTCCCCACACTGCAACAAAAGACGAGCACAAACACACACACGCATGTAGTGGACTGCTGAAAATGATGCTGGTGCATGTCTGAATTTGTAAACACAAATATATTTATGCTCTTAAAGCCAAACTTGAACCAATTTTACACATCAGCATTATTTCCAGGTGTTGTGAATACTATTGTATAATGTGTAAAAGGTAGTAATAAAGTGTTTTGTGGCCCCAAAAGGAGTAAAATTTGATGAACTGCCTCAAGTGATGTCAGATGTGAGTCCATCATCCAACAATGTTCTAGGAGTGCAATGCTAAATTGTTGTAGTACTCTTTTCTTTTTTCCCCCAAATATTTTTATTGTAAAAGAACATAAGATACTTCCAGTCACAGAATTATAATTTACATTTTGTTTTTGTTTTTTGTTCAATATATACATATATGTATACATACATACATACACACATACAGTATAGCGACACATATATACACAGTATACATAGTATACATACATATGAAAACTTCAAATAAAAGAGCACTCTGATTAGAGTGTGGCGTAGTACTCTTTAAAGTGTGAATGCAGCTTAGCACAAGTGCATGTCTGTGTTGTGTCACCAATCCATCTCTCCTCTTTTCATCCTCCCATATTCATCTGTCCTCTCCCAGTGTCTTCATAAGAAAACAGCTTTCATATGAGACTGTTAAACATATTGAAGTCAGCTCATCTTTAGCTTTAAGGCAGCAGGACAGACATGAGTTAAAGGTCAATACTTTAGGACTGAAGCTGCAGAGAGCTGGTATTTTGCACTACTATTCTATATTCTGATTTAAACTATTTTGATGCTCAGAAAAGCAAGAATTTATGCACAATTTATATATGTAACTATATCAAAACATTTTAAAAACAACTTATTGAATTGTGTTGTTCTCAATGGGTGACAAAATAGGAATTTTGTCTTGAATGAGCTAAGCTGTCTTTAATTTCATGAAATTACACTAAATGGTGTAACCAAAACATATTACTTAAAAAAAAAAAAACATATTTACAATTATTTTACATATTTATATTGATTACAATAATTTGACTGCAACAGCAGGGCCAGCCCTATAAACGTGAAAGTCTGTGACAGAGTGACTGAGTGATGAAGTCACACCATTGATTGGCCAAATGCGGTGTGACTAACTGACAACAATGGTCCACCAAATCCTGCCACTTCCTGTATCCAATTCAGATTAAAAGCCCCCTAATGTTTTACACACAGTCCAGTCTTTAAACTAGGTTTAGACTTAATCTTGTTTTTAACAATAGTGTCAGTTTCATTGATGAATATTAGGATCAAATATGTTTGTCAACAACATGCAATATTGTTGAAGATAAAAGACAAGACTAAAATATAGATAAAAATAAGGAAATATATTTTGCATTAATATGTAACATGTTTTTGCAACAGTGTCTATGTCAAACAAAAAAAATGAAATAAAGACTAAAACATAAAATATAGTGTAAAAAATAGTTTTAAAAAAACTTTTTTTTCTAAACTAGAATCCAAATATCAGCAGTTGTGTATGCTGTGCTGCACATGCCATATCAAGACTACACTAGCACAACACATGTCGGTGCTGCAAATGTCAGTTACATGCGAGGGGATGCTGACTGAAACTGTAGCTGGGCCACCAAACCCTGAATCACTATAATGTTGATCAAGGGATGATCAAGCATGTGATTGAATGATAATGGGCTGTAGTTTGTGTTGGTGACAGCTGCCCAGACATCTACACTGGAAAAGCTTTTATGTGGTTGAGTGGTGAGTCCTTATCATGCCATTGATAAGGTACCATATAAAATTATTGGGAGGAATTTTTTTTTTTCTTCTTCTTTCACACATTCGAAATAAAATAATCTAATCTAATATTTGTTTGTAAAAATGTGATATTCAGATTTTAATATATTTCTTATTTAGTTCAAAAATATAATAGTTTGTTTATAAAATGCAGCCCTACCTATCTGATGGTCATTGGCTTTTATTATAACATTGTCAAAGGGACATCTTTTATTGACATATGCTGCTATGTAACGCTTATTAGTACAAACAACAGTTTGAGTAAAATCCTGTATGAGAGATTAAGTTTAAAACGTTGCTTGTGGTTTTGATTGCTTATGTCTTTTAATGTTTCGGCAGACATTATTAGCCCCATTTTTTCACATTCACATTTTGACAAACGTGAAGAACCAGCATTGCTACCTACTGAACTAAATTTCAGCATGTGTCACCTCAGTGATGATGATGTTGCTGGCGAGTTCTTAAACTGATGTAAAACTGTCACTATAGGTGTCAGCTGTCTGAAAAGTAAAGGCCTGTTGGCAAAGTGATATTACCATTACAGACAGCCTCCTCACTTACTCATAGCCCTATTTCCATACAATGATATCCATGCAGAGCCAGTCTGCCAGCAACTGAGATTAAATCTTGCAATATTTTTCTATACACTGGACACACCACAGTGAGACCCTATCATCTGCAGGTCTTCATCTTATGTCTCACTCTGGCCATATCTCTAAATACCTAAAAAGCCCAGCTACTGACACAGCTTGGTTTTGGAAGGAGATTGTTTCTGGGTTTCATTCAAAGAATGAGGGAGCTGTGTTTTTTAAGAGCTAATACTAATCTGAAAAAGCCTTACTTGCATCTCTGTCATGGGATCTTCTCATACTGTAGTTGGTCCTCTCCCATCCTGTTGTTACTACATGCCCACATCCTGACATTGTCATTGCTGTATGTCACTGAGCTAATGTATGGTTCGTCACTGGTGTACAGCTTGATGTCAACCAGCTGATGGTAGTTTAGTGCAAACCAGAGGGGACTTAAAGTGCTACAATGTCTTTATCAAACAGTAAAATCTCCATGAAGACATTATACTGACTTCCTGAACTGAGCGTCCTGCACTTATTAAGCAACATTAATTGTTAGGCAGGCTAACAATTAATGTTATGTGGTGATCCTACTGTATCTGACTAGGATCACCACATTCATTGCAAGCAAAGCAATGTGAGGAAATTGACTTAAACCTGGCAAGAGTTCAAGGATGTCCCAAGACAATCCACAGAATCAGAATCAGTGTCGATTCAGGCAGTTATTGACAGTTCAGTATTGACTAAAGCTTGATCCATGGCTACGGTTTTTACTTGAGTTGAGTAGTCTTTCTTAATTCATTTCTGTTTAGCTCTCAAATGGATCTACATTTACCAATTTTACTGTAACAGCTTCATTCAACAGGAATAAATCAAATAAAAAATACTAGATACTTAATAGATAATAAATTAATTGGGACTGGGACCAACAATCTGTGCAGCTGTGCTGTTTGATTGGCTATAGATCTGTGACGATGGGGAAACATTTGACATTTAGAGTCACTAACCAACTGGGTACATACCTCATACTTTTTTTACTACATACTTCTATTTTTTTTGCATTGTATGAATATTTTTCTATATAAAGGATATTGAATTCAAATGTACTTGTGTTTCTGTGTGCCCCTCTCAGTATTCAGCAGGCCTCAGCAGAAAGCTGTCTCTCCAGGCTGGTCATCAGATAAAGGCATTCAGCCTGGCTGACTGATAGTCATGCATGCTGCCATGAGAATAATGAGACTAATTTACCCACCAGATGACCGATAACTCCAAACAACCTTTACGGAGGAGGGAAAATGCAGCAATATCACACACACTTTTAATTAAGATCTATGACTTCCAGCAGTACAGTACACCTTAGCTGCGAACAATCCACATAAATAGCATCAAACTCTTTCTTTTTCTTCTTTCTGAGAAACTGTATGGCCACTATATGATACAAAATCCTACATGTTATTTACATGAATTGTACCATGGCCATCTGGTCATTTGGGGTTGTTAGTTACCTTACATTTTACATTGGTGGTTCTTTTGTTTAGGTAAAAGCAAACATTTTTTGACTCAGTGCCCATTTTCTGGCACAACATTTAATTTTTTAATTTACTTTTTGTAAACTATGGATGCATCACCACATAAGTAACAAGTTGCTGATGTAATGTCATACTATTAATTTGTTTTGATGTGTATTAATGCAGTGTATTTGATAAGATCACCATAATTATTTAAAATCTTAATCCCAAAAGTAACCGGAAAGGGTTTAGGGTTAGGGTTACACATGTTTAGTTTTCAGTGGCCCTTCTTTACTTGGCAACTACCATGGAGTTTAGATAAAGCACCCTGTGATGTGTGTTGTTGTGGTGCTGATGGAATCAGACTAACCCCTGCCTCTCTGTTTTTGACAGTGATGGAACTGAGAAGGCCAGCAGATCCCTTGTCAGCTTCATTTCCCAGTGGACAACATGAAAGAGGAAATTCTGCTTGCCCTGATAGCTAAAGGAGTCCATCCTATCCTGACCTTGCACCATGAGTCTTGATAGCATCTGTTTTGAAGTGTAAAAAACAGTTAAAACATCCCCTTCTCCTCCTTTTTCCCTCCGTTGCTCCTCTCTTTAAGCCTCAGGAGAAAAAAAGACCACTGCCCTGCAGTTAATGGACAATTTACCAATGTGATTGGCCTTAAGACTGTTAACCACAACGACTGTTCTCCAGCTCCTGCTCATGTCCCTTTAGAAAAAGATTTTTATAAGAAGTATTTATTTGAATATATCTCTGCACATATTGTGGATAAAATTGTGGATCCCAGAAATCTATTCAAAATATCTGAACATTTTAACCAGAATTCCACTCAACACATCTTGTTGGATTAATATATATTTTACAACTATGGATCTTGTAAGTTTTTCTGTCAGGCTGCAGGTGTTCCTTAGCACATGTATGGGACTGGAATTTTTAGGCACACCAGGTCAGTGGGCACGCTACCACCGATGGGATGCCAGCACCCGCGGTGATCTCAGCTTCCAGCTCAAGACAGATGCTTCAGAGGCGCTGCTGCTGTACTTTGATGATGGAGGTTACTGTGACTTTCTGCAGCTGTCGGTGGTGGAGGGCCGACTCCAGCTGCGTTTCAGCATCGACTGTGCTGAGGCCACAGTTGTGTCTGAAAGACGAGTGGATGATAGCAGCTGGCACTTTGCTACACTGAGCAGGTATAACCTGCGCACAGTGCTGGGACTGGACGGCCAGGCCAAAGCAGATGAGGTGCGGCCTCAGCGTCAGTTCATGAAAATAGTCAGCGATCTCTTCCTGGGTGCAGTGCCTCAGGACATCCACAACAGTGCGCTGACTCTTCCCACAGTGCAAAACATGCAGCCTTTCAAGGGCACAATTACAGACCTCAAATATGGCAACTCGCAACCCCTGTTCCTGGGAAGCCTTAAGGTGCCGCTGGAGTCAGAAGGGTGGTGCACCGTGAACCCGTGTGAGAATGGCGGTACATGCTCAGTGGTGGATGGAGAGCCTGTCTGTGACTGCTCCAAAACAGAATACAAGGGACGCTTCTGCAATGAAGGTAACAAACAGTCTCTGACACTGCTATAGCTATGAGGCCAATATGGCAAAATGATACAGAAAAAGGCATATTTAATGTTTTTGTTTTTTGTTTTCCTTGTGCAATGATATTGCTGATTTAACAGATCCAGTGTGAGTCTATTTGTCTTGTCACCTTGCAGGAATTTTATGACCAGCATCATGACCTTTTAAAGTTACAGTGTTTTATTCACATATCTTTCCTTTTGTTCCTACACTTTGTGTGTGTGTGTGTGTGTGTGTGTGTGTGTGTGTGTGTGTGTGTGTGTGTGTGTGTGTGTGTGTGTGTGTGTGTGTGTGTGTGTGTGTGTGTGTGTGTGTGTGTGTGTGTGTTTCATAGCACTTCCTTTGCACAGAGATTTTTGCCAGAGCTGTCTCAATCGCAGATTGTGCCCAGACCAAAATTAATTTCTGTTAAAAGAAAGCCCTTTACCCCCATTCAACACTCACTTGCTTTATGTAAAAACTAGGATTTCCTGTGATTTGATTAATCCTGCCGCAGAACATTCAGTGATAATGTTTTGTTATGGTAATTGGTGAACACGCAGTCAAGCACATGAAATGGATCCAGTTTTCTGTTTTTCTGAGTTCTAAAAAGACTCTTGTGATGCAGTTGTTTACAATCAATGTATATTCTTAAGGATTTCCAAACTAGCAGTTTATAATCTGACCCCTTACCAATCAATACCACTTAGATCAGACACTAGCCGGACTTTGATTATTTCAGATCAAAAGTAATTTGTTTTAGAATATTTGTCTCTTTTTTTTCTCCATGTGTGACTCTCGAGCTCTCTTCTTAACCTATTACAAATATAGAATTTACATCCCATTTGGACTGATGCCAAATCCCCAGCACACACACAAAAGGCCAGGGAATCTGGAATTTTAAGATTAGGTTTTTTTTTTTATCTATCTCTGCCAGTGTTTGAAATAAAAGAAAGGGTGGGGGAGGAATTGGGGCTTTTCCTCCTCTCCGTGTCTTGGAGGTGCCTGAGCTGCTTTGCTCTCGCTCAGCTGATTGAATTGGTGGCATTTGACAGAGCTCAGAGAGAATAAATGTTTATGTGTCAATTCCTCTCTTTTAGTCGTCTTCCAGCACAGAATACAGTACAGTACATGAGAAAAACAGGATGACTAGTGGGTGTGTTAAATATTAAACATAATGTGTGAGCTCACCCAGTGCATTGTCACAACGTCAGGCAAGTGGAGCTGCAGCTGCTGACTGACACTGAGAGGAGGAGCCCCACTTCCTTTGTACTGACCTCTTTGCTCTGAGCACCAGTCAAATATATAAGAGAGTTCTGTTTCTTCTTATCATAGCATTACATGGTCTGGAATCTGACTACTTTTACCCCAGTTAACCTGACCTCTCAGGGCCTCTAATGTTCAAGGTTGATTATGTATTAGAATAGTTTAGCCAGTCTTTGAGTCTGTAGAGTGTAGGCTGTATTACACTGTTTGATGTCTCTCACTGATTCTTTGTTTATTTTTATGCTTTTTATTGTACATCATACGTTTTATTTACAGTATTTTTGTGTTAATGTCTCTAAATCCTTGTAATTTCTGTAGCAATTGATCTCTGAAAAGTTCAAGGACTCTAGTTTCACTGTGGTAAAGTAGCAGTAAGAGCTGTTAAAACACCAGCACTGTGTGCTAGTTCACACCGCAAACTAGATGTATTGATCTGGATGGGTCATGAATATTCTACCTACTTTTCTCTGTTATCTGGAAAGCCTCTCAGTAGGAGGCACATATCAGTATCACCAGAGGCGTGGTGATTCAGTCTTGGGTCAGGTACCCAAATGAACAATGAAACAGTTCTTGACGTAATCATTACTCCTGTTCATACTAACCAGCAGATAATCCTCCAAATGCGCTTTCAGTGAAGCCCTCAAAGTTAATCGGAAGCTGCCGTGAGGCTTCAGTTGTCAACATTAGTCAAAGTAAGTGGATCTTCCAAAGTTGAAGTGTTTTTCACACAAAAATTCCCTCTATGTAATCTCCTGAACAGTGTGTTTCTGGTGAATGGCAGTGAGAGGACTGATAAAAAGGGTGACATTTGCAGTAAAATGGTGATAAATTTGGAAGATTATACTAATTTGGACGACTGAGGCCTCATATAAGTTTCTGAAAAATCTTTAAGATACATTATATATACATCACTTGCAAGCACATACAAATGTATATTTTAATGGGTAGTATGAACAGGAGTAATGAAAGCCTTCAATGTTGATATGTGCAGCTGACAATTACTTTAAGACAGATTTTAAAAAATTGTGATCCAATTCTTAAATTCTATTTTTGCAATAATTGTAATAGCTTTAATAATATAGTAATATACAACACAACCCCCTGTTTCCTCCAGTAGCAGATATCTGAGCCACTCAGTTGTGGCTGTGGAAGTCACATTAAATTGTTGCCAATGGTTGTGTTACCTACAGTGTGAGGTATGAAAAAGTAATCTTACTTAAATCTCATGCCATACTGTATGACCTGAGACTTGTAAATACCTTAGAGCTACATCGTTTCCCTATTGAATCAGTGGTTTTAACTATAACTCACATGTAATTAACATTAGTGTTAAATTGTTATCCTCAATAATTTTTTTGTTAAAACAAATTAGCAGAATTGAAATGTGTCAACAGGGGATGGACGGAAGCTTTTTAAGAGTCAAGAGCTAAATAGTTTGAGTAAAAACTGTAACTACATGTTTGTGCTTTCTTTACTAAACATTAACTAATCAACTTTGCTAAGAGAAAGCTAAAACTGAATGTACAGTATATTAAAACTTTAAATGTGGGTAAAGTCACAAGGCTTACAAAAAATATTAAAGAAATAATATGAATACTTTAAACATTAGAATGATGTTACAAATGAGGCTAGAACACTGTTCTTTAATTTAATGATTTAACTTTTCAAATACACAAACATTATTTAGATAAACTGACCACATATTGGCAATATATAAGGTTACTTTCCTTCCTGAACAAATATTAAAACTTAATAAAAGTGCTGCAGGTGCACTACACTTCCTGCTCTGGGGAGAAAAGCTGGTCTGTTGTGCCGGCTCTCAGTCTATACACGTATACTGTGCCCACTAATTCATTACAATGTGGGAACGAATTACATCTTGTGCGTTTATATTAATCATAACATGAGAACAAATTATATTTTGTATCCATAAATTAACCAAACCGTTACAGGTAACAGGTATAACAACACAGGACGGCCAGCAATTAGCTGGTTAGCATGCTAACTTCAGTAGAAAATAATAATAATAATAATCAAGGTCATGTCTTCACATTCTTGTGATAATTTTAATGTGTTAAGTGAACTAGTAATATTTTAAACTAAATGTATACACATTGTTCCTTTTGAAACTGTCATGAGGTTTATATGGTGGCCCTGAAGGGCAAACGACAACAACAAAAAGAAAAACACAACGATATTAACAACGATAGTCCTTTTTGTCTTTGTGTTTTTGTTAATGTCATTGTGTTTTTCTTTTTGTTGTTGTCGTTTGCTCTTCAGCGCCACCCTAGGTTCATGATATATAGTCCATCCTCACAAGGAGAACAACAGTATAGGTCTATATTCAGCTCTCAAAAATGACCTGTAGTTAGGTTTACACCATCTTGTGGCCATAGTAATTATGACCCAGGAAAGATTGCATTAATATGAATTAATTAATACTAAAGAGACTTTTCTTGTTTGGAGGACGTGAGTTGGGTTACATAGTTAGTTAGGCTGCAAAAAGTCAGGACATGTTTTTAAAGAACGTAATTACATTAAGGTTTTGTTTACTGTTGCCATGACAATGGAGGTCATTAAGGAAGTACTAACTAACTATTATGTGATGATTTTGACCCAAACCATGATCTTTCCCGAACCAAAAGGTTTTTCTGCTTAAACCTAACCAGACCTTAACCACAGCATTGTCACATCATAAAGTTTTTTTTTTTTTTTTTTAACAGTTATTTTCTTATGTTTTTGGAAATTGGTGTTTTCCACTCCCGTTTTGTAAAATGGCATATTGGGCTGCTATGGATTGCTATAAAAATGCTACTATGTGTCATTCTGGATTGCAGATACAATTGACCTGGGTGATTGTTTAAATATGAGTATGTATTGTGTTATCCACAGCTCACATTGATCCTAAAAGGGCAACCCACACCTTCTCAGTCACTTTACTGATGGCTTTGCACGTACTACTATTGGTCTTCCTGCCAACACACACTGCTGTCCCATACAGCTGTGAAACTAAAGACCTAAAAGTCTAAAATTAGGATAGCTTTCCCTAGAGGTTACAGTGTTCATTACAATCCACATTAGGATAGTGTTTCACAAAGCAACTTGCTGATGATTTCTCTTTGCTTAGTCTTACCAATAGTAGGGTTAAAAATGTGAATCTATCCAGAGGGAGGCGCTAAACAAAAGACCATCATGATCATTGAAATCCCACAACAGACATAGCATGCACACTTCTGATCTGTATTTATATTATGGGGCTCACTTGAAATGTCTTTGTATGATTTACTGTTCAAGGAGTTGTTTATTTATCTTACACTAGCCCACTATGTTCCACTGATCCATTATAAAATGCTGCAGGAGATCAGTGTCAAAGGGAAATGTTCCTTATCTGGGGACCATAAATATCCACAGCAAATATATAATAAAATTAAGCAAATTCAAAAAATATGGTAGATTTGGTTTATTTAATACATTTGACCATGGCCTGTATCATGAGGGCTATATTTACAACCATAACACTATGTTACAGAGAAGTTTTGTAAAAAAAAATATTTTTAGCAAATGATAGCATATTTAGATACTCCAGCTCGTACGGGTATTACTATATATCCCCCCTCTCCTTCTCCTGACTACCTAAAGCCCAAATACACCACCTCACCACCTCCAGTCATTCAGATGCGTTACTGAGTAAGGTATTAATATGAGGTGTGACCGTTGTCACGGCTGCTTTTCCCAGTGTTGATTTACAGCCTCCATGTTGGGACTTGTACCCATTTTTGATTTATGTGTGGCTCTCCCTCTTGCTGGTCTGACTGGCTATCTTCTGCTAGGCACTGATAAGTAAGTGGAAGCAGAGAGCTAAAGCAGTCCTTAGGGAATTTGTATTGTTGATTGTAAAGGGATAAATAATTTGCTTAATGAGGCTAGCTGAGGTGGATTAGTGGACTGCTTGCTTTTTTAATACATCAGGGAGAGAATATGACATGACTGAATCAGGTTTCAACAAAACAACATAAACCTATTACAATGTTTTATACAGGATGCATAATGTCAAAGTAATGGGTTCCAAGATACTGAGAATCCAACATCTGACACATGTGTTTATATATTTGGGGATAAACATGGGTTGATATCCCCAGATTATGAATGAATGACAAAAATGTATATACTATGTGATCTGTAAAGATAAACTGGATATCCCACAGTGTCCACATCACTCTGTTACCTAGTGCACTATATTAAATTGGCGCTATTTTATTTGAGCATCTGTAAGAATGTATGCCCTATCTACCAGGTCATGTTATAGCCTGATATACTTAAGGGGACTGGTAGAGATAATAGGGGGGCTGTGCTTTTAGTAATCCATGCCATCTGGATTTCTAAGGGTCCATGCATCAAACTAGAGGAAGTTATGATGGTTGACTGGTTATTACAAAGGGTTTTTGTTTGGAAGATTGGGATTCGATACCCATCTGATGCTAAATTAAAGCTGATATTGACTTTTGATATAAACACTACACAGTGTTTATATGTTCATATAAGACTGTATGGGTGCCTAGTAATAGTTAAAAATGGGGTACAATATTATAAATAATATAAAACCTTGAAGTGCCATTTCCTGCAAAATAGAGCCTTCAATCATGACTAAAGCTGCTCTTTCACTATAAAGCTCAGTTTATATTGCACTCTATGTTACAATTTTCATTGTATTCTTGGCTTTCAGCAGTGAGTAACAGATACCATTAATTGCAACGGTACATGTATTTTTGTTATTAACCAAGGAGTTTTCTTGCCCAATCCTAACCAAACCATAGCTAGAAACTGAAAAAAAATCATCATCATCAGAAAAAACAATAAGTCAAAGTCTAAAAATCTAAAGTTTTCTTAGCATCATATGGATTTCGAATTGAAAGTCCAGCATATTAAACATTCAACCACCCACAACATCTTCCATGACTAGTGTAATGGCCAAAAAACCTCCAGATGTGTGCAGTCACAAAAGATCCAGTGAGCAGTGTTGTTCTCAGATGAAAGGAATTTATTGTCAAAACATGTAAAACGAAGAATTAAAGCAAAATACGATGCTTATTTTGAGTCCATTGATCTGATGATGCAGCGGTCAATGACAGTATCGCTGCTTCCGGCTGCCAATCCCATGTCTATTCTCAAACTTCAAAACATAAAGGCCAAATAAAAGCCCTGCAGGGGGTCATCAAGATGGCACAAAAAATCATTGGCTGCCCCCTGCCCTCCCTGGAGGACATTGCAGAGTCTCGGGGGCTAAACAGGGCAAGGAAGATCCTGTCTGACCCATCTCACCCCGGCCAAGGCCTCTTCAAACTTCTGCCCTCTGGCAGAAGATACAGGGTCCTGAAGATCCTGTATCAGTCAAAAACACTTTCTATGCCTGGGCCATCAGTCTCCTGAATAGTTAACCATGTTAACAAATCATGTGCACGGTTTAGAAATCTGTTCCCTCTGATTTACACATTGATTTCTTTTTTGTAAACCTACGGATGAAATGTGAAGTTTAGTTTAACAGCAAATTGAAACAGATCAGAAAAGAGAAGCTTCTTATTAAAATATGATTTATTTTATTAAAAAAAATAAAGGCCTGTTTCTTATATAAGCCAATTTCAACTTAAGGCCAGGTTCTCGCTGCAGTTAAAGGTAAATGAAGGCACCAGATACCATTTTAGCACTTGTTTTATGCACCCAGACTCCAAGCTCTTCTCTCAGTGTCTCCCACACATTTCCCTCAAAATCATGGGGTGGAAATTCTACCAATGCTTGCAGTTCTTTACTAATAAACCTGTTACCATTAATTTGTGTCCATTCTAAAACAGAATTGCACCTCCAAAACTCCAGTACATGTAGAGAAAAGTGCTGTGCATGCGACTGTGTGTTTGCCAGCTTATTGATTTCTGATAAAGACCAGTGCAAACAAGATGGTGAACTCTTACTCTCTTTAATTAATGATTAATTAATGAAGTCAGAGGGAGCGAGTGAGTTCATTGAGAATAAGTACAATTGATGATGTAAGAGAGGGTCAGTGATAAAGCTCCAGATTAGGTTCCTGATATATGCTTTTGATACATTGAATTGATAGATTATTTAAACCAAATTTCTCAAATAATAAATATAAGAAGGCCCAGGTGACGCTATCGAAAGCCTTCTCTGTGTCAAGGCTGATCAAAATAGCATTCTTGTTGTTTTTTTGTACTGTATATGTTCAACTATATGGAGAGTTCTTCTGATACTGTCTGGAGTCTGACGCCCTTTAATAAACCTAGTTTGGTTCTCATCAATTATATCAGATATAAAAGATTCAAATCGTTTACACATTATTGAGGTATATAGCTTATAATCAACATTTAAAACTGAGATTGGTCTAAAGTTACTGCATTGTTCTATATCTTTGTTTTCAAAACTCCAAATCAAAAGTATTGAATGTCTTTGGTTGACTTTAGCTAAAAAGCTTGCGGAATACAAAAAAAATAACTAAGAGGTTACAGCTGATCGATCAAAAGGTAAAGCAAAAATAGAGGAATAGTTGGGAAGTTAAGGTAAGGAAAGTAAAGCTGAGGAAAAAACAAGACAAGAACTCTAGGACTTTATACATCTTTACTTTATTTCATTCATATGTGATGAGGTAATGCATCTTGATCTTAACAGTAGGTGTTCTGACATTGGTAATATTTAAAGGTTTGTTCCTTGAGACTTTATTATTGTAACATCATGATCAACCTGAGAATTGTTTTAAACACACGCTTTTAATTAGAGTCAGAAAAACACTTCTATGTAGTTTCATTTGAAATGCAGCTTAATTCTAAAAGAGTGACAGTCAAAAAAAGGGGGGGGGGGGTTGTCAAGAAATTCAAAGTTATAGGTATAGGTATTAGTAAAAAGAAAGAGACATTGTTGTAATGCTACTATACAGTATATGAATAAACAGTGTGGAATAGGAATCTTCTTGAAAATGTACATAGAAAATATGTACGTAAAAGTCATTATTAACCCCATGAACTAAAGTCATTATTAACCCAGCAGATCTGTTGTGTAGGAACTAGAAAATACAACCTCTTTCAATCTGCAGCTCCCTCTCTAACAAATCTCAGCACTGCACTGTCGTCATGCAGCTGACAATTTACCAACTACATGCCATTGACACCCCAATGTGAGCAGATGGCATCAGTGGCCCTCCCTGACTGTTTCCCCAGCCACCCGTATGTTCACATACATGTGAAACATCTTAGGAAAATTGGTCAGTGAGGAGTATATGACTGTTACAATGATGATAATCAAAACAATAAGAATCAAATGACTCAGTAATGAGCACAAGATCTTGACTTCCATGTACTAGTTTACCTTCCATGGACTGTAGAAAACAATCCGTTGATACTGTGATAAAAGAAATGAAAATGTGATCACTAGATTCTCCCACTTTATCCAACACGTAAATCACCCTAGTAGTAATCCACTTTGAGGTCTAATCCTCTGCTATCCTTGCCTCACCTTTTTGGTATTGAATTAAAAGAAAGAGTCATACTCCTGCCTAAATGATGTGTCCACTGATGAATAAATACATTTGTAAAAACACTGGTGTGTCACTCCAAAGAATGGTGATCAGTTTTTTAGGATTTTTCTGGAAGGGATTTCTAAGGAGATCTGGAGGAAATAGATTTGTTACATTCATAAGACGAAAAATCTTTTAGAACTCCCTGATGATTCAGTAATTACACTGAGTTAAATTCTGGCAAGCCTGCCACTGGAAATTGTACCTCCTGAGTGTTTTATTGGTTTGTTGACTGGTACCTTATTAAATATGTATGTGTGGGTGCATGCCTCTGATCTCTCTAATTTCTCTCTCTGTTGGCACACACACACACACACACACACACACACACACACACACACACACACACACACACACACACACACTAAAGCCTGCCTGATGACAGAAACGGACACAATACACAGGGAGAAAATTGTCAAAGGAAATAGGTCAAGATAGAGAACAAAATAATGACAAAGCAGTGCAGGAGGGAGGGTGAGTGAATACAGATGATCATCAGGACAGAGAGAGAAGGTTGGGTGTGATTGAGGTTTGAATGATGGATGAATCTGAGAGTCATCTGTTCTCTGTTTTCTAACTATTGTTACATCTTTCATTCTAATCTGACTGGAAGTATCCATTCTTCAGGAAATGAATCCAATCATTCCATTTAGAACATGTAGCATGTCATCAATAGAAGAATGATAACATTGGTCACTTAAAGGATTTGGCTGGTGATTAGTTTTATTATTGTTAATACAAAAGTATTGTGTGTGTGTGTGTGTGTGTGTATACAAAGATTGATATATCATATCCTGCTGTGCTGTAGACCTCTGTTGTTGTCCAAAAAGTTGTTGACTATGACTTTGTAGTGAAAAATTGAAATCACAGGCAAATCCAACTTGCGTGAATTTCATCACAGCAACTCATAATGTGAGTCAGTAGTGTGTTTGGCACCCTTGTGCCTGTATGCATTCAATGTCTTGGCATGCTCCTGATGAGTCAGCAGATGGTGTCCTGGGGGATCTCCTCCCAGATCTAGATCAGGGCATCAGTGACCTCCTGAAAAGCCTATGGTGGTACTTGGTGGCATTGGATCAACATACATAACGTCCCATAGGTGCTCAATTGGATTTAGGCTAGGGGAATGTGAGGGTCAGTCAATGGCATCAATGCCTTCGTCATCCAGGAGCTGCCTACACACTCTGGCCACATAAGACCAGGCATTGTCCTGCACCAGGAGGAACCCAGGGCCCACTGACAATTGCTCATGTCACATTCACACACAATCTACAATGGGTCTCCATGGAGACCCAGGGAGAAGGAGCACAAGATCTCGATTCCACTCTACTGAATTTCTGAATCAGGCACAATAGTAGGAACATTTTCAGGTGCACCTGTATGGTAATGCTGTATGGTATCTGGAATAATCACAATAACAGACCAAATAAACTCTGTTTGCCCCAAAAAACATGGTCACAAACCGCCATTGTAGCTCAAACATTGTGATGAATTAACAGATTTACATCTTTAGTTATGTCTATAATTTATAATGCTCAGAAGTGCGTGAAGTAAAAAAAGACCTCTGACTGTAACAGAAATTACCTGGATGTTTTGGGTCCAGAGTGTGTGCACTAGAGACATTTGCTGGCCTAGCCGTCTGGCATCTGGGTGACACTCTGCTCACTTGAATTGGCATAAAATAATTGAATCATGTTGCTCTTCCAGATTGATCAAAGGGGGGTTGTAAAGCTCAACAAAAAGTATTCACCATTTTATTGCAGGTCTTTTTCCAATGATTGTGTTGAGGGAAAAGCTTTTGGGCCTGAAGTACCCAGAAGTTGTAATTAAATGGTTTGGCCACCATTGGCGCTTTTCCGTTATACAGTTCTAGCACTGCTCGACTCGACTCGACTCTACTGGTACCAGGTACGTCATTTTCCATTACTTCATAGTACCTCCTCAACATGGGCGGGGTCATTATAGCATGTCTGCCACCACACACAGGAACGTCTGCACCACGGTGTAGTTTTGCGCATTGGAGCCATGTTAACTCGCGTGAAACTCGCTGTAACTAACTCGCGTGAAACTCGCTGTAACTATTGTTGCTGGTATTTAAAAATGGCGGGTTTTGATTCCAGTGGCGACACTTTCTGACCAATCAGTGGCCGGTAGTCTGTTGACGTCACATTTTAGTATCATTTCGGCTCGCTAGAGCAGGTACTAAAAAAGGACCAGGTACCAGGTACTATCCCTAATGGAAAATCAAAACTGAGTCGAGTCGAGCCGAGTAGTGCTAAAACTGTATAATGGAAAAGCCCCATATGTCAAATTGGCTTCACAGCCCAGTGCTCTTCCTGGGGGCTGTTTCATAATAAAGAGATGTCTATAAAACTGTTGACAGGATACCTCCAACCACAAATAAAGTCAAATATGACTCTTTCTATTATGAATTTTCAATCCACTGAGCTTTGTATACTTGTAAAACTTTTCTTAAGACTAGAACATTTTAAAAACTGTGACGTCATCATAATGTGAAGAGGGAACTTGCAGACACATGTGATTACATAGTTTGGCCACTATGTCAAATTATTTTCACAACCCATCACACGTAGTTGTCCATTTTCCCTCATTTACCGGGCTAATGCTTCCACCTTGAGGAAAATTTAGTGCACAATCATATCCATGTTCAAATCACCCTTGTAAAGAAAGAAAATAAACATATTACCTAAAATGTTGAAATATTCCATTAAGTTTTGACAAAATAATAATACAAAAATATGTACAGAGGCAAATTCTTCTGCCACTAAAAGTGATGGACACACACAGTACCAAACCAAAATTCCATAAAATGTAATCATCAAAAAGTTTTTAGCAGTTTCTATGTTATGATTTTCAGTGTGAGTGTGTAGAAATTAAAAAAAACCAAGAATCAGCAAAAAACAAAACACTACTCACCTACTGCATCAGTTATGGGGCTACTGTAATAAAGACTTATTTTCTTTCACATACTTTCGGATTATGTGACTATGGTGAATAATTGAAATGGATGGGACAAAAGGTCTGAGGCATGTAATCTTATGATATAACCGTATGACAGGATGTTCAATGTCACAAAAAGACAAGTTTGTTTGAGGAAACTTCACACAATCATTCATGTCATGTTCTTTATCTCCCACACACACACACACATATACGTGTGTGTGCATGTTGGGCTAATCTTGCCAAAGCCTCGATTCCATTGTGTCCTTTCTGAACCATCTGATTTATTTGAGATTTTCATAGCATTGAACTCTACACTCAAACACCAACAGAAGAGGAACACACTTGACAAAAGGAGATTAGAACAGATTAAGTGTGCATGTACACACACACACACACACACACAACCTTGCTCCCCCAGATGACCATTTGACTAATTCATTCCATGTTGGAGCATTGCTGATGCACATCTGATTGACTTCCATTTGCTTGCATTCACATTAACAGCCATACATGCCCAAATAGTGAGAGCTAAGAATGTTTAATGCATCTCAAGTCAATAACCTTGTACTTAATTTTCCAGCTACTTCATTTATGTGAGTGGCCTAACTAAATAAGGCCAAATATAATCAAAAAGGAGCAATGAGCAAATAACAGCTAGTATTTGTCATTAATATGTATTTCTTTTCAACTCTACCGTTTATTTTATTTTTTTCTGGCCATTGTCTGTGTCTTCATAATTAAACAACAGCACCAGCCAACATTGATCAAATTAGATAATGTGTCTGCACTGAGAGACAAAGGAAAGAGAAAGGAAAGATAACAGAAAAAGTGAGTTTGTGTTACTGGTGTGTCTGTATGGATGGAAGAGATTCCCTTTTTCTTCATGCTGGATATTTGCTTTTCACATCCTCTAATAAGACTCAATGATGATAATGGACAAAATGTTGCTTCTTTAACTAATGCACTTACTGCATTGCAAAGAACATGCACATGGCTGTGCTCACTGCCAAGCCTGTGTATGGGTAAGAGGTGTGTCATCATTTGCATGACAGATAACATGCAAGTAATAAGAGTGTTTCTAATGCTGGGTTTGTTTACTTGTTTTCTCTGTCTCCTTTTCCAGAACACAACAGCAAAATACCAGGTGAGTTTGAATGAAAAAAGTAAAAGGTAAAAATGTAAATATATGAGAAAATATTTATATAGCTGCAGATTTCCTGACAGGCTAGGGATATACAACGTGTGGTATGGATCCCAATGTGAAACTACTGGTGAAATATAGCAGCTTAAAGGTAGATTTAGTGGTACTCATGACCTCACAGCATAAACTCACTGTGTTCAAAACTTGGTAAGAACATATTAAGATGTAATGAGCAAATAGGAGTACCAGCCACAAAATATCCTGCCACCAAGTGGTTAAGGCAGCTAGTATAGAATATAAAACTCTAAATAAATAATTTAATGCAGGATATCATACCAGAAATTATTGGCCATTGGGGGGGTTTGTCATTTTACTAGAACTTATCTTTCAAGACACATTACCAATACAACAATGTTAGTGAATGTGAGACTCTACTATTAAACTTGAGGTGGGGGTGAGGCTTAAAGTGTTTTACTTCTTCTTTACATTTCTTATGACAAAGCCTCCTGCTCAGCCTCAGGAAGCTTTGTGTTACGTGTCAGTGTGATCTGATGTCATGCTTTCCTTCTTGGGAAAAATATGTCATCACAATACCAAGGAGTATTGGAAAATAAGTGTTCTTTTTCCCTTCCCTCTCTTTTCTTTTCCGCTATCTTCTCAAGGCCTTGCACATATGATGGCAGAACAAGGTATGCCTTTACTTTACCTCTTCTCTATCACGTCTTTGTTTTGTCTGTGATTCTAGTGTGGAGGTGCACATTTTGGTGTTGGTGTGGAATATATGGATGTGCATGGTTCCACATACATCATGACATACAGTGTGAATTTATTATTTTACTGTACTACCCTATAAAGCCAAAGCCAAACATATTTTGCTGTAAAAATGTTCTTTCCAAGGAGACAGCATGTAAATAATAATAATAATAATAATAATAATAATAATAATAATAATAATAATAATAATAATAATAATAATAATAATAATAATAATAATAATAATAATAGCAAAATTGATCTAAAAACCAAGTAAAGTGACAAGTCTTACAGGCCAAATTTGACAACTATGCCACCTCAGCACTCTGTGTCAATGAATACACTCATTACATACACTACAGATTTACAGATTTCAGAAGAGTACAGATTTCAATTATCTTAAATTCTCAGCCTCAAACCAAGAAGGTTCCCCAACAGAAGTACACAAATGGAGAGACATTCATTTTTAATAAATCTTTTTTATACATCTATAAAAAAAACAACAACATTAACACAACTGATTCAGCTCATTTCAAAGGAGCTTTACACAGTTTGTATCTGGTTAATTAACCACTGTTAATGTACTGCAACAGATATGTAACACAGCAAAAGTATCTAGTTTAGGCTGTTTACATGGTGGGATGAACAGGCTAGCGCTTCCACTCCTCTAGGAAGGCTTTCCATAATATTTTAAATATTTGTCTGTGGGAGTTTTGCCCATTCATCCAGAAGAGCATTTGTGAGGTCAGGCACTGATGAGAAGGCCTAGCTTGCAATCTCCATTCTAGGTCATCCCAAAGGTGTTCAATGGGATTGAGGTCTGTGCAGGACTGTGCAGGTCTGTGCAGGACAGTCAAGTTCTTCCACACCAGACTCACCCAACCATGTCTTAATGAACCTTGCTTTGTGTACTGGGGCACAGTCATGGTGGAACTGAAAAGGGCCTACTGTTCGTTCCAAACTGTTCCTACAAAGTTGGAAGCATAGAATTGTCCAAAATGTCTTGATATACTGAAGCATTAAGATTTTCCTTCACTGGAACTAAGGGGCCTAGCCCAATCCCTGAAAAACAACCCCATACCATTATCCCTCTTCCACCAAACTGTAGTCAGGCAGGTAATGTTCCCCTGGCATCCGCCAAAGCCAGACTCATCCATCAGACTGCCAGACAGAGAAGTGTGATTCTCTTGCCCGAATTCAATGATTGAGAGGTGTGTCCCAATACATTTAACCACATACACATACATTTTAGTCTGATGAAATCTAATCAGAACAGTTTATAAGTAAAGTAATTAAAAAAGAGAAGAGAGCTGGATTTCTATTCTCTGTGTAGATACAGCAAAAAGTTGAATCAGCAGTTGTGCCATTTTTAAACACTTTTTCTGTTCTGTAGTTACTGTTCTGCCTTTGGCCTTTGTAGAGAGCATTTTGTGGTGAGGCATTTGTCTTTTAAAATGATGCAACATCTGGATGCGATTGCATGTTTGAAGTGTTTTGTGATGTACAATTGCATTACTGTGTGTTAATTTACCCTAATGTCATGTATTCATATATACAATGATATGTTTGGAACTTTAACTTACATTTCTCTTCTTCTTTTTTCTCTGTCTGGCTGTGGACTCTTCTGTTCTCTCTCCGTCTCCTCCTGCTCTTCTAGCTAAAAGCAAAGGTACAGCTTTTTCAAAATCATTCCTTTATGGCCTCTATGAAAAGCGACGCTTGCTCTGTGAGTGTTTGAGAGCAGTGCAGTGTAATATGTTTGATGCTCTAATGTGTTTACTTGTCTGTGTTCAGTGTCTGGTTTCTCACAGAGGGTGCTCGAATTAAGCAAGTAATTAAGGAAACCTTAATTGAGGGAGAAGGAAAATAGAGTATGTCGCTTTGTGTTTTCTTGCTGTGTGTGAGTGTGTTTTGTAATTTGGTAAAAGGCTGTACAGTGTACAAAGGGATGCTGAATGAACAACTGTTAATGTGGATCAGTTTTCAAAGAAAAGGGCCTCTCCAACCTCTTTTTCAGTAAACCAGTGTTTCTACTAAATGAAGACACATATAATTCATCGTTACCACTAACTGATGAAAGCTGTGACCTGACAGGGGTTCTTTTGGAAAAAGAACTGTCAAGGATTATCGTAAACTCTAAAATCCATTCACTTGAAAAGTTGTGTTCACATCCAACCTTTTTGTTGTTTTTTACATTTAGTTTGGTCCATTTATGCTGATTACAATTGTGCCATTCATTCTAAATAACTGCAATATTATACTAGTTGGTGATGCAGGAAGATTGTTCGTTAAAACAGCCAAATGATTTCTCACCTGCCAGTCAATGTGATGTCTTTTCTGTCTGTGAACCTTAAGCAGTGACTACAGTGTTGTTTTATATAAGTAAGTTTCACCAATCTTAATTGCTGAATAGGACTATTTTGCTCAATCATATCTAGCCTAACCTGTAGCCTTGAGTCAGACACAAGTAAAAAAAAAAAAAAAGAAGAAAAAAAAGAAGGAAGTTGTGACTTAGTTTGTACTGGTCTGCCTTAAAATTAACCTACTATACTTGACTTCCTGAACATTCAACTTAACTTGAAACCTGAAAGCAAGAAGCTGGGGGTGACTTTATCACCCGTAATTATAGAAAAATGTTGTGATGCAAACATTTCATCTTTTGAAGAGTTGCTAAACAGGCATTAATAATAAATATTGTAACAAGGATGTGCATGCCAAAGTTGCCATGATCTACTAAAAACTTGCCTGTACAGCTGGTGCTGCTATAAAAATCAACAACTTTGCTAAAGGGAAATATTTCAGCAATGTTGTAGTTCTTGGAACTCTTCCCATGAATACATATAATGCATATAGCACACATTAAATGTGAGCAGTTATGGAGTTTGTGTAGACAGCCATGTTGATCAGACACATGACATTGTTCCATTAAAGGACTTGTTTCTGGGATTCTGTACTCAACATCAAAGACCCTATTCCAATCTTTTTGTGCCTCTCTATACATGGACTGTACTGCCACAAACACATTGTTCATATGGTGTTTTGTGGCAGTGCCCTGAAGTGGTAAAAACCCCAAACAAATAAAACACTTAATCTCATAATAAAAAATAAGTAAACGTGTGGATATGGATAGAAGTAGTAGAAGAACATTGTTTTGTCACAAATTGTCCTAACTTGCCTTCAATTATAAAGAGAATTTTCTTTTAAGAGTTTATCAGAATCACGTAGTGTATGCATACAGACTCAAAGCCTGTCTTTGACAAAGAGCAAAGAAATCACTGAGCACCCTGTAATCATTCAAAAGTTGCCCTATTGTTCATGCATAAGTTTTATCAATGTTTCTTCCCTGGGGGATTTTTGCCTTAACTCCATCTGCTAAGAAACTAAAAGTTGAAGATCAAATCTCACAGCTTTGCATTTGATAACTATTCGACTTCTGCTTGGAACCAGCAGTAAAACATTGTTTCTGATGTATCATGCAGTGCACACTTTCATAAGAGAGTATAACATAAGACACTTATAACCATATACACTACCGGTCAAAAGTTTTAGAACACCCCAATTTTTCCAGTTTTTTATTGAAAACATGTTTTCAAGCTTACTATCTTGGTCTTTTTTCCTAAGGTAGTTCTTGCATAGCTTGGACTTATGTTTTGGGTAATTATCTTGCTGTAGGATGAACCCCTGACCATACCAGAGGGTTCTGCATGGCGCTGCAGAATGCTGTGGTAGCCGACCCTGGATCCAGAAAAAATCAGACCATCATCCTTCCTCCTCCATATTTGACAGTTAATGTCACACACTGAGGAACCATCCTTCCTCCTCCATGTTTAACAGTTAATGTCACACACTGAGGAACCATCCTTTCTACTCAACGGCGTACAAAACTCCTGCGTGATGAACAGAATATTTTTAATTTTGATTCATCAGTCCATAACAGCTTCTTCCAGTCTTCAGTAGTCCATCGGTGGTGTTTCATGGCCCAGGCAAGCCTCTTCTTCTTATTCTGACTCTTAGCAATGGCTTTCTAGCTGCAACTCCACCTGTCAAACCTGCAACTTCTCTTCACAGTAGAAACTGAGACTTGCTTACTATGACCACTATGAAGCTGTGCTTGAAGCTGTTGTCCTGTGAGCCGTCTATCACGCAAGCTGTTGACTCTCAGAAACTTGTCTTCTGACTCTGTTGTGGCTTTGGGTCTGCCAGACCTCTTCCTTTCAGAGTTTCCCCCAGTTTCTGAGTGAAACTGTACTCACTGACACATTGACTTTCTTCGCAATTTCTCTGTAGGAAAGCCCTACATTTTTAAGCGTTTTTGTATAATTTTCAGTTTTTGGATAACCTTACCTTTATTTTTAACCTCTGGCAGTTCACCACTTACCTTGTACCATTTCAAGCTATTCATTGGACTTGAACTGCTTGAATTTCAATAAAAAAACTGGAAAAATACAGCTTTTTCAGCAGTTACTGCTGCTTTTAGATAACTGCACAACCCTATTGCTACTGTGTCTAATTTGAGTTAAAAATAAACAACTGATCTCATTCTGTAACCATTTTTTCATCAGCAGCCTGTGTGTATGGTTTCGTCATGTCTGGAAGCTCTTATGGTGTGTTTTGTAGGGATCACTTTTAAGGTCAACGAAGGCTTTGTACACCTTTTTGGTGTACAATCAGTCATCTACCATAAATCATGCAGATAAATAAATAATTACTCCATTGTCTACAGTTTGATGCCATTCCCTGATATTTTTTTTTTACTGTTTCTTTGTATGAGGTTTTGGAATGTTTTGTATGGCTGCTACACACTTGAGGAATATGCTTCACCTGTGATGACATGCCCTCGAAAAATTATTCATTGTTGCACTCATTGTAATTTGCTCAGACTAGTTTTGTGACCATCACCAACAAAGTGTTGCAACAATTTTCTTGTATCATTTTCACAGGCCCCTTTAATTGAAGAGAATATTGCCAGACTGTCACAGTACTCCTGGGCCAGTTGGTCCAGATGCACCTCTTCTCTTTAAAGGCAAAGGCAAGACCTGTATTGGGGATCTGTGTGCACAAAAATAGTGAAAAATGCATCAGCTAAATCAATTACAGAAAGCAACTTACTATCTGATGAAACTTGGGATAAGGTAATGTGTGGATTTGGAACACAGGTACACAAATGTACTGTTGCATTTACTCTCTGCAGGTCTTTGCACAAATCTGTTAACTCATCTTTGATCTTTTAAACAGGGAATATTGGTGATATGACTGGTGAGGTTTCACATGTGGTCTGGTTGTCATAGGTTGGTTCATAGTTATATACGTAATTTTCATTCTATTTAATCCCTTCAAACCACCAGAGGCAGGGCTTTAAAGCCCAGTTCGTTTAAGATCATAACAAAGAAAGGAGGACCACACAGTAATAGCTCGATGAAAGTCAAAAAATAACATGAACCAAGGCTACATTCAACAAAAAACAAAATGGAGTGCCTGAAAGGCATCAGCCTTACAGGAGGACCAGAGAGACAGAGGATGCCATTTTGAAATACCCCTGTTTAAAAAGGCTCCCAACAGGTGACCTCAATCCCTTGATGAGGTGGGAGGGACCAGACCATCTGGGAGGAGAGAGGCAAGGAAGTAGGAGGCAAAGGCAGAACAACCCAGTTACTATTGAGGACAAGGGTCGTCACAACTGGATGACCCATACCAACAAAGTCACAAGGAATCCCAATTCTTACCTCATCAATAAGAAGCAGTAAACCCGGGGAACAGGACCACACCCAGTGGATGGGGAGTGGCAACATTCACCTCATAGAATCTGGAGAAGGTAGACTGATGCCCACAATGCCACATATAGCCTCAAGCCAGAATCTCTGAGATGCTGAGCATGTGGAATGGTAAGACCTTCAGGAACTTGTTGAGTCCCCTAAAAGGTAGAGTGTGCTGTCTTTCATCTCTTCAAGAAAGTAGGTAAAATAGAACCCCAGGGTGACAGGGTTTACCGGCTCGATGGCACCCCTGTCCAGGATGGCGGACAGCTCCTGGTTCATGGATAGGGATTCTACTGGTCTACTGGATGGTCAAGTTTCGAACTCCTGGGCTAAGGTGGAAATTACCCAGGGGTGCATGTTGAAAGCAACCCAGTAGATGATGCTAGGAAAAACAGTCGATGAGCGGGACCCCAGACCTCAGTGCCTGGCTCCCCGGGACAGTGTTGAGGCGCCTAGTCATATTACTGTCAAGAAGGCAGTCTGTAGCCCAGACATTGACCTCTTCACCATTGAACTCTGTCCATATTACTTACCAAATGATTTCTGATGATATTATCGCCCCCTCAGCAAATGCAGAAACAGCCTTATGGCCATCTCTGGAGCTTTTAATCATGTCTCCCTCTCTAAAACTCCTTCTATTTTCTACCAGTGCGTAAAATGTCCAAGTAGGGAGAATAAAACCCTTGACCTGCTATCCTCCAATGTGAATGATGGCTATGCCTCCATAGCACTCCCCTCTAGGCAGGTCTGACCACATTTGGTCCACCTCATTGACACGTATGAGCCTCTTGTCCAGCAGTGTTCTGTGACCACTATGAAAGTGAAAAGATGGGCAAAGGAGGCTGAGGAGGCCCTGCAAGACTGTTTTGGTATTGCGGACTGGGAAGTGCTCGATGGGCCTTACAGGGAGGACATTGAAGGTCTTTTTTTACTGCATCACAGACTATATGTATATATATAACTTGCACACTCCTTCACAAGAGACCTTGATTTTAAACATTCCCAATGTAAGGACAGAATTGGGGAAGACTGCTTTTCGGGTCTATGCCCCTCAGAAGTGGAATGACTTACAGCGTGTTCTTCAACTACATCGTCTTATTTCTTTAGATAGTTTCAAATGCCTTTTGTTCAATGTTCTGCAGTCTGAATGTAATAGTGAATTATGATCATATTGTGTATATTTATTCATGTGTTTTGTAATCAGGGTGACATTGGAAAAGAGAGCTTACTCTCGATTGACCTTCCCTGAATAAATAAAGGATTCAATCAATCAATCAATATGAACTTCTGTGTGTTGAACACCATATCCACCAAGAGGGTGCGCTGTTACCTTGATTACTAGTGACTCAAAGGCCCTCCTCAATGAAGAAAAAGAGGGCCTTTAGGTCCGGAGACAAGAAAGGACTGAAGAAAGTACAAAAGGAGTTATAGGAGGGGATCAGGGTTTGCAAGGACAACTACAGGAGGAAGATGGAGGGCAATTTACATCACAGCAAAGCAAGAGAGGTGTGGAGCTTGAGGATCACTGGCCACAAGCAGGCTTTAGGAGAGAGCTGGGAAAACTCCCAGGGAGCCCCAGGTTGCTCAAAGCCTGTGCAGACCAGCTGTGTGGGGTTCTCCAGCATCTCTTTAATCTTAGCCTGAGTATGGAAGGGATTGAAAGGGGTGGACAAACATCTTGCCTGGTCCCAGTGCCCAAGAAACGGAATTCTGGTGTCAGTCTTTGGATGATGACAATTAGACTGACATAGGCCAGGCCCGTTTCCACCTAAAAGTTTCCTGCCATTTTGGATTTGGTAAACATACTTTTTGTCGGCACATATTTCATCTAATCTTCACCAAACTTGGTACATACCATATCTAGATGACCCCAGACCCATCTCATTAGTTTGATTTTGAATATCACTTAGAGTACCTGTGTGGCCTTGAGCACGGAACTCTTCAATACTGAATTGGATTTCAACCAAATTTGGGAATGACATAAAGTCCCATCACAGAAGTGTGTACTATTTATATGATTTTACCCACTTAACTAAATACAAATTATAACTTGACATGTCTGTAATTCTGTTGTCTTTAATGAAATGAAACTTGGTACTTAAGTTCTCCATTAGAGTCTACACAACATACAGAACCATGGCACCAATAGCCCCACCTTGTAGCCTTATGGTGAAACACCACCATACTATTTAAATACTGCCACATCTCTTAAATGTAATATTCCATGGTACAGAATTCAGTAAAGTTGTGTGGATGGGGATGCCGAACAAGTCTGTAGCATTTGATACAATTTCCCCTGTAGGTGGCACAACAAGATTTTTGACATTGCTGGTGGAGCAGCAGGTTGCAGCAGCTGCAGCACTAGCAGCACCAGCAGTAACAGCAGCAGCTTCACACACAATTTCTAAAAAAAAATTGCACAATTGTCTCAAGACAAGTGTACTCCACCCGAGTTTTGGAGCAATTTAAATCCAAAATCAGGACGACTTTTACAGCTTTACACAGATCTCACTAGTGTGTAATGTGCTCAGGCAGACCAGAGAAACTTTGGACCAGAAAACAAATTCTTAACATGTCTCATTCACACAGTTATATCTTTTCAAGTACATATCTTACCTCGATATGTTGCCAAAAGCCTGCTCTTTCTCACTATGTAAATACATTAGCACTTATAGTTTTTGACAAGATAACATTTGTATTGTAAACGCTAATGCATCCTGATGGATCCCCAGCTAGAACACAACAGGAAAATGTGTCATCAATGCAGGACATGGCGGTTGTTTTGGTAAAAACACGGCAGCAGTTGACAAATACAGTTGAGCACACATGTACGAGGTTGGAGCATTCTGAACAGTTGGAATAGCCTGTACATGTATATTGAGCGAAGGGATTGTTATTAGGGCCTGAGCGCTAACAAGCGCGAAGCTCTATTGTTTCCATAAAGATTATTATTATTATTATTATGGCCCAAGCGCTGAAAAGTCAGCGCAAGGCCCTATTGTGTCTGAGCTGATTCTTATTAGGGCCCGAGTGCTGACTGGCGCGAAGGCCCTATTGTTTTCGGGCCATAATAATAATAATAATAATAATAATAATAATAATAATAATAATAATCCTTATGGAAACAATAGAGCTTCGCGCTTGTTAGCGCTCAGGCCCTAATAACAATCCCTTCGAAAACAATAGGGCCTTCGCGCCAGTCAGCACTCGGGCCCTAATAATAATCCTTATGGAAACAATAGGGCTTCGCCTTAATTGACTGAAAGGAATTAATAATAATTCCTTCAGTCACAATAGGGCCTTCGCGCCAGTCAGCGTTCAGGCCCTAATTATGTATATAGATTTGTGCATGCCACTATCCGATGTTTTTGTAGGTATTGTTTTTTTGTGTTTGTGAGATGAAGACAGTTTTGAATTGTGAATGAAACCTGAAAGTTTGAAGTGACTAGCTAACAAAACAAACAAAGAGAGAGAGAGAGAGAGAGAGAAAGGGGGGTCTCGCCACAAGCACCATGTTTCACAGACTCAAACTGCAGATTGACAGAAACGGTTTGCATCTCCATTTTTTTCACCTTCAAGTCTAGTTCTGCCCTAATCATGGTTCAAACTCACAATGTTTGGATCTAAAAGAAGCTTAGAAGTGACTTGATCTCAAATCACTGGTTTACTCAAACATATTTTATGAGACAGAAAAGATGTCTTGAACATGCATATCAATCCACTTTTTAAGTGATATTAATAAACAGCATTCAAGTTGCATTGAATGACGGTACATGATAAAGATCTAAGGCACTGTTTACACTAGGTATTAACATGCATCTCAGGTCATCCAATCACAAGTGGACAGCCAAGACACATTGTCTCTGTAATGCGTCTTGACCTGCACACAGTTATTACGTCAGATGAGCGCAATATTTATTATTACTGTGAACTAAAGAACCAAGAGCAAATAAAGTGTTTCAAAACTAATATACATGTACAGGCTATTCCAACTGTTCAGAATGCTCCAACCTCGTACATGTGTGCTCAACTGTATTTGTCAACTGCTGCCGTGCTTTTACCAAAACAACCGCCATGTCCTGCATTGATGACACATAGGGCAAGGCCCTATTGTTTCTGAGCTGATTCTTATTAGGGCCTAAGCGCTGACAGGCTCGAAGGCCCTATTGTAACTGAAGGAATCATTAGGGCCCGAGAGCTGACCAGAGTTAAGCCCTATTCTTTCCATAAGGATTATTAGGGCCCGAGTGCTGACTGGCGCGAAGGCCCTATTTTCCCTGTAATGATTATTATTAGTGCCTGAGCGCTGACTGGCGCGAGGCCCTATTGTTTCTGTGTGGGTTATTTGGGCCCGAGCATTGACTGGAGCGAAGACCCTTTTTTTCCTTGTCCATTTATTAGGGCCAAAGGGCTGACAAGTCAGCGCAAGACCCTATTGTTTCTGAGCTGATTCTTATTATTAGGGCCCAAGCACTGACCAGCGCAAACTCCTATTGTTTCTGGTACGATTATTATTAGGGCCCGAGCGCTGACTGGCGTAAAGCCCTATTGTTTCCATAAGGATTATTAGGGCCCAAGCGCTGACTGGCACAAAGCCCTATTCTTTCCATAAGGATTATTAGGGCCCGATAGCTGACCAGCACGAAGCCCTATTGTTTCCATAAGGATTATTATTATTATTATTATTATTAGGGCCCGATAGCTGACCAGCGCAAAGCCCTATTGTTTCCATAAGGATTATTAGTATTATTATTAGGGCCCGAGCGGTGACCAGCACGAAACCCTTTTGTTTTCATAAGGATTATTAGGGCCTGAGCACTTACCAGCGCAAAGCCCTATTGTTTCTGGTACGATTATTTTCGAAGGGATTATTATTAGGGCCCGAGCGCTGACCAGCACGAAGCCCTATTGTTTCCATAAGGATTATCATTATTAGGGCCCAAGCTCTGAGTGGCACGAAGGCCCTATTGTTTCTGAGTGAATTATTAGGGCCCGAGCACCAAGTGGTGCGAAGGCCCTATTGTAATCGTAAGGATTATTATTAGGGCCCGAGCGCTAACAGGCGCGTGCTACTATTACTGTGGTCTGTCATTGAGAAAGTGGTGTATCAAGTAGATGAGAAGTGGGGGGACATTGAGGTGTAGGAGCTTCTTTATTGTATTATGACACTGGACTGTTTTAAATGCAGAAATGCCCGAAGCACCGGTGTTGGACAGGTAGAGCTCTCAGCAGCTTCTCACACTGTATGACACAGTTAATGGTGTCAAAGTGGCGTATACTGTGTTCAGGTCTTTAACAAGAGTGTCAGGGTCAGTTATGGTGGAGGAAGTGTTGTGACAATTCTTAATTTTTGAAATGCTTTTGTAGTATTCATGTTCCTAATATCCTTTTCAGGTTTATGTTTGGATCTCTGTTATACCTTAATTATGACATTTTTAACTGTGCAGCTAATGGCTCAGTCCTTCAGTTTAAAGGCTTTTTGTTTTCCCTAAACTGTGCTTAACTGTGGGGGGATATGCAAAAATTGTAGTTGAGATATTTTTTGAATGTCTTAATGGGGGGGGGGGGGTTACATTATAGTGTCGTTATGTATCCTGTATGGATGGATATCATGTTTGTTTATAAGCCTCTGTGGATGATGGCATTATGTGATTCAGCACTTGGTATCAACATACAATATGATTAAAAAACAGAACAGATGTGGAAAGTATAACACACTGACACCTTGTAATGTGATACGGATCAAAGTCACTCTTGATGACATGCTTTCACCCAAGCTGTTCATAAAATGTCATACTGTGCCATGCCTGTGCTGGCAGAGATCATATGCCAACAAAGAGCAGCAACAAGAAAAACAACCAACCCAGACACAGAAAAGAGAACCCAACCCTGACAGACCACAATCTTCATTTGTTCCCCATATCCGACCACGTCCATCTCTCTTCTTTCCTCTTTTTGTTTTCAAGATACAGAATTTCAGTAAATACAGTGTTGCCATGTTACCAGCCAATTGAGCTGAACTGATATTTTTTTTGAATGCTTTTTGGAACCAAGTTACCATTAACAGATATTTTCGGCTGATTTAATTGATTAATTCAATTAATATTTTAATTACAGCCAAGATTGGCTGCGTGTAAACATTTTAACAGTTTATAAATTAAAACTAATTACATACAGTACCTGCTGCCACGACCCAGTTGTAAAAACCAACCAATCAGAATATGGCATGAAATGACACAAAAATATAGGATCTGAACTTGGCAGTGCAGCAATACTGAGTAGTGAGTGGACCACTGAAACACAAGTCATATCCCTGAAGGTGTATTCATACAGAATGCAAAGTCAATTTTCATTTTGCACCATATCTAACTCCTGCTCCATTTGTGTTTATTAACCCCAAACAGCCAAAATACCAATTGAACATAAACACATCAAAGAAACGTTTTTGATAAAGAATCTTACATTTTCTTACTCAAGAATAAGACCTAGAATAATCAATAGAAAATGAGAAGTGAAGGACTGGGAAGGCCAGCATACATGAATGTTAAAATCACAGAGCATAACCACCTTGTCATATCTTGGTA
The DNA here is from genome assembly GCF_963691925.1 of Scomber scombrus. NCBI lineage: Eukaryota > Metazoa > Chordata > Actinopteri > Scombriformes > Scombridae > Scomber > Scomber scombrus. The sequence continues at coordinate 28,167,681 of NC_084988.1, forward strand.
AGACAATGGATAAAAGCTTGGAAAACTCAGAAAAAAAATTAACTGATTCATGTGGCCTATAGATTAAGATGCAGAGTCAAAGAGGAGGGCCCGTGATTAAGAAATGTAAAACTTCAAAGGAATTTAAAAGACCAAAAGTTGGATGGCTTTTAAAATTAGATTTATAAAATACAGCAAGACCACCTCCTCTCCAACAGGGCCTGGAAGTTAAAATAAGCAAATCCAGGGGGCGTGGTCTCATTGAGGGAAATGGTGTCCCCCTGAGATAAGCATGTCTCAGTGATCATAAAATAGAGACCAAAGTTTTTTGGTGGGAGAGCAAAGCAGGAGATGATGGGGATACAGTGAATGGGACTTAAGTTGCCCCAGTTTGCTCTCCTGGGAAGCTTTCTGGGAAAATGAGAGGTGATCTCTCCTTGAAGCTGGCAAACTTCAGTTCCTCGCTTTCTCTGTTGTCTGCGATTGAAGATTACAGGGATGGAGTGAGCATAGGCGCCTTTTGGCATGCCTGGGCTTCCATACCTCAGGGTCCTGCTGCAACTATAACTGACAGTGGTGAGAGGGCTGAGGCAGAAGTTTTGACTGGGCTGGGGCAACTATAGGGTGCATGACAAAGGTCAATTGCAGTATTTATCTACGGGTCAAGGAAAGAAAATCTGGTTTTATTTGTAGCTACAATAACAGTGGCATGGCATCAAGGTGCAAAACTGGCTAGATGGCTGGTGAACTTTATGGCCAAGACTGAAATCCCCTTATTGTTGAGGTGGATATTATCATGCTTGTAAATATTTTTTTTTCCCAAAATGATGAGAAGTTGCAAATATATCCATAACCTGACGCTAAGCAGAATTTACATAGCCATCGATCAGCACTGTAGAGATGGCTGAACATCCCTGAGCTCCTTGGGATGGTCAGGATTAAGAATATGCACATTTTACCAAGGCTTTCAGTTGTCACCGCTAGGAGTCTATAGTGTTTCTGGAGCTGAATTGATTGCCTGCAGCTGATGTCATTTGTCCCCGCACGTATAATCACGGTGTGGCAGACAGGTGACTCTTGATGATGACAGAGATGTGAGTGAGAATGTCAAGTACTTTTGCACCAGAAATGAGTATGAAATGCCATTTGGGATAGCAACAGATCTGACCATGGGATCACCCACAAGGATATATTCAGGAGGAGGAAACAGGAAGCTGCTACCTTCAGCTGAGCTAGCTGCAGTGGAACCTGCCACCGCAGACGTGGCGGGGAGAAGCCGGCTGGGGGAGATGGGAGGGCTGGAGAGGCAGTGCTTGCCGGATCGAGAAGCGGTCCGAGAGTTTGTGGAACTGCTGGAGAGAGAGGTGCGTTTTTTCGGCGAGCCGACAGCTTGGAACCTGTACCGCCAAACTGCGCAACCGAGGACCAAGAGGATGACCCAAACCGGAAAAGAGTGAGAGTTAACGGCGGCCCAGCTTCACACTCATCCAGTTCTTAAAGTAGACCAAAGTGGTTGAAGAGCTAAAGTGTTTGGCTATATTCCTCACCCAGGGGATCAGGGAAAAATGGCAAGGACAGCCTTGAACTCTTCTGTACCGTGGTCCAGGAGGTGGCTCTCATCTGGCCCGGGACTCAGCCACAGGTAGCTCCACACCAGCCAGCCGGAGACGGGAGGTGATCTGAGACTGGCGGTGCAGGGGTTCATGGATAAGCTTTTCCAGGGACAGAAGCTCGGATTTAAGGGTGGACAGATCAGCAGGACCCATCAGTAAAAGAGCCAGAACACTTCCGCTATTGGAGCAGGGATTTTTAACAAGCGGTCAGGATTTTCAGCTGGTGTCGGCTTCCAGTTTTGAAGGCGCTGATAAAAGTAAGTCCAATATTCATTCACTCTTAACGATTATGCTGGTAGCAGAGATTTCTGAGGAGTTTATCCACTGAAGAGTGTCGAGGGCAATGTGGCTTTAGAACATCTGTGTGGCTGAAATCAGAGAGACATAGAAAAACTTTGACAATAGTGTAGAATTATAAAAGATGGTTCCTATATTGTGAGGTAGTCGTAGTAAAGCAAAGACAACCAGCACAAGATGAGATGCTGTTCATGGACTGGAAACCAGGAAAGTGCTTTGAGACAACACTTCAACAGGCCCAAACGGGCCCAGCTGCAGTGATTCAGCTATACTGTGTCTCAGGAGTGCTTTAGATAGCTTCTGGATTTGTTCAGTGTCCTTTCAGTGTTGGTCCATGAAGTTGCTCTTTGGTACAATTTCAGATTTTGCAATGGATGATCAGAAGTATGAGTCTTGTCAGCCAAGAAAGACAGGCACGGCTAACAGACAGTAAGTCCTTAAAGCAGCATAAAAGCTGGTTAAGTAAAACCTTCTATCAAATTAAATATGACAAAAAAAAAAAAATGTCCCACATCTAGATAAATACTGGATAAAAGCTGGATGAATACTTGGAATGCCCCATCATAATAGCAACCAACCCCTTTGAACTATGCCTGGTGCATTTTCCGACATTAAAATAGAAAAAGTGGATTTGGACATGCCCTAAGTCTACTTATGCCATCAGCTTCAGACCATGCGCTATAGATCCTTAAAATAGGCCCAAAACATTTTACACTCACATCACATTTATGTTTTCAATCCATTAACAGTCCAGTAAAAAACAGTATGGTAAATTGAAAATATTTAATGCTTTATTACTTTGCAGCTCAAAATGCAACTGAAAAGTTTAGCAGGTCACCGCTGCATTGTCACACAAACCCATACAATGAATTGCAACCCGTTCAGCTGAAGATGTCAACCTCAATAGTCCAATTGCCCCAGAGCAAACACATTTCAGTTGCAAACCATTCCCTAGACAACATTTCAAAGACGAGGTTGTGGGGGTGGGGGAGAACATGCTTCAGGGAAAGAAAACACAGTGTTGATCTGGAAAACGATTAAATCCAGATTCCTGATGACAATATTTCTCTCCCCCCAGAGAGGGATGACATGGGGAGCGATACAGAAAGAAAGACAGAGGGAGAGAGAGATGGAGGAGGAAAGCGAGAGATCATGAATGAGCATGTGCTGGTTATCTTAATTAAATGGAAGTGCATTTTATCCTCCTCCTATTGATTTGTGCCATAAGCAGTGTGTGTATTTCAAATGGAAAGTCTGCTCTGTAATGTTGGTTTCAAGGCCGTATTTTTTGCTCATGGCAGACCTGACTATGTCAGTAAACAAACTATTGAGATGATCATTAAAAGGAACAACAAAGCTGAACTCTAGGAAACAATGTACAGCTGCCAGACTCAATTTGCTTTAATGATGTAGAGCTATATAGATGACATATGCATGAGAAAGAGCGATAAGTGAACATTTACAAAGGTGTCTGTTTGCATGGTTGCGTTCTTTGTTGTGTGCATGAATGCGTGTGTTTGTGTAAGTGCCCCACCCATAAGTGTTTTGTTTGCCAATGTTGATACCATCTCAGTGACAGTGGCCAGGCTGCACAGGCTGCAGACAAAAAACAATGCATTTTTATCCCCCCCCCCCCCCATTCATTTTGATTTTAGGAAGTTAATGTTAACAGTTTTGTCAAGCACACTGTGCTCCAGGCAGCACTGCTTAAGTATATCTATGCAATTTAAGTGACCTGCTGTCTGGCAGGGGCTTTTTCCCATTAGTGGGAATGACATTTCATTTAGACTCCATCATTCATCTCTTTCACTTTGGGTTCCAGCTTTTGCCTTCTCCCTCTCTCTATACATCCTTTCTTTCTCTCTAAAGCTCTTTCTCCCTCCATCCCTCCTTTTCCATCTCTATTTATACAACGCTGTTTCCTGGAAATTCATCAATATATTTCCACATTATGCTGCTTGGATATCAATTTTAATCATCATAGTGAAGCAATCTTGTTAATTAACATATCTGGTTATTTGCAAAATATGGATACTGAGTGTCAGTAAAAAATTCACTAACAACATATTAAATTTGTTTCCACCAGAATATCATATCTTGCAATACAATATCTGCTCATAGGAACTAGAGTATTATTATTAAGTTATTATGGTTATTCTCTAGGCATTCAAAACTCTTAGTTAAGTTTTGGAAATATCAGAATCATCATCATCAGAATCTGTTTATAAGTATGCAATCATACAAACAGTGTGTGTTGGCATTTGTTCCCACTAACACAACATAGAAGAATAACAAAAATAAGAGGAATAACAATAATGAAATAAACAAAGTAATACTAAAATTAAATTAAACATTTAAAATCCATTCATATAATGGAATAATAATAGATTGTATATGTGAAATAAGACTTGAAATTAAATATAGACTGAACGAAGAAAATATGGATTGCACAATTGACCACGAAATGGTGGTTAATGCAAAAAGGAAATGTGACATGCAATAAAAGCTCAATTATGTCAAAGTGAAGGTTGAATGCAATGAATTGAGCCAGAACAACAACAGCAATATTTTGGCATTGAAAATAAAATTTGGCATTGAAAAAAAAAAATCTTAACTTAAAAAAGAAACATTGATGTTGAAACAGTTGTATTGGCACTGAAAAAAGCTCCACTGAAAAATAAAACATGCACGTTTTCAATGCCAATCTTCAGATTCCTTTGATTGTGAGAGATCAGTTTCATTTTCTTCAGTGTCAGGTTTTCTTTGAGTGATATGTTTCCCAACACAAAAACATGAAAGTATCCTTAATGAATCAACAGTATGATAGAATATGATACAATAGGATAGGTTGATGTGGAGAGCCCTGGTGGTTGAGGGGTTAGAGCACATGCTACATAATCGCAGCGTCCCTGGTTCGAATCTGGCCAGGGACTTATGCTGCAGGTCATTCCCCTCTTTCTCCGTTTCCTGTCGGCATCTCTGCCAGATACTCTCTAAAATAAACGCAAAGAAGCCCAAAATAAATCAAAAAGGATATGTTGAAGTTAGGGCCATTGGGTTTAATTATTACTCCTTAGAAAATATTGCTTTTTTGTCAGGTTTTGATAGCAGAAGGCTAGAGAAGAGAAGTGTTTTGAGGCCGTGTTTGACTACTGTCTTGTTGTCTCTGTTGGTGGGCTTCATTCCAATTGTGATCAAAAGGTGTTTCATAGCCTGTGGTTGTAAAATGTTGCCCATTTAATTTTATATTTCCATATCTTCCTCAATAATATTGAGCCACACACTCCAGGGTGTGTGTCCATGTGCACGTGTATCAACTCTTTAACCATTGCCATATAAACGGGATGAAGACACAGTTATCAAACTGAACTTTACATTTCACATCCTTCAATCTTTGCAATTGTCACTTTCAATCTGGACTTAACATTTTGCATTGTGTTCAACCCCTGCTGTTGCAAGATTTTATTATTAAGGCCAGGTGCCATTTAATTTTGACATTTTGACAGTTTAGACAATCGGTCTCCAAAGTGCTCTCTGAAACCAAGCCTGGGATATATTGTGCCCAAGAAGTGTGAAAATTAAAAAATGTTCATACAGATAAACCAGAAGGCCATTTATTAGGGCCAGGACTCAATTAAAAAAATGTATCTAATTAATTAGAGGCTTTGTAATTAATTAATCGAAATTAATAGCATTTTAATCGCATATAAATATTTGACCTGAGAACAGTGAGAAGTAATTTTTTTCACATGGATTTTTAGTATACCATTGAATAATGACTGAATACATAAGCTTAAGCAACACAAATATTGTTTATTTTTGTTCAAGTCCAACAGACAGATTAAGTGTAGCAATAGCATATTTAGAAATATAGTACATTTCAGAAATTCAGGTAGCCTATAGGTAGTCGGGCTAACGTCCACGCTAGCTACCACACGAGCGTCCACACTAGCTGCTATATGTTTTGCATTGAGGTGATACTTGAGGCTCGATGTGCTGCAGTGATATGCGATTTCCTTGTTGCATAGCTTGCACACAACCATGCTCTTATCGACACTTCCATCCACGGGGCCAACCAAAGCAGTCTCATCAGCTACTTCGTTCATGTTCACTGTTGTTTGTTGTTGTCTGAACTACGCTAGTTGGTGCTCCAGTATAATCGGTCCGCCTGAAACTCATCCAGTGAGAAACGTTCCACGGTGCAAAAATAAGTGTGATTAAAATGCGTCAATTTTTTAAACGCGTTAATTATTGTGTAATTAATTAATCTTAATTAACACGTTAAAGTCCCGGCCCTACTTATTATTAAAAGGCTATAGGTTAGAATGCTTTGAATTTGCAACAAAATGGACTACAGACATGGGACCAACTGTTATGTTATTCATTTAGAATATGAGCTCCTACCCTCGGGCAGACGATATAGAGCCCCTAACTGCAAACTCAACCGTTTTAAGAATTAATTTGTTCCGACCTCGATCAAATTCCTAAACAATGCTGCTTGAGGCCGAAGATTGTGCAATAATTGTATAGGGTTTTTATTATGGTGATCTTTTAGCATGTGTTTTTCCCATTGGTGTCTACTAAATATATATATATATATATATATATATATATATAATACAGCCAAACTAGTAATTACACTGTATCTAGATCTACGTAAAGTAACTTTTTTTTTCTTTTTAAATCGCTTTTTATTTATTTTAGCTATTCTAGAAATTGCAGTTTTGTGATGACAGTTCTTCCAGGCTGTGTTATGTTGTAAAATAGGGTCGTGAAATTATATATTTACTGAATATATCAAATATCTACGACAGCCATCTAGTAATTACACTATCTAGATTATCTATGCTAAGAAAGTAAAGATGTTGCTTTATTTCAGATATTAAAGCCAAAACAGGAGTTGCGCATCAATGCCTGCAACAATACTGGGTTGCGTCTTTAAAATAATACTTGAGCCGAGTCAAAAATGACCTGCTCCATACTGTGAAGGATCAGAATATGAAGAGTAGTTGTTTTTTTTTGAGTTATCAAGTACACTTTCATGTTTTGTGATGACAAATGTTGAGGATATAAATATAATCGACAGTGAGGAATAGTAGCCTACTTCTGTTATACTGAGCACATTTTGACTCTTGCTGGCGTCTTCACCATAGTAACGGTCGCTGAGGATCATGGGTAGGCTAATGTAGCTGCTTCTGCTATCGTCCACAGCAGCCCAAATTTCTCATAATTGAAAGTGAATAATTAAAGCCAATGGCAATACTATTTATCCATCATTTTGTTGAGTTATCAATAAACACTTTTGTGGCTTCTTGTTGAGGATTATTATTATTATTAAAATCAACAGTGAAGCAGTGTTAATTTTGACAGCAGATTTTGATTTAGTTTTAGTCATAGTCTTTTGTCACTTAGTTTTAGTCAAAATTTTGTCACCTACATTGTTTTAGTCAACTAAATATCAATGATTGATAGTCGACTAAATCTACAGTAAATTTATTCAACTTAAATATAATAGTGTAATGGGTAATGCATTTTTAGGGCCCGAGCACTGACCAGTGCGAGGACCTATTGTAATTGTAAGGATTATTATTAGGGCCCGAGCACTGACCAGTGCGAGGCCCTATTGTATCTGTAAGGATTCTTCTTTTTAGGGCCCGAGCACTGACCAGTGCGAGGCCCTATTGTATCTGTAGAGATTATTATTATTATACTTTTTCTACGAGTTCGACGGCCTTTTTCCCCCCTTAAACGTGCCCCAAAACTCACCAAATTCTACACGCAAGCCATGCCTGGCGAAAAATTTTATATTTCATAGTGTTCGTCAAAGGCGGTCGCAAAATGGCTCAATAGTGCCCCCTCCAAAATTTAAAAAATCGAGCCCCTCGACTCAGATTGACGTAGACAAACGAAATTCGGTAAACACATGTATTGTGTAAAGACGCAAAAAAAAGACAAAGATCCCCTTGAATGCAGCAATTATAGGCCCATCTCGCTTTTAAATGTCGACCAAAAGATTCTCGCCAAGGTCCTAGCCTCACGTCTGCAGCAAGCCTTGCCTGCCCTGATTTCCACGGATCAGACTGGGTTCATGGCCGGAAGAAACTCATCATTTAACACCAGACGACTTCTTAACATTATTGGCTAAAAAAAGTAATACTAAAATTAAATTAAACATTTAAAATCCATTCATATAATGGAATAATAATAGATTGTATATGTGAAATAAGACTTGAAATTAAATATAGACTGAACAAAGAAAATATGGATTGCACAATTGACCACGAAATGGTGGTTAATGCAAAAAGGAAATGTGACATGCAATAAAAGCTCAATTATGTCAAAGTGAAGGTTGAATGCAATGAATTGAGCCAGAACAACAACAGTAATATTTTGGCATTGAAAATAAAATTTTGCATTGAAAAAAAAAAATCTTAACTGAAAAAAGAAACATTGATGTTGAAACAGTTGTATTGGCACTGAAAAAAGCTCCACTGAAAAATAAAACATGCACGTTTTCAATGCCAATCTTCAGATTCCATTGATTGTGAGAGATCAGTTTCATATTCTTCAGTGTCAGGTTTTCTTTGAATGATATGTTTCCCAACACAAAAACATGAAAGTATCCTTAATGAATCAACAGTATGATAGAATATGATACAATAGGATAGGTTGATGTGGAGAGCCCTGGTGGTTGAGGGGTTAGAGCACATGCTACATAATCGCAGCGTCCCTGGTTCGAATCTGGCCAGGGACTTATGCTGCAGGTCATTCCCCTCTTTGTCCGTTTCCTGTCGGCATCTCTGCCAGATACTCTCTAAAATAAACGCAAAGAAGCCCAAAATAAATCAAAAAGGATATGTTGAAGTTAGGGCCATTGGGTTTAATTATTACTCCTTAGAAAATATTGCTTTTTTGTCAGGTTTTGATAGCAGAAGGCTAGAGAAGAGAAGTGTTTTGAGGCCGTGTTTGACTACTGTCTTGTTGTCTCTGTTGTTGGGCTTCATTCCAATTGTGATCAAAAGGTGTTTCATAGCCTGTGGTTGTAAAATGTTGCCCATTTAATTTTATATTTCCATATCTTCCTCAATAATATTGAGCCACACACTCCAGGGTGTGTGTCCATGTGCACGTGTATCAACTCTTTAACCATTGCCATATAAAAGGGATGAAGACACAGTTATCAAACTGAACTTTACATTTCACATCCTTCAATCTTTGCAATTGTCACTCTCAATCTGGACTTAACATTTTGCATTGTGTTCAACCCCTGCTGTTGCAAGATTTTATTATTAAGGCCAGGTGCCATTTAATTTTGACATTTTGACAGTTTAGACAATCGGTCTCCAAAGTGCTCTCTGAAACCAAGCCTGGGATATATTGTGCCCAAGAAGTGTGAAAATTAAAAAATGTTCATACAGATAAACCAGAAGGCCATTTATTAGGGCCAGGACTCAATTAAAAAATGTATCTAATTAATTAGAGGCTTTGTAATTAATTAATCGAAATTAATAGCATTTTAATCGCATATAAATATTTGACCTGAGAACAGTGAGAAGTAATTTTTTTCACATGGATTTTTAGTATACCATTGAATAATGACTGAATACATAAGCTTAAGCAACAAAAATATTGTTTATTTTTGTTCAAGTCCAACAGACAGATTAAGTGTAGCAATAGCATATTTAGAAATATAGTACATTTCAGAAATTTAGGTAGCCTATAGGTAGTCGGGCTAACGTCCACGCTAGCTACCACACTAGCGTCCACGCTAGCTGCTATATGTTTTGCATTGAGGTGATACTTGAGGCTCGATGTGCTGCAGTGATATGCGATTTCCTTGTTGCATAGCTTGCACACAACCATGCTCTTATCGACACTTCCATCCACGGGGCCAACCAAAGCAGTCTCATCAGCTACTTCGTTCATGTTCACTGTTGTTTGTTGTTGTCTGAACTACGCTAGTTGGTGCTCCAGTATAATCGGTCCGCCTGAAACTCATCCAGTGAGAAACGTTACACGGTGCAAAAATAAGTGTGATTAAAATGCGTCAATTTTTTAAACGCGTTAATTATTGTGTAATTAATTAATCTTAATTAACACGTTAAAGTCCCGGCCCTACTTATTATTAAAAGGCTATAGGTTAGAATGCTTTGAATTTGCAACAAAATGGACTACAGACATGGGACCAACTGTTATGTTATTCATTTAGAATATGAGCTCCTACCCTCGGGCAGACGATATAGAGCCCCTAACTGCAAACTCAACCGTTTTAAGAATTAATTTGTTCCGACCTCGATCAAATTCCTAAACAATGCTGCTTGAGGCCGAAGATTGTGCAATAATTGTATAGGGTTTTTATTATGGTGATCTTTTAGCATGTGTTTTTCCCATTGGTGTCTACTAAATATATATATATATATCTAATACAGCCAAACTAGTAATTACACTGTATCTAGATCTACGTAAAGTAACTTTTTTTTTCTTTTTAAATCGCTTTTTATTTATTTTAGCTATTCTAGAAATTGCAGTTTTGTGATGACAGTTCTTCCAGGCTGTGTTATGTTGTAAAATAGGGTCGTGAAATTATATATTTACTGAATATATCAAATATCTACGACAGCCATCTAGTAATTACACTATCTAGATTATCTATGCTAAGAAAGTAAAGATGTTGCTTTATTTCAGATATTAAAGCCAAAACAGGAGTTGCGCATCAATGCTTGCAACAATACTGGGTTGCGTCTTTAAAATAATACTTGAGCCGAGTCAAAAATGACCTGCTCCATACTGTGAAGGATCAAAATATGAAGAGTAGTTGTTTTTTTTGAGTTATCAAGTACACTTTCATGTTTTGTGATGACAAATGTTGAGGATATAAATATAATCGACAGTGAGGAATAGTAGCCTACTTCTGTTATACTGAGCACATTTTGACTCTTGCTGGCGTCTTCACCATAGTAACGGTTGCTGAGGATCATGGGTAGGCTAATGTAGCTGCTTCTGCTATCGTCCACAGCAGCCCAAATTTCTCATAATTGAAAGTGAATAATTAAAGCCAATGGCAATACTATTTATCCATCATTTTGTTGAGTTATCAATAAACACTTTTGTGGCTTCTTGTTGAGGATTATTATTATTATTAAAATCAACAGTGAAGCAGTGTTAATTTTGACAGCAGATTTTGATTTAGTTTTAGTCATAGTCTTTTGTCACTTAGTTTTAGTCATAGTCTTTTGTCACTTAGTTTTAGTCAAAATTTTGTCATTTACATTGTTTTAGTCAACTAAATATCAATGATTGATAGTCGACTAAATCTACAGTAAATTTATTCAACTTAAATATAATAGTGTAATGGGTAATGCATTTTTAGGGCCCGAGCACTGACCAGTGCGAGGACCTATTGTAATTGTAAGGATTATTATTAGGGCCCGAGCACTGAACAGTGCGAGGCCCTATTGTATCTGTAGAGATTATTATTATTATACTTTTTCTACGAGTTCGACAGCCTTTTCCCCCCCCTTAAACGTGCCCCAAAACTCACCAAATTCTACACGCAAGCCATGCCTGGCGAAAATTTTTATATTTCATAGTGTTCGTCAAAGGCGGTCGCAAAATGGCTCAATAGTGCCCCTTCCAAAATTTAAAAAATCTAGCCCCTTGACTCAGATTGACGTAGACAAACGAAATTCGATAAACACATGTATTGTGTAAAGACGCAAAAAAAGACAAAGATCCCCTTGAATGCAGCAATTATAGGCCCATCTCGCTTTTAAATGTCGACCAAAAGATTCTCGCCAAGGTCCTAGCCTCACGTCTGCAGCAAGCCTTGCCTGCCCTGATTTCCACGGATCAGACTGGGTTCATGGCCGGAAGAAACTCATCATTTAACACCAGACGACTTCTCAACATTATTGGCTCCCCCAACCCTGTCATACCTGAGGTGGTAATTTCTTTAGACGCAGAGACGGCGTTTGACAGGGTCGAGTGGGAGTATCTGTACTACGTCATGTCAAAATTTGGCTTCAGCTCTGACTTCATTGCATGGATTAGATTACTTTATGACTCCCCAACTGCCCATATCCTCTCAAATAGTGTGAGGTCACCCTCCTTTGTCCTTCGCCGGGGCACTAGACAGGGATGTCTCCTCTCGCCCCTCCTACTTGCTCTAGCTATTGAGCCGTTGGCCATTTGGCTTCGAGAGGAGGGGAGAGTTGAGGGCATCACCAGGAACGATGTAACCCACAAGCTGTCCCTGTATGTGGACGATTTGTTATTATTTGTGTCTAACCCTGCCTCGTCCATCCCTGTTATTACAGACATTCTAATCCAATTCGGTAGATACTCTGGTTATAAATTAAATTTTAATAAAAGCGAACTTCTCCCTATCAACCACCTGTCCAGGAAGATGCCAACGTCTTCTTTTCCATTTAGAATGGTCTCGGAGGGGTTTAGATATCTAGGCGTATTCATCACTGCTTCTTTCAAAGACCTTTTTTAACAGAAATGTTCGCCCTCTCGTTGACAAGTGTAAGCTTGATATGGCTCGCTGGTCCTCTCTCCCTCTCTCCTTAACTGGCAGAGTTAACTTGGTAAAGATGGTAATTCTCCCTAAATTACTCTATTTGTTCCAACATATTCCAATTTTTATCCTTTTTTCGTCAGCTAGACCAGACAATATCGTCATTTCTATGGTTGAATAAGCCTCCCCGCATTAAAAAGGCCGTTCTACAACTCCCCAAAAAGTTGGGCGGTCTCGCACTACCCAACTTTATCCAATATTATTGGGTATGCAACATTATAAGCTCTGTCACTGGCTTGACAACGGAGCTGATGCAGGTACCTCATGGGCTCAGGTAGAACTGCGGTCCTCAAGGTTTTCTTTACAGTCCCTCCTTACTGCGCGAGTCCCTCTTAAGATTCACAATGTCTCACAGAACCCTGTTGTTGTCAACTCATTAAAAATTTGGTTGCAGTTCCGTAAATTTTATGGCTTGAATGGACCCTCAACTTTGGCCCCGATTGTTAAAAATCATCTATTTCCACCCTCACTGTCAGAACCTACTTTTAATGTCTGGCGTAACAAGGGCCTGCTACATGTCAAGGACCTTTACAAAGATAACATTTTTACTGGTTTTACAGAGCTTGCAGCCAGGCTCAAATTACCTCACTCTCACTTTTTCTGTTTTCTTCAAGCCAGGCACTTTGTCCAAACCACCTATCCTCACTTTCCTAATCACCCACCCGGGTCTCCGATTGACTCTTTGCTCTCCCTCGACCCTGCCCAGAGACGCTCCATCTCTGTGATTTATACCTCCATTGACTCCCTTAACCCCAACCAAATGACTCACCTGAAACAGACTTGGGAGGAGGAGAGTACGAGTTTCAGACGGCGGGTGGGACCACATTCTTAAGTTAGTTCACTCGTCCTCCATATGTGCTAGACACAGCGTATTACAATTCAAGGTTCTCTTTAGAGTGCACTACACGAACGCTCGATTGGCAAATATTTACCCGGGCACCAGTGACAGTTGCAATAGGTGTAAGCAGTCACCTGCTAATCACACGCACAGGTTTGCACAGGTTTTGGTCCTGTCCGACTCTCACTGGCTTTTGGCGCCAAATTTTTGATACTCTTGCCACAATGCTTGATATAGATCTTAGTCCTGATCCTTGCGCAGCACTGTTTGGGTCCCCCCCACTTGCAACACCTGATTTACCTGGGACAAAGTGCAGTGTACTGGCCTTATCTTGTTTAAATGGAAACATGTCCTTCCCCCTTCATACAATAGCTGGGTTAAGACCTCCTATCAAACTTGATAGGATTAGGTTTTCGCTTGCGAGTTCTGGTACTGTTTTTAACAAAACCTGGCAGCCCTTCATAGATTATTTAGCTAAAACTACTATTCACCCAGAAAGTGATTAGATGCCCCCCCCCCCCCCCCCCCCCGTCCAGTTCCTTAGTTAATTTTATATTCCTTTATTTTATTTTAATTGTTTATTCAATTTTTCTTTTTTTTCTCTCTGTATGTTTGTTTTCCTTTTATTTTCTTCTAATAGTGGGTGAGAAGGGATGATGGGTAACTAGGGTTCGTTTGTGGAAGCCGTTCTGGCTTCGGTTAAATTTGTTGTCTTTTTCAACATACACGGTGTAATGCAAACTTCCTACTACCCCTCTACAAGGTCACTTCGATACATTGTGTGTGTGTTACCTTTTGATGTATGTCATGGAAAATATAATAAAAAAAGATTTACAGTAAAGCTACAGAACTTGTTTGACTCATCAATGTTTTGTAAGTTTGAGCCATGTGTTTATTAAGGTCTGAAATAAAACAAGATGAGATCTTAAATATTCCCAGCACTTTCTGTGATGTAGTATTCTTGCTTATCATAGAATGTAATTAGAAATGACTCTTTATATTAAGGTAGTAGCCTAGTGAGAATAGCGGAATTACTTTTTTCTCTCTTTTTCATTGCAAGTTCCCATAATTTTTGCAAGTTCCCACAATTTCATTGAATAAAATTGCATAAATATCCCGCATATTCCATCGCATTTTTTAAGAAAACGTGCCGCATAATCAAGGATTTTTGCCCGCAACAATCACAAAAAAACTCTGCATAAGGTATGCTGATTCAATCAGTGGCTGTCAGCTGATTACAGCTGGGGCGTGTGACTTCCATGTCCTGCATGAACTAACGCGATTCTTCATTTATTGGAAAGTTATGCTGTGTGACAGGAAAAAAATTTAAAATTTGTGTCCGTGGACACGAACCAATATTACATTTTGTGACCATTTCACAAACTGCCATGAGGCTGGGTTGTCTGCCATATGGTGACTGATGCACAATGTGCACAGACCGTATCTATGGTGCTGTTAGCAATCACTAATCTAACCGGGAGCTGCTCGCCTCCATAAGAGATGATTTGACATATGCAGCAATGAAACTGCTGTTCACACTTTAGCACTGCAGTTCACCAGATGTTTATTGTACAATCTGACATCCCTCAAAACTGAAAACAGTTAAAAGACGTCCCATCAAGGAACCATCTTGTCTAGCATGGTACAGGTAGACTGTGCTGGTAAGTTATCTGTTCTCTACTTGGCAGCTAAATATAGTGCAGTACAAACTCAAATACAAGCTTCAAAATGTCCCATCAGAAAGATTGACACTATATCCCACTTGGTGATAGGCCTAATACATTACATTGACAGTTAAATCCCCACCTCCACCTGTGTGCTATGATACTGAACCCCAGATTGCTTCAAATTGTCAGATCAGCACCTTTCATGATAGTTTGCTGCCATAAGTGGGACGGATTTACTAAAATCCCGAATGAAGGGCATACGCAGTCGAATAGATTGCATGTTTAGTTAGCGTGCTTTTTGTAGGTGATCTACTAAGAATAACTGCGCAAATAACAGGTGCAGACAGCAGTATTTAACATTTACATTTACATTTAGTCATTTAGCAGACACTTTTATCCAAAGCGACTTACAAGAGAGAATAACATTCAAGCTATATTGCAACAGAGACATGTCAATTGGTTATCAATAATGACACCTAGATTCCTAGCAGCATTGGTAGGAACAAGAGATAGAGAGTCAATTTTAATATCGATGTTGTGATGAATACCTTGTTTGGCCGGGAAGACCAGCAGTTCCATTTTCGCCAGGTTAAGTTGAAGATGATAGTCCTTCATCCATGTGGATATGTCAGCGAGACGATCCGAGATCCGCGTTGAGACAGTGGGGTCGTCAGGCTTGAAAGACAGATAGAATTGAGTATCATCCGCATAGCAGTGGTATGAAAAACCATGCGAGCGGATGATCGAGCCTAGCGAGGTGGTGTATATGGCAAAGAGGAGGGGTCCCAGCACCGAACCTAGGGGCACCCCTGTGGTGAGGTGGTGAGGCACAGACAGCTGTCCTTGCCATGTCACAGTGAACGAGCGCCCAGTAAGGTAAGATTCGAACCAGGAAAGTGCACTGCCAGAGATGCCCATACTTGAGAGTATGGACAGGAGTTTGCTGTGATTAATAGTGTCAAAAGCAGCTGATAAGTCTAGCAGAATGAGAACCGAGGATTTGGCAGCAGCTCTAGCAGTTTTTAAGGCCTCTGTCACAGACAACAGGGCTGTTTCGGTGGAGTGACCATTTTTGAAGCCAGATTGAAGTGTATCGAGAAGGTTGTTTCTTGACAGGTATTCTGTTACCTGTCTAGAGACCGCCCTCTCTATGGTTTTGGAAAGAAATGGGAGGAGTGAGACCGGCCGATAGATTTCTACTTGAGTGGGATCAAGTGAGTTTTTTGAGCAGTGGTGCGACCCTAGCCACTTTGAAAGCAGAGGGGAATAGGGAAGAATTAATCATATGTGTGACTGCCGGGGTGACAGTCTGTGATATAGCTTGAAGGAGGTTAGATAGGATCGGATCTAGCAGACAGGTAGTAGGACGGCTACATGTTATTAGTTTAGACCAGGGAAGGATGAGCCCAGGGCTGGAAAAGACAGGTTGTGAGTTCGTTGTTTAGAGAATTGGCCAATTTAAATGAGGGAACCTTTCCCCAACCACCAGGTATGGAAAAGTAAAATTTTTCCCAACCCCATTACAAAATAATGGAAAAATTAAAGCTGCGACCAGCGTTGGGCGGGACCTCGCGCCCCTGCGCACGTCGGGCCGCTGCGAAGCGGAAAGGTTTCCGTCAGGTGCATTTAGACGCATAGATATACATTACACACAAACACACTGTCTGTGTAGACATTAAGACTGAGCCACTGAAATGAACCTCCAACACTTTGAGTAGTCAAACAGGAGAGGAACTTATTTCCAGTGAAACCTGTAGATATGTTTGTAGTTCATGCTCATGTAATTCGTGTTTGATCTAGACTTTGACAGCAATGTCAGTGAAATAGTTGACAGACTGCACAGATATCTAAAATCATAAATATACAGTCAATAAACTTGAACATGAAACAGAAAACTGAGGCACCTTTTCCTTATCAGGTATCATTACAAGTTTTCTCCACTGGGTGGCACACTAAGACCACAAATGAACCTGGCTGAGCCAGCTGCACACACACACACACACAGTCGTTGCCATGGTAGTTAACGACTGCAGAGCATGGCAACAGAGCATGCACAGACAGAATGGAGATTCGGGATTGAATGGGAGAGGAACAGGGTGCACATGTGGGGCCGCAGATCAAAAAGTATAAAACATATCCAGACCAAATTACACACATCTATAGATGAGACTTGTGGCTACATTTTGACGTTTGAATGGAGTCTGTAGCTGAAAGTATGCAGGAATAATATATATATATTTTGAAAAGCGTGTAAAATCATCGAAAATCCCACATGTAACGGCAAACTGTGCACTTACTGTTGGATTTAGGTCAGGGGTGTCTGCGTGTGATTTGTAGGTCTTGATAAGACAAACAAATTAGTTTTGGTTTGATCTTTCTACGACATTCCTATCAGGCGTAGTGGCCGTTTTACTGTTTTTAGGTGGCGCTAGAGAGCCCATTATGGAGCACTTTTGGGGTTAATTTTTCAATTTTTTCAAAATTTTCGCCAGACCTGATGTGAGTTTGGTGAGTTTTGGAGCAGGTTTAGGGGGTCAAATTAAGGCTCAAAGAGGCGGTAGAATAATAATAAACGATACAAATACAATAGGGTCCTTGCCTCCAGGCAAGGGCAGGACTCCTATGGAGTCCTCTTGCCTTTCGGCTCGGTCCCTAATTATACAGCTTAATTACAGGGGAATCAGCCTGTTTAATACAGTGTTTAAATTATATTTTAGTACAGTCAGGAACACTCTCGTCATGGATCAAACCATGTATTGCAACAAATGGAAATACAGTTTTACTTGGCGCTGAAGGCTCTCTCTCTAAGATGCTAAAATGCCCCCTGGATTAGCCAGCAGCATGCTGAGCTAAAACAGGGAGCACAATGCAAAAACCCCTGCAGAGTGGGCTGAGAGCAAGAATGAATTTCAGATTGACCCTTGAGCCATGATGGGACCCTGAACCAGAAAGGTGGAGACTTGGGTAATGGAAGCAAGCTTTGCCAGCAGCAGTGTGAGCAACGGAGAAGCAAGATCAGTGTAGGTGGGAGTCATATTTAAAGGGACAGGCTGGTGGTGAAAATTGGTGTGTGTCTGATAAGGTATGCTGATTCAATCAGTCGCTGTCAGCTGATTACAGCTGGGGCATATATGACTTCCGTGTCCTGCATGAACACCATGCTTCATTATTATGAATGTTAGACTGACTCAGTACTGTTGAATTTTACTTAATGAGCAGAATGGATTTAAGAAAAATTGAGCCTGCACTGATTTGTCTTGACCACATAGGGTTGTAGTTTTTTACACTCGCCAATTGTCCTGTAAGAAGGGTCAGCAATACATTTTCTGCTTCTGGAAACTGTCATTCTTTCATGTGGACAAGTCCCTCATGACCATTTTTTTAATAAATCTTGTATTGAGTCCATCTTTACTTTCTCATTGATGTGCTGGTATGGGAACCTCAGCATCAAACAAAAAAATGCACTCATTAAAATAGTGAAGATGAGCAGCAAGATCTTGGGTGTACAGCAGAGCTCGCTCTCTGATCTTTTTACCAGACAGGTGGGAAGGAAGGCTAAGAGCATCCTGTCAGATGCCAGCCACCCCCTGTTCACTGTGTTTCATACTTTGCCCTCTGGCTCCAGGTTGAGGTTCCCCCCCTGTTAAAAGCAACAGGTATAGACATTCTTTTTTATCCCTACGGCCATCTCTATTTTAAATTCAGACCAGGGGAGGAGTTAACAAGCCCTGACCTGGCAGATCTTTATAGTTTTTACGGTGGTCTCAGGTTTTTTAACTTGTTTATTAAGCTTGTGGCGTTCTTCTGAACACTTTATATATTTATTGTCCTGCTATTGATTTGCGGTTGCGTCTCCCTGTGTGGTTGACCACTGTATTATTACTGTACTGGGGTGTGTGTTATGTGTCTATTTCTGTTCTGCTGCAAAACAAATTGCCCTTTGGGGACATAAATAAAATTAAAGTTGAATTCCTTTACCTTCGCTCTGACGTCCTGTCCAGAATGAAGCTCTAGAAGTGGTTTTGGAAAATTACTTTGGTTATACTGTAGAAGAACTGTCCGGTTATAAGTATTGCAGCGCTTGCACCTGGTGTGGTATCTGTGACCTTCTGGAGGTTGCTATCGTGTTGTGTATTTAGATGTCATCTAGCTCTTGTGACAAAATTGGTGTGTTTTCTACTACTGACTCTATGCATGCACATCATGGTCTGTGTTAACCTCATGTCACTCAGTCCTGGAAAGGGTGTCAGCAACTCAGCTGCTCAGCTGTCACCCCATCACATAATATAATAGAACTGTGGCATTCAAAAATAGCAATAGGCCCAAAATGAAGTGTACTGAGATATTAACTCTATGTAGCTGTAGCTGTGCAGTGGTTGTTGACATTCTCATCTGGATCGTGAATTGCAACCATCAGCTGTGACATGTCACGACAGCATTCTGTGAGCCTTGTGCACCTCAAAACCTCTCAATGCATAATGCAAGCAGTCCACTCAGCCTATTTTAGCTGGCTGAACTCCTCAAATAGTCGTGTTTTATTTTTTTTAGGTGTATCTTTTTATTAACTATATAAGTGTCCTCATACTTAAGTTACTGTTTGTTAACAGCTCCAGTTGGAAAACCTTTGAACGTCTTCTGAGAAATTGATTATCATTCCATAGTTCATGTTTGATTGTCAATGTGCTTCTCTCTCTTCTATCCTTCCTCTCTCTCCTCTCTACCCCTCGAGGCAGATGGCCACCTGGTTCTGCCTGAGGTTTCTTCACCTTTTTAAAATGAAGGGTTTTTTTTCTTGCCATTGTCTAAGTGCTTACTCATGTGTGAATGTTGGGTCTCTTTAAAATTAAACCTGAAGAGTACGGTTTAGACCTGCTCTGTCTAAAAAGCCTTGAGATGACTTTTGTTGTGATTTGGCGCTATACAAATAAAGATTGATTGATGTACACATTGCTTGACATCTATTATGCATCTGTCAGAGGCTTGTTACATAAGCAGCATGGAATTATATAAAATTCAATGAATGCTGTATTGTACCTCAGAATTTTTCAAATGTCCCAGTGTAGTCATCAGTTCAAAATACACTTTTCTTTAACATGGCTGCCATACCTGTCTGGATAGAGATATATGAATAAGATATCCAAGAAATGAGTTTATCAGAGAATAGATGGACTGAATCAATTCTCTGTGCTCTTGGTGTCTTCATCTGTGATCTGCAGAGAGTGTAAAAGAGAATTTGCAATAGTTCATTTCCACTGAGCAGTGAGTGACAGCTGCCTCATTCACTGCCAATGCAAGGTTTACATAGATTTTCTACTTTGCTCAGGCAACACAGACAGTTAGAGTGGGCTTTCCTCATCTTTTGCATTGTTCCACATGGCTGATCATCCTATCACTTTGATTCTGCTATAACTGCAGCAATCATAAATTAAATACCGGCCTTTTTGAAGTCAGAAATGCTTCAGTGTTGCCTGGCCCTTTTACATAGTTAAAGTCTGACTGGTTGCATTCAATTTCAGACAGAAATGGTCTCTTTTAAAATGATATCATGACAAAATGTGATATGAGAAAAACTGGAGAAGCTGTGTTTCAGTGCTGAAGATTACCGATTTTACAGCACTACAGCTCAGCAAATTAGAATGTTGCCACTATCAGATGGAGAAAGGCCAAGCAGATATACACACCAAGTAAGGCTGGCTGGTCTTATGTAAGAGGTGAGTTCCGATCACTGATTGATCCCCCCCCCCCCCCAGATTACCTTGTCCCATGTGATTTTTCCCGTCATCATAATTCAACCCACTAAGTATTACTTTTAGCCTTTAAGTTAATGCAAATTCCCTGAGAAGAAGATGAGTGGAAAAAATGTACGTTGTGTATTGTTATTGGAAATGAGATTGCTTTTAGTTTTTTGTGATCTACCTCAAGGCTGTGCACTACACCCACTGAGCATTTTACCATTTATGGGCTCACATAAGATAAGTCTATTATGTCTCATGCAATAATGCTTATTACAGTGAGAGACTGGTTTTGAGGCTGGCATCAAATACTTTGAGGATTAATTTTGTCAGGTTAGAATCAGAGTGCAATCAGTGTCCGTGCGTCCCCTCTCATAGGAAACTTCTCACACAGTTTGCAACACTGTATAATATATTAATAAGACTAAAATTCATTATTTGATACAGATTTAATTTTTAAACATTTACATTTTAACAATTTACCATATTACAGTGAAGCGTAATCACTGTCCCCCTAAGTACTGCTAAAATACCACAGAGTCTATTGAAAGCCAGAACTGCCAAAACTAAATAAATAAATGGCACAATAAATAAATTAGCATGCCATTAAATGCACCATGGATACATGTTTTTTGCCCTTAATATCTTGTGATCATTTTAATCCAAAACATGATCGTAGCCTAACTACACATTAAACACAGCATTGTTTAATCATAATTTTTTTTAGAACATCATCATTTTTTTAACAAGCATGTCAAAAATGCATGATATTAAGGGCATAAGATGCTTCACTAGCTGTCTGCTTGTTTGAGGTTCCATAGTGGTGTTTGCTGTGTGTGAATAGTAGAAAGCCATACTGTTTTGGCCTCAGCTTCTCTTGTGTTGCTCTGGTGAGGTAATATGGCGTGAACAGGAGGACTGAACTTGCCAAAAAAAAAAAAAACAGACAAAAACACACACTCTCACTCTCTCTCTTACTCACACACACCCACACATCATCTCATTCTTGGAATCCCACCAAGCAGAAAGCTCATATCTGCAGTATTTACAGCAAATAAATGAAGTAAACCTCGGTTGGGGTGTTTCTGCTTGTTGTGGTCAAGCTTTGACTTTTGGCGCTTTTCCACTATACAGTTTGAGCACTGCTCGACTCTACTCAGTTTTTCTTTTGAGGCACCTCAGGGCCCAAACGTGTACATTCTGCTTATTTTATGTTTTTGATTCTCAATATATCGGTCAGTTTAAAGGCTAATTGTATGAAACTTGGCCAGGATTTGTTTTTTATTATAATTTTTAAAATCCCACGATCCCCTCTATTGCAAGGTGTATAGAATAGGAGATATGCATAATGCCGTCACTCTTTACCCTAGGGCCTGATTTGGTCCCATTGACTCCCATTATAACCAGATATTTTTGATATACTGTAATCCTGACCTATTATAATGCTTTTCCCACGAATACCTAATAAATCTAAGCCTCTACTTTCAAAATAAGGGGAAAATAGGTGCGATGACCCCCCGAAACCACCAGGGGCAGCAGAGCTTTATCACGTAAAGTTTCAATGGAGGCCTGGTTCACTTACCTTGCAAAATGGAACTTCCTTAGTGGAAACGGGGCTACTGAGGAGGACGTTACTGAAGAGGACGTTACTGAAGAGGACGTTACTGAGGAGGATTGTACCAGTAGTGAGGATTCTGAGAACCAGGATGGATCAGGGGAGGAATTCCTGCCAGGTACAGAGGGGCCCTTTAGCTCGGAGGAGGAGGATGATGAGGAAGAGGAAGAGGCAATCGAGGATGACACCTCTCCATGGAGATCAAGAAATGGGGTAATCCTGTAGGAGCCATTTGCCCAGAAGACCATCTGCAGCGAGCCTGTTCCTACAAGCCCGGGGCCAGGTCCATGGTCAGGAGGAGGAAGAGGAAGAGGAAGAGGAGGAGCCACAGCCAGGGCCCTCAGAAAGTGGAGGCAGTGTGTCTTGTGCCCACAGCGCAGAAGGGTTTGGAATCAGTGCACCAAATGTCGAGCACATGCATCTAAAATGCACCTCACAGTGATCTGTAGTTTATGTATTAAATTGTGAACGCAAGCACATGACAAAAAGGGCATAAAAACATAAAAAATATTTAAAAATAACAAAACTTTATCTATGATTTAGTCTGAAGTTGTTGAAAAGATTTGATGTGGTGAAAGTGGAAAAAAAAAGTTTATATATTCAGTTTTAATTACTTTTATGAGAGGGACCGTTTTGGGTCCGTAGGTGAAAAAGTGTCAGTTTTTTTGAATAAGCTCTCATTGCTCCAAAAATAATAATGCATCAAAATCAATGTTGTTATCAATTATTGACCTTGTCAAGGCTGTAATAACCTCATCCCAAATATTCCACTTTGCACCTCATTTTTAGAAAATATTGCATATTTTGTGTTTTTCCCATTGAAAAACATCCAGGGTTCTTATGAAAAAAGGGCATACAAATATGAAAAAATAATAAAACAAACTTTATATCTATGGTTAGGTCTGAAGTTGTTGAAAAGATTTGATGAGGTGAAAGTGAAAAAAAAAATTAAATTTTTATTACACTTTTATGGGAGGGACCGTTTCGGGTCCCTAAGTGAAAAAGTGTCGGGTTTTTTTTAAGGGTAGCCCCAAGGGTTAAATTCTGTGTAAAGTAAAAATAAATATGTGTTCTGAATTTGACATACCACAGAAAAGTGTGTTGTTAACCACCCTGCCAAATTTGAATGATTAAAAAAAAATCGCCAAATATATGAAATTAAGCTTCAAAGTTGTGTAAAAGTCTGCCTATTTCTCTTCTCCCAAACACTGTGGGATTGGCCGCCGAGTTCGCTGAAACCCCGCCCCCTACCAAGTGTCACCTGTCAATCAAAGTCACCACCTCTACCAGAGACATCGACTGTAGGCCTGAGAGCTTTCTGCTGCTAGCTCGGCGGCTAACTCAGCTGCTAACTCGGCGGCTAGCTCGGTGGCTAGCTCGGCGGCTAACTCAGCTAACTGTAGACTGTAGTAGTAGTAGTATGCGCTGAATGTATTTATACATACAGCACCAGGGGCGGGTTTATGCTCCGGTGTGTTATTGGGTGGTGATTTACAGACCCGCCCATTAAATCCAGACACAGAAATCTTGAAACACAGTTTGTGAAGCCTAGCTCCACAATTCAAATCTAAATGGTTGAAATGCTTTTTAAACCTTTTTTTAGAAATACATTTATGACCTATTTAATGTGTTTAGAAGAAAATGTCTGAATTCACTTTACACGGTCTTAAGGATAGTACCTGGTACTTTTTACCTGCTCTGTCGAGGTTCCAAGCGAGCCGAGCTGATACTAAATGCGACGTCAACAGTCTGCTGCTGATTGGTCAGAGTGTCGTCACTGGAAGAGTCATGAGCCGTCCCACACAAGAATCAAACCCAGCATTTTTAAATACTGGCAACAGCGTTACAGCGATTCAGCTCTCTTCTCTTGCTTTGTGTGTGACAAAAAGCCACAGACCCGCCAGCAGCAAATACACCATTGCCCCGATGTCCTCCATTGTTTATGTGTTTGTGTCGTGTATAAAACTTAGTCATGGCAGTTTCAACGACCCCGCCCACGTTGAGGAGGTACTGGTAATGGAAAAGGTCGTTCCTGGTACCGAGTTGAGTTAAGTAGTGCTAGTGCTAGTGGAAAAGCGCCATTTGTGCTATATATTTGATGTTTTGGATCTGGGCTGTTCAGCAAAATCACTCTTAAAGGATAAGGCAGGTGACTTTCTATATTTTTATTACTGTCAACAAATCTTATGTGCAGAGCCAAACCAACAATGAAGTGATCTACTTAATAATGATGATAATAATAATTATAATGATAATACATTTTATTTGTGATGCACTTTACATTTGAAAACAAAATTTAAAGTGTTACAAGATAGAAACGTCAAAATAAAACACAGATAAAAACATAACGCATCATAAAATAATAATTAAAAGACAAAGGTTCTATTAAAAAGAAATGCTTTAAGTCCTTTTAAAAAAAGTCTCAAAAGTCTGTGGTGCCCTCAGCTGAGTGGCAGGATCGTATTGAGGTTAGTGGGGTGAGAAGTTCTTTCAGTTAGGGGGGGTCATTGCCATAGATGCACTGGTGAGTCAGGAGGGAGATCTTGTATTCAATCCTGGCGGAGACAGGGTGCCAGTGACATGAAATAGAGAATGGGCGTGATGTGTTCATATATTCACACTCGTTAAGATCCTTGCAGCGCTGTTCTGAACATATTGTAGTCTCTGGAGACTCTTGCTAGGGATCCCAGTGAGAAGTGCAATTAAGTAATCCAGTCTAGGGGAGACAAAGGTGTGGACCAGCTTTTCATCATCAGATGAGTTAAGTATGGGACAGAGTTTGGCAACATTTTTCTGATGGTGAAAGGAAATCTTGCAGAGATGTTTGATATGGGCTTCAAAGGTGAGTTGAGGGTCAAATCTTACACCAAGTTTGGTGACTGATGAGGAGAGGGAAGAGTTGGATGTGGATCTGGTGTGGGGTGCCAACTAAAATTGCTTCATTTTGGAGCTGTTCAACTTGAGAAAGTTGTGTTTCATCCACAGCTTTGTTTCCTTCAGACAGGCGGTGAGTGTTGATAGAGAAGATAAAGATGGTGATGATGAAGCTGCAGTGTGTGTCCCTTTTCATGTAAAGTTGTGTGTCATCACTGTAGCAATGAAATGAGATTCCATAGCGACTGATGACATGGGGGAGCATTTATAGTGTGAAAAGGATGGGGCCAAGGACTGACCCCTGGGGGACCCCGCAGGTGACAGTCTGTGTCCGGAACCTTGCACTTCTAAGGGAAATGTACTCTGTTCTTTCGGTGAAGTAAGAGTGAATCCAATGGTGTGAGTATACCATGATGGTGAAATGTGTTCATTTTCAGACAAGGTGAGGATATTTAATAATTTGTTGCCCAAGAAGTATACATTTTTTCTGTTATTTTTCTCTTGGTGGATTCTTGGTGGAGTTGGCTATTAATTTTATTGATGGGTCTTCACTTAAGAAATTTGATACATTGAAATACTTTGTTATGACAAACTTTGGAATTTTCCTTTTGGCCTCATTTATCAATCAATCAATCTTTATTTATATAGCGCCAAACCACAACAAAAATCCATCTCAGATATTTTACACAGAGCATGTCTATACTATACATTTGAATTTAATATATTTGAATTCAATTAAAATTTTAATGAATTTATTTATCTATATCAAATAAAGATCACATTCAGAATACTATATCAGTCAATTAATGGTTCTGCGCTCTCTGTCTGTGAATAAACAAATTGTCACCGACCTTTTATTTTCCATCATAGATTATGCAGATATTATGTCAGAACATTATCCTTTGAATGTACAGCTCAGACAGTAAATTTGGACAGTTAACCTGTTTTTGTTTTTCAAGGTCTTTGCTGCAGCACATTCAATTTGAAATACAGTGATAGATACTCCATTAAAGTGCCATGCCCTACTTTTAAACTGAGTAGGTTTATGTCAATATAGAAAGAACTGTGTGGGAGATTTAGCGCATGATGCCTCAAGTTTAACCGTTTAGACATAATTGAAGATTGGCAACTAAACGTTTGTCGAGCAGAGGATTACCAACAAGATGCAAACCACAGGCAAGCATTAAAAACAGAAAGGCATGCTGTAGTTCTCAAAAACATACAAAAAGCAAGCAGCAGAGTTGTGGAACGAAGTTTCTATGGACTTAAGAAACAAAATCAACCTCTATCAAAATGATGGAAAGTAGGCCTTGGAGATATGGCTGAAAACTGTATCACGATAAAAGTGTGAAAACCATGAAAAACACCCAAATAAGTAAATGTACACATACTGTAAAAACCGGTGTATAAGACACAGTCTATTTTGGGGGGTGTCATGCTGGGAAAAACACTTTTCTTTATTTGAATGTACCAGTAGTTATTAATTTGTTGTGTTTATACTCCAAAGCTTTCTTAATTTACTTTTATTAGAAACACAATTTAAAACACACATATTACACCTGAAACAGTGTGGGGTCAATGGTTAAGGGTCCGGTAATTATTTGCTTAACTGAACTGGACGGGTATATTAACTCAGACTGGGTTCAGGTTGGGCTGAGTTTTAAATTAAACCTTTTAAAAGAACACAGTTTACTTATTCAAGACAGTGTGTACCTGTGTGCTTACTCGAGTCCCAAAAACTCTTCATCAGAGCTGTCTCTGTGCGCAAATAGACTACTGCACCCGAGTCACGCTTTTGCACATTGTGCTTCAATATCAGCTTGGTCTGTAAATACTGAAACATCACAGCGACTAGTGTCTGAAATACTTCTGATCAACACACAAATCATTTTTCCGCACAACATACAGCATTAACGGGTCATCAGTAGTCTATTTTCATTAGCTGCCGACACAGCGCGTTCTTGACAGCGCTGTTTGTAGGACGTTTATAGTTCATAAGTGTGGACGCTCACACATTATCTTTACAGTTATATGTTGCTAGGTTACCAGGGAGCGAGTGAGTTTGATCATGCAACCAACCTTGCTTCGCCTTTTTTTCTCTTCGGTGGTTTCTTCCAATGAAGTTCAGTGAAATTATCGAACTTTCTACTGGACGTATTTTTTATTGATATTGATTACGTATCTATCGCAATATATATCACTATCGTTTTAAACAGGGGGGCATTATTTGCACATAATGTGCCCAAAGAATGAGGTCAGCTGACTACCTGAATATACTGAATGAACAGGTTATTCCATCAATGGATTTTTTCTTCCCTGATGGCACGGGCATATTCCAAGATGACAATGCCAGGATTCATCTGGTTCAAATTGTGAAAGAGTGGTTCAAGGAGCATGAGACATCATTTTCACACATGGATTGGCCACCACAGAGTCCAGACCTTAACCCCATTGAGAATCTTTGGGATGTGCTGGAGAAGGCTTTGCGCAGTGGTCCGACTCTCCCATCATCAATACAAGATCTTGGTGAAAAATCAATGCAACACTGGACGGAAATAAATCTTGTGACATTGCAGAAGTTTATCAAAACAATGCCACAGCGAATGCGTGCCATAATCAAAGCTAAAGGGGGTCCAACGAAATATTAGAGTGTGTGACCTTTTTTTTTTATGGTGGCGACTTTCTTTTTGGCCAGGCAGTGTATGTTAACATGAAAAAAACTAGGCTCTCATTTCCTCGCCATCTCACACTTTTTAGCATGTGAACACCTTTTGTGCTAAGGATTAAAATCCTGGAAACAGTATATTTTTACACAGTTTCTTTCTTAAGCTATCACTTTGCACTTGCAGAGTGTGAAGTTTGACAATGTGGTATTGCCTCAAACTTCAAACTTCATTGTTGGATGGTTAGCGGAAACCATTATGCAATGCTATGCTAACTGTGGATACTGAAGACTAAAGGCTAAGCTCAAAGTAAACAGGGCAGTGACAGAAGGTTACCCGCTAACACTTATGTTCTTCTGAAGGAAAACCAGTAAATGGTAATGAGATGAATAAAGAGGTTACAGTATAGGGAAAATAATATATTTTAAACCCTCATGATGCCCTGTCCATTTAAGCTCTTCTATGATTTGGAGCAACATCACAGCACATCCACAGTGGGTGTATCAGGGCTCTGAGTTTTAGTGTTTAGCTTTGTCAAATTACTATAGTTAATGTGAAACATTCTCTGACTGGTGAAGGTGTTCAGCATCTGGTTAAATCTTGATATCAGGAATAGGTTATGTAAAGTCTTAAAAGCTATAATTTGTAACTATTCCACATTAAAATGTCTAAAAACGAGCTATGTCATTTTGTTGAGTTGTTTACTTACTTTATACGAAATGTTTGCAACAATTTTTTAAACTCGGAGAAATCTGTTATTTTAATCAGGTAGTGGTTCGTTTCATTTGGTCGCCTGTCAATGGTGTTATACCGCCTTTACCAAAGAGTATACATGCACAAGATTATAATCATCTTGTATGCATTCATCGGTGTTGTTTGTCTACCAAAGAGTATGCATATAAGATAAAACATCAGCATTGTAGTTTTTAGGAGGACCTTTATTGGCTGAGCAGGGTCAGAGACCCTGTTTTTTTTGGAGAGGAGGAGACCTCTGCGTATAATTTGGCTCCCAGTAAAAATCTGTTGAACAATAAACACTGAAGAAATCCTAACCGGGAGAAGCTACTGCTTAAACAATACAGACAACAACTCCTATAATCCCACACTACTTCACAACGTCAACAAACTTAATCTTTTGTTACTGTTTTGATTGTTTTTTGTGAGTAATTTAGTTCATTTAATAGATTAATTTGCATTGCAGTTGGTCCTTTCATGAATTAAGCGTTGTATAAATTCCGCCACCAAGTGGTGCTGTAGAGTCAGTAAGAAATTAGCAGCGAAATCGTAGAGAAAACAAGAAAACTGTGTAACAGTGTTGTACACAGCATGAGAGTAGCAGCTAGTTTATCTCTATAGTTTATTTAACAGCTGAGCAAACATACTGGTGGACTATCACTGCTCACTTTATCACTTCCATGTCATGGCCGGTATTTTTTTACATTCTCTTTCCGGAGGATTGTATCATTTGTACATTTTCGGGATTTGTTAAAGTGTTTCACCACTTTAAAAATGTGTCTTAGCACTCATAAAAGTGTTTCACGTCTTGTTAATTTCTTTTCTAAAACGTAAATTTGTCTCAAACTGTAAAAGTGTTTGTTACGACCCCGGAAAGGTCTAGAGTCTAGGGGAAAAGGGAGGTAACAATTAAAACGGCTAAACAAAAATAGAACAGGAGAACAACTTAAGTTCGACTGCAAAGGCAGTGATTTACTTGAAACAACTTAAACAGGTCCCTAATGTGGGAAGCTGACTGATATACTCACAACAAAAACACGACTGGACAAAGTCGCTGGTCTGAAGCACTGTTCTGGTCACAGGCATGCACACACAGCCACAATCACTGCGCTGCTGAATGACCCACTGGCACTGGCGCCAGCTTTCCATGGGGTTTATATCATACAGCTGTGATATGCCACAGCTAAGGTGATCAGCTGAGGGAGGAGGAGGGCGGAAGGAGAGAAAAGTAAAACAAGACAACAGCACCAAACACAACACGCACCATGGCACGTAACAGTGTGTCACATTTTGTAATGTTGTTTTGCACTTACCGGCCACCAAAGTAATCAGTGCTGTCTCTCATCCCTCATCTCCAAGGCTGAGGCATTTATGAGCCGTGTGTTCTGTCATTTTAAAGAAGTCGATCCCAGTCTGGAATCATTACTGTCACCTCTCCAGTAAGAGCTACACACTACTCTATTTAGATCTAATGTATTGTACTGTACTGTACTCCAGTGTAGTCAAGCTTTGTGTCTGTTCCCTCTTACTCCTGTAGTTCATCATCCAACCAGGGGCTTAGTCTTGATTTGTTGTGATCCCAAAATGATTGAAATTACATTTTCTGAAACAGATTTTTGTGTAAGTGGTAACTTTGCACTACACTGCAGCAACATTTAACCTCTTAAACTATTTTTAAATAATCCACTATTATTCTGCACACTCCACATTATCCACATCACATACATGTTGCAATATGCAGTATGTATATTGTATTTCGCTTAAAGTTTCAATCGATATACAGTATCTGGAAACTTTGGGATGTCCACTAGAATTAAAACAATGTTCTATGCTTTGATTTAAAAAAAAAAAAAGAAAAAAAAAAGAAGTAGTAAAAAATATTCTTTGCATGACATGCAGCAAAGGTCAGTAAATGGATTCAGATAGTATAAAAGCTATCTCTCAAAAATCTGTGAGGAAACACCAGAGGTAAGATTACAATGTTAAAATAAATACATTCAAATGTTAAAATAGATAAAAACAAAATAAAATAAAGAGCTAATAAAAGATTAAAAACATATAAAAGGAAAGAATACTATGAAATAAAGAGAGTAAAAGTAAAGAAGGAAAACAGACATAAAAGATGGGTTGTGAACAAGAAACAATAAAATAGAATTAACATAATAGTCAAAGTAGTAAAGCAGGCTAAAATAGAACATATAAGGCAGATAAATAAATAAAATACAATTTGAAAGCCAAATTAAAAAGATAGGTTTTAAGTTTGCTTTTAAAAAATATCAACACTCTCTGCTGCCCTCAGGTCTTCAGGAAGGCTGTTTCAGAGACAAGGACCATAGTAATAAAAAGAGATGCCTCTCCATGGGTTTTTGTCTGGACTTTGGGAATAATTAAAAGGCCCCTACCAGAAGACCTGAAGGTTCATAGGATAAAAGCAAATCTGATAAATAGGAAGCTTTGTTGGATTAATGGTTGAGGTTAACTGAGCGTACAGGTTTTGATGAACACCTTGCCTGAGTAAATGCAATTATTGATAAGATGTGTTTTTGTGGATGTGAGTATGTGTATGTGTTTGCAGAGCAGATTACAGTGGTGGGTCCTGGCCTTATCTCTGTCCACCAGTCGTTCACTGTGACACACCACTCACACGGTGAATCAGAGAGAGAGAGAGAGCTGTTATCTCTCTCCCTACAGACCCCCCCCCCCACACACACACACACACACACACACACACACACACACACACACACACACACAAACACACACACACACACACACCCCATTACATCCTCTTGTCTGTCTTTTTTCACTTTCATCTTTATTTATGAAGGATTGCTTCATAACTGGTCTGGAGGTTTTTAGCACAGTGTTTTAATCAAGCAATTAAAAAAATGCTACACAATTGAGATATTTTATACGTACTAACCCACTCCTACCCTCTCCTTTCTGGAATCCCTAACATAGTTGCCAGCTATAAACGGATGGAAGAGGAGACGTTGGGATTTACCTGGTAGGGAGGGTCTAACTAATAAAAGATGTGATTGAGTTGCAATATGGGAATTGTAGGATCCAACATTTGTACCCATACTACGGGCTAAAAGTCAGGATGTCTTGACTTCTGCTACTTCAGTTTTGATAATTTCCTTGCATTTCACAAGTTCAGCTGTTTTTGGAAG
The DNA here is from genome assembly GCF_963691925.1 of Scomber scombrus. Taxonomy (NCBI): domain Eukaryota; kingdom Metazoa; phylum Chordata; class Actinopteri; order Scombriformes; family Scombridae; genus Scomber; species Scomber scombrus. Next base: position 28,199,446 of record NC_084988.1, read on the forward strand.
AGTGATGTTAAATAGCTGTAGAAAACCTTTTAATATCAGTTAATGATGTAAAATGTTACAATGTACAACATCATTTATTACAGGGTTCTGTGTATCTCATGGAGTCAATGACATCAAGAGTTCCTGTTAGCAGGAGGAACAACAATCCATCACAATATTATGGTGCTATATATTGCATCATCAGTTGTATTTATTATTCATTTATACAATGAAGCATATTAAGCAGTTAAATATTTATCACATTTTTGCCATGGAGATAAACAATTGATAATTTCTGATCTCTGAACCTACATGTTACATAATTATCACACAAAGTATCCCAATTTACATTTTGTCATTTACAATTACATTGTGTGGTTGATACCATTTTTCCCCCCTTTTGGATAAAAACAATATTTTCTTCTCCATTTAAACCACCCGTTACCTGACAAAATCTTTTATCTTTGACCAGCTCTTTTAATTGCCTCTACTTCTATTTTCCTCTCCTTTCTGCCATCCTTTGTGTTCAGACGGAGTGAGTGATAGTGAAGGACAGCGCAGAGGAGTGAAATGAATGCATTGTTTCAAGAGGAAAATAGGGGACACTGGGAAAGAAAAGATGCTGGGGGTTGGTGGTGAAAAGCCATTCAATCTGGAGCGTGTGTGCCGTTACACACCAGTAATTCCAACTTCAATACCACCCCACCCCCAGCTGTTCAGTTCCCTTTTACACGCACGCACACACGCACACACACACACACACACACACACACACACACACACAAACACACACACACACACACACACACACACCCACCCACCCACAGGGTAGGGTTCATATATCATCCAGTATGTTTTTTAACATGCACTACAACCTATAGGAGGATCACCTACAAACACAGACCATGATGACCAACTTTCTCTAACCTGAACATAGAGATGATAATTTTCAAGTCGTGGTAAAAAATAATGACATAGACATTTTTTCCTTCATGTTAGTGTGGAAAAGAACCTGTAACAGTATTCCATAAAATCATATAATTAAATTGAAACAAATGTGAATTGTAAGTAAAGTTCATTCAAAACATCTAAAGAAGATGGACAGCCTTATCTTATGAACTTTTAAAAAAAAAAAGAAGTTTAATACATAAAATTGAGAAACATCTATTCCAAGTACCTGGTACCTGATACTTTTTTAGTACCTGCTTGGCTCGCTTGGAACCTCACCAGAGCAGGTACTAAAAAAGGACCAGGTACCAGGTACTATCCCTAGTGGAAACGCAAAAAGAACCGAGGCGAGTCGAGTCGAGTCGAGTCGTGCTGGAACTGTGTAGTGGAAAAGCGCCATTAGTTTCTACTCACTAAAATGTGACGTCGACACACTGCTGGCCGCTGATTGGTCAGAAGAGTTGTCGCTGGAAGCGTCATGAGCCGTCCCACACAAGAATCAAACCCGGCATTTTTAAATACCGGCAGCAGCGTTACAACCATAGTTACAGTGTTACCATAGTTACAGCCATACGGCTCAATTTTCTTGCTTTGTGTGAGACAGAAAGCCACAAACAGCAGCAAGTACACCACTGCCTCAATGTCCTTCATTATTTATGTGTTTGTGTCACGTATAAAACGAAGTCATGGCAGTTTCGCGGAGCCGTGCTATGACGACCCCGCCCACGTTGAGTAGGTACTTTTTTGTAATGGAAAAGGTCTGTTCTGGAACCGTACAGAGGCGAGGTGAGCCGAATCGAGGCGAGTCTTGCTGGAACTGTGTAGTGGAAAAGCGCCATAAGGGTTGTAGGTGTAGGAGTGTGTCTGTGTATGGGGAGTTATGTTATTTATTTTATACTATTTTTTCTTAGTTGTCCTGACTAAGTTGCTATGGGCCCTTGATGGAATTTGGGCTTTCTCCCACAGCCAGGCAGGTTTGCAGCTGTTCCATAAATTTTAAACTTCCTTATAATGCTCCCAATGGTGTCTCTTGGAATGTTACTTTTTTTTGTGGAAATCTTCTTATACCCAAGGCCCTTCAGGTGTGATGTAATAATCTCCTCTGTCAGCTTTTGTGGAAGCTCCTTTGTCTTTCCCATTATTGCAACTCAACTTGAATACCTTCATGGGTGGGGTTTGGATCACAGCTAAAGCAAATGAAGGATCATTATAGAGTTCCCAAAGGCTTAATTATGTTTCAACTCTACTTTAGGCCATAAAAACTGGTGGAAGGCTTTAAAAACAACAATAATTGTTGTATAATTTAATTGAATAATTGTGACATGGCTATCTTAACAATATATACTGTTATACACAAATACTACATCATTCATTTTCTGTGTTGATTTTCTGTATCACTCAACTCATAATGAAGTCATCCAAAGCAGAATCTAGCTCTTTGAAAAAACTTTAATTGATAAATCCTTAAAATCTTTGGGGGGTTGAATATTTCTGATTGCAACTGTATATGTAAAGGAGGAAATTGGTTTTTACATACATTTATTTATTGTTTTTTTCTAAATGAAAGCCTATTTCACATAATTTATGCTATCATTTTTGTTTTGTTTTTAATGTTGTGGGAAAATTTCTCCATAAGATGCTGTAGAGCCCATACATCAGGGCCGGAGCCCTTGTGTTAAGGGGAAAAGGGAGGGGGTAGATAGACAGAGGTGATTAGTAGTGGTCCTCGGGGGCTTTTGTCTGGGCCCCATGAGAGAAAGAGGTTAATGCCACTTAGCCTCAGGACAGCCTGCTGAGGCCATTGTGTGTGTGTGTGTGTGTGTGTGTGTGTGTGTGTGTGTGTGTGGGGGGGGGGGGGGGGGGGGTGTCTCACGCATGTGTGTAAATGATGGGCTTCCCAAAATCACTTACTATTTTCTTCAAGCCAATTGTAACCCCCCTTGTCCCTGTCATCATCTCGCTGGCACAAAGGCCAACATTTATGTGTAGATAAACGAGGCTGTAAAAAGGCAAATGTTTGCAGTGGAGTGCAGCTGTCTTTATGCCGAAGGCTTATCCTCACTTTTGGTGGAAAATTGAGTAAACCACATTCCTGTCAGAATCTCAACAACAGCCAGCAAAGGGGACCCAGTTCTTAAGTTGACTCCAAATTTATTTTTAAAACAGTAATAATAATTATTATTAGTGTATAGTTACTAAAAGGCATAATAAGCCAACAAACAAATGCACACTGGATGCAAGAATATCTACTGAGACCTAAACAGAAATTAATTCATAGTACCATTTTTTGCATCCTCTGAACCCTTAAAAAATCTGTGAAGAAGTATACTTCTTTTGTATACACTGGTAAATATGAAATGGGACACCCAATAACAATAACATACAGCAATTTGACAGAAAGACTTCATTGGTTCTGGCTTTCATAACTGAATAAATTATCAATTATAATTTAATACATTTGCCATGTCAGTGTAAAACGGATAACACAGGTACAGACAAGTACCTGTAAAAATGACAGTGTGAGATGGGTACTTTTCCCACCACATTCTAGTAAAATCCAGGACCCTGATATACTAATTCTCAATGCATGACAGCCAACAGTCTTATCTAGGAAGTGCTTACCAGACAAGTGTGTGTCAAGGAAACCCTGTCACCATCCATTTGGGCTGCAGGTCTAACAGGGCGTTCAGACCAAAAACAGACAGACACATAAGGGGTGTTGTTTTGAGAAATCAGTATTTTTCATGTCTGAGTTGGAGTATGTTTGATGTACTGTAATTTTTATATTCTTAATAATGTTTATTTCTGAATAATCTTACTAATAACGCATTACGAATGACTTTATTTTAATTAATAGAGTGCCCCAAAATCCAGACAGAAAGGTCAGTCACACACACACTGGCAGAGCCTGTTGCTGTTTCAAAGCAGCTGCAGTTTGCAGTGGAAGCTGACAGGTGTGTCATTATCCCGACACAAGCGTCTTCTCATTAGGCCACAGTGTGCATGCAGTATTAGCCCTGCCACATCTCATTGTTGGAGACATGGAGCCATAAACTCCTGCTTGGAGACACTGTTTGGCGAATCGCTGACACCCCCCCCAACCAATCTTAATATTTCCGTTGTGTCGTCTGCCCCTCTCAAAATGCAATTATGTCTTTCAGGTAAAGGACAAACCCTCCATCAGCAAGTCTGATTACAAATCAGAAAGAAATTGTGACCGACACTGCAAGAAAAGTTTGGGGTATCAGGTTTATTATTTATAAGAGAGGCAGAAAGGAATGTAGCAGAGAGAAAAAAACAAAGAGAAAATGACAGGGGAGAGAGAAAGAATAAGGAGAGCCTCTGTGAATCTGTTGTCCTCAGTCATTGATCAATATAGTAAAATGCAACACATCACCCAATAGAAAATAAATGGTCTCCACAGTCCAGAACACCACATGCAAGCATTTTATGATCTGATCCAAGTTATTGGTAGTTATATGCAGGATGACATTATTTGTCTGTGCCATCCAAAAATGTTTAAACCAATAGTTTGGTTAGGTTTAGGCACAACAAACAGTTGAGTATCATGATTTTTTTATGTCTGGGAAATATGGTGGTTTACGTTAAAATTCTTACTTTGTTAAGATTGGGGGACTTTTGTCATCATGTTAACAACAACCACATGGTTAAGGTAGGGAACAGTGAACAGTTGCAGTGAAATCCTTTGCTTTTATGACTCTGATTCTAACACTCATCTAAACAGGGTTAAGCTATTCATTTGCTCTTTTGAGAATATTTCTGCCATCACCTCCAGTCTTGATTAACATTTCACTTTATTAAAATTCTGGACAAGCTGTAAAGACAAACACATCAAATCTGATTTTGAATTGAACCACCTCTCCTCACATCTCCTTTTCTTTCAATCAAATATCAAGCTTTTCCCTGCTGCTGTTCTCCTGTAACCATGGTGATCATCAGCTGAGAAATGGCAACCACAGCCCTTCATTAGGTGTTAACACAGGCTCCGACAGCCCAGATAATAGCCAATAAGGAAGTGTGTGTGTGTGTGTGTTTGAGATGGGAATGGGGGCTTGGGGATGTGCCATTATGTTGGGCAGTAAATGAAAAGCCCCCAGGGATGAAGCCAACCTTGCTGCCATGCTTCAGGGAGTTATTGCTGTGCATGTGCGTGTGTGTGTGTGTGTGTGTGTGTGTGTGTGGATGGGGTCATCCTTCACGTCTGCATATGTGGGAAGATGTGCACATGTGAATGTACACATGGATGCCTCATGTGCATATGAATGCACTCACACATCCTGGCATACACAAACACACACAGACACACATACACAAACACTGCCTACAAGCACAGATTGGTTTAGGCCAAGGCCTAGAATGTATAGGTTTACATTCAGATTAAATATTCAAAGATTTATTTGTCAAACACAGAGTTATTATAATTTTGAAATTTTCATTAGTTTTTATTTTTATTTAGTGTTTTCAGTTTTTTTAAATTTCAGTTTAGTTTTAGTTAGTTTAACAAGTAATTAAGTAGTTTTAGTCTTATATACTGTACTTCATTTCCGTACTTCACTCTAAATCTGTAAAGCCTGAAGTATCAATCCAAAAAGTCCAAAAATTCTTACTTCAAGATGTTATGCCTGTTTATTTTGAACATTTTAAAAACAATATAAAAGTATGAAAATATGAACATATAAAAATAGACTATAATTATCAAACACAATTATACACAGTGCAATGTGTAGGGAAATGTTAGTGGTACCTGCCCAGCAAATATAAAGATACATTTAACACAAAAAAAAATTAAAACAAAAGAATAAAGATATAAATATAAAGGGTGCAATTATTAGATGAAAATGTGAGAAAAATATATACAGTGTATATATATATACACACATACACTCACCGGCCACTTTATTAGGTACACCTTGCTAGTACCGGGTTGGACCCCTTTTGCCTTCAGAACTGCTTTAATCCTTCGTGGCATAGATTCAACAAGGTACTGGAAACATTCCTCAGAGAGTTTGGTCCATATTGACATGATAGCATCACGCAGTTGCTGCAGATTTGTCGGCTGCACATCCATGATGCGAATCTCCCGTTCCACCACATCCCAAAGGTGCTCCATTGGATTGAGATCTGGTGACTGTGGAGGCCATTTGAGTACAGTGAACTCATTGTCATGTTCAAGAAACCAGTCTGAGATGATTCGCGCTTTATGACATGGCGCGTTATCCTGCTGGAAATAGCCATCAGAAGATGGGTACACTGTGGTCATAAAGGGATGGACGTGATCAGCAACAATACTCAGGTAGGCTGGGGCGTTGACACGATGCTCAATTGGTACTAAGGGGCCCAAAGTGTGCCAAGAAAATATCCTCCACATCATTGTACCACCACCACCAGCCTGAACCGTTGATACAAGGCAGGATGGATCCATGCTTTCATGTTGTTTACGCCAAATTCTGACCCTACCATCCGAATGTCGCAGCAGAAATCGAGACTCATCAGACCAGGCAACCTTTTACTAATCTTCTATTGTTCAATTTTGGTGAGCCTGTGCGAATTGTAGCCTCAGTTTCCTGTTCTTAGCTGACAGGAGTGGCACCCGGTGTGGTCTTCTGCTGCTGTAGCCCATCCGCCTCAAAGTTGGACGTGTTGTGCGTTCAGAGATGCTCTTCTGCATACCTCGGTTGTAACGAGTGGTTATTTGAGTTACTGTTGCCTTTATATCAGCTCGAACCAGTCTGGCCATTCTCCTCTGACCTCTGGTATCAACAAGGCATTTGCGCCCACAGAACTGCCGCTCACTGGATATTTTCTCTTTTTCGGACCATTCTCTGTAAACCTTAGAGATGGTTGTGCGTGAAAATCCCAGTAGATCAGCAGTTTCTGAAATACTCAGACCAGCCCGTCTGGCACCAACAACCATGCCACGTTCAAAGTCACTTAAATCACCTTTCTTCCCCATTCTGATGCTCGGGTTGAACTGCAGCAGATCGTCTTGACCAAGTCTACATGCCTAAATGCATTGAGTTACTGCCATGTGATTGGCTAATTAGAAATGTGCGTTAACGAGCAGTTGGACAGGTGTACCTAATAAAGTGGCCGGTGAGTGTATATGTGTGTATATATACATTACCGGTCAAAAGTTTTAGAACACCTCAATTTTTCCAGTTTTTTATTGAAATTTAAGCAGTTCAAGTCCAATGAATAGCTTGAAATGGTACAAAGGTAAGTTGTGAACTGCCAGAGGTTTAAAAAAAAAAAAAGGTACGGTTACCCAAAACTGAAAATTATACAAAAACACTTAAAAATGTGTCACCGGAGCTGATAGGTGCCACTATAATCAATGAGAGTGTTTCCACCGGGGACGTCCCAGCAGCGGCTCTCTGCGCAGCAGTGCTATCAATCCGCAGCATTTCTATTTTTGACGGAGCCGTTTCTAACTCGCGACAAGCTCAGTGGAGCAGATTTCACCAGACAGGAAGTCAGACACAGAATCGGCATAATAAAACTTCCGTCTTTCAAAATAAAACAACCTGTGCAGCTTCCCGATCGTATTTAAGCAACAAACACGAATAAAACAGACGGATAAAGACACCATCTAGCTATGTAGCCTACTGACACATGATATGAGCACAAAAATCAAAGAAAATTACCAAATCAAATAAATTTGAGCAAGTTTACAAAATCGGGCCAATTAGTTGTACTGCTACTACAGTAATTACGGTAGACTAAAGGCACTCCTTCAGATTTGATTTGGCTGCAGTAATTACTGTATTAACAGTGCAACATCATTTTAAAAGGCATATGTCTCTCCCAGAGCATGCTCCGCTCCGCTGACGTAACGTTCCCGGTGTGAGTTGACGCCGGGAAGAGGACAGCGCTAAACCATGGCGCAGCCGTTCCGCGCCGCTGACGAACCCGGTGGAAATCCCCAGTTACACATGATGACACCATGACTGAGTTTAGTAGGTATTAAGATATTCATGAGATTCTTTGAGAAACATCACCGCTGGTCATATGCGGACTTGCACCCAGGAGCACAGAAGAAAAAGCTGTCAAAAAGGAACACTACATTTCACTCTAGTGTGCGCCCAGTTTGAGCATTCCGCTGTAGAATGTACGTAGAATGTACATAGTTAGGTCGGTACCACTAAAATTACACACATCGGTGCAATTCTGTCAAGCCATTCCTGAGATATCTCGTTAACGAAGGTGGGGTGGAGCGTTGTGATGTCACAGTGACCTTGACCTTTGACCTTTTGCCACCAAAATCTAATCGGTTCATCGTTGAGTCCCAGTGGACTAAATAATTTCACCTGTCTTTCAAGCATTCTTATAGATGAAAAAAATTTAGTTTAGAAAAATGATCCTCCTCCACCAGCCATGGCCGAAGGCATTATTGTTTCAAATGTGGTACCAACGTTGGTACCAAATTTGAAACAATTCTGTCAAGGTGTTCCTGAGATATCATTCCAACCTGAATGGGAGGAACGGACATGTTGTACACTACATACATACAGACAACCTGAAAACATAATGCCTTCGGCCATGGCTGAAATTCCCCTGGCACTTCTGTCTCCCCCGGGGTGCGCACACCTCCAAACAAAATGGCAGCGGCGCCATGGCAACGGCCAGAAAGAAAGTCTGTGAAGTTATCTTGAGCAGCTTTTTCTACAAAAACTAAAAACCACGGCTGTAAAAGAGCGACAAGTTTCACTGCTGCTGCAGCAACATGTCTGCCATCAGACGCTTCAGACTTCACGTTACTGTAAACTCACACACCCACAAACATTGAATTGTGCTGCTCGTCTTTTGTCGTGTACTTTTTCCTCCGCAGCACGGTAGACACTACAGATTTAAAAGTGAAGCAAAACTTCTGGTTTAATGTATGAAAATACATTGGATGTGTGTGTCTACCACTCAATGTTCTTTTATAGGATGCGAAAATGTTAAAGCTCTATATCAAAATGTGGCACTTTATAGTGAACAGGAGGTCTATTTTTTATTAAAAAAGAATTGATTGTTTTTCCATTTAAATGTCTGGTTGAGCTAAGAAATAAAAATGATATTTTAGAAAGCGTTTTGTGATTTAATATGAATGGAAGTGATTTTGTTAAATCAGCTGTGATATTGTCTCATATCGATCGCTGCCTCCTGAATCGAATCGTATCGAAATCGTATCGTGACAGACTTTGTGATATTGACAAAAATTGAATCGTTGTTCATTGAATCGATATAATGTCATATCATGAAGAAACTTGTGATTTACACCCCTATTATCTAACATGTTCGAGTCCTGCCCCAGAGTCTCCTCCTGGTTTGATGTGCCCAGAACACCTCTAAAGCGAGGTGTCCTGACCAGGTGCCAGGACACTCATTTCCGCCACTTATGTCTGCCATCTCATTCTTTTGGTCACTACCCAAAGCTTGTGACCATAGGTGAGGGTTGGAGCTTAGACTGACTAGTAAATTGAAAGCTTCATCTTTAGGCTCAGCTCATTCTTAACCACAACGGTCCAGTACAACACCTGCATCACCGCTGATGCTGCACTGATTCGCCTCTCAATCTCACATTTCATCTTACCCTCACTCATGAATAAGACCCCTGAGATTGAACTCCTTCTCTTCAGGCAGCAAGTCTCTCCCAACCCTGCGCAGGCAATACATCTTTTTTATGGCCTCAGATTTGAAGGTGCTGCTCTCAAATCACCCGTAAAAAGCAGAGAAGATATTCAGGTCCCTAAGCTGTTCACCCCCTGGCTGCACCTTGAGACTCACAAACAGAATCTGTGCCAAGGGACATGTTTTGGTTAATAAATCCTATCAAAACAATATTTGCACAGTGTATTCATTGGATGATGCCAAGTGGACTCATATACCCTTTAAATTTCACCATTTTGGATTTTTTTGTAAACATATTTTTGCTTCTTTTGGCACATATTTACTCTAATCACATGTTTGCTATAACTGTCTCTAGAAAGGTTTTTCTTTTCTTTTTTCCATTGATGAATTATTTGTCAAATTGAGACAAATGTATCGCCGGTGTGTTAGGTCACATGAATGGGACTTTTGAAAGATGGCGTCTCTGAGCCTCCTCACTTTGTTAGCATCTGAAGAAGAGCCAGTACGGCTCGAAATGTCATTAGTTAAACACAACCATACTACTTATTAACTTCCATATTGCTTAAATGTTATATCCCATGGTAAACAAATTGAGTTAAGTTGTGCAGATAGGGATGCTAAACAAGTTTGTATCATTTGCTACAATTTGACATGTGGGTGGCGCTACAAGATGTCGAAAAATTGCTGCTAGAGCAACAGCTGGCTGCATCTGGCAGCAGTAACAACTGCTTGTAACAGCTACGCAATTTCTTCAGAAATTTCAGAATTTCTAGTCATCATTATTATTATTATTATTGTTTTGTTTTTTGCAGGCAACAGGAACCATTGAAATATATCTCTTTAAGGGCACTTTAAGGATTACTTTTCTTAGTTCTTGCATGATCCAGTGATTTTATGTTTGCTTTAAATATTAAAATTTATAATGGGAAGTATAGGAGGAATGTTCATGGAGAGGTATCCCAGAAAATACATTTTTAAAATATTAAAACAGCGCCATACTTCGTATTAACTGCCATATCTATTAAATGTAATATGCCATGGCAACTAAATTCCGCAAGATTGTACAGTTAGGGATGCTGAACAACTGTGTAGTATTTTCAGCAATGCTTTGTGATTTATTTCAGCTTTTGGTATTCTCAAACATTTTCAGCAGGAAATGTATTTCTAACTTTGTTATTCTTCACTATGTTTTTTGCAAGCTTTATACTCCTCTATAGTTTCACCAACAGAAACACATTCAGCTCTCTAAGCACATTTTTGCTGTCACTTTTCTTAGTTCTACCATAATCAAATGATTTTTTTTTTAATATTAAAATGTGTAATGGTAAGTCTATGGGAGGAATGTTTGAAAGCTAAAATCTCAAAACCTAAAACTGCAAAACTATTCATACTATGTGGCCAGGTGAGCCATGTGTACCAATAGTGCCACCATGTGGTCAGTTATTAAGTGTTTTCTACTTTGAGTTGATGCTCATTAGAATTATATAGGCCATTCCCATTTTCAACAAAAAGAATCCATCATTTTGGATTTTTGGTAAACACATTTATCGCTTAAATAGAATGCCTATATTGTCATTGCATGTTAGCATACAACGAAATTTGCTGTCTCTCTCAAAAAAAGGAGAACTCACTTCTACTCACCTTTCTATTCACTCACATGCACACACAATAACTTCTTAAAGATGGCGGTGCGCACAGATGCAGCGGCTGAGTGCCCTCTACAATTTAAATGTAATATTTGCCAAACTTTGTACATAGCATATTTAGATGACCCTCAACATAATTTGGTAATTAAAGCCTTGGGGCATGTCATGGAAAAAATACGCACCATCCAAGTTAATAACTGTCGTATCTCTTAAATGTAATATGCCATGTTAACGTAAATGCAAGATTGTAAACATAATAATGCTGAACAAATCTGTAGTATTTTAGCTGTGCTTTGTGATTTATTTCAGCTTTCAGCAATCACAAGCATTTTCTGCAGCAAAGGTATTTCTAGTTATTAATGTTTTTGGGTGTTTGTATAATAGTATTACCCACTCCTCCCCACATATTACAATCACCCCCCCCCCCCTTCACCTCTGCTGTAGTCATGAACCTGTAATTGAAAATATGAGGGAAATAATGAAATACAGTTAACGCCAGAAGATGAAAAATTATCTGGCAAATTCAAATTAGCTGACTATGAAATTGCTTCTACAGGACAGCTGCTTGGCAATGATAGCTGTGGGTTTAGTAGCGTGACTTGAAGCTCTCACAAATTGAAAAATTTTCATCTGAGAAAACAAAAAGAAGAAAAAGAAAGAAATTGATAATCTTATGTTTTTTCTTACCTGCCAGTTTATGATTGTACTTCTGTGTGTTTATTATTACCTGTAAGAGTCAAAGAGAACTGCAGGTGAACCTTGTGATGTGGCCATGAAAAGTACACCACTAGAGCATTCATACAGGCAGCTAGCTTGTAATGACAATTTTTTTCTCAGATTAAAAGAAAAAACAAACATACAGTATTCCCCGTAAAGGTGGATCCCAAATGTTCTTCACAGCTCCAAATCACTGTTGTTCTGTAGATACCGCAATCACATCAACCCCCTGAACGATCTAATCCGTCTTCAAAATATACCTTGCCCACATGTTCACATTGTTCATCTGCTGGTCTTCGCACTCAAAATTATGTTTATCAGATGCTGAAAATACTCAAATAGTTTATTTTGAGTCTGCTGCTGCTGGAAATCTTCAATAGATAAACTTGGAGAGTGCTCTAGACAATCCTAGTTTTTTTAAACGCCTCTCGATGCAAACTTAGACACATCATCAGTGATGTAACCTGGGGTCATTGGGTGTTTCGGGTCTCTAAAACATTGTACACCCTCGTCCAGGCGACCCAGCCGGGGTTGATCAAGCCCCGACTTGTGTCTAAGTAGCTTGTGTGGTCCATGGATCGCCCTGCTTGATCCACAGCCATCTTGACGCCTTCTCTGTGGCATCCGAGATCTTCGTGATGGCTCTCTTGCTGTGCAGCCCTCTCACTCCCAGCCTCTTGAGTGCCCTACAGAGAGACTGGCCTGCGAAGCCTCTACACCCAACTTTGATGGGGTCACACCAGGTCCTCTATCCCTTTCTTCGGCATTCGCTTGCCAGCTCCTCATACTTGGCCCTCTTCCTCTCATAGGCCTCCTTCATCCCGTCTTCCCAGGGGACAGTCAACTCCAGCAGGACAACTTGCCTTGATGTTTCCGACAGAATTATGTCTGGCCTGAGTGAGGTCTGCAATGGTAACTGGAAATCTGAGCTGTCTCCCTAGGTCCACTTTCAGCTGCCAATCCTGGGCTGTTGCCAAAAGCCCCCTCCTTGGCTTTGGCAATGGTGTGCCCTCTCCCCAGCCTTGACAAAAGTGATTGTATGCTTTGTTGGTTGCTGCTGCCTGCTGCTGATGATCGCTGTGCTGATAACCCCTGCAATTACCCTCAGCACCTGGTCATGGCGCCAACGCTAGCGCTCTTGTCCCAGGGCTTTTGGGTAACAGCTCAGGATGTGCTCCAGGGATCCTCTTCTCATGCAGAGTGGGCATGCTGGAGTCTCTGTCAGGCCCCAACATAAGAGGTTGGACGGGCTGGGGACGACGTCATAGACTGACTGGATTAGGAACTTTATCCAGTGTGGCTCGTACTTCCAGAGCTCTGACCACAAGATCTTCCGGTCCAGTACCTGCTCCCATCAATCCAGGCACCCTGTTGTCGCATCGCCATGATCCGACTTGAGCAGGCTTCCTCCACCTCTGCTCAGATCTTCTCCTGGACCAACTGGTGCCTCTCTTTCCCCTTGACCTTGTCGAAATGAGGTCTTGGGTTGCTGCCAAGCCCAGCCCGTCCTGATGCCACTGCTCCCACCAGCACACTGTGTCGCAGCCAGGTTCAGCCTGGTAGACTGCCTCTTGAGCCCTCCACTTCCTGCCAGTTCTCACCTCTATGCCAGCCGAGGAGATCTTGATGTCGTTAGAGTCCTCCGTCAGACTTCGTAAGGAGAGTTGCAGTTTGTCTTCCCAACCATCTGCGCAGATACTGGCTGACCTTCCTCTTATAGCCTTCGACTGGTACTGCAGTACTGCCAGTTCCTTGGAGTGCTGCAATGTCTTTTTAGGTGTTGTTGAACATCTTGCCCAAGCTCTTAACAGGCTTCTCACTGATCGATGGGATCGGGACACCTCCAAGGGAAAAGTGTAACTTGTCAGTGACCTTCCCCCTTTTCAGAACCAGCGATCATGACTTGGCTGGCTTGAAGGCCATGCGGGCCCAGCTGATGAGATGCTAAAGGCCTTGGAGGATCCATCTGCAGCCCGGCACCGATGTTGTGGTCACGTCAGGTCAACCATAAATGCTCTGATGGGGGGCTCTACTGACTTCACCAGCATATTCATGGCCAAGGCAAAGGTTTCTACCAGCTTGTGGGGTACTGACCGATAGGCGTTGGCTAAATCAAGCCACAGGACTGCCAGATGTCCTCTGCCCTCTCTTGCCTCATGGATGAGCTGGGTGACCACTCCTGTGTGCTCAATGCACCCTGGTACCTTTGGGACTCCCCCCTTCTGTACAGAGTTGTCGATGTACTTGTTCCTAAGGAGGAACTCCGTCAGGCGCCGGGCAACAATACTGAAAAATACCTTGCCCTCAACACTGAGGAGTGAGATGACTCTGAACTGCTCGATGGTTCTTGCGTTCTTCTCCTTAGGAATCCAGACACCCTCTGCTTGTTGCCACTACTGGGCCACCTTCCTCCTCCTCCTCCAAATGACCTTGATGATCTTCCAGAGACGCCTCAACAGCCTGGGGCATCTCTTGTAGATGACATATGGTACTCCACTAGGTCCAGGCGCTGAGCTGGTTCTTGCAGCCCTGATGACATCCTCAACCTCCTTCAGGGTCAGCTCCTTGTTGTCAAACGCCACTGTCGGTTCTGGAGGAGTAATCAGAGTACTGCATGGCCCAAGCTCTTGCTCCCTTGCCATGTGGCCAACTTTCTTTTCAGCAAAAATAACTGTTGAAACACATTGCTTGGCAAATGCGCCATTATAATATGATGACAATCTTATTGGTTTACAGCATGTTATGCCCAAAACACACACATGATTAATTACGAGAATTAAGTACAACCCCTTTGAACCATGCACATGGCGCATCGACCATTTTTCCACCATTAAAATAGCAAAAGTGGATTTGAACCTGCCCTATATGCACTTATGCCACACACTTCACACCATGCGCTATATATCGTTAAAATAGTGCCCTACAAGTGAAGCTGTGATCCAGAGAGCTACACGTGGTTGAACTCAGCAACCAATTTGAGTATTTGCAGTTTGTCCACTTCCTATACACTGGATTTTCTGGAGCCATCTTCTTTGATGATATGGGCGAACAGTAGGACTGGATATCAGCACTGGTCCCTTGATTCGATTGATTCACAAAGAGCAGAATCAATTCACTTTGATTCAATGCAATTCTTGATTCAGTTACATCTGATAAATACTAATATTGCATAAAGTGTCATACCAGTGTCCAGCTATGTGATAATCTCCTTCAAAGATTAAGTCCTGCTTTCATGTTGATTGAATTTACATAGGATTAGGTCTAAATTTATGTTATTCATGTCTCCCATACACAAACATGCATCCCACGACAAATTCTCATTTTCCCGCTGTTTACATTGAAACTACTTGCATGAAATAATGATATAATTTACTGTCTCCTTGGCTTAGTTTTGCAAATGAAGATTAGGAAGGGAGTTGCCCACACTTGTTGCAGGGTCGCTTGCACATGACTAAGTCTTCTGTTTTGGCTACAGTTGAATGCCAGGCCTGCAGGGTGTGCAGATGGATTTTTAGTTCCTGATCTTACTTTTTTGCCTTGACGTCTGGCTGGCACTGCAGCTTGATTCAAAGCTAGGTAGAGGCTTGGAGGGTTTTCTGACCCACTCAGCCCAATCTGCAGCACGTGTTGACCACAGGCAGTGATCAAGCTTTCAAATTACCTTTTGAGTGCATCTTTACAGTGCTTGCATGGAACCCCTCTGTCATGGTGGCCACTGGACCAGTTCACCATACTGGACGATAAACACAGATCATTTACGTATCATTTGGGAGGTGTTGATCATCTTCCCTAGACATGTGGGCAACCAAGTCCCACAGTATCTAGAGGAGTGTGACTGGTGAGTCCTACTGTTTGCAAAACCTCAACCTTCGTGATGAAATTGCTCCAATGGATGTTGAGCATGTATATTGACATGCAGTGACATTTGACATTTTAAATAGTTATTAAAAACATATTGAGTCCATATTACCATGCAGTAAGAAAATAGAATATACTTCTAAAATAATAACACAACCTAGGCTCAACTTTAATTTATTGTTGTGATATTAGTCTGCTGTTACTTGCATTAAACAGAAGTATTTTGGCATGAAAAGCATTGTTTTTGATCAACAAAGGATTTTGTATTACACATAAATGTCTATTATGTTGGGACAACTAAAACTGCTGGGAAAAAAAGATATATATATATATATATTTATTTTTTTTTTTTTTGTTTTGTTTATTGATTTTTCATTGCTTGGGGTGACATTTTTTCATACACAGTTCTGACTTAAGTTTTAACAGTCGTCCATTAAACAACAAAGGAAATTCACACGATGGCTGATGTGCTCATTAGCAATCTAAGTTACATACCTATTAGCTATATACTTGAGTACATACAAGTTACGTAAACATACATATATGCATACACACGTACATACATACATAATTTGCATGCTACAGTAACATACATACATACCTACATACATAGGCCCACACACATACATACAAACACATGCACGTACGCACAAATATACGCATGCACGTACGTGCACACGTGGCACGTATCACTACACACAGGTACTTGGGGTCTCAGTCATAGAGGTCATCATGTTTGTGTGTAACAAAAAACAAACAAAGAAACAAAACAAAAAAAACCTAAAGTCCATACTAGTGAAAAACCGTAATATTATTGTAAACATGACATAATCCGTTTCCAAGTATTAGAGGTGGAGGGGTCAATTGAGTTAGACATTTGCTCTAGGCTCAACAATATTTCGAAAAAGTCTTTTTTTCGTTCATATCAGCAGTGGTTTTCCAATTGATAACTATGACTCTCTTTACACTCATAAGACCAATAGCTACAGTCTTTTTCTTAAAAGGGGGCCAACTCATATTGTCCATATAATCCAAAATGCATAGTTTGGGATCAAGGGGGATCTTTTCTCTAATGATGTTAGACAGATTATTTATAACCTTCTTCCAAAAACTTTGCAGAATATGGCATTCTCATATTGTGTGAAAATAGAAACCTTTTTCTTTATTACAATGCCAGCATTTATCATTGCTCTGGAGACCCATCAGTGTGAGTTTTCTTGGTGTATAGTATGTTCTATTAATACATTTAAAATGTATGGTTTTATTACGTGCAGAGTTTGATATTCTATGCATTTTCCGCCATACTGATGTCCAGATCTCTGGCTCAATAAGTTCCTCCATATCTTTCCCCCAAATCTTTTCCAATGTGGTACACGCAGCATTGTCACAATTAGTTATCATCTTATACAGTTTACCACTCAAATGTGTTTTTTTACTTATTATTGTCAATAATAGTTTTTCTAAGTTTGATGTTTCTGGAGGATATATACGTTTCCCAAGGAATGTTGTTAATTGTGATCTAATCTGGAGATAGAGCCAGAAATCTTTATTATTAAGGTCAAATTAATGTTTTAACTGTTCAAAGGACATCATGTTACCTTTTAAAAAAATATAAGACAATAAATGGAGCCCCTTTCTTACCCACTCATAATTGTTTAGTGTGTCGTCTTTAACCTTGAAGATACAGTTGTTCCATAGGGGTTGTGTTGGGGGAGAGATGCAAATTAAGTTGTAACATATTGTGTAGGCGTTTTATTATTTCACATGAGAAATTGATAATGGGATTGTCAATATATGGGCAATATTTGGAATCAAACCACAATGCCTCAAGAGATGTTTTGGGTTTGGTTGTGGAGATGATCTTTAATTCCAGATCTAAATAATTTGTTGAATGAGTTACGATTGCTGTTAGAGTGGATAGACTTTTTCCCACGATATACTTATAGGCATTTGGAGGGACAATAACTTCCTTTCAATATGGCGGCTGCATTAACTCATCAACACAATGACTAGCAGCATCCATTGTGGCATATTGTAATAACTCAAGTTGTAATGCTTCAATTTTTATTGCTGGCAGCTCATCTGGTAAAATGTAAAGTAGAATATGCAGGAGAAAGCACAGGTTTTTGTTAGTGTCAGACTTTAGAGTACAAGTACATGGCTACTTCCCAGAGGCTGTACATTCCAGTACAGACCTGTTACCTATTGAACCCGGAAAAGAATCAGCACTTTATTCACTTCTTTGTCTGTACCATTACTCAAATAAGAGCAGCAGTAATGGGGCAACAGCAATAATACAAATTATATAAACAATTTATTTTTTATTTATTTGGCATCATATAAATATTAATTTGAAATATAACAAAATGAGTTTAGCCTTGTTTTATATTATATGAAGCATTTGCAGTTGTAACTGTCAGGATATTTCAAAGGAATGCTTCAATCTGCTTGAAGAACACATAATGGCCACTCATCATGCTATACCTTCTAACTCTAAACAATCATTTATCACAGTGAGCCATGCAGAAATCTGCACATCTGCAAGAAAATCCACAGATCATAAATCAAGATGTCACTTCAAATATGTATGAGCCAATTATTTATTTATTGCTGATTCATATTCAGACTACAAGCATTACACTGTTGCCACTGAGGCCTGTCCAAGCATTAATGATTCATACAAAACAATCCATATAATTATATATAGTGCTTTTCAGTCATCGTACCTATATCCTTAATGCTCACTTGAACTTGTCAGAGTTGAAACTGCCTTTGAGTTTCAAACACATCAGGGTTGAACTCTATAGTAATGTCTGAGGTGAAGTTGCTCTAACCCGAACTTCAGTATCAGGGTGAGCCATGTTAAAAAAGGATGTCATTTTACCATTTGGAGTCTTCCTTAACTGCTCTAAAAGTTACAGCTAATAATTCCATAAAAGAACAACTTTTACTGAAGAACTGAGCAAAACTCGAAGGCAGGAAAATGGTAAGTCAGAAAAAACAAAGATAGATACATTATGATTTATGATATTTACTTATTAATATGCACTTAAAGAGATTACTGAATAATTAAATTCTATCACTAGCCACTGCTACTGCTAAGCATCTCTTGACTCACTCATATTGCTTTTTACACATTTCTCCTTAATAATATAATTATAAATTATTTTTTTTAAGGAAGTTATTAAAATTGATTAATAATATGGGGCACTACCCAGAAACCAGGACCAAGTTCTAAACAATAAGGTAAAGTCTCAGTCTCATATATTGAACAGTTCACTTATAGCAGCTAAAATTATGGATGTCAGCACCCACAAGTGAACAGTGAAGGTTCGAATTAGAGCACTGACTCTCTCAATCAGCAAACTATCACAATAAATGTGCACAATAATGACAAAAGGATTTCTCTTTAAAGTTAAACAGGGTTATGGGTTAATTTAGGCATATTCATTTACACAAGAATGAACAAAGTCAACAAATCCTTCAATTAACAAACACTATACTACCACAAAAACAAAACAACACACGTATAGCATCAGATGTATATGGTCAAGCTAATATATACAAGAGTGTGTGTGTTTGTGTGTGTGTCAAAATGGCGGACGTGATCTGGTGAGATGAGATGATGTCATGCGAGATTCAAGATGGCGGATGTGATTTTGGGAGGAAGTCACTTCACACATGACCCAGAATGGCAGAGGCGTCAGGTTAAGCAATATGGCTCCGACTAGTAGTCGGTATCTCTGCACTCACTAATTCAATGCAAAATGTATCTGGTGGCAGATAACGAGGGATAGGGCAGTGCGGTGTCCCATGCAATCTCACCTCCAGATGTGCAAGAGAGGGACGTGTTAGTATGTGTGTGTGTGCATGTGAGGGTTAGTAAAGAGAAAGGACAGAAAAAGTGAGGAAAGCCGAGTCTTGGCGGAGTCCCACAACCGTGAAGGGGGAGCAGTGGTTACTCTGTCCCCAGATAGCGTGCAAACGGCAGTCTGTATGCATGTTCTCTGGCTTGTTAACCGACAAAGCAACTTACTTTCCACTCGCGGTGGCACAAGCACATCAGTTCCGAGTGAGACAACACACAAAGTCTAGTGTGGTGAACACAACTAAACAGGCAGCAAACTTGAAATACTCCTCAGAGTATAGCATGGGAAACAGACTCAGTGGTTCATTAAATCACAACAAAGTAGCAATAAAGCTTAACAAGCAATAAAGTTAAACACAAAATATAAAACTGTCTCTGCCCAGATGATGAAGAATTCATCATTAACATGTACAAAAACCTTAAAATCAAATCTCTTACAGGTGCTCTAAGACGATTCACAAACATGAGCGGAGTTGTGTGCTGAATGAAAAACTGACTGCAATATTTCAAATAGGTTCTTGTGTTTACGGTGGTCCTGGAGCTGAGAAGCACGCACCTTCTCCAACACCTTGGACAGGAAAGGGGGGTTGGAAATCGGTCTGTAGCTGTCAAGAACTTGTGGGTCCAGGGGTGGCTTCTTGAGGAGAGAGTGGGTAACTACGACGATGAGGGCAGATCGAACATGTGGTTGGTTAGGAGGAATGTATTATAATGGACTGTGTGATATATGTTACAAGGGACATTACAGTATGTATAATCAGGGGAATGGGAATGTGTGATTTGAGTAGAGCTGTGCAGAACAAGTACAGGGTTTCAACTGCCTGAGGATTTCCTCAATGAGGCCCCGACTGACGCCAGTGAAATGGAGATAGAAAGAAAGAATATCGACAAAAGAAGGAGGCAGAGGAGGACAGATGGACATCACAGAGTGGATGTTGTTGACCTTTGCTCTGAAAAAGTCAATGAAGCTATTACATTGCTCTTCTGTAGCCTCAACTGGGGAAGATGATCATGTCTTTTTTTCTTTTTCACTTGTATGAATGTTCTTATTCCAGCTATGCAGGTAAACACACTCATGGATAAACCAGTGTGCTTCCTCTTGCACACTTATAAAGTGTTTCTGTCATCGCGCTTGGCTGTAGACACAGAGAGAGGTAGGGATGTTCTTTCAGCCATGTTGAAGACAAGATGCAGATAAATGAAAGGAAACTGGTCTTTACTTTGAACACGAAAAGTTTTGTAATGATAGTATTTGATTATTATTATTATTTTATTAATTATATAGCAGTTCTTATCATATAAATGTATCACTCACACAAAGACCTGCTTTGATATTTATATGGCTGTCAGCATTCACACGCATGTTATGCAGGACATGCATTTCTACTTTATTAATGTGCTGAAAGCATATGTAGCGAATTATAGATATTATAAGATATTAAAAGCTCTCGTAATCAGGGGCACCACCTTCGGAAGAAGGAAATATTGGATTGGTTGTTTGATTAACCAATAAATCAATAAATCATAATATTTAATAAATCAATACATTTCAGTCAAATATCTAAAGTTCATGGCTCTACGGTTCAATAGATCCCCTGTATCACTTCAAAGAATAGACATAAACAATTGATTGAGTTTCATGGATTTTATTAACTACACACTACTAATAAATGATGTATAAATAAATGTAATGATGAGTTTGCAATACAATATGAATTCAACAGATTGTTACTCGATATAGCGACATGAATGAAAGATGATGATGAATGATGAATTTAAATGAAGGATATGTAATTATGTGGAAACTAAGAAATGTATAAGTTTTACTGAGTTTTACCTTTAAAGAAACTTTGAATTACTCGATCTGACATCAACTCTTGATTAAAGCAATATTTGGATCCTACTTTCATCCATGGAGGGCCTCAGCTGTCCGTCCTTCAGAACCATGCGTACGCACACCAAGTGGAAGATCTCAGAGAGCATCGCAGGTCCGGTCGGGTAGCTGTGAGGAGGATCCGGGTCGGCTGGTCTTCTGTCAGACTGCCTGGTCCGCTGGTTGTCTGCCTGCAGACTTTGTCTTTCTCGATTATGATGAGTCGTAGGATTGACAGATGTTTATCTGCCCAAAAAGCTTTCTTAGGTTGATGACAGATGGAGGAAAATGTCCAATTTAAGTAGTTCACTGTTTAATAACTTTCTGGAGAGATTTCAGCATTGGCTCATCAAAATACTCAAAAATGTCAAAAACAGGCTGAATGCAAAACTTGATGTCATGTTTACTTTAAAGGCCTTTTCTCTGTACGTTTTTTGAAAGTTACAAGGTTACAAAAACTTAAGAAAACTAAGATAAAGAATAACTAAAGATTAAAATAATAAGATAAGGTGACTAAGGTAAGAATGTGTGAGGTAAAGAAAAGATGGACAAAGCAAAACCTGAAACAACGCAAAGCCAAGTCAAGTCAAGCAAAGCCGGTAAAATAAAATGCATACTATAACATAGTAACACAGAACACAGGATGTATCATTCTGGCATTACTATGACATCAGCATTATTCATCAAGCTGCTACTCATTAAAACCTGAAAAGGATTAATATGATCAAGCATAACACATTGTTATTCTACTTATTCCATGATAGATAATTGATTATCACCATAATGTAAACATAACATCAATGTAACACTTTCTCACATTAAGTAACATTCTCATACCAACATTTGTTTATTAAAAGAGAAAGTATAATGACAGTTCTTCAAATACCCATTTATTGGTGATCGCTGTAATAACTGTTATAATGGAGGTTTCTTTAAGTAATAGATACTGATATAAGTAATTGGTATTGTTTAAACCATACTATTTACTAAGATGTTCTTGTTTAAGTTTTTAACACAAATTTTCTCACTTTCATGTTCTTTGTGGTTTCATGAGACACAGAGGGGGAAGTCAGGAATGTGCAGTGTCTTTTAATTCATGACGGTCAATCTGATGGTAGAAAGGGTTAGTGAAGTCTCTCCGATAAGTTATGATGTCCGAAAGAGACACCAGTCTTTCGTTACTTTTACGTAGTTCTTGTCACTTTGGGTTCCTCCATGGAATGTTAATGGATCTTTGTTTGTCCAAGAGAGAGACCATGTCACTCTCTATATCAAACCTGGTCCAATACTTACTCATCTCAGGGTCAAAGGTGACTCTGACCAGAAGATGTTCTGAGCCGTACTGATGCTGTGTCCGCTACACATATGTGTTGCAATAACAGATTATTATTGGAAAAATGAACAACTTATTTATATTAAATACACAATCATATTTAATGTTGTTAAAGCATCTGCATTGCTTTGTTGCAGAGTTCATGAAACACTCATGAACACATCTGCACACACATACCAGTGTCTTGGTGGCTGATATGGTGTACTGTGTTGTGGCTGAGCCCATAATCTCTAGTATTTCTGCTTAAAAGACAGTGAGTTAATTGAAGATGACCTCACTGATAACGATTCCTGACTGAACCATTTATCTGTATTATCCCTCTGCTCTACGGTGCCCTTTACTCTGCTTCTTTCAGCAGTTCTCTGTATTTTGTCTTGTGTATCCTGTTTCACTTTTACTAAGGTCAAACCCACAGTCATCCTATCTAGGCTTTTCTTTTTTCTTTTTAAGATTTCTTTTTGGGCTTTTTTTTCATGCCTTTATTTGAGTAAGTAACTGGCAGAGAGGCCAACAGGAATCAGGGAGAGCGAGGGGAATGACCTGCAGCATAGGTCCCTGGCCAGATTCAAACAGGGACACTGTGATTATGTGGCATGCACTCTAACCCCTCAACCACCAGGACGCTCCATATCTTGGCTTTTCTCTGTGGCTTTTGATTCTCTCTGTCGGACTATTGTGTTAAAAGCTGGCTTTTTATACAGGGAATGGCCCTGTCACTGTGATGATTTTAGATGATGGCTAGTTTCCCTTCTCCCATTGCCTACATTCCACTATGTTACGTGTTGAATATTCCTGAAGGTTATATTTTCAGGATATTCAGTCAGGTTCTAAATTATAAGACAGTGATTATTATTTAATGAATGCTTATTTTTATTCACCAAAAAGTATGTGCTGTCACCTCACAGCAAAAGAGTTCGAACCAGTTAGTCAGCTGGAACCTTTTTGTGTGGAGTTTACTTGTTTCCTCCGAGTTTTCTCCACATCTTTGAGTTAATAATCACAAGTGGATCTGATTAACCTGTTTTTTCCTTTTAATGTCAACCTAATGCTATGAAATATGGTGTTGTATCTGTTTCAACCAGATCAGTAGACTTGAGACTTGGACGGCCTAAAGACTTAAAACTTAAGAATTCAAAGCCAAAGCACTTCTGCTTGACAAAAATAAAGACAATAAGTAAGACAAAATAAATAAGAACTCACTGTCAGTGACTGTAAACTTAAATTTGCCCTGACAAGATTTGAGTTTTGATGTGAAAAGATTTTAGAAGAGCTTGGGTTTCTGCATTTAACTGAATCCATGACGCAGAGAAAAATGCCAGGATTTTATTGATCCACTGTTCATAAAATGGAAACATTGTAGATTTCATTGAAATCATTTTTTCCGTTTTCGCAAAAGACAATCTGACACACTTGGTGACCTCTGAAACTTTTGTTTCTACAGCAGACTTTTAAAATAATGGTTGAATGTTATCTTTAATTTTAATCTTATCATGCTGTCTGATGTCTGAAAATATACTATCCCCAACTTGTCTTTTTCTTCTCTCCACAGCAAGGGAAGAGAATGTGGCCACTTTCCGTGGCTCAGAGTACTTCTGCTACGACCTCTCCCAGAACCCCATCCAGAGCAGCAGCGACGAGATCACACTATCCTTCAAGACATGGCAGCGCAATGGTCTAATCCTTCATACTGGCAAGTCAGCAGACTACGTCAACCTGGCACTGAAGGATGGCGCCGTCTCCCTTGTGATTAACCTAGGCTCTGGAGCCTTTGAAGCCATTGTTGAGCCAGTCAACGGGAAGTTCAATGACAACTCGTGGCATGATGTCAAAGTGACCCGCAACCTCCGGCAGGTAGGTCACTGAGGTTGAGTGAAATATATGAGAAATTAATGTGGTTATTTGTACGGTACTGGTGGTGATGATACACAGAATCAAAACATTGTCTCATTACTGACTGCAGGTTGTTTGGAGCAATGTTTACTCAGCAAACTATAGCAATTGCTGTGGACAAATTTGGACAAACCTCAGAACTCTTCAGGTTTCTTTTTCTTTCTCTGTACAACATACAACATTAATAATCAATTTCCTTCAGCTGCACACGCAACTGGAGCGCACAGTGCTACTTGACGCCACTGTTTACAGGATGTTATAGTTCATAGTGTGGATGTTCACGTTGTCGTCATTGTAGTTAGTGCTGTTTTACACTCCTTTCATATTACAAAGGTTTCATCTAGTCTTGTGTTCCTCTTGTAAAATCCAAATCTCCAAACTTTGGATTTCAGACTTGACGGTGCATTATAAATCATAGTGGTGTTGTCGGACATGTTTGTCTTTCCCTCGCAAGCAGAGCACTATTCTTAATGTTTCTGTGATGGCAACTACATTATACCGATTCATAACTTTGTAATCTGGCCATCGGCCGGTTCATGGTATACAGTATTTAGATCGATCCAGGGGTCTGTGTATTGATGCACTCTCATCTTTCAAATCAAAACCGACTTCCGATTCATAATGGTTATTTGTACACACCCCTACACACTATGGATGTCCCAATCAAGTTTTTTGGCCCTGAGTTCTTCAATATCAGCACACTAGGGATGTTGAAATTTCTCGATTATACAATGCATCGCGATGCAGATGTGGACGATTCTGCATCGGTTCACAAAAGTCAAGAATCAATTATCTAAATGTTAGTTAATAACTTGATGTTGAGGGACGACAAAGGCGGAACTTAACTGTGAGGGTAGCGCAGCAGCTGGACAGTGATGTATTTCCTGGAGCTAACTGTGCAGCATAGGTGCTGCTCTCCACTGCTGGAGACATGGTAACAAATACAGTGCTGCACTCGGCCCCTCAGTTTATGCTCATACAGGCAGGTGAGATTCACCTCTGCTAGGTCTATACTATGGACTTATTTTGGTCTACTTGTTTTAATTTGAAGACATTTATTTTTAACCTATGTTTAATGTTGACATTCAGATTGTAAAGTACTTTCTAAATAAAAAAAAGGGAATTTATATTTATTTGACTTCTTGTATCAATTGATGAGAAATTAGCCATGCAGTAATGTAGAAAAATCAGGACGTTGAGATCCATCGAGATGCATTGTAGAAGCGAATCAAATCGTTAACAGCTGAATCATAATCGAATCATGAGGACAGTGAAGATTCAAACCACTATTGCAAACTCAAAGCTACAACCTGAAAATACATTAAAACTTCATTCATCTCTAAAGAAATGCTTGTGCCAAAAATGCTCAGTATACATTGTAAAAAATATATGCATAGCAGAAGGAGATGCAGTGTTCATTAAATATGTATGTAGCACATTAATATATAGGCCTATATACACAACAACTCTGGCTACTGAATTTGGCGCATCTAATTTTTTACAAGGTAATTCATCTGAACACAGGAAGTCCTGGTCCAAATTGTTGATAATGTGAATAAAAACAAAAAAACATCACCACTCAGTAGACAGTGTTAGTTTCTCCCATCACGTCTTTGGCTGAGTACAGAAACTGGCTGCTAAGAGCACAGAAACTCAAAACAGTCAACCAGCCAAGTTTAATTTTGTCATCAAGTTGCTGACAAAGAATGGAGCCTTGTGGTAGTTCAGGCAGGCATGGAATTCAGTTTATATTTACATCCTCCATAAAACCTTGTTAGGGACCGAGCCGAAAGGCAAGAGGGCGAGGACTCCAGAGGAGTCCTGCCCTTGCCTGGAGGCAAGGACCCTATTGTTTTTGTGTCATTTTTTTAGGGACCGAGCCGAAAGGCAAGAGGGCGAGGACTCCAGAAGGGAGTCCTGCCCTTGCCTGGACGCAAGGACCCAATTGTATTTGTGTCGTTTTTAGGGACCGAGCCAAAAGGCAAGGGAGCGAGGACTCCAGAAGGGACTCCTGCCCTTGCCTGCAGGCAAGGACCCTATTGTTTTTGTGTTGTTTTTTTAAGGGACTGAGCTAAAAGGCAAGGACCCTATTGAATTTGTGTCGTTTATTAGGGACCGAGCCGAAAGGCAAGAGGGCAAGGACTCCAGAAGGGAGTCCTGCCATTGCCTGGAGGCAAGGACCCTATTGAATTTGTATCGTTTTTTATTATTAGGGACCGAGCCGAAAGGCAAGAGGGCAAGGACTCCAGAAGGGAGTCCTGCCATTGCCTGGAGGCAAGGACCCTATTGAATTTGTATCGTTTTTTATTATTAGGGACCGAGCCGAAAGGCAAGAGGGCGAGGACTCCAGAAGGGAGTCCTGCCCTTGCCTGGAGGCAAGGACCCTATTGTTTTTGTATCCTTTTTAAAAATTATTCTACCGCCTCTTTGCGCCTTAATTTGACCCCCTAAACCTGCTCCAAAACTCACCAAATTCGGAACACACATCAGGTCTGGCGAAAAATTCGATAAAATGGAAAAACAAACAACATCGAACTCTCTAGCGCCACCTAAAACACTAAAACGGCCACTACGCCTGATAGGAATGTCGTAGAAAGATCAAACCGAAACTCAATTTTTTGTCTTATCAAGACCTACAAATCACGCGCTGACACCCCTGACCTAAATCCAACAGGAAGTGCACAATTTGCTGTTACATGTGGGATTTTTGACGATTCTTGGCCTGCTACAAACGTTATCTTGTCCGAGGGCATTCATTGTGGCGGCTTGAAACTTAAATAGCTGATTTAGCACACTCTGCTGCACAAAAGTTCTGAACAACTTTTTCATTACTCGTCCGGTTTGGATTTTTAGAAGCCCTCAGAGGTCAAGTGCCCAAAAACCCTCGCCAAAACGCTCCCATAGACAATGAATGGGAGGAGAGTCTAATGCCACTTTGACCCTAAATTTGACCACCTAAACATGCTCCAGGACAGACCAAATTCACCAAGCACATCAGGCCTGGCCATAAATTGGATAAATGGAAAAATTGTCTCTCTAGTGCCACCTAGAAACAGTAAAACGGCCACTACGCCTGATAGGCGTAGAAAGATCAAACCAAAACTCAATTGTGTGTCTTATCAAGACCTACACATCACACACTGACACCACTGACCTAAATCCAACAGGAAGTGCACAGTTTGCCGTTACATGTGGGATTTTCGACAATTTTTCAGGCTTTTCAAAAATATATATATTATTCCTGCATACTTTAAGTTACAGACTCCATTCAAATGTCAAAATGTAGCCACAAGTCTCATCTATAGATGCGTGTAATTTGGTCCGGCTATGTTTTATACTTTTCGATCTGCGGCCCCACATGTGCACCCTGTTCCTCTCCCATTCAATCTGAAATCTCCATTCTGTCTGTGCATGCTCTGTTGTCATGCTCTCCAGTCGTTAACTACCATGGCAACGACTGTGTGTGTGTGTGTGCAGCTGGCTCAGCCAAGTTCATTTGTGGTCTTAGTGTGCCACCCAGTGGAGAAAACTTGTCATGATACCTGATAAGAAAAAAGGTGCCTCGGTTTTCTGTTTCTAGTTCAAGTTTATTGACTGTATATTTATGATTTTAGATATCTGTGCAGTCTGTCAACTATTTCACTGACAGTGCTGTCAAAGTAAAGATCAAACATGAATTACATGAGCATGAACTACAAACATATCTACAGGTTTCACTGAAAATAAGTTCCTCTCCTGTTTGACTCATCCAAGTGTTGGAGGTTCATTTCAGTTGCTCAGTCTAAATGTCCTCACAGACAGACAGAGGCAGAGAGAGAGAGTGTGAGTGTGTGTGTGTGTGTGTGTGAGTGTGTCTGTGTGTGAGTGTGTGTGTATGTGTGTGTGTGTGTGTGTGTGTGTGTGTGTGTGTGTGTGTGTGTGTGTGTGTGTGAGTGTTTGTGTGTGTTTGTGTGTATCGTATATCTACTTATTGCAGTGTCCGATAAATGCCCGGGTCTAAATGCACCTGACGGAAACATTTCCGCTTCGCCGCGGCCCGACGTGCGCAGGAGCTTCTGCTCTTTCTTTTTAATTGTGTGTTCATCAAATGTTGTGTATCTCAGGCTTTGAGCTCACTGTGAGTTCAGGGACAGACTATGTCAAGCTGCTCGGATTTGTTCTACTGCATCACGTGAGCAGAGCCCCACTGCCAAACTAAAATGCAATATTCATTATTGAAATACAGTGCCTATGAAAAGTATTCACCCCCTTGGATGTTTTCCCCTTTTATTGCTTTTATAAATTGAATCATAGTCAATATAATTGGCCTTTTTAAAAAAAAAGAATTTACAAAAAACAACTCTTTATTGTTGAAGTGAAAACTGATTTCTACAAAGTAATGTCAGTTAATTAAAAAACTATAGGTAAAATAGGTGATTGCATAAATATTCACCCCCTTAAAAGTGACTGAACTAATTAAATAGAGGTCCAGCCAATTCTTGCTAGTATTTCTCACAAATAGTGAAATGGATATCACCTGAGTACAGTGAATGTGTCTCAAGTGATTGTAGTATAAAGACACCTGTGTCTGGAAGGTCCAGTCACTGGTTAATCAGTACTAATATAATTACACCATGAAGACAAAAGAACACTCCAAGAAACTCCAAGAAAAGGTTATTGATAAGTATAAATGTGATGGATACAAAAATATTTCCAAGTTACTGAAAATACCCTGAAGTTCAGTTAAATCCATCATTAAAAAATGGAGGGAATTTGGCACGTGTAAATCTGCCTAGAGCAGGCCGTCCTCACAAACTGAGTGACCGTGCAAAACGGAGACTGGTGAGGGAGGCCACTAAGACGCCTATGACAACTCTAAAGGAGTTAAAAGTTTCAGCAGCTGAGGTGGGAGAGACTCTGCATACAACAGCTGTTGCTTTATGGGACAGTGGCGAAGAGAAAGCCACTTTTGAAGAAAACTCATATTAAATCTTGACTAGAGTTCGCAGGCCAAAGGCATGTGGGAGACTCCAAGGTCAACTGGAAGAAGGTTCTTTGGTCTAATGAGACCAAAATGGAGTTTTTTAGCCATCAGACTAGACGCTATGTTTGGCAGACACCAAAAACTGCACAGCACCCCAAACACACCACCCCCACCGTGAAGCATGGTGGTGGCAGCATCATGCTGTGGGGATGCTTCTCAGCAGCAGGCCCTGGAAGGCTTGTAAAAGTAAAAGGTAAAATGAATACAGCAAAATATAGAGAAATCCTGGAGGACACCTACACAAGTTGTACAAGGTGAATGTTCTGGAGTGGCTGAGACAGAGCCAGATCTCAATCCAATAGAGAATTTGTGTGGACTTGAAAAACACTGTTCACGTCTGATCCTCTTGCAACATGACAGAGCTTGAGCAGTTTCGCAAAGAAGAATGGAGTAAAACTGCAGCGTCCAGATGTATAAGCCTGATTTAGACCTATCCACACAGACTCAGTGCTGTGATTGTGGCCCAAGGTGCATCATCTAGATACTGACTTGAAGGGGGTGAATATTTATGCAATCACCTATTTTACATTATATATTTTCAATTAATTGACATTACTTTGTAGAAATCTGTTTTCACTTTGACTTTCAACATTTTTTTATTTTTATTTTTTTTACAAAAAACAACTCTTTAATGTCAAATTATTTTGACCATGATTCAATTTATAAAAGAAATAAAAGGGGAAAACATCCAAGGGGGTGAATGCCTTTTATAGGCACTGTAGATCTTGACATTGGTGTCCTCACTGGCTCAACTAGTCATGATGTTTGTCATTTTAACACACATTAGCAACAATTGGTGTCAGCTAAAATGAGAAACTGCCTTACATGAATGTTAAATCGTTACTAATAGTAAAGGGAGCAGAGAGATGAAAGATTTGAAAATGGATCTGACAGTGTCAGAGTTAAGAAATATGTGTATTTTGCTCATCTGGATGTCAGGCACAGTAACTGATGTCCCCATTTATTTTTTTCACATTTGTAACACTCGGTTACTCACACACTGCAGAAAATTGCTTGCACTGTACAGCCAGTCTGGCGTAAAGCACTGTACAGCCAGTCTGGCGTAAAGCACTGTACAGCCTGTCTGGCGTAAAGCACTGTACAGCCTGTCTGGCGTAAAGCACTGTACAGCCTGTCTGGCGTAAAGCACTGTACAGCCAGTCTGGCGTAAAGAAAGTACAGACATTTGACCGGGTTTATTTACAGAGACATAAAATATGCCTAGATTGGCTCAGGACATCCCTACGCCACCACAAATGTAGCATCCAGAATCCGTAAGATCACAGTCAGAAACACTGGAAACATTGGACACTTTTTGGGAAACAACCCTTTACCATTCTCTTTCTTGGCATAACTCTTTTTATAAATTGTGACTCAAGGTATGATTTTTTTCTTTTCTTTTTTTACTAACATGCACTAACTCCCTCACTTTTCCTCATTTAATTTTGATTTCAATTCATTTCATTTATTAAAACCCCCCCTGCTCATTGCATTAAATTTGTTTCTTACCCACCCTCTCTCTCTGCATAGCAATCAGGCATTGGATACGCTATGGTAAACACACTCCATTGTATGGTACATATCATTCATTATTGTCATTTTTTTGGTTTGCTCTGTACTCTTCCCCTTTCTCCTCCTTTGACTTATACACATCAAATACCATTCTCTAAACAATAAGAAAATGGGGTTTGTATTTCCGAGATATCATGTTGTCATAACTTATCTTGTCCCTGCAATTTTTACCTGGGTCATCCTCTCACATTGACTTTCTTATTTCTTTATTAACCTCTTCCTCTTTTTTAATGACCCATCACTTTTGCTCCTCTATTGTTCGACTCAAGCCCCTTGTTTTCCTGTTATATGTTTTTGGTGATAATGTTGTGAAAATTATCAGGGGCTTCCTACAGAGAATGAAAAACAATCCACATTGGAGCTCTGACAATTGTGTCCTGTGTACAATGCACATGGCCCAACATGGACTGAGTACACATTACACCCATTAAATTCCCTAAACAACTGAAACTACAAGGTGATCCATCCTGCAGGGATATAGTTATAAAATTATAAACTCCACTGACACCACAAGCATTTTTGGAACCATTCTGTACAATAGCACTGGATTACAATATTTGAAATTTGACACACTTGAAAAAAAAAGTCCACAAACAAACTGGGAAGAAAAATCTATATTTGGGATTGGCATTGCGCATGAGGAAGAATCAAATGTCCATTATTGTACATAAGTACAATATTTGAATGAATATACTTAGTTACTTTCCACCACTACTGCTGGGACTTTCAATTCTATGCTGTTTTTCAATAAATGCTGTCAAATGCTATCAAATATTTTGTCGACAGTAAGTTATTGCTAAACGTCCTGCACAGTGGCAGTCTGTGTGTCCTGTCTGTTTGCATTGGATTTAGTGTGGTGTGACACTTATTCTCCCTTTTCCCTCCTTTCTAATGGTTTGAGTGTTTTATGTTTTCTCCTGCATGTTACCTCTGTTATGTAACTAGTTTCTTTCTTCCTTCACTCATTTAGACGAGATTAAGATCAAATAAAGCAGTAAATACAACAGAGTAATATTAATACGTGTATGTCAATGCCTGGAGTTAAATTCAGTTCATCTTCATTTAGACATTCTCCTAACCCTTCATACCATCAATAGTTTTGACCCTCACAAACGGCATCTTTTACCTGGCATCAAAGCTAAAGAAAATAATGGACTGTCAGTTTTTCATTATATGTCCTCGCTGATCCACACAGTTAAACATAAGCTACAAGGTCTGAGATGTTAAATTCTAATTGACCTGAGTGAATTCCAAAACAACACTGTAGGCTTCCTCCTATTGTTAAATCCAAGAAAAATGTTTTATCTCCACTCATTCTTTTCATTCCTCATTGTCAGGTGACAATATCAGTTGATGGGATTCTGACCACCACGGGTTACACCCAAGAAGACTACACTATGTTGGGATCTGATGACTTCTTCTACGTGGGTGGAAGCCCCAGCACTGCTGACCTGCCTGGATCTCCAGTTAGCAACAACTTCATGGGCTGTCTCAAGGAGGTAAAGTACCTGATTAACTGTGAAACATGCTGCTACAAAGCCAAATCACCTGTGTTAAATTACCTCTGAAAGTGTTAAGTGTCAATAGTGTGTCCACTCTTTAAAGTGTTAAATTAACACTTGTGAAAGTGTTAACTTTATTACCACCACAACAACTTGCACACAAATATGTGATATTAAAAGGCAGGAACACTATAAACATAATTCATGAACTGAAAAATGTTCAGTGTGGATTTATGCAAAATAACAGTATGGGACGATGTACATTTGGTCATGTACATGAAGATATCCATTTACTTCTCAAAACTAACTGCATTTAAATGATCATCAAAATACATGTTTGAGACTTTACAAGTTAGAAAATAAGTGGTGTTATCTCTAACAATTACACTGACAATCCTTTTGAACAAAGACACCGTATTTTCAATACCGGAACATAAATGCATCCCAACCTGATACTCCAACCCATAGCTTTTGACCCAGGAAATCATGGAAACATTACAAGTTGGTAAATGGACTGTACATGTGTAGCTCTTTTCTAGTCGTCTAGCATTTTACACTACAAAAATTCCCTCATTCACACTAGAGATGGCCCGTTCGCGAATGAATCAGTTCAAACGAACGACTCTTTAAAACGAACGAACTGACCTGATTCCCCGTTTCACTACTCTCTCGTTCTTTCGTTCGCTATGTTCACTGTTAAGTTATCAGAGTGGTGAAGAGGGACTGAGAAAGCCAGCCAATCGTAGGTTGTCTGTTGAGTCACTCGCTCTCAAGTCGCGTTCACAGACACTCAGGAAGGATACTGTTCTGTTGAAGCACCCTATTTCGGGGTGTTAGCGAATGTTAAGCTAAATGTTAGCTTTCCTGAGTGTCTTTGAACGCATCTTGAGAGCGAATCACTGACTGAACGAGACCGACTGAGATGATTGAACGGAGCGACTGATTGAACGAGACCGACAGGAGAGATATGAACGGAGTGACTGACTGAACGAGACCGACAGGAGAGATATGAACAGACTTAAGTATCTGGGCATAATCTCTCTTTTTTAATAACACACATAACAGTAACGTGGCCCAGTTCGTTACAATATATCTGCCAAGCTTTTAAACATGTTTGTCAGCATATTGGGTCTTTATTTCTTTATTTAGTAGCCCTTGCTAAAAGTGAACAAAAAATGAAGACAATAAATTAGCTGATTTAGCCGGAGTCTACTCTCTATTTACCTTCAATACATGTACATTTAATGTGAAGGTGTAAACACATTAGCCACTGTTGTATTGTACATAATCATGAAGTTGCAGCTATGTATTTACTTTGAACTACTGTGTTGTGTTGACCGTTAGCACGATCGTTTGAGAACGAGGAGCTGAGAACCGTGCATTGTGATTCACCGTTAAACAACGTTGTACCGGAAATACGACTGAACGAACTAATGAACGAACTATATGAACCGATTCTTCCAGCTGAACTGACCGACGGGAACTGAATCTCGACAACGAATCATGAAATCCATCACTAATTCACACACACGTATTCATACATGCCAACCTGCTCATCAGGAGGAGTTAACCATTCACACACACTCACACACCATTAGCGCACCCATCGGGAGCAATTTGGGGTTCAGTATCTTGCCCAAGAACACTTTGACATGCAGATTGAAGGAGCTGGGAATCGACCTGCCAATCTTCCGATTAGTGGACGACCCGCTCTACCTCCTGAGCCACAGCCGCCACGTGACACATCAAAGGCCCTGTTTACACTTGATATTAACATGCATCTCGGGTGATCCGATCACAAGTGGACAGCACTTAATACGTTAAAAGTGTAAACGACCTCCCAGATGCATTTTGGTCCAATCTCTCAAACCACTTGCTGAGGTGTCCTGATGCATCCCCAGCCAGGACATGACAGGAAAACATGTCATCAATGCAGGACGTGGCTGTTGTTTTGGTAAATGGTTGAAAGAATGGAGGGGAGCTCAGATGTAGGTGGTTGGAGATTTCTCAACAGTTGCAATAGCCCTTACATGTATATTAGCTCTTGAAACATTATTAGCTCTTAAGCCTGCACTAAAAACAAATCTGCTGTTTGTCTGACTGACGTGATAACTGTGATCAGGGCGGTTTGAGCTCCTCGTGTAAGTGATGTAGAGAATGACCTTTTGGTCTATGATGATATAGAAGTTTCCTTGAGGAAGTTCTCCAAGCATCTTCCCAGGTCTCCAAGGGAGCAAATGAATCAGAAGGCGAATAAAATTATTATACTAATTATTAAACGTATATGTGTCAATATGTTTTTAGGTGGGAGTGTAGTGTAAACGGTATTTTGTTTCCCTACATGTCTAGTACATGCTGTGGAAATGACAATAAAGCTTCCTTGAATCCTTGAATTTGAACATTTTCACTTTCCTCTAAGACAAGTTGCCAGAACCCATATTTGCACACACCAGCACTGTAATAAAATAAAAAATACTTTAAAATTGTTTGGATAGGTTTAAGGTGAAGTAAGCAGTAACATCAAGTAAAATAGTTTATTTCAAACAAACACACACATCACAACTCATATCACACATAAAAACAAGCACATCAAATACTGTTTGAAATTTATAACATGCTGTCCTCCACATCACCAACATACACAAAAGGTCCCAACAGAGACTCCATGTCATCCACAAACTCTGTGCCCTCTCTGTTGCCCCCCGCCTTCTGTCACTACTGTACACCAGCATCATCCAACCCATCCTCCTGTACTGTTCACCCTATTTTTACAACATGCTGTCCACCACTAACAGGAACAAACTAACAAAAATAACACACACCGCATCCAAGATCATCAACCATCCCACACCCAACCTCACCGAGCTCAACCACAGAGCAGTCACACGCCTCGCACAAGCAATAACCAACGACCCGGATCACCCTCTCTACCCTCACTTCACACTGCTGCCGTCTGGTCGCAGATACTGAAGCATGCCCGTCTCCACTCTGAGATGGATACGGGCACGCTTCAGTAAGAGCCTGGTCCCGTCTGCCATCTCAGCACTCAATAACCTTCCCCAATAACCTCATATGGACCCAGCCCTCCTGAGTGTGCTATATATATTTGTCTGTTGTTCAATGTCTGGTGGCGTTTGTGTAGTATGTGTGTATTACATGTTGCTCAATGTTTAGTGGTGTCGTACAGTGTGTGTATGTATGTATGTATATTGTTCAATGTTGGTGGGGTTTCAGTTTTCACAGTTTGTGAAAAAGGATTTCCCGTCTGGGGGCAATAAATGGCTATCTATCTCCTCTGCTCCAGATTGGTAGAGATAGGAGGTCCCTGGTTTGGGACGGAGGATGGTCACCTTAGCCTGTAGCTTACTTTACAAGAATTTGCCAGATTTTAAGATATGCGGCAACCTAAGCTACACAGTTAGGCTAAATATAGACAGCCTTCATTTTATTAGCCTAGCACACTGTGGTGGATATTAAAACATACTGGCAGTGGATGGGAGACTGTGAGCAGAGCAGTTGAAAATATTGCTTTTCTACATGTTTATACTTGTTGAACAGGTGGTTTGATAAAGTACATATTGGCTTTTCACTCGCAAAAGTTTTACTGCATGAGTGTATTTGTAAAACATTAACTTTCACTTCACCTGATTCAATGGGCCAAATACACTAATATGTGTGCAGAAATGTTTTTACTGTCCACAAAAAATAAGTGCTTGCGCAAAATCATTGTCGGATTCATGACACGTGCATACCGGCAATTTTTGTTCTCACCACGTGCACGACGTACCGCTACGTTTTTCACTTTGTAACAGCATCATTGGATGTGTGACACAAAACACCAGCATTGATGGTGAGCTGGTCCCAGCGTCGGAGGAGCCTCAGAGCTTCAACAGGCTCATGTGGGTGTTCTCTGACGTTCCACAAAGTAAAGCACCCGACTCAAGCACGGATCAGCTCGTTGCATCGATGTCAGTTTATCCCTAGGCAAAGGGCGGAAATCAGACAGCTCAGATGGCTGAAGGGACTGAGTGAGTTGAGGCAGGAGGAAAGCATGAGGGGGGCAAGCAGTCTTTTTCCAAGGAATGCTCCAGAACAGCAGACACTGCCCGCGAGGAGATATATGGATGCTGGGGCACTGCTACTGCACTGTTGGAGGCCACGGCTAAGGGAAGATGCTGCAGGCGGCTGAGTGGGTCACAGGACAACCGGAAAGCATCCTTCACACGCTCAAGGTCCAAGGCCTTTGCTTCCTCCAGGAGTGCACCATAGGGAATCGTTGTGAGGTGATGGAGAACAGGGCCTGAATTTCAGCGCGGGATTGCAGGTAATTTAATTGATTCCAAAACATTTTTAAGAACACCATTCAATGTAATGCACCCAAGTACACCACCACCACTTAGTATAACCTCAGTAATAAACAAAGTAGAATTATCACTTTTTTGACAATGTCAACAAAAACAGAAAATGTATAAACTTCAAAAACATTTTTTAGCAGAGCTGTTGTATTGGATTGAATTATATTGCACATGTGTTCCTAATGAAGTTGCAGGTGACTGTAGTTCAGAATAAAACTACTAAAGTGTATACTAAATAACCAATTACTATATAATATAGTTCAGGGAATATCTTAAATTGAAGGAAAGTGACAAAATCTGCGGTAAGAATAGGACAAGGTATGGCCTACAGTCCCCCCAACAAAGTAAAATCCCCCCTATATGGAGCATTTAAGGAGGGAATCCCCCCCCGGTCTCACTGCTTCCCATCACCTTAACTAACACATTTTCTGCGGGAAACCCTGGGGCCAGTTTCGACACCCATCTCTGCTCACAGGCATCCAATGTCGGCTTGCTGTCAGTCCATACAGTGAACTGGTGGCCTCTCAGTCAATGGCTGAATTTGTCACAAACAGCCCACTTAAGTGAGAGAAATTCCAGCCTGTGTGCTGGATAGCGAGACTGGACATTGTTGAGCGACTTGCTGGCAAATGCAATGGGCCTTGCAACATCGTCACCATCAACCAGCTGAGACAGCACAGCCCCCAGACCGTTGGAGGAGGCATCAACCGACAGCAGGAACGGCTTACTGAAGTTGGGATGAGCAAGAGTGGCATTATCTAGCAAAGCCTGTTTCAGCTTTCTGAAAGATTCACTGCATGCCAGAGTCCAATCAGCAGAAGAGAGGTTCCTAGACAGAGGCTGGTTCCTCTGACCCTTGGCACGTCGCGGCCCCTTCACACCAGATTTCAGCGCAACAAAGGCTTGCTGATACCAGAGTACCCCTCAAAGAACTGTTGATAAACCATCCCAAGGAAGGATCTGATCTTGGTGGGAGAGGGGATGTCGGTGCCCTCCTCCATCAAATCCTTCTCCTCCAAGTCAACAATGGCTTTGACCTTCTCTGGGTCGGTCAAGATGCCATTCTTCGTCACGACATGCCAAAGAAACTTCACCAAAGGCCTCATAAAGTGGCACTTTTTGGGGGCTAACTTCAGGTTGTGCACCTTCAACCTCTCGAACACCATCTCCAACCTCTGCAACGCCAGCTGTTCATTGGGAGTGAACACAAGGATATCATCAAGATAACACAAGAGGCTCAAGAAGTTTTGATCACCGAAGATAGCCATCATCATCCTCATGAAAGTGGCTGGGCTGTTGCAAAGCACCTGCGGGAGCCTGTTGTTTTCATATAGCCCAGGGAGAGGGGAACGCGGTGAACTTCTTGTCCTTCTCATGGACCTCCACGTTATAATAACCAGAGGTCAGGTCCATGGTCGAGAAGAACGCATTCCCCCCCAGGGCGGCCAAGGTGTCAGCCTGGTGAGGCAAGGGATGTGCGTCTCAGACAGTGCGTGCATTCAGCCACCGAAAATCAGTGCAAAGTCGCAGGTCGCCGTTATTTTTCCACACAAGAACAAGAGGTGAGGCATACTCGCTTGTAGACTTCCTTATGATGTCACGCTCCTCCATGTCATTTAAAGCCACCCTCAGCTTCTCATAGTGCGATGGGGACAGACAGCAATAGGGGAGTCTGAAGGGTTTGCTGTCACTCAGTCGGATGCAGTGGACAAAATCTTTGGCTTTTCCACAGTCCAGCCTGTGGCGAGAGAAGATGGACTCGTCAATGTCAATGTCCTGCAGCCCCAAGTCACAGAGAGTGGAATTATAGGGCCGATGTGCAGAACAGTCTTGGTCAACAGTCAAGCTCTTCTCACTGCCTGTGTCAGTCTGGTCTGCTGTCTTGGTCACTGTGCACTTCACGTCATTAGGTGGGTTATTTACATACAGGTAGTCTGTGTCAAAGTCTTCCAGTGCCACACATGGCGACAC
The DNA here is from genome assembly GCF_963691925.1 of Scomber scombrus. Classification (NCBI taxonomy): domain Eukaryota; kingdom Metazoa; phylum Chordata; class Actinopteri; order Scombriformes; family Scombridae; genus Scomber; species Scomber scombrus. The sequence continues at coordinate 28,238,615 of NC_084988.1, forward strand.
GTCCGCAATCTTGCAGTTGCGTCTCAGAGTCACTGGTCCAGAGGTGGGGTTAATGACTCTCACTGGGACCCATCCGTCACCCCACAGTGGTGTCACGATGCGACCCACCATCACTGAGTGAGGCACTGTTCGCTATTCACTCGGTTCCACAACAACTGTGCTGCCAGCAGAGAGACATACATGAGTAGGCAGGCGGCCTTCATGGGCCCCAGGGTCACATCATGCTTAAGTTTAACAGTGCCCACCTTGTCAGAATACTCATTGCCCCTCCATTGCTCCACATTGGCTAACAACTGCAGTAGGGACTGTTCCTTCCCAAACGTCTGATCTGCAAGAGACACTTTATCCCCGAAATCTCCAGAATGCTTCAGCACTCGAATGAGATGCTTGATGATGTTGCTGCCAAGGATAAGATCATCACTCTGACCTTCCACAATGAGTGTTGGCACTGAGATGTGACAATCAAGCATTTCCATCCGCAGCTCCCACACTCCTAAAGGGTTAGTCCTTAAACCCCCACATCCAATGAGAACAACTGACGTGGGAGAGACAGAGCCACAAGAAATGACATTGGCCTGCTTTAGGAGGGGGAGCACACAGGAATTCAAGGAACAGGCCATTGAGCCACTGTCCAACATGGCACGCAGTTCTACAGCTTCATTGATCAACACATCAGTATAGAAAAGGTCATCCGTGGCATACAGTCTCTGTTGTGTCATTACCCACTGAAGCACATAACTGTGAGTAGACGGATTCAAGGTCAACCTCCTCATCTTTTAGGGACATGTCATCTGGCCCTCTGCTAGTCCCTGCCTCATGTGGGCCAGTTAGTTTCCCTGCTGAGATGGACCGCCAGGCTGAACAGCAGATGAGTCGGTAACAGGAGTGACAGGGCAAGTCACAGCCTGATGTCCAGCAGCATGCCAGCGGAAGCAAAGTCGTTCACTCCTACAGTGGGACACTGTCATGATCATCACACCCACAAATGACTGCTGAAGCAGCGCCAGCAATGATGCTAATCCAACCGCACTTAGCATTTTGGGGTGAAGCTAATCCAACCGCACTTGAACATCCGTGGCAGTCCACTCCTCCAGTGGCTTACAGCTGAAGGCAATAGAAAGCTCAGGATCGGGACAGTGAGAGATGAACATAAACCTTGTCTCTTTAGTCCATCTGCAGCAATGTCGATGGCTTTACTAAGCTGAATGAGTCACATTAACATCACTAGCTGGAATGGACTTAAGGCATGAGACAATGTTTTCACCAATACCGGTCCCTATTTGTTTTACCACTGAGAACAGCAACTGGCACATGTTCAACATCCTGACCAGAAGGTGCAGACTGTCCGATTGCAACTACATGAGTAACATTATAAGTGTCATCACACACCATATCATTGCCTTTAGCATGATGCGGAGTAGATGTGACAGGTTTTTCCCCAGTGGGCCCCCCTGCAGCTGAAAGCCGACTAAGCCACAATCTTGAGCCCCTCATAATACCTGACACATTAGGCCCATTCATTTTCAATTAAACAGAAAATCTCCAAAAATATGATCCTCTAATAAAACATTTTTCCACTCACTTTTTCCTGTATGAACTTTAATCACTGTGTCTTTAAGGATGGGCAATCCAGCTCTTTTCAAAGATTCAGCTCTTTTGGCTCGGCTCCCTTAGAAGAGCCAGCTCCTACGGCTCCCAAACGGCTTTTCATTTAGTATCACTCTGAGCGTTCTATTTTTTTTTTATTACAAAAAAAATACAGTTACTTTTGTTTAACATTTTAATTAAACTTTTAAACACCTGAAAAACCTTGAACTGAACACAGAACAACTGAACACATTGACATGCTTGCACTCAAATCCTCCTCTGTCTCTGCTGTGTGTATCTGGCCTGTACCACTACTCACTGTCTTTGGAGCGTCTGCCCTCCTTCCTTCTTTACATAATGGTATGATCCTAGTCTGTCCTCGCATGTGATTGGCCGAATGGTGTGCCCATCAAAATAAACTCCCGCCCCTGCCTGCATGGATCCTCAGCCAAACGGACTGCTGAGCAGGAGGCTGAAGATTTGGCTCTCTCCGACGGGCATCGGCTCTTCTCGTTCACTACAAAGCATCGGCTCTTACAGGCCGGCTCGTTTGCGAACGACACATCACTAGTGTCTTGACTGTTTTTTCTCTTTAAACAGGAACTTTTTTTTTTTTTTAAATATAGCTAACAATCAACTTACACTCAAAAAATTGTTGTAACTCTGAGAGAAAGCGGGAAAAAAATCCACTTACAATTTACAGCCACAGATTACCATCACAGAAACCAACAGTAATACAGCGATATCACAGTCTAAAAGTTGTTTGTCCTCCAAACACAAAAATAAGTCCATAAAAAGCAATATAACAGATTACCAGTCACAATTGCGACTCATGGCACCAGGGGAAGCCGACTGAATCACGGAGTAGATGCAGCACGATGAAACGTCTGTCCCGCGCAGATACCGTAGCAGCAGCGAGGAGTATACTGGAGCAGCACGGAGCAGCAGCCAGGAGAAATCCGGGTCACGGCACCATTGTGGCGGTTGTGTACTCTATCTCTGTTATGGAAGAAGCACCAACACCTTCACTTTCGGCATTAACCTGCCATATATTCTGATGGTAAAAGGAGTGATATCCCACAGTCAGTCTCTCACATGGACTTCTCAAAAATGCACAGAGACAGCATTTTCACTCTTGTTACATGAAAATTAAATGAACAATACTGTAGGAAAGCCTCAATTCAGAAGTGTTCATGTTACTGAGTGTGTGCTGTTACCGGCCCTTTAAGAGGTGCAGAAGTATCCGGAGTGTAGAGTCTGTTTGGGTTTCTCCTGTTTGGGGTGTGTACCTGACTAATGTGAGTATTTATGTTTAAACTGCTTTATGTAAATGCCACAGCTTAATGTTGATGTTAATCTGTATCTGCTGGAGTTTCAGTAACAGTACATTTGTTACAGTGAATTTGCTACATTAGCTATGTGAGCTTGCATGTACTAGCTAGGCTAGACATGTGATCCTCATTTGTTGTTTGCACAATTGATATTTCTCCTTTGTTGATAAAGCTGGTTTATGATGTAAAGGAGATTTCTACTTAATTGAATGCATTTTCATTTATATGTCTTTCATGTAACCCTAGTTTCATGTATGTTTTCATTTGGTAAATAATATATATTGTACTTTTATATTGTGTTTCACAGAACCACACTTTCTTCAATTAAAGCCACATACACCTGAAGCTCTGCCTCGTGATTTTCTAATCACAGTTACACTGCCATAGTGTTCGCCTGCTTTATCCAGCGCATCTGTTGAGGCCCTAGACCTCTTTTATAAATACCGCATACCTGATGGTAAAAGGAGTGATATCCCACAGTCAGTCTCTCACATGGACTTCTCAAAAATGCTAAAATAAAATAACATAAAATAAGATAAGTTTGACTTGGTGCTAGCTAGCAGCTACTTCATACTATTTACATACAGAGCTTAGCTAGCAAACCACCGATAATGTGGTGCACTCAACAACCTGACTTAAACAATTCAAAACACTGGTAATATTGACATACAGTATTTTCCCCAGTGATCAGAGGCTTAAGTCATCATATAAAGTACAGAAACACACTTTTAGCCATAAAAACAAGGTTAATATCTCTATTTCTACGGAGCTGATAAAATGTGAAGCTACCACAGAGACGGCATTCACAGACTGACCTGAGTTTAGGGCGCACCCCCCAAGCCTGCAGGGGCCCAGCAGAGGGTGCTGCACACAATATCCATTACTCTTATGCAGAGAAAATAAATAATAAAATATATAACACAATAGGAAATGGACAAATGACCAATAATACATTAAAATCTGTGCAAATATATATCAAAAGCAGGACAGTTAGAAATAGCAAGTGGAATCATTAACTCCGCTACGTGTGTGTGTGAGTGAGTGAGTATGTGTGAGTGAGTGCGTGTGAGTGAGTGTGAGAGAGAGAGTGTGTGTGTGTGTGAGAGAGAGAGTGTGTGTGTGTGTGTGAGAGAGAGAGTGAGTGAGTGTGTGTGTGAGAGAGAGTGTGTGTGTGTGTGCGAGAGTGCGTGTGAGTGGGTGAGTTAGTGAGAGTGTGTGAGTGAGTGTGTGTGTATGTGTGTGTGTGTCATTTGCTTCAGAAATATTAAGATAAACCTACAAGTAAAAGTGAATTATTTCACAAATGTATTCAATATACATTTCAGTGTTTCCCACAGAATTTGAGAGAATATGGTGGTGAGGTCTCAGTCCAACCCTGTGTGGTAACAACATAATTCTGGACCCTCATTCATAAATCAAAGTTTTTGTTAGCCGAGGTATTATTTAACTGTGGAACAAAAAGGATCTTAACCCTGAGATCAAGAGGAACATAATGCATGAATTCATGTAGTGGAAGGATAATTACATGGTTGGAAGGCTGTATGGGTGAGTTGCTAACAAACTGTAGCATTAGCATTAGCTACTGTGTAGATTGTGTTTTGATGTTTCTTACCTGACTTCTCTGGAGTTTTGCCACCTTGCGTTAATGTCATGCGGCGTTTCGGGGTATTGCGAGTATTTTCCAACAGTGATTTGCTCTTGTTAAGCATGTTGAAAATGTCCGTGGCCGTGGATAAATGTTGTCTCTTTTCCTCCCGTTGTTCACGACCCTAGTACGACGTCTCTCTACGCCTTTACGTCACAGGCTGAAACAATAGTCCCAGGTGGCAGCAGCTCTGGAGTCCCAAATAAAAAGTATAACTGCAGACTATTTATTTAACATTGAAATAGAAATTGAAGTTGACATGAAATGAAATGTGGGCTCCCTGAACCTTGGAGGGGGTTGGCGGAATGTGGATTGGCTGAAAGGTGAACGCACGGACAGACCCACAAAGCACAGAAAGACATTTTACCAGTTCATTTAATGTTCCAATCAAAAAAGACCAATGCCCATATTTCCACTGTGAAACAAAGAAAGCAAAAGTGATTATCCAAGTTCAACTAGTTAATTATTTATGAATATATAAAATACTGTTTCAGTAAATACCTTTTTCTACATTGTGTCTCTTCAAATAACTAAACTAACTGTCTGCTGATCAATAAAAGACTCGACTTCCAGATGTCTTAGAAGTGGAACAGGATCATAGTGGATTTATTGTACAGATGGAAATAAAGAAGATCTGTCATTAAGCCTTTTTTAAACTGAACCAACTAAAGCAGCATAAAGCTGCTGCTGTGTTTTAAAAAAGCAGGCGGGTGTTTCACATTCAGAGGAGTTTATTTGTGCTGTTGAACGTAACAGCTGTGAAACAATCAGAGAATAACGTTTAATTGATTGGATTTACCGGCTTGCTTACTGTCAGCACTCCCTCTCTTCATTCACTCTCTACCTCGCTCCACCACAGCTAACACAACAGCGTCCTGTAGCCGCTTACTGACGGAGCAACTCTGTCCCCCATTCAATGTCCGGACCTTTTATAGAAAACAGTGAGGAGGAATAAAGAAGAAGTATTCCTGCCGTGAACAGACTCTGAGAGCAGAGGAGAGAAAAGCGACGAGAAGTGACAGCAAACTGCAGCAGAGCCTAACGTTAGTCGCTCCTCTCTGTCTCAGCAGGGCGGAGCTGAACCCTCCATGCCGCAGAGACGGAGACGATGGAATGTTGTCACAACTTCATTCAGTAATTTAACAATATAATCCACACAAAAGAAGATAATGTCTCGTCCTACATCTCATTTGAAAATACATTGATATCTTAAAATCTCAATATACCACTCAGCCCTAAAACAACGTAACGTTTTGGAGAGTGTACAAATGTGTTCAGCTCACTGTGAGACTGTGGCAGCACAAATTACACTATGGCGGGCCGCTACAGTCTATATCATTTATGGGAAACACTGCATTTTGTAATAAGGCGTTTTAACTTAGCATTATTGAAGACGCTGCATTAAGGTGTAGAGTACTGCAGCCCTGCCATCATTTGTGCGTACGCATGGTCTGAGGAAGTTCCAAATTTGTTCGCAGAGTACGAACACATTTAAGTAAGAACAAAGTGATGAATTCCCAGATTTGTGTGTCAAACGTGCGTATGTACAGTTCAAGCACGGATGTGTGTGTGTACGCACTGTCTGTGAATGAGGCCCAGTGTGTTTTCTGGGTCAGTAGTTAAGGTTGTGGTTTAAGAGATTAGGGTAAGAGTTTTGTTTACGTATACGGTTTAAGTAATGGCGATGGTTAGAGTTAGTGTAAGTCACCAGGAAATGAATATAACTCTAGGTAAATACCACATCACTTAGTTTAACGTGTGTGTGGTGTGTTGGGGGGGTGTGTGTGTGCATGTGTGTGTGTGTGTGTCAGCTGCTTGAAGTGGAAAAGTGTGCATGGTTTGGTTTGTCGTGAGAATTATGTACAATGTGAATTTCAAGTAGTGGTCATTATTTAGCAGCGGCACTACTGTTGAAAGCATACAGAAACACTGCAAACACCTCCACAATAAATCCACAAAACTATAGATCATGTGCTTACTTATTGATATGTTTACATGTATACAGAGCATATGTCACTGTAAAAGTTTGCAAAACAGATAAAAAAAAACTGTCATAACCTTTATTTAAGGATCAGTGATAATTATTTGCTTTTTTCATTTTGCTTCAGCTACAAATACTGTTTCAATTCATGCCAATGGAGCCAATACAGCTGCAACAAAACAGTAGATTATGAACATTTCAGCATTTCAAGGGAATTTGTTTTCAGGGTGCAAGAGTTGACCTAAGCACACTGCAACATGCACACACACACACACACACACACACACACACACACACACACACACACACACGCAGGCATCTTGTTACCTCAAGCTCATTAGCCAGTAGCTGCAGTTATCTGTCCCTGCTCCACTGAGACACACACACACACACACACACACACACACACACACACAAACACAGAGAGAGAGAGAGAGTACTCAGCATCAGATGGGATGCAGGGAGAGTGAGGAAGTGGCACAGTAATCCCTGTCTGGCCTACTTCCTGCTCTGTGCCATGTTTGGCAGGTTTGTGATTCCCTGTACCACCCACACTTTACACACCCACACACTTATACACACATCTCAGGTTTACTGTATACTGGAGGTTTGATTCCTAGCTCTTTCAGTCTAAATGTTGAAGTGTCCGTGGGCACGATACTGAACCCCAAATTTCTCCCGATGGCTGTGCCAATGGTGTGTGACTGTTAGCTCCCATATATAAGCAGGTTGGCACTCTGCATGGCAGCCCCTGCCACCAGTGTATCAATGTGTGTGAATGGGTGAATATGACTGGCAATGGAAAAGTGCTTTGAGTGGTCAAAAGACAAGAAAAGCACTATATAAGTACAGTCCATTTACCAACTTTTAATGTTTCTATGAATTCCTGGGTCAAATATCGATTTATCATTTTCAAATGAAATGTTTGCTACTGTTAAATAAGAAAGCATAATAATGATTTATCTTAAACCATAGAAACAACATTGACATCAGCAATGAATCCATACTATGATCACACTAAAGACTTTTTTCACACAGCAGTTTCTAACTTGATCACCCTGATTTTGCTTTGCACTACTATAATTTCACTGTTAAACTCTTTGTTTATGTTTTTAAGAAAGGACCAAAGTCAATGCAGCAGAACAAGGGGCATCTTCTTTTTTTAATCCATGCATTCTTCTTCCGTATCAAAACTTGGCAACTACATTACCTACAGTACAACTTAACCACATGGATGGATGAATGGATGGATAGATTGCAGCTAGGTGTTCCGAATAAATGACTTGCTGAGTGTGTGCCAAATGAGTGCCTACATCATACAGTCTATTTTGATGTATTTACACAACCTTGTATTGTTAGGCACTGCATGCAGTAGGTTAGCATAAGTTAAACAGACTGTATTTTTATGGATTTCCTATGTACCTTCAAAATTTAACTTGCACTTGTAATGAATATAATGTTCTGTGTTTATTTACCATCTAAACATGTGTTTCATGGTTTGAAGTGTATTTGACAAAAAATAGAAAGTTCTTTTGGCCATTGTGCATTTTACAGAATCCGCTACTAGTTCCTTTTTCACCGTGGATGGAGACAACATTTAATGAATTTCTCTTGATACTGAGGACTATTTTGATGATGATGCAATATCTGAAGTTACAAAGAACACTTTTATGTAGTTTCAAAGCATAATTATGGACTTTATCCTGGATGGACCACTATAACTGGGGAGAGTGCGATCTATGACTGAGAAGAAAGAATGCTAGTTTTAACACAAATTCTGTCAGATGAAAAAAGATACTGATATTACTTCACAAATTCAGATGCCATTCTACTGAGAGCATATTTTCTGTTCACATCAAAATTGTTCTATTCAACACAGAACAATTAAGTAAGTACATTTTTGTAAAAGCCATTTTCAAATCTTCAGAATCTGAAAACTGACTGCTTTTCATTCTCCAGAGCATAACATAATGCACACTGGTCACAAACACACTGTCTAAAACTGTCATCATACTTTATTCCTCTTACAGTCACACACATTCTGCTCATCACAGACCCACCCACCCACACATCTGCAGCACCCACCAGCTCTCCCTCTGTCTGATGTCCAGCACCCTCTCATCCTCCACTCCCTGCTATTAGAGCTAATTTGCCTGCCGCCAATGCTCTTGTCCTCGCCATCCACAGAGCAGCATTATGGATAACTGTTTTGTTACCATGGCACCAGGTACCGGTCGCCCTTGGTAGCCCCTGTGGCTGGCTGGCCCATGATTATTATGCCTTTCATAAGCCAGCAATTACAGAGAAAGCCTACATCTCAGAGCCTACAAAATACATAATGGCCTACAATAACACATAATTGCTGTAATTGTGATTGTCATTACACCCCCATCGACCACTCACATGGAGCCTTCTGGCTGTGCCTGTATACCGTATCCAACAAAGAAAGATGAAGGATGAGTTCACAGTCTGAACACTGAGGATAAGCAAAATAACACTGACTGCTGTTCTCACTTTCCTCTAGTAGCAGTATTTTACTGTAAGTCAGTATTGCATTTATTAGTATTAATCTTTCAGATTTCTCTTACACTACATTTAAAACAATGATACTTTCACCCTACACGTTTACTCTACAATAGCAAATTCATTTCATGAACACTAAACTACAGCTATAGTAGCTAATTCACAGTGTATCATTTAATAAACATGAAATTATAAAATATCATGCATTGTTAGACTTAGCTGTTACCTCACAGTAGAAGTAACAGTCAAGCACTGTCTTTTCAGTCATCAATTAATAAAAAATAAACCTATAAACTATATATAAAGTGTAATCACAACACTACTATAGTAAGTAGTTTTACTTTTTATACTTTATGTTCATTTTATTGATAATACATTTAGCTTAAAGCTGTATTTCTTTTCTCTTTGGGTTCGTGTTTGTGTGATGAATTTAAGGCCAATATTGAGTATGCTATTGGCTTTGACTTTCACAGACTTGTGAACAAAATAAAAGACCTGAATATTAATTTCAATATTTTGCAGATAGTTTGAACATTTTGAAGTGCTGAGGTCTTAGCATCCCAGCAACTGAGAAGAATGTCACCATGCCAGTACAATGGAATTAAATGGCATTGAGGTGTGGCATTGAGAGGACTAAATGAGTAAAGCTGTTATTCTGTTATGCTTTTTTGTATATTTACTTTTTTTGTCGTAGTTACTTTAATTTTTGTATGTGTAGTGTCCTTTTGTTAAATTATTTTAAAACTCCATTTGCTATTTTGTACACTATATAACTACATTATTAATGTTGGTCCTGTGATTCATCTCCTTCACACCTTGCTCCAAAAGCTGTAAAAAAAATATGTTGTGCTTTGTCCTCTCAGCTCTGACAAAGCACACTGTTGCCAAAATGTCTGCTGTGAAATTAATTCTTCGCTGCTTTGTGCTTCTTGGTTTGCAAGTTATTATAGATGTTTTTACTTTACCCCAAAACTGACTATTTTTTAGCTACTTTTTAAAAACCATAACAGAAGGACTTAGGAGAATGCCAGCTCATATTGTGTTTTCTACTGAGGAAATAGTGCCATCCTGTGGACAGGGCCTCACACTGCAAAACCCCAGATCTGGTAAAACACTTCATGGAGTGTCTATTTGTAAGACAGTATGACTGATAATACTACAGTACTAACAGTAAAAGTCAAGTTCTCAACACACATGTGCCTACATGGCAGTTACACCAATAAGAATATGTGTTATAGGATTTTTTTCTTTTTCTTTAAATGAATCACCAAGTATTTTGTTAATCAAGTAATCATTTTGAGTCATTATCTGATTCCAGCTTCTCAAAATGTGATTTTTTAAATGTTATTTCTGAGGATGTCATTTTAAAGACAAAACAAGGAATCAATTAAACAAGAAAATAATCAAAACATTGATTGACAATTCAAATAATTGTTAGTTGCAGTCCTATATACATACGTGTCCCCCCCCCCCCCCCCCCTCTCTCTCTCTCACATCACCACATCACACACATACACACACACACATACACAGGAGACTAAAACACCTGATTATTATCATAGGTTGTGAGTTGTGATGGTCAGTAGACAGACAGCATGTTTCTGTCGCTTGCTACATATATTAATTATGATACCTTGTATTTGAGCAGAGGCAGAATATGATGTATCATACAATATGCGATAATATAACAATATATCAATCAATGATACAAAAATTCTGCACCTCCTCTCAGAAAATAGCTCTGACGTCCATGAACACTATTCTGATTCTGAATCTCTGTGTGTGATTTTTGTGACAATGGAACCAAATAGCCCATTAAGCCCAAACAAAAAGTTGAGCAATGATAATGCTAATAAGGTGGATGGGTTTACCTGGCTTAAAGCATGCACTGAATAGACCGGGGTTGGCTGGCACACTTTTCAACAATTCTACAATTCACAATTTAGCAGACGCTTTTATCCAAAGCGACGTACAGTCTTCCATACCAAAGTCCACTGAACTACCCACCCCTCATTCTCAGCTTTAGCACTCTAGCTATTCAAACCAGCATTAAAATGAAAGGTTAATCACCCTTTAAGTTCCATGTTTTTACTTTTGTTTGTTTGTTTGTTTGTTTCTAATTTCTCACTGTCAAATGTTTAAATGGCGTGATTCAGTTATCAAACGTTCATTTTCTTAACAATAAAGATGCCGTGTTCATCCATGCTAGTTCTTTTATAACTTCTTTATTTTTTTAAAGTGTGATGCAGTCGCTCGTCCTCTTAGTCTGTGATCAGATTGCTGATCGTCACATGACTTCATGAGAAGTACAGCAGGTAACCTGGTATAAGGGTCGCTCAGGTAGTCCAGTGGTTAGAGCGCATGTCCCATACGCAGCTGACCCTGGTTCGAATCCTGGCCGTAGGACCATTTGCTGCATGTCATTCCCCCTCTCTCTTTCCCAATATTCCTGTCTGACAACTGTCAAATAAATGTGATTGTGCCTCAAAAAATCTTTAAAAATAAAAAAAGGTAGCATATTATAGTACTTCAAGAAGGTTTTTGCAGAAGCTGTATTTTTCTTGAGTATCAACTCACTTGATGAGCGACTAAACTCCCGATTAACTAGTTAATGGTTGCAGGGCTGTCCCATTGTCTTTCAAAGCGACAGTCCTGACAGAAGGAGATGTATGACTTCACAGCCTCTGTATACTCCTCCAGACTATCGGTCACAGTAGCCTATCTGAGAGTGCACTCACACTAGGGCCAGTTGTTCCGTACCGTGCTGAAGCATGAATGTCCCCCCTCCCCTGTCCCCCGCTGGCCCGCACTCACATTACCTCAAAACCCAAGTGTACTCAAGCACGGTAGCTTGTTCTTCTGAGTCATGCCTGTGTAGTATGCAGTACTACAGACTCTAGTAAAAGCAGACATACTGATTCAACTCTTTACTCCAGTAAAAGTAAGAAAGTTCAATCACTTCAAGTGATCATTCAGGCTCGCAGGAATACACTTAGTTCAACTGAATGACTTAGAAGTCGCCAAATGACTTACTAATAACGAATTTCGTTAGTTTATATAATGCAGATTTGTAAAATATGACTTTTATGAAGGTCACAGTCACAGACAATAAACTTAGCATTTCATAATTGTGGTAGCAGCCGTGCAGCAGATGTAATGAATTCCACAATAATCCGGACTTTAGGGGGCAAACGTGCTTGGGCACAGTATGATTGCCTAGTGTGAGTGCGCCCTGATTTAATGTAGACACCAACCAGTATGAATGAAGCGAACTCACGCAGGGAATAAAAAGGCCGGCAATTCGTGAAAAAAGGTAATTAATTTCATTGGATCACTTGCTGGTGACGATCAGCCTGTGGGCAGGCTTAAGAGTCAACACGTGGCGTAGAAGATGCTGATTGGCTGAGAAGCTTTCACGCAAAGCTTTCCTCAGGCTGCTTATTGGATGAACAGCTAGAATGAAAACTAATGCTGCGTCTGAAATCACTCACTACTCACTATGGGCCTGGGTCAAAATGGGTGGGCCTGGGCCTATAATCCATTCTCCATTCATCCATCCATCCCTCCATTCTAACCTGTAATTTCGTTGTACATTCATTGTATAATGACAATAAAGCTCCTTTACCCTTTACAATGCCGACCCGGCGGCTTGACGTCTGCAACCCGGCGTCTGGGTTGTTCTACAATTGCGTCCGCAGTTACTTCGCTTTGTAGTCAACCAGACCGAACCACACCTTGTCATTTAAAAATCTATTTTAAATGACTACAATTTAAATTTAAATTGTGCTTGCTGCTTGGAGGGAATATTTTCACCGGAAATTTTGACCGGAAGTATTAAAAAATAGGTACCGAACTTCGGCAGATTTTACCAGTCCTGTAATTACCGAATAATGGAAACCCAGTATCTGTGTCTCCACTGTGGTTGTCACTGTCCGTTGAAATACTACGTATTAAATACACGTCCTGTTTTGAATCACTAGACGGGGATTGTCTCATGGGCTATTTCTTGGTTTGACAGTGACAGTGAACAGTGATCAGTCAGAGGAGTTGTTAAGTGTCCGTGAGTGTTTCCTGTGAGGGACGGTGTCCTGTCAGATGTACGGCAGCTTCAATTGCATCCTTAATTTCTAATGGATTAACTATATTGCACCCTTCATTAGGCTACTTTATAAAGAAGAATAGAAGTAAATACAAGTAATATTAGTGTATATAATATTTAGCCTAGTATTTTAATCGGGATTAATCACAGAGTTGTAATGTTATGAATCCAGTTAATTTTTTTAATCGTTTGACAGCCTAGTCTTTTCTATTGTTTAGACCCACTGCTCCTCCTAGGGGACAAATGAGGCATTGCAGCTGGTTTTCACTCAGCAGCTTAGGGGCGTTTCCAGTCGGGGCCTCATTGACCACGTCATCACTGGGGGATCACATTACACCCCTGCACCCATTATTGGCCAGCCATGGACCTTTCAGGGACCAGCTAAGGAGCCATCAAGGAAACAGGGGAACTTTGAAGAAGTGGCTTCATCTGTAGGTCTAGCTGCATATCACTATGATCCAACACTGTGAACTTTGAGTCTACTAAGATGGTTTACCCTTGAATCACCTTTTACAGGATCTGTGGGGTGGAATAGCCACATTGTAAGATAATTACTGCCATTTGGGCGATGTAAGAATTACTAACTTTACAAAAAAAATATGATAATATGATCAAATATATTGATTACTCGATATGCACTGAAACAGAGTAGTTGTGTGCACACCCACAAAACCTCAGTTGGATAGGTGCTGGATACAAAAAACAATTAAACTAGATACACCTGGGCCTCATCTATGTGGTCAGACACAGGCAAGCCTACTTGTAAACTCTGAAGCCTGACCACATGGCCACCTTTGTCCTTTAATCCCTGAAACAAAGTAAAAAGAGCGCCAAAGGCTGCTTACACAGCGCTGCAGTTCGCACCTCGTTGTGAAATCTGGGACAGACCTGAGCTCTCGTCTCTCATTGGTGGACATGCTGCGACGACACTGTGATTAGCGTTTGAGAATGTTACTTTTAAAAGTAACTAATTACATTAAAAAATTACTGCAGTTAAAAAGTAGCTAGTTACATTACTGCATTACCTTCCGAGAACAGTAACTGGTTAGAGTACTTTTGCGTTACTGAAAATGAAAACCCCTTTGTGGTTCCTCGTGTTGTTTTAGTCCAGACCTCCTTTAAATATAATGACTGTACCATCATCACACTGCCAAGTCTGGCCCATAGGAATGACGGACACAATGTTCCATTTACAGCTCTTTATTGCACTAAAGTGGCTTCTCAAACATATGCACAAGTTATAAAATACATACAGGCTTTTCAAACACATCCCTACATCACTGCAACAGTGCAACAGGCTCTTGTTACTCGGGCACAACTTGCATGTTACTTAAATGTTCTTGCCCTTATTTCCTCCCATATATTCAACAAATACACAAATATTTCCACAAAGTGAATGCTGTCCCACCTTGCTCGCCAAGCTGCTGTACAGCTGCACAGTGTTATAACTGTAGCACGTAGCCAGGTGCCTGCCTGCCTGCCAAAAAGTAGTAATGGTGGCGGATTTTCTTTTCTTGTGGTAAAAAGGTAGCTACAGGAATAGTTGGTTAAAAATAATTTTTAAAAAAAACCTTTTTAAAAACATCACTAAATAACAGAGTATTTAACTTGCAGACATAACGTGTTAGAGGACCTGTGCTGAACCCCACTGACAGACTAAAACACACATCTGATCGCTCTCTGAAGCAACCCAACTAAGAGGCTAATGTCTGGGCAGAGACCGTGTAGTATTGTGTGTTTTGTAAGCTTTATTGCTTGTTAAGCTTTATTGCTGCTATTGTTGTTGTGAATTGATGGACCGCCGACTCCCTTTTGTTCTGCTAAGCTCCGAGGAGTATTGATATTTGCTGCTTGTTTAGTTGTGTTCACCACGCTAAGCCGATTTGTGTTGTCCCACTCAGGACTGCTGTGTATTGTGCCACTGCGAGTGAGACAGCAGGTTGATTTGTTGGTCAACAGTCCAGATAACGTGCGTTACAAACTACCTTCTGTACAGGCGCTTTTCTCTCTCTTTTGTTACTGAACCTGTTACTAACACTTGCACCTTTTCGCACATCTGGTGGGCAGATAATGTGGGACAGAGCGGTGCTCTTTGTCTTGAACAGTTTCATATCAGGTTGGATGTACATCCATTAACCCTTGTATGTTCTGCGTTGTGTTCTATGTTGTGCTGAATGAAGGAAGGACCCGGACCACGACCAGCTGCTGATTGCTCTTTTAATGAAGGCAGAACGGTGGATTTGTCTGTACACAGAAGGCTCTGTAACATGCAGTCATGCAGCACACAGGTCTCAAGCTACTCCTCTCACCTAGTCTGGCGCGGACTGCACATACATACATGACTGATACAACTTTTAGTATTAACAGCAAAAATACTTTTAAATAAAAATGTGAAAATAAATGAAATAAATTATAAAATGCGAAATGTATTTCATTCATTCCCCACGTGGGTGCTGTTGAGCCGGTGTGTTTTGGAGCTTTGACCATGAGTGGGCACCATCGCACCACGTTGTCCAGTGGAAACGGTGCCCCGTGTCCACTTCCTGTTCTTGTGTGATGACACTGCAGTGTCCGTCAGCTTGAACCCCCCACGCTCCTGAACACCCCCCTCTCTCACACACACACACATACACACCCCCCTATCTCCTTGTGCCCACACGCACAGACACACAAGCACCCCTCTTCTCTCCTACACACACACACACACACACACACCTGTTTGTATTTGTACAGTCATCTGTTGTTGTTTGTCTATTAATTATACTGGTAGTACAATTTATACATTTTCACTGATTAACTTGTTGATTAATAATTTGTTAATAAATTGTTATAGCTTTAAAGGGAAGCATTTTTATGATCATTGTGCATATGTTATTATGATAAGTGGCTGATCACAATAGACAGTGCTCAGAGTTCACACCTTCACCTTTTCTACTTTTATGACTGATTGAGGCAAATCATACAGTTTGGTTATTGTTCCGGTTTACCCGGTGGTGCCCCATATTAATCATTAGAAGTGATTATTCTTTAATTTCTTGTTAATAATTAATTATTATTTAGGATAATTATTAGTTATTAATAATAACCAAACAAATTCCTTCCTACTCTTAGATGTATGGTTGCCTTGTAGCAAGGCTATCACCTACATTATAGTAGTCCCTCCTTAGTGGAGCTAGTTCTTACATTTTGGTGCTCAGTAGTGAGGCCATGAGTTCTAATAAACTAGAACAATGCAGCATGTTTACTTGCCAATAGACACACACTCATAGATTAAAGCAGTTAGAAGGATGTATATTTGTATATGAAGGTCACCCCCCCCACACACACACACACACACACACACACACACACTGATGAGGCACAGAGATAAAGTGATGGATAGAAATTCATGTGACTTACATATAAGGTAAAGAGTAAAAATGAAACCAAAAGGAGAACGGTTTAGGGATTGTTGACAGAAAATCTTTATATATAATTTATATAATAAATGCAATGATATGTCTCCCAAGGGAACATAACAGCAGCTGGAAATGCAGACTAAATCCATGTGAGGTGTATCAAATGGAACTGCATGTGTGACTTGGTGTGGAGCTGTCCATGCTCTTATGAAGTTTTGATTCCTCTTTCTGGTTTTGTCTGTTGTTTTCCACTGCTGAGCTGCCATTCATCGTTGACCTTATAAGTCAGAATGTTGTCTGAAATTAGATATACATAACTGCCTCTTTTTTTTGTTTGTTTGTTTGTTTTTTTCTTGGTTTTTTTTATGCCTTGGAGTTTGTTCCTCTCTCTTCCTTCCATACCCCCCGTTGTACAATGTCAATTATATTTCATAGTTCACTTTGTAACCAAGCTCAAGATCGGTCTTCTCAGGCATAGATCTCATATACATATCGCCCTTATCTCAGTACTCATATGAAAAACACAACTAGCGATATCACAATCATGAGCTGGAACGTCAACGGTATACAAAACCCGACCAAAAGACACAAGATTCTTGCACACTTACAATCCCTTAATTGCAACATGGCCATGATACAGGAAACTCATTTAAAGGATGAAGAATCTACGAAACTAAAGCAGAAATGGGTGAGGCAGGTATTCTCCTCTCCAGGATCAGGCAAATCTAGGGGCGTCTGTATTTTGATAGCTAAAAAATATTCCTTTCAAATTAAGCAATAGCATAATGGACACGGAGGGCAGATATATTATAATATCTGGTTATCTACATAACATTAAGTTTACCCTTATAAATATATATGCCCCTAACACTGCCCAGGCAACGTTTATCTCATCCCTAAGCTCTATTATTACCCAAGTACTGGAAGGCCCCCTCATTTTGTCAGGTGACTTGGTTTTGGTGAGAGAACTGACAAAAGACCGCTCAGGCTCCCCATTGCCCTCAGACAGAATATCCGGAGCAGTAATGGAGGAGCTGCAATCTCGACTTGCACTGATGTATGGCGAATGAAGAATGATAATGCATGGGAATATACCTATTACTCCAGAGTACATAACTCCTACTCTAGGATTGATTATATATTAATGTCTAACCAGTTCATACAAAATATCATCGACTCTCGCATACACAGTATTATCTTATCTGACCATGCAGCTGTCTCCGTTTCCTTTTCACCATCACCCAACATATGTAAAACCAGACAGTGGAGGCAAAAAAAAAGAAACGTGCAGCAAAAAAAGTCAAACTATCTAATAAGCTAAAGGCTCTAGAGGAGCAACGTATGTCCCATCCCTCTAATTTAGAATTAAGGAGGTCCATACTTACTGTTAAAGCTGAACTACAAAGACAACAAAGCTGGCAAAATGCTTGCTCACAAACTAAAACAAACAGAAAACATACATTCAATATCAGTAATTAAGGACAGTAAGGACATGCTGTACACTAAGGCATTGAAGTAAAGTGCATGTAAACTTAAATTATATTTCTTTTTTCTTGGCAATTGTGATATAACTCACATAACATTATTGAACAACAAAAACTGGTTACATATTAGATGTGCACATTTAGATTTGTGTTTAAGAAAATCAGCTGGTCTACATGTTCAGGCTTCAGTGCACTTCTCTGGGACCAGCTGTTGAGAAGATCCTTTCAGCTGGTACACTGGTTCCTGGGATACAGAGGTATCATTTAGCTTGGCATGACAAAAGGGGGTATTCCCCCTCATGTTCCCTCCACTAGTTGAGTGGATTGGTGGAAAGTGGCAGTGGTTTTACCTCTTTGCACCTTGTTCTGGCAATTTTGTATTAAAGAGCACAAAGTCGTTTGTTGTCTTTCTGAGAGTTTATTGGGTCGCCTGCAGACAGACTCTTTGCTGTCTCAAGTGTGAGATGGCAAGAAAGAGTCCAGAGCAGGGGAAGAGGTCAGATTATATACAATATATTACCTTGTGAAAAGGATGATCTTGTTCTACCATCATTAAGGCAAGTGACCAGGACTTGAATACATTTTTTAACAGGCTGTCCCTTCCAACTTTCACTACCCAAGACAAGGTTATGTTGGAAGCTCCCCTCACCCAATCAGAAATTCAGCTGGCCATTGGGAAACTAGCATCAGGCAAAACACCTAGAGAGGATGGCTTCAGCATGGAGTTCTACAAACGCTTCAGTGTAGCCCTCTCACCAATACTGCTAATGCTTTTTAATGAAATAATTATATATGAAGTAATGCCACCTTCTATGCGGCGAGCTATTATAACCGTCCTTCCTAAACCTAGTAACGATCCTTTGGGGATGGGCAATTATCAGCCTCTCAGTATTCTAAACAATGATTACAAGATTTTAGCAAAGACACTTGCTCCGAGATTGGAGAAAGTGATCCCATCCCTAATTCACATAGACAAAGTTGGTTATATACCAGGACGTGTCTTTGCTAACAACATGCAAAGGCTATTGCATGTTATTATGACTGCCAACCATTTGGAGACCCCCGAAAACACTCAAAATGAATATTTTACCAAGGATCCTGTATGTTATATCAGCTATCCCCTGTAAATTTCCCTTACCATGGTTTAAGCAAATTAAGTCATTGTTTAGTTAGTTAGTTTATCTGGAATAGTCGCAAATCTAGAATAAGTTATAAGAAGCTCACAGTACCAAGATCTCAGGGAGGCCTTGGAGTACGAGATGTGTTTTGTTACTATTTGTCATTTAATGCAAGATACCCCCTTGCCTGGGCTTATAAAGATGTGTCAACTGAGGGCAGCTGGGAGTGGTTAGAGGAGAGAACCATCTCGAAATCCAGAATTATTACACCTGCTTCACTATTGTACTCTACCAAAGTCCCAGCAGCCCTCAACAACAACAGTATAATCAAATTCTCATGCACTATTGCTAAAATGCTTCATAAAAAACTGGGTATAAATGGATTAATGTTACCATCTTGTCCTATTTGGTCTAACTCATTACTGTCTGCCGGGGGACACCCATTACATAACAAACTGTGGCAACAAAAAGGTGTTCTTTCTATAGGCCAACTATTTAATGAAAGTGGTATTTGTACCTGTTATAAGAATTAATTTGATTATCCTTAATAAAGGAGACTGGATTCGAAATAACAAAATTTAAGTTGAATTTATTTAGCTTGTACAAGCGGAGCGTTTCACAAATGCAACAACAAGAGTTACAGGAGAAAAGGCTCCTCATGGAGCGTGATCAGAAAGGTTTTATGCTACATGATCCCAGCCCCCTCTCACAACTGGCAGACACAGGTATCACGTAACAGTTTCTCAGTTCCCGCAATCAGTAGACAGACAAAAATCCCCCTGCCTCTTGACCCTTTTCGCACCCTCTCCTTTTTGCTACAGTAATTTCAGTTTTCAGGTAAAACGAGAAGTATCAAATGTCAAGAACAGTCATATAGAAATAGGAACACACACTGCATGCTTCAGGACATCTGAATTACATCATAATCCTAATTTTTATAACAGTACCTTCTCTGATATAAAGCTCAATTCAGTTTACCGGAATCAGCTTTTTTAGCTTACCTACAAATTAAATCCATCATAAGTAAGAAGCTAAATGACAACACTACTCTTGTATTTAATACAAAATTAGAGCACAGCCTGAGGACAGCTAGCACAAAAAGTAGCACAATCTCACATATTTATAAACTTTTATTTCTTGCCCAACCTAATCCATTTATACCCATCCAACAGGCATGGGAGAAAGATCTTGGTACATCATTCACTTCAGAACAATGGAGTAAGATCTGGGGGAAAAGTATCACTTCATCTAAGTGTATTCGATATAGAATTATCCAGTTTAAGATACTATGTAGGGCCTATATGACTCCTTCTCGTTTATCTAAAATGAAAGGCGAACTGACAGACCAATGCTGGCACAACTGTGGAGGGTATGGATCATCTTCTATGGGACTGTCCTGCAATTAGAACATTCTGGTCAGGAGTAGTGAAGATATGCTAACAGATATGCTAGAGGTCCAAATATCTGTTTGTCCAAATACATTCATCCTAGGACAAAGACCAGAGCATATAAAATCTAACTCTGTACATTATTTAATGAACCTGGGCATCCTCTCTGCAAAAATAAAAAATCCTTATGAACTGGAAGGTACACAAGCCCTCCTGCTTTGCACTTTGTGGATGGCTCAGAGACTATCTATATAGTCTATAGACTTACTATCTATGGAGGACGCAAGTAACCTACCTTTGGACATGCAAGGGCATTGGGACATTGCACGAGCATTCATGGAGTCTAAAAAACACTACTATAACATGCTCCTGTAGACCACACCTGAATACTGTTAGTGGAGTCACTGGAGACCAAGATATATACAAAACTATGAATTGAATATGAATTGTAATTAAAAAGGAAAGAATCACTCTGAAGAATCACAGACGACAGAGTGATGAATCTTTCTCTTTACTCATTACATGCCAGCACTGAGAAGGACACACAGTCATTCTGCCAAGCAACAAACAGTTTCAGCTTTTATACTGTAACTCCCAGTGGAACTTTGCAGAAGGGAAGGTACTAAAACACATGAACCAACCATGTAACAGAAAAATTTGTCATAGTCAATTTTACTACCACGTGTCAGTTAACAAAAGTCATTGTACAGATGCCCATAGGCATTTTACAGACATTAAAGCACACACACACGACACAAAAAATCCCTCGCACATGTCGCTCAGCTGAAAAGTAAATATTAAAGTGCGTTTTTTTGCAGTTGAGTACATTATAATCTATGAGTGTAATTGAGTCAGTTGTTTGAAATTAGATCCACATAACCAAGGCTATGTTAGGCCATGTGTGAATAAGATTGTGTATGTCAGTCCTTCCAGAAAAATGCAGAGTTTTTTTGTGATTGTTGCGGGCAAAAATCCTTGATTATGCGGCAGGTTTTCTTAAAAAATGCGATGGAATATGCAGGATATTTATGCAATTTTATGCGATGAAATTGCGGGAACTGCAGTTTGATGAAAAAGAGAAAAAAAAGTGATTCCCCTGTTCTCACTAGGCTACTACCTTAATGTAAAGAGTCATTTCTAATTACATTCTATGATAAGCAAAAATACTACATCACAGAAAGTGCTGGGAATATTTAAATTCTCATCTTGTTTTATTTCAGACCTTAATAAAGACATGACTCAAACTTACAAAACACTGATATGCTAAAACTTTTGTAAAAATGAATAAATAAAATATTAAAAAATAAAATGTGTGCTTCCTGTTTTACAGAGGTAGCTATACAAAACAGTGCTTCCAATGCACAAAGTGCAATCTCTTTCTGTAACATAAATGTACATACTACTAATATACTTACACCTGTAAGGTTTTTGAAACTAGTATGATTGAACCCACTGGTAACAATAAAGTGCAATCTTACAACTGTAAAGTTGCATCAACTGTGAAAATGAAAACCTGTGGTCCAACACAGAGTGCAAAATAATTTGCCCCCACTGTCATGTAATACACAGGGAAACTGCTTTGCACAGTCTTTTGCGCTTATTTTTGTTGTCAAATGAGACTGATTCATCACGGGGTTTGTGGCTTTTCGATGACGTTCACATCGCGTAATTACGTCACTTCATAACGTTCCCATGGCAACACGGGAAAATGGCTGCTCTCGTGTGAAGTAAACGCAACATTTTTCAACTTTCTGCTAAGATATATGCATAGATATATATACTGACTAGATGCCGCCTTCCGCTTCTCAACGTACGTCAACAGCGCCGCCATCTTGGGACGGGGTATTACGCTATGATGTCACGCAGTTCAACCGCAGACTGTCATTAGAGAGGCACTCTAACTGTCATGAAAGATGCCAGACTTTTGTGCTGCCTACGGTTGTTCCAACCAAAGAAACATAACTACCAGACAACAAGGAATAACATTTCACAGGTGAGAATCTGTTTATTATGGAAGCCCATTTCCGCTTTGATAATAAAAATATCCTCCAAGTAGCCTACATTGAAATTATGAGATAAAAGGTGCTCATAATTATGACTTTTTTATACAGTTTGATGGCCTTAGTGATCTCTGCCTTTCATAAACTAAGGCAGCATCACATCGCTAAACTGCACACAAGCCAATCTACAGAGAGACAGCACTAGAAAGAAGTTATCTAAAATGATTCTTCTACAGGGTTATTAACCATTTCATGCATACTGGTCACGACAGTGGTCAGCTATTCAAAAGCTTCATGGATTTTGATGGCATAGTTTTATTTCACCCTCCACAGTGAACACTAGAGCATCACCACATACACTACCACTTCATCTGCAGTAACTTTTTGTTTGTAAATCAGTTGAATTATGTTATTATAGTGTAATGTAAAAAAAACAAAAAGGTATTTATTGTAGTATTTATTTTCATGCCTAAAGAAAAATAAAAACACAAATCATAATTCATGCATGAAAGTGTTCAAATAAAATAAGCTGTGTTTCTTATGCAGTTTTGCTGTTGATGCTGAATTGTAATGTAATAAATAAAATAAACGTGTAATTTTATTTATTTATTTTAATTTTTGGGGGGAGGGGGGTTGTTATGCCAGACTTGTTAATATATGTTGTCATGATCTATTATGTTTTTAAATATAAAAACGTACTAAATCATGAATGTAATGACTTATTTATTAAAATATCGAAATTATATTTTTTATATAAAAAATAATTTATCTATAAATTATAATTTTGATATCTTGTGAATAACATGGAATTATGATGCCCTTACATGTATTAAACCTGTCTTGAAATGTTAAAAGACATTCAGACGTGTCTGTTTAGAAACGTATGTTTTATCTATGCACCGTTCCAACATGGCGGCCGCATTGACGTATTCCATTCAATAGAGCTTGCCTGACAACGCGGCATCTAGTCAGTATATATATCAATGAGATGTGACTTTTTTGCAACGAAAATGCGGGTATTATGAAATCATGCAAGCCCCACATATTTACACGGAAATCAGCGATTTATGCGGCGAAAGTGCGGCGTCTTTGAAAAAATGCGGCCCCCGCATAAATATGCGGACTTTGACTGATTTTGCGATCACATAATTGCGTTTTTCTGGAGGTACTGGTATGTAAATTATCATTGTTATTGTTGTTACTCTGTGATTATTCTGCTGGGGTAATCAGAAAGTAGGAGTACCTGTAACCGGAGTTGTCTTGTCTCTTTTGCTGGCTCTTTCTCACGTCGCTCAGCTGAAAAGTAAATATTAAAGTGCGTTTTTTATGCAGTTGAGAAAATTATAATCCATGAGTGTAATTGAGTCAGATAGTTGTTTGAAATTAGATCCACATAACCAAGGACATGTTAGGCCATGTGTGAATGAGATGGTGTAAGTAAATGAGAATTGTTATTGAGTTGCAGTGGGATGAATTAGTTAGATAGGTAGGTATTTTATTAGCATGGTAATGCTAGTAGGTAGGTAAGAAAGTGAAGCAGCAATTGTCACGGATCAGACAGACGACCATAGGACCACAATTGCGTCACACAAGAATGTTTATTGAATTTTCAGGGAAAGGGAAGTTGGAAGTGAGTGAGGGTTCCAGTGGTGAAGGGGTACCGGGGTTACAGGAGTTCCAGTGGTCCGTTCAACGTGCTGTGTGTGTCCCCCCCAGTGGCAATGATGCATCCAAGGGAGCCGGTGGTGGGTGGTCCAGAAGTCCTGGTGGGGGGGAACACAAACACAACAGCACGATGAAAGAAGGCAGACGTACAGTTCAAGGAGAATCCAATATCGTAGTGCAAGGCAGAAGGCTGGTCAGAATTACCGGGGTAGAAGAGTAGTCAGGAGTCGAGAAGGCAGAAGGCAGGTCTAGTTTTCTGGGGCAGAAGAGTCGTCAGGATACAGGCAGGTCCAGGGTCACAAAGCAGGAATCAGATTGAAGTGCGAGCAAACAGGTTCAGAGTGTGGGCTTTGCAGACGATCTGACAAAGTAGAGCTGTAAGAAGAGGCTTTAAATACTGGGAGAGGTTAGTGGGTGATGCAGCGCAGCTGGCACAGTAATCAGAGCAGAGGAGGGAAGAGACAGGTGGGACTAGTTAGGGTGAGTAGAGAAAGCGGAGAGCAGAGTGGCAGATAATGGGAACCAATTAAGGAAGTAGACAGGTGGAATGAGAGGGCTCATGACAGCAATATGTTTATGTTTATTTGTACATTAATTGAAATATATGCATATATAGGCATGAAAGGGTTAATCAGAAGGTATGAGTATCTATAGCCTCAGGTGGCTTTGATGACCTCTGCTGTCTCATTCTGTGGCAATTGTCCTCACAGCGCACTGCTGAAAAGTCTAGACAGTTTCTTTTTAAATGAGACAATGCATGATGACAAACCACTGGTTAACAAAGTCAATATATATTGATAATGGGATTTCTGAAACATTTTCTTCTCTGTAGTTTCGCCACCTTGCGTTAATGTCATGCAGCGTTTGGCGGCATCGCAAGTATTTTCCAACAGTGATTTGCTCTTGTTAGGCATGTTGAAAATGTTTGTGACCGTGGATAAATGTCCGTGACTGTAACAAAATGTCGCCTCTCGTTGTGGTCTTCTCCTCCCGTCGTTCACGCCCCTATGTACGGCCTCTCTAAGCATATACGTCACAGGCTGAAAAAATAGTCCCAGTCAGGAGTCCCAAATAAAAAGTATAACTGCAGACTATTTATTTAACATTGAAATAGAAATTTAAGGGGACATTAAATGAAATGCGAAAAAAAATGCCATATGCAATGGCTGGCTCCCTGAACCTTGGAGGGGATGGAGGGGGTTGGCAAAAGGTGAACGCACAGACAGACAGACGGACGGGCAAACATCCTGCTCACCAATTATAGTAGTAGGATAGTACTCTCGTGATTAGACTAGATCCACTCTCCTAAATAATGACTTCCCCCATTATTATGAGTTCCAAAAATTGTTTAATTCCACTACACAATTAGATTATTTCCCAACCTTGCAACAGGCAGCATATGCTTTTCAATGACTCTCTGGATAAAGTCAGTTATCTCAGTCAGCAGTCTTTTTCCATTAACAGCATGGCCAATGCGTTCAGCCTCTCCTGGGTCATGGTGTTTCTGAGAAAGGTTTTTATCTTTTCAAGGTTGAGAAGCACCTCTCATCTTCTGCAGTTTCTGAAAAGACTTCTTCAAGATTGCTCTCCATAAACAACTGGAATAGGTCCACAGCACCATGACAGGCTTTGAACTTGTCCTTGCTGTAGATGAGACTAAGCTATGTCTCTAGCTTGCTTCCATTGAGCAATGGGTAGTATGGTATCACAAACCCACAATTTGGTATCCCAGTATGGTATCACAGACCCATAGAGAGAGGAATAAAAAATAATAATTAGACACAAAATGCCCATTTCACTCACATCACCTTAAGTTACCAGCAGTTAAAGTTACCACTAAGTTAATGTGCTTAAAAAGAGACAAAACTAAACTAAGATATACCTAACCCTAACCCTATACATGCATATACATATATAATACAATTATATATAATATTTCTATTTAGTTCTTTTAGATTTACCGCTGTTGTTACCCCTGATCACAGTATCCTCCTTATCCGTATCCACCTGGTTACTTGGGTTGGCAAGTATGGCTCCCAGTTTAATACAATCTTACCTCCTTAACAGAACATTTTCAGTTGCCCTGGGTAATAGTGTTTTACCACTGTTATGCTAATGACGCAGTTATATTTTCCATTAAAACCCTTAGATCTGAGCAGCCTAGATAAACTTAAATCTTGCTTCGCCGACATTTAATCTTGGATGTCTCAAATTTTTCTTAAATTCAGTGACAACAAATCATTCTGTTTGGCCCCCAAAATTTGATCAGCTTCGTAGCTGCAAATCTTGGTGAGCTGTCTAACAACGTCACACAGGCTGCAAGGAATCTGGGGTAGAGATGGCCCACGAACTGACCTGATTCCCCGTTTCACTTCTCTCTCGTTCTTTTGTTCGCTGTGTTCACTGTTAAGTTATCAGAGTGGTGAAGAGGAACTGAGAGAGCCAGCCAATTGTATGTTGTCTGTTGAGTCACTCGCTCTCAAGATGCGTTCACAGACACTCAGGAAAGATACTGTTCTGTTAAAGGACCCTATTTCCGAGTGTTAGCGAATGTTAAGCTAAATGCTAGCTTTCCTGAGTGTCTATGAACGCATCTTGAGAGCGAATCACTGACCGAACGAGACCGACTGAGATGATTGAACGGAGTGACTGACTGAACGAGACCGACTGAGAGGAATGATCTTAAGTATCTGGGCATAATCTCTCTTTTTTAATAACACACATAACAGTAACGTGGTCCAGTTCGTTACAATATTTCTGCCAAGCTTTTAAACATGTTTGTCAGCATATTGGGTCTTTATTTCTTTATTTAGTCGCCCTTGTTGAAAGGGAACAAAAAATGAAGACAATAAATTAGTTGATTTAGCCGGAGTCTACTCTCTATTTACCTTCAATACATGTACATTTAATGTGAAGGTGTAAACACATTAGCCACTGTTGTATTGTACATAATCATGAAAGTTGCAGCTATGTATTTACTTTGAACTACTGTGTTGTGTTGACCGTTAGCACGATGGTTTGAGAACGAGGGACTGAGAACCGTGCATTACGATTCACCGTTAAACAACGTTGTACCGGAAACACGACTGAACGGACTAATGAACAAACTATATGAACCGATTCTTCCAGCTGAACTGACCGAAGGGAACTGAACCTCGACAACGAATCATGATATCCATCACTAATCTGGGGGTCATATTCAATGCCAACCTCCATTTTGATAACCAGGTCAATAATGTTGTCAAGTCATTTTTATTCCAGTTATAGATCATTTCCAAAATTGGGTCTTTTTTATCCTTTGCTGATCTTCAAAAAGTTATACACGCTTATATTTATTCTCTTGACTACTGCAACGTACTTTATTGTGGAATCAGCCAGGGCCCCCTCCACTGTCTCCAGCTGGTCCAAAATGATGCTGCTCGCCTCATTACAGGGAAAAATAAGTATCAGCACATTAGCCCTGTACTTGCCTCCATACACTGGCTTCCAGTCAGCTTTCGCATTTATTGAAATGTTATTACTGACTTTAAAGGCATAACACAGTCTTGCTCTGAGTTACCTTTCAGATTTGTTGATGGGGTAAGTGCCTCCTCGACCCCTAAGATCTGCAGATGGAGCCCTGCTAGTCACTTTCAGGTCACAGTTGATGACAAAGGGGGATCAGGCCTTTGCTGTTGGAGCCCCAACACTCTCACTCTCACAACTCACTGCCATCTGAACACCTTTAGCTTCTTTTGAAACTCTTCTTAAAACATCTTCCTTTGTGAAAGCTTTTGGAAATGTTTGAATTGCTCTATTTATTGTTTTTACAACTTTTAATAGATCTTACTGTTTTACTGTTTTATTTTTGTGCATTTTAGTATTTCTTTTATCATGAACTATTAGTTATGTGCCCCTGTCGTTATCTCTGTGCTCTTCATTGCCTTACTTTTATCTGCCTGGTTTGATTTTATTTCCTCTGTAAAGCACTTTGTAATGTAGCAATTATGGATATTAAGTTATAATAGGTCGTTATCAGGGGCACCACCTCAAGTTTATTGAGGAAATACAGATTTGGACTTATTTAATTGGTAGTTTGATTAATCAATTAATAAATCAATACATTTCTGAATCAGTCAAATTTCTGAAGTTATGTCTCTACGGTTCAATAGATCCCCTGTATCACTTCAAAGAATAGACATACACAATTGATTGAGTTTTATGGATTTTATTAACTACACACTACTAATAAATGATTTATACTGTAAATACATGTGATGATGAATAACTTGCAATACAATATGAATTCAACAGATTGTTACAAGATATAGCGACATGAATGAAAGATGATGGTGAACGATGAATTTAAATGAATGATATGTAATTATGTGGAAACTAAGAAAACTTTGAATTACTCGATCTGACATCAACCCTTGATTAAAGCAATATTTGGATCCTACTTTCATCCATGGAGGGCCTCAGCTGTCCGTCCTTCAGAACCACGCGTACGCACACCAAGTGGAAGATCTCAGAGATAGTCGCAGGTCTGGTGCTGTGAGGATGATCCGGGTCGACTGGCCTTCTGTCAGACTGCCTGGTCCGCTGGTTGTCTGCCTGCAGACTTTGTCCCTCTCGATTATGATGAGTCGTAGGGTTGACAGATGTTTGTCTGCCCAAAAAGCTTTTTTAGGTTGATTGTCCAATTTAAGTAGTTCACTGTTTAATAACTTTCTGGAGAGATTTCAGCATTGGCCACATGTCAAAATCCTCAAAAATGTCAAAAACAGGCTGAATGCAAAACTTAATGACGTGTTTACTTTAAAGGCCTTTTCTCTGTACGTTTGCTGACAAAAATTACAAGATTACAAAAACTTAAGAAAAAGATAAAGATAAAGATTAGCTAAAGATTAAAAGAATAAGATAAGGTGACAAAAGTAAGAATGTGTGTGGTGAAGAAAAGAAAAGAAGAT
The DNA here is from genome assembly GCF_963691925.1 of Scomber scombrus. Taxonomy (NCBI): domain Eukaryota; kingdom Metazoa; phylum Chordata; class Actinopteri; order Scombriformes; family Scombridae; genus Scomber; species Scomber scombrus. The sequence goes on from NC_084988.1 coordinate 28,267,783, forward strand.
GAGCAGAGCAAAACCTGAAACAAACCAAAGCCGGTTTCGGAGGGGTGCAGCTGTTTTTTCTCCTGGGGAGGGCTTGTGTGTCAGCCAATCAGATTCATCACAGCTATTTTGAGGATCTAATTTCCAGCTTTTTACCGCAAAACTTTTCATCATCATCATTCATTGAGTATTTAAGCCTGATTATAAAATGCATACTATAACATAGTAACACAGAACACGTCATCAATCAATCAATCTTTATTTGTATAGCGCCAAATCACAACAAATTAATCTCAAGGTGCTTTACACATAGAGCAGGTTCTAAACCGTACTCTTCAGGTTTTAATTTTAAAGAGACCCAACATTCACACATGAGCAGCACTTAGCGACAATGGCAAGAAAAAACTCTCTTTTAACAGGAAGAAACCTCAGACAGAACCAGGCTCAAAGTGGGAGAACATCTGCCTCGACCGGTTGGGTTAGAGAGGATAGAGAGGAAGAATAGGAGAGAGAGAGAAGCACATAGAAAATAAACATTGAAGCTAGAAGGTCCGGGACTGGAATCTGTCATCCAGACGTCTACAGGCCCAGATTACCTGTGAGACGAGAAAGCACAGACAACTCCGGGGAAGAAGTGTAGGTTACTGAATGTATTAATAGTACATGAATGTTAATGGATATAGATGGATGGATAGAGAGAGAGAGAGAGAGAGAGAGAGAGAGAGAGGAGCTCAGTGCATCAGGGGAGTCCCCCGGCAGTCTAAGCCTATAGCAGCATAAACTAGGAGCTGGCTAACTATAAGCTTTATCAAAAAGGAAAGTTTTAAGCCTACTCTTAAACATAGAGAGGGTGTCTGCCCTCCGGACCGAATCTGGGAGATGGTTCCACAGGAGAGGAGCCTGATAACTGAAGGCTCTGCCTCCCATTCTACTTTTAGAGATACTAGGAACCACAAGTAGGCCTGCATGCTGGGAGCACAGTGTTCTAGTAGGTACATAAGGTACTATAAGCTCTTTAAGATATGTTGGAGCCTGACCACACAGGATGTATCATTCTGGCATTAATATAACATCAGCTTGATTCATCAAGCTGATGTTATATTAAAACCTGAAAAGGATTAATATGATCAAGCATAACACATTGTTATTCTACTTATTCCATGGTAGATAATTGATTATCACCATAATGTAAACATAACATCAATGTAACACTTTCTCACATTAAGTAACATTCTCATACCAACATTTGTGTTTATTAAAGGAGAAAGTATAATGACAGTTCTTCAAATACCCATTTATTGGTGATCGCTGTAATAGCTAAAAAGCTGTAAAATCTTTCTTTCGTTACTTTTATGTAGTTCTTGTCACTTTGGGTTCCTCCATGGAATGTTAATGGATCTTTGTTTGTCCAAGAGAGAGACCATGTCAGTCTCTATATCAAACCTGGTCCAATACTTACTCATCTAAGGGTCAAAGGTGACTCTGACCAGAAGATGTTCTGAGCCGTACTGATGCTGTGTCGGCTACAGTAACATTGTTAAGAAAAGTGCTATATAAATAAAGTTTAGTATTATTATTATTGTTGTTGTTATAATTATTATTTGGTAAATGTACTTAGTTACTTTCCACCACAACTGAAGTGCTCTTTGCTAGTTTATAGTGATAGTTATTTTATTATTTATTTTTAATTCTATTTCATTTGTACTGCCTTCTTTACTTTACATTACCAGAGTATTGGTGTTCTTAATTGTCTTTATTTGTGTATTAAAGACCGGTCATTCCATTTAGGAGTGACAGCAGGTTCCAGTTTATATTTGCAATGTGCATTTAAGATGACCTGTTTTTAAGTTTGATTCACTTGAAGATCAACACACAGTCATACATCGGTCGTAAATTTCAGTCTGAATAGAACATCTTGAGCTTAAATCTACTGTCATATCTACATATGTGCATTGCATCCATTTTTAAAATACTAATATAAACAATAATGACAACGCAGTTGACTGTAATGCTATCCCTTTACAGGTGGTGTATAAGAACAATGACATCCGTCTTGAGTTATCCCGTCTGGCTCGAATTGTGGACCCTAAGATGAAAATTCAAGGCGAGGTGTCCTACAAGTGTGAGAATGTGGCCACCCTGGACCCAATTTCTTTTGAGACTCCAGAGGCCTATATTAGTTTGCCAAAGTGGAACACCAAGCGGATGGGATCCATTTCTTTCGATTTTCGCACTACTGAGCCCAATGGCCTCATCCTCTTCACCCATGGCAAACCACAGGAGCGCAAAGATGCTGCGCGTAGCCAGAAGAACACCAAGGTCAGACCACAGTCCCCAACAACACTTGCTAATGTAAACTCTGCTTTGAAAATGCCATCCTAGCAATATAATTTGACATTTAACAATATCATAGCATTTTATTTGACACATGTACATTCTGTGACATGGATGACTAAGAATTTACATAGGCATGGTTTAGGCATATTATGAATTTGTTATTTTTTGCCCTTTTTGCTTCCTTTGCTTCCATTAAAGTGAAGCAATCTTCACTCATGACCCCTCATCACATTTAAGGGTGAGCTACAAGCAGTTTAGTCACAGATGTTCCCCTCTCTGATTGTTTCATTTGAACATTTTAATAGGGGTACATATGTAAAAGTATTTAGTATTGTTTTCATTTAAGCAACAGTTAGAGATATTGAGACAAAATAAACCCTTTTTTTGGGCAGAAATATTTTTCCCTTATTTCATATCTTGTTAATCATTTCTTGACCCATTCAGACTTATCTTGTGACCCCTAGAAGAGTTGTTTTCTCAAGGTTGGAAACAAACAGTCTAAAAGACTATGGTTTGTAATATACCCTTACAGTAACCACTACATTGATTTTACGTTCATGTTCATGTTTTATCTTCAGATTTCTGCTTCTCCACTTAAACAGTAATATAGCACCAGTAGTGATTCACTTATCTTTTCCGTTTAAAGTTGGTTTCACCTCTGAACTCTGCTTCATGTAATCAGTCTCACTCAATACTGATGTCATGGTATTCTGACACTACCTAGAGTACACTTCCACATTACTGCAGCAAATCACTGGACATCAGCAAAAAGATCTTCAGATGCGATCAGTGGGAAGCCCCCCCAAGTACATGTCACCTTCCAGGTCCAGGATCTGCTTTTTGATAGCACAAACTAAATATTTGTTAATTATTGATTGTGACCTTTCTGAATGTTTTAAAGCCTTTTAATTTTTTTAAATCACATGTATAATTACTTCATGATTTATTTTTACTTAAATGTTAAAATGTATTGTGTATTTGTCATAGCAACTTTGAATTAATGGGAATCTCTTGATTGAATTTTCTGCCTATGTTCAGGTTGATTTCTTTGCAGTAGAGCTGCTAGATGGCAGTCTGTACCTGCTGTTGGACATGGGCTCAGGAACTATCAAGGTAAAGGCCACCCAGACAAAAGTAAATGATGGTGCCTGGTATCATGTGGACATCCAGAGAGATGGACGCTCAGGTCAGTGAAACATTGAAATGAAGCTCTCATAGAAACTGAATAACCATTTACCCCTCCTTGAAGTTTAAGTTATTTTTTGTTGTTGTAATTTTTAAAGAATATTTAAACAAATACAGTTCAAGAACTTACTATGAAAAATAACACAAAGGGCACCAAAAGCTTCAGAGTAAATATAAGTTAATCGACTCCATTATTGTACATATCATTTATATTTCCAGTATCTGATTTCTACTCCCTCCCTCCACACCACAGGCACCATCTCTGTGAACAGCAGAAGGACTCCATTCACAGCCAGTGGTGAGAGCGAGATCCTGGACCTGGAAGGTGACATGTACTTGGGGGGGCTTCCCACTGATCGTACTAACCTCATTCTGCCCACTGAGCTCTGGACAGCGATGCTCAATTATGGCTATGTGGGCTGTATCCGTGACCTTTTCATTGATGGTCGAAGCAAGGACATCCGTCAGATAGCTGAGGCACAAAATGGAGCTGGCATCAAACCCTCGTGTAACAAGCAACCTGGCAAGCAGTGTGAGAGCTACCCATGCAAGAACCGAGGTGTCTGCAAAGAAGGTTGGAATCGATTCATCTGCGACTGCACCGGCACTGGCTTCTGGTCACGCACCTGTGAGAGAGGTAAATATGTGTGTTGGATGTTGTATGCTTTCTCCTGTAATGCTTTGCTTTTGCAAGACCTTTTCTTGATTTTTAATTTATACATTATAAACATTACCATACAGTTATCTTCTTTTTTACAGCTGCAATATGTGACACCCTATTATACAAATTAAATAATATATATATATATATATATATATATATATATATATATATATATATATATATATATATATATATATATATATATATATATATATATATATATATATATATATAAAATAAATAAATATATATACATGTATAAAATAAATAATTAAATAAAAATGAAAAATATTTATCCACTCCAAGATGCAACAACATATACAGAAAACACATATACAATATTTCCTCTGAGAGGCATGTTTACAGACACACAGATTTAGTTATCATTGGATGAGTAAAGCCAAGACAGGACTCCATCGTCTGAATATGGATTCCTGGAGCCTTAGGAAATATGTGATTCGCTCCATCAAATAAAGGTCCCACACTTTCTGAATCCATATGTTGTATGTAGGAGAAATCTCTGATTTCAGCCATCTGATGGTTATGCATTTCAATGCTGCTATCAGTAATATATTTAAAATGTATTTCTTAGCCCCTCCCACCAAGTTCACAGGTATTGCCCCCAGTAATGCCACTGTGGGATCTTGTGGAATTTCCTGTTGAAAAAACCTCCTTGAGGGCATCAAATACATCTTTCCAGAAAACACTTAATTTAGGACATGAACAAAATATATGGGTGTGATTAGCAGTTTGTGCTCCACAGTTCCTCCAGCACAGACTGGGATGAGATGGGCCCATCTTGGCTACTATTTTTGGTGTTCTGAAGAATCTGGTGATAATTTTCCATTTGAACTCCCTCCATGTGTTTGAGTTTGTAGCTAGGTGTGCTTCAGTACACATCTTTGTGTCACCTTGTTCATTTCTGCCTCCCATCTCTGCTTTATCTGCAGGGGAATTATGTCTGTCCATGGATAAAAATATATGATATAATTCACTAATTATTTTCTTGTCTCCCTTTCCCATTTGTATTTTTATCAAGAACTTTTCTATGGGGGTGGCTTTCACAAGTTTTTCCCATTTATTGTGTGTTGTCGGGAAACTCCTTAACTGTAAATATCTGAAATGATCTGTCATGGGGAGATCAAAATCATTTTTCAACTGTGTAAATGTTTTCAGATTGCCTCCATTGAATAATTGATGCAAATTAACTAGTCTATGATCTGACCATTTTTTTAAAGCCGATATCTGATTTGTTAGGTATAAACGTCTTCATAAGCCCAATATTTGCTAGTGGTTATATTACTTTAGATAGTCCAAAAGCTGCCTGTATTTTATTCCAGATTTTAAAAGTAGTTTTCATTTTGAATCCATGCTATTAGAGGCTTCATTTGTGCAGCCCAGAAAGAGTATTTTAAGTAGGGCTGGGAGATATGGCTGAAAACTATATCACGATATAAGTGTTTCATATTGGTCGATATCGATAATTATTTATATTTATTTTATGACCTATTTAAAATAAGGACCAGGGGGAAAATGTTTTCAATTTAAACACTTTTATTTTAATCACTTCAGTTATCAATATCAATATCAAACCAGCATAACAATATACAAAAATAACTCAAGTATATTTTCACTGCAAGTTTAGTGTTAGGAACACAAGCTGGTTCACCTTCTGGTGAATAAAGTGTTATGTGCAAACCTGCTGACCAATACAGTAACATTGTAAATTCCGACCAGAATAAAAATATTTAAAAAATAACTCTTCAAGTTATTCTTATTCTTACTTGAAGTATTCAAGTATATTTTGACTGCAGGTTTTGTGCTAGGAACACAAGCTGGTTTACCATCTCAGGTTTTAAAGCTGCCCTGGTGCATGTAACAATATTACCCCCAGTACTAAAAATTTGTTCTGAGGGGGTGCTTGTGGCAGGGATGCACAAATACTTTTTCGCAAGTTGGGACAATCTCGGGAAGTTGTGTTCATGTAGCCTCCACCAGTCCAGAGGTTCAGACTCACTGTCTGCATCAGGGCGCATCAGGTTCCTTTCCAGCTCACTCTCAACTTTTTGCTTTTCAGTGAGACATTGACATTGTTTTTTGAAGAAGCTCCCCAATGATTTGCGTTGATTCTTTACACCCAGTGGTAAAGGTGGTTCAGTGGCAGCTCCTCCTTCTGCACCTTGGTCTGCTCTTCCCTCAGAAGCCCCTGCCTGTGATTGGCCTTGGTCTTCATCCATTACCTCAGACACTGCTCTCGTTTTAATGACTTCTCCGGTCTGATGTACTGTGTTTTAAACCTAGGGTCCACGAAGGTAGCCATGTCAAGGAGATCATCTGTGACAGAGGCAGCATATTTCTCATCAAGATAGGTCATTATCTTGGTCTGCAGCTCTTCTGTGAGTTGAGTTCCTTTAAGCAAAGTTGAATGGAACAGGTGGAGCACAGGCTTCACTTTCTTGCACACACCCACAGCCCTTTCTACTCTTTTATCCTTCCCTGCAGCACCTACAGAAAAACAACATCAGTGTAAATAACTGATAATAGATAAGCTTCTGTCATGTCAGTATGTAATTCTGCAATTACAGCTGCTTTCATAGATAATACTACTACTACTACTACTACTACTAATAATAATAATAATAATAATAATAATAATAATAATAATAATAATAATAATAATAATAATAAAATAACAATAATTTAAGCATTTCATTTATTGGCTAATAAAATCAACATAGGAATCAACATGGATGCCGTGTCCACTTATTCAGTGAAGTTGCCTTCATTATATTTGCCCCACTGTCTGTGGTGATGCACACCATTTTTTCTTCACACTCCAGGACACCAGTGCCTCCTTAAAGCCTTCTGCTATTAAATCCCCTGTGTGGTCTTCGGGGGAAATATGCAGTTTCCAATATCTGTTTTTCAGAACCCAGTCATTGTCTATGAAGTGAATAGTCAAGCTAGTGTATGGCTCAAAAGAGCGGCTTGAACACAGATCAGAGGTTGTGGTAAAGTACTTGGCTGACAATATCTCTTGCTGCACAGATTCTTTGAGCGTCAGATAAAGCTTGGGAATGGAAGCATGTCCTTGTCTAAGTGATATGTCACTGCCTGAGTTATGTCTTTGTATCGTTTAGATGTTTTGTCATAAGGTACTGATACTGAGTACCTCTCCAGGGTTTTCTGCTTGTGCTGTGTTGCTTCAGCTGTAGCGGCAGATGTCGATGGCCGTGGCTGGTGAATATGGCTGTGCTCCAAAGGGTGAGAGTGGCTAAGGTGATAAAATAAGTTTGTTGTATTGCCACTCGTGGTGAGGATGGCCATCTTGCATAATTTGCAGACAACATTGGTCTGACTACGGTCGGACACTGGTGAGCTGAACTTTCATCTTTTATCAACAACTTCCTCGCTCTCTGCTGCACTCATTTTCCCCTTCTCACTCCATGCCTGTTTTGTTAGAATCAGACATGAGGAGACCACAATGGCACACCAAAATATGAAACTGTTAAATGATTCGCTGTTAGCGTGTCACTCCATACGTTGCCAGGTTACCAGGGAGCGAGTGAGTTTGTTCGTGCAACCAACCTTGCTTCGCCAGTTACAGCAAATCTGCTTTGACAAGCTACTGTAACAATAGGCTAGATAGATGTATTTCATACATGTTTCAGCTGTTGGATGTGAGTCCGCACAAATTATCGAACGTATTTTTTATTGATATTGATTACGTGTCTATCGCGATATATATCGCTATCGTTTTATCGCCCAGCCCTAATTTTAAGTTTGGAAGTTTAAGGCCTCCATCTATCTTAGATAACTGTAAAGTTTTAAATCTGATTCTAGGGCCCTTTTTTGCCATATGAATTGTTATCCAAATTATCTAAAATTGATTTAGGAATTTCTACAGGCAACATCTGGAAAAGATAGTACAGAGTAGTAAAGAGTAGTCTAGGGAGAACATTCATACGGATACTTTCAATGTGACCCACTAAAGAGAGAGGGACCCCGACCACCAGTCCAAATCACTGCTAATTTAGTTTTATGAACTTAGGGCCAAAGTTGAATCGTTTTAGTGTTTGGAACAGCTATTGCCATGATACCCTGTCGAATGCCTTTTGAGCATCTAGGGATATAATCACTGATTCTGATTTCTTGTGTTGTTGATGGGATATTATATTTAGTAGCTGTTGTAAATTATCTGCCTAATATCTTCCTGTGATAAATCCAGTCTGATCAGGATGAATAATTTGGGTAATTATCTTGTTAAATCGTCCAGCCAGAATTGCTGTTAGTATTTTCAGATCCCCATTTAATAATGATATTGGTCTATAGGATTGGCATTCACTGGGGTCTTTGCCCTCTTTATGTATAACCACTATAGTTGCTTCTGTCCATGACGGTGCCATAGTTTTAGATTCTAATGCATGATGATATGCTTTTAATGACAGCGGGGACAGCAAGTCTTGTAAAATTCATTAATATAACTATCTGTCCCTGGACTTTTATTGTTTTTAAGTGTTGAAATCACCTGTTTTATTTCCCATTCCTCAATAGGTGCGTCTAACTCCTTAGCAGTTTTTTCTGCTATTTTATCTGGTTTTGTGACAAAAGTATCTTGTGATTTAATATTCTGCGCCCTATTATATGATTGTCGTTTTCTCAGTCTAAATGCTAATAATCTAATTGCCCTGTTGCCATATTCATAATATTTTTGGTTAGTGAATCTTAAATTTCCTTAAATGTTATCTGATAATAGGCTATTAAGTTCTCTACGAGTTGCATTTCAATCCTTTATGAGACTAGTTGATGTGGATTGCTTATGTGTATGTTCTCTTTTATTTTATCTTCCAATTCTTGCTGCTTAGCATCCTTTGCTCTTTTCCTAGCAGAAGTAAATGAGATGATGCGACCTCTAATATATACTTTGGTCCAATCCCACAGTATAAGGGGTGTTGTTTCAGGAGAGAGGTTGGTATCTAAGTATTTTTTTAGCTCTTCTGTGATGAAGGAGGAAAATGCTTTGTCATTTAAGAGAGATGCAATGAGCCTCCATTGTTTGGATGTTGGTCTATGGCTTATATCCCACTTTAGTGCAACAGGTGCATGGTCTGAGATAGTGATAAGCAGTATCTCAATGTCAATTATTCTATGTAGCTCTACCTTGGGTTTAAAAAATAATCAATCCTTTAGTAGGATGTGTGTCTGCTTGAGTAGAAAGTGAAGTCTCTGGTTCTTGGATACATACTTCTCCATATGTCCACTAGGCCCGCTTCTGAAGACAGATATTTAAGCATTTTACTCATTCTAGATAGGGGGGCTTAAGAGGAAGGTTGTCGATCTATTAGCAACTATTATATTGAACAGTGTTATGATAAAGCCGGGCTCGTCTTCATTGGGTGCGTATATGTTTATGAGGGACACATTTATGCCATCAATTAGTCCATTGACCAAAATATATCTCCCTTCAGTATCTTTATGTACTATTGTTTGTGTAAAGTTAGTTTGTCTATGTATCATTATAGCTACTCCCTTCTTTTTTCCCGATTGATTGAAGAGTAGTATACTTTGTCTGCCCATGACTTTTTCAACTTTCACTCAGATGTGTTTCCTGCAGAAACTCTATCTGTTTCAGCTTGTTTCAGCTGGCGCAGAATGTTCTTTCTCTTGATAGGGCTATGAAGACCCTTATCATTATAGCTTATAATTTTCAATGTGTCCATTACTCGCAACACACAATTTGGGCTCTGGCTCCCTTGCACTGGAGGCTAGGGGAGAGAGACTGGGGGCACAAACGGACAGTTTGCACAGTATTGATAAACCTTGTCACATACATTATGAGTGGAGCTAAATAGTGAAACCATAAGGATAAGTGGGATAAGTCAAATTACATACTACAGCTGTACCAAAGTTTTTTAACTTCAACAAAAACAATAGGTGTCTGAGTGGGGGGAAAAAGATAGCGTTGTTGTTTTTATATTGAATGCAGGATCCTCTGGGAACAGAAGGATTAGAACAGAGAGAACACAACACTTGTTAAACCTACTAATATCTAACATTCTCCGCAAGATGCTCGGACCTAGTCCGTAGCTACCAAGGAGAAGCAGCAAAAGTGCACAGCCTAGATGGAATTTGACTATGCTTTAAGTGTGCTAAGATAGGGGAAGGGGAAAAAAGAGAGAAAAGTTATAAAGCCATTCCTGCAGAATCTGGCAGGTATTTAGCAATCGACCTGCTATCCATGGTATCATGGTCATCTACATTTTACATAGCCTAGCTGTGAGTGAGGTAGGTAGAGTAAAGATATGTTTCTGGCTTCTGGAGTCTTTATGCTACTTTCAGTGAGCTTTTAGGCCGGTTTTCGAATAATAGTAGCTGTTTTATTAATAGAAATGTCGATTCTGCAGGAGTTCTGAGAGAAGCGTCCTACTCCATACCTTGCTCACTATCTAACTTCTTTTTTTTTTTAAATTCAACTCGATGTGCACAATACAGACAAAACAGGGACCCCCCTTTTGCTCCATAGGACTACCAGTAGTCACAAACTCATCAGGGTACCTTTAATACAGCACAGCATTTTTATTTTTCAATGCTTAGTAAAGCTCATTATGTTTAAAAAATACTTATATTTTAGATCTGTTTTTCTCTTTGAACATGTTCAGATTAGAAATGTCAGAATTGACCAAATGATATGCCAAATGGTTGAGATAATGTGTTTACTTTTGGAGCTGTTGCTGCTGATGTGTTGCAAAGAAAATGAAATAATCATTTGGCTTTATTACTTAAATAATGCCCTTTGAAATGTATTGCTAGGCTACTTTTGCAATGAAATCAAAGTTTTGAGAAAGTGGTGGTGCACTGTTGCTCAGGCAAATGTCCGGCCCCCAAGCCCTTAGCTTTGTGATGGTGTGGCCTCCTGAACAATATAGTTGAATAGCTCTGCTGCACAGTAAGTGTTCTCTTTATCTGAAGTGAGACAACTAATTAGTGTTCAGTGTTCATGATCATTCAGTTACTTGATTGATGATCAACTAATGCCTAATAACCTAATGCAACTTACTGTCCATTACAAAGGTAAATATTGGGGAGGGTTTTCTCTACTGCTAGGAGGATAAGCGTTATTCCAACTGCTGAATGCTTTCATGACTGAAGACAGACTTGCCTGAGGAATATATGTAGTGATTTGTAGTAAAGGAAATTGTTTGTTTACAGCAGCTACATCCTCGCTTAAGACAGCCACAGATTACATAACATAACATAAAAGCACATCTCTAACTATCCAATGTGAAAACTAAAAAGTTGTTATTAAGAAATACCCCAAAATTGTAAGAAGAAAAAACAAATATATATTTATGTAATAAATAAGAAATAAAATACTCTGTGTGCAAAAAGTGCCAATAAAGTGCCCTGCAGTACCGAAAAAAATAACACCTAAAAAAAACCTGTGTACACACAGACAATACTTCAGCATATTAAACAGTCTGATGGCAGATGGCAGGAAAGACTTGCTGCAGCATTCAGTCATGCACCTTGGTGTGATCAGAAGATGACTGAAGGTGCTCTGCTGCACCACCTCCAGGGCATGGAGTGGGTGAGTCAGATTGTCCATGATAGATAGATAGATAGATAGATAGATAGATAGATAGATAGATAGATAGATAGATAGATAGATAGATAGATAGATAGATAGATAGATAGATAGATAGATAGATAGATAGATAGATAGATAGATAGATAGATAGATATTTTATTGTCCCCAGAGGGAAATTCTTTGTCACAAACTGTCAACTACTGATGGGTTGAAGAAACCCCACCGACATTTTATGCGATGAAATTGCAAAAATTGCGGGAACTTGCAAAAATTGCGGTTTGATGAAAAGAGAAAAAAAAGTGATTCCCCTGTTCTCACTAGGCTACTACCTTAATGTAAAGAGTCATTTCTAATTACATTCTATGATAAGCAAGAATACTACATCACAGAAAGTGCTGGGAATATTTAAATTCTCATCTTGTTTTATGTCAGACCTTAATAAACACATGGCTCAAACTTACAAAACATTGATGAGTCAAACAAGTTCTGTAGCTTTACAAAAGGAATATGCTACAACTTCTGTAAAAATGAATAAATAAAATATTAAAAAATAAAATGTGTGCTTCCTGTTTTACAGAGGTAGCTATACAAAACAGACATCCTCTGTTAAAATAAATGCTTCCAATGCACAAAGTGCAATCTCTTACTGTAACATAAATTTACATACTACTAAATATTACATACTAATATAAATATGCGGACTTTGGCTGATTATGCGTTGAATTATGCGATTAAAGCTGAGAGTCTGCACCCATGTTCACTTTATACCTGTAACTTGAATATATTTTGGTTAACAGGTTAAATAACAAAACCTGTGTTAGTGTTCAAATATATATGGACCTCACTGTATAGTTCACATAGCTCTTCTCATTTGATGCCTCCACTGCCTCACTTGTGTAGAATGCTAGCTGTCGAGTCCTCATTTTTGTTGTCATTTGTTGTCAGAGTAAGGGAGCTGATTTTTTTCAAAATTTCAAGCCTGATCTTTGCTGGTATTTTGCCAATGGTGAAGCCCCCACAATACTCACACACACAGCTTCTCAAATGATTCAGTGTCATGATTATCCAGTCAGCATGAATTTGTTAACTGCTTCCCCATTTTCAATTTGTTAGCTTGATCTATGAGCATGCGATAGTTAATTCAGGTCATTACAGATTGAATATTTCATTTTTTACCATTGGAATTAAAGTTTGAATTTCAAACAAAAAGTTACAGCCATAATATGCAGGTAGACGCAGCTGACATGACAACTCACTGTTGTTGGTTGTCATATAATACAACACACTTTCTGGCTCCAGAGATTTGCAGGAGCTCCCCAGTCAGAAAAATTTGAGCATCAAAGCAGCAATGGCAAGACATGAGAGACAGAAAACAAGTCAAAGAAAAACTAAGACATCTCAACACAGAGAATACTGAATCTGAGCCGACTGACAAAACTACTTGTCTAACGGCTAAACGGACAAGTTTCAGCTGCGTGTGGAGGATGGATATCCGTCATTGTCTGAACACATTTACTGTGGTATTTAACCCTGGACCTCCACAGCAGGTTAATCTAGCAACTACCTAAACCAAAGTGCTGGACCATTCAACCAACAATGCCAGCCCTAGAGCCTCATCACTGCTACACCACAAAGTATCAAGTTCCAGCTTACAATATTGACAGCAACCTTACTTGTAATATGGCTAACATTTCTCTGTGCTCATGTATTTCTCATACAGAGGCTTCTATCCTTTCCTATGATGGCAGCATGTATATGAAGGTGGTCATGCCAACCATCATGCACACTGAGGCTGAGGATGTCTCTCTGCGTTTTCGCTCCCAGAGAGCTTATGGCCTCCTCATGGCCACTACCTCCCGAGACTCAGCCGACACTCTCAGGCTGGAGTTGGATGGGGGTCGTGTTAAACTCACGGTCAACCTAGGTATCGTATGCACCCATCTGCCTCCACACCGCCACCTTCTTCATGAGATGGTTTACCATTGAGTGGTAACCTCTCCTCTCTCTCACTCTCTTTCTATTTTTTTGTTCAGTCTTTCCATCGGTTATCATCACTATATCCCTTTGAGGTTTCTATCAGCTTTGGAACATAGATAATAGAGATTTTATCTTGTCTGCATGGGTGTCAATGCAGTTTGTGCATACAAATAACCATGGACCACTTACTGAATTTGACTATTTAGTGGAAAATAACTTTCATGTATTATAATTTTCATTTCAATAGTCAACATGTTTTGCCCATCTTTGAAACAGACAAAACATAGTCATATCCATATTCTGTTTACAAAACTTTTGAGACAGTCACAGCACAATAAGCAGAACACATGTTATGATGCCATGTACAGACACTTGCTTTAAAAGTTTAGCCTCTACTAAAATATTTTTAAAGAACAAAGTGTGCTGAGACTTTCTAAGAGGTGAATTCCACCAAGTATGCCCACTGATCCATCATTCAGCAGGACATTAAACTATACTTTTCTTACTAATTAACCTCATTTCTCTCTCTGACATCAAGACATTTCCCTGTCACATTCCTTCTGGGTGGTTGTTTTCTTTGCTTACAGTGATGCCTTTATGGGAGTATATGCTTTTTTTGTATTCTGTTTTTATGTTTAGCTGTCAACTCCATTTTCCATCATGCTTAGTCAAAAGATGGTATTCACCCCTTCAAAGGCCTTAAGCCTGCGGCCCGTCAGGCGAACAGCCCGAGAACAGAGCCCAGCAAAACCTACAGCTGGCTGCGACCCCAAGTACTTTCAAACACTTCCAGTCCTAATATGTTGAGAATACCCTAATGACAAATGAGTCACACACATCAATTTATATCTCACAAGTATGCCTACTAAAACTCATAAGTTGTAAGAGTGATAGTAATGATGGCAGATGTTAGCTGATTTGTCAGGCCACATTTAGATTTATCCCCCTTTGATCATATAACATTATTAGTTCATACATATTATCTACACTTAAGTTAAAGCTTTGCCGCTTTAATAGGTCAGCGAAGATGATTTCTTAGCCTATATAAATGTGTGTGATTTTTCTAAAAAAAAAAAAATCTAAATATTTATATATCTTGCTTATATAGATTTAGTTGATTTTTTTTCTCTGACACAAGTATATATAGGGTAGTACTCCAGATCTAATGGTTGGGGTTTCTGTGCCTCTGCATGGTGCTGGTGCTGATTGGATCGTGGCTGTTTGCTCCCACTTTTCTGTTGCGGTTGACGACACATGAAACCACCAGCCACATGGTGACCAACCCTCAGTGTCCTCACAGCTGCACAAAGCAGTTATTTTGGCCTAAGTGGGACTGTTCAGATACATCATTTTCATTTTATATCACACTATTGTCTAACAGAGTAAACTTTTTTACTCTTTGAATAACAAATTAGTCTATTTTCACAAATATGTGGCTCTAAAATACATGGTTGCTGCCACCTAGTTGATGTGGAGGCTTTGACTTTTCTAATCTGAATATTTCAAACCTAAAGTCAAAAAGTCTGTGTTGGGTTGGAAATCTCATGTAGCTGGTACTATAAGTGGCCATTTTACTGTTCATAGTGTCACTAAGCAATTAATACATTTGAACTCTGTTACTATGGGTAATGCACAAGCTTTTATCAACTAGCACATTTCTATGACTGACAGATCCAGGCATTGTTTTATTTACCATTGAATTATGTTTTTGGAAAACTTTTAAAATCTGTGAGTTTCGTGGAAATTTGTCATAAAGTTAAATACAAATACTAAAGGATTAAAATGGCTGCCCTCCTACATGTGTACGTCCCCGGAAGGGTGGACTTTTTGTTTTTGGATGTCTGCAGCAGTTACCTTGAAGGATGCAATTTCATCTGTCACTTATTCTTCCCCATCTAGACTGTATCAGGATAAACTGTAACTCCAGTAAGTTAACACTCAAGTTTCATTTTGCTTTCTTTGTTGATAATATGTTGACGTTGTTGTTGTTGTTTTTAAAGAAATGTGTTTTTTAAAATTTGAGTCCTGCAGCACCCACTACTTACTCTTACCACTTACAAGATTAGTTTTCTCAGTTGGTCTTACAACCCGTTATCCAATAGAAATAGCCTCAATCAAAGGGAATTAATGGTGACTTCTTTTCTATATTAAGACATACTTTAACTTCTAATTAGTTATGACAGTGAGTGATAATCTGATGTTTGATTGTCGCTATGACAACTTTGTTCTCAGTAACTGGGATTAACACTTAATTTTGAATCGTTTATAATGATGCTTTTAATTTAGATATAGATATTTGGTCAGTTTCCAGACTTTATAACCTTAACTCTGACCACATGCCTAACTGCAGAATCTCCTCACCCTGTTTCTAAATTCCTTCCATCCAAGTCCAGCTGAAATCAAATACCTTTGTTTTCTGCTACAGCAGAGAGAAAAATCAGAAATGAAAACATAGACATTTATATTATTAATTATTTGGTTTCATGAGGTTCCCCCCTAGTTTTGCATTAATTAGCTCAGTTCATGTAAATGGGAACCTCCGTAGATGGAAATTTAATACATTGAAAGAAATAAAGCATAAAGCAAGAACGTGGCGTTCTATCATAGTCAGAGCAGAAGGTCACACTGAACCTGATAGCTTCCTGTTACACAACACAAGAGCTACAGACTCTGGTTAGTAACCCACATTAGTTTTCCTGTAAAGGTCTCCTTCTTATCTAACTTAAAAACATGAACACACATCTTGCTTTGCACCTTAGATTGTTGAACGAGCCACTAAAACAAATATACACCAGGGAAAAGTGTTCCAGTAATGTCAGTTAGCAGGCTTGATATCCAGATAGGTGCAACACATTAAACTGCTTGTTAAAGTATAAGCAAATGTAACTATGAACCCATGAGATGCTGGATTGGTCAATAGTTTGCAAAAATCCCTGCTAGCAAAAAGTTGTCTGCCCAGTGCCCATGACATTTAGCTACAGCAGTTTACTTTGTCTCGTTCCATACGCTGTAACACTGGCACTCTGCTGTCAAACTATACCTTTTTCCTTCACTTTAATAATGCCAAACTAAGAATATATAAGAATGTATTTTTAAAAAGCTTTTGTCATTATTTTTGAATGCAAATAGGGATGATTAAATATGATTTCAGTTGGCCTTTAAAGAATGAATAGATGGTATGAATAACAGATAAATTCCATCATATCACACCAATATAATTGGTGAGTAGTGTATTACACAGGGTTTGTCCCCATGCTTCAAGAACCCACATTCCTTTAGACCAAAACATCAATCACTATGTAAGATAATAGAGCAGTGTTTAGAAGGCTGCTGAATTAACATGAAAAGGTAACATACAATATTAACATGGTTTAGGTGTAACATATCGTACTTCTGGCTGAGTGCCGCTGTAATTCCAGTATCACAGCAGCATACATGGAGTACAGTGCAGTATGTTTACAATGTTATAAAAGGAATATATCTCCATCTTTGCTGTAACCTTACTAATATTGGTGCAGTTTGCCAACACCAAAACAAAGCAGCAGCACCATAAAAGTAACACAGATGTAGTTCCAACTGAACAACAAACAATTTACAAACAGTATAAATGTTAAAGGAACATTTCTCATTTGTTATCAGCATCAAAATGATCCAGAATGAATTGACAAGGTCTTACAGGCCTGCCTGGGCAGTTCAGTATGGCTACTTGAAATATTTATATTAAATATGAATATAGCTGATCCTGTCACTACGTTATTAAACATTGACCCCTGGTATGTCCATTGTTCTAAGCTATAGAATCTTACTTTGATTTCCATCTTATATTGAAGTTACCGTGCAAACAGTTTCTATGGACAACTTCTTAAATGGTTCTGTGTAACAAACCACCTGGTACATCAGGCTAGTATCCATGGAGATCCAAACATTTCCAAAATTACCAAATTCTTCCTGCTAAATTTGAGAGAATGTATATGCAATGATGCATCAGACAGCTTGATTGAGAATTAGATTTAATGGTGCAGCCATGAATATGTGACATTTTTTAATTGAATTTATATCTTAAAACACTCACGAACAAGTTGATAAGTATACCACAAGTACACTCTTATACTGCCATTGTACTAGTTATATACTATATGATGTTGAACATATAAGTTTATAACAGGGGTAATACCTCAAAGCTAATGTGTGTAGTGAAAAACATTTTTATTCTGCTAAATGAAATGTAAGCACGAGTCAATGACTTGACCTTATTCTGTACTTGGATCAAGATATACTAAGTATTAGAACTTTGTGGCAGAAAGAAGTAAAAAGTTTACTAAAGTACAAGTAGAAGCTTTAGTATTAAATTATAAGTGTAAGTCTTAGTATTAATGTACTTAGTCTTAGACTTTTCTATATACGTTTCAGTATAAGCCAATTATACTTCTCTATACTATTCTTAAGTATATAAAATATAGTATATAAACTTCAAATATACTGCCTCAGTTTTAGTATAAAATAAGTATACTCGTAGTACATTAGTACTTTACTCTAAATGGACATTTTGCATTTACATCAGTTATTTTGATGTAAAAATGTACACAATACATAATTCCAAAACAAGAGGCTCAAACCCCCAGTACGTAGATATTAGTAATTTGGTGTCTGTAACCACTAGAAATATGCTTGCAAGTTAATGCAGCATTGTGGATCAGAAGTAGAGGAGATCAATTGATAATGTGTTCTCAGACACAGAAAGAAAGGGCACTAAGAGTGTTGCTTTACAGCCTGAGCTAACATTTCTGGTGACCTACTTGTTGGACATTCATTTTTTTTTTTTTTGTGGGGCGACAAGCATGGGTTTTGGAAGGAATTTAAAAACAAATTTGATGGTTTAGTTTTGACTACTTATTAGTGTCTCAATTATCTACAGAAACGTGTGTGACAGCAAAGTTCTCTTTATACTCTACTGGTGTCCTATGTGGACCAGCCTACTCTTTTTGGCTAGAGTTTTAAAGTAATAATATGAGAAGCAAAAGGATGGACAGAAGGGAAAAAGCAAAAGATGTCTATACCACCATGATGATGAGGAAAAGCAATGTTTCCTAGTGTAGCTGCACTTTCTCTATTTAAACCGTATGAGAACCATGACTCTGTCTGCAGCATAGTGGTCAGATTTATTTCATGAGAATTACAAATGTCACATATGTCAAGTATTTTGTATTTTTTTCACTGTGTATTTCATTGAATAAACCAAACCTTTGTTTCCCAAATATATAAGAATTGGTTTAAAAACTACATTCAAAGGCATTTTCAAGCAACTAAGCTGCTTGTAGAATTGTGCCACTGATTCCAGACCAACTGGTTTGAAAACAAAGGTTTGGTTTTAGGCTCAGGATGTCTTTAACTTTGTGATTGACCATTGTTTTCAGGCAAGGGACCGGAGACGCTGTATGCTGGGCAAAAGCTCAATGATAATGAATGGCATACAGTGCGTGTGGTGCGTCGTGGCAAAACCTACAAGCTAACAGTTGACGATGATGTAGCAGAAGGTACTTACCTGCATCAACCTAGGCTCATTCTTGAAGAATGTTCTTAGTATTGCCTTGTTAGTGGTATTGCACCATGCTGTGTTGCCGTAGAAACTGATAGTACAAATACACAATTCTTCTAAAGAGAGTATGTAGACATGGTTACATATATCTAATACTGTTAATGTAATTTTCTCCTTAAATCAGCCCTTTTGTGTTAGTGTCAGACAGTGTTCTCTTTTCTTTTCGTTTTTTGTCTTTCTTTTCAACCCATCCCCTCCACCCTCCCCATCTTCAGGCCAAATGGTGGGTGACCACACTCGTCTGGAGTTCCACAACATCGAAACGGGCATCATGACAGACCGCCGATTTGTTTCCAGCATCCCATCCAGTTTCATTGGTCATCTGCAGAGCCTCAGGTACATTTACTTTATTTAAAAAATAAATAAATATATATATATATAGCTTTAAGATGTATTTGTGTATATACAGCATTGTGCAAAAGTCTTAAGCCACCCCCAGCATACAAACAGAAAATATAGGAAATATGTATACAAAATGTAACATTAATTATTAAATATTATTATTAATTGAGGCTCCATTCCATTTAGGTTTAAGAGAGCTAAGTTCCTGCTATTGCTCAAATATAAGGGGAGGTCTGAATACTTGCACACTTTAGTCTATAGAAGCGGTTTTATTTTCTGTTTTTTAATACTGCATACACATTTCCTGTATTTTTTGGTTGTATTCTAATAAAGAGACTGAGAAATAATTATATATGGTGATTATAGCATTGCTAAAACAACAAATCTAATGGTGGCATAAGACTTGTCAGAGAGTTTGTCTCCGGCCTCCATTATCTGTAAATAGCAGGAAAATCTGTCAAATTCAGTGAAAATATATATATATATATATATATATATATATATATATATATATATATATATATATATATGTATATATATATATATATTAGAAAAACAGCTTCTATAGACCATAAAGTAGTAAGTATTTAGTGTGACCTCCCCTTACACTTGGGCAATACCAGGAACCTGGCTCTCTTAAACATAAATGGAATGGAACCTTCACTAATAATATTAATTATTAATTAATGTTAAATTTTGTGTACATAGTTCCTGTATATCTGTTTGTACGATGGTGGTGGCCGAAGACTTTTGCACGGTACTGTATATATACACATTTGTAGGTTTTTCGAATTATTTTGCCATATTTATAAGATTCAAATAACAAGGGAACCAACCCTAATTCTCCAGCTCTACAGTTTAGAGTGCATTTACAGTTTGGCTGAGTCTTAACGCCTTCATCAGCCTTGTTTCCAGCAGCAGGCAGCTATTTTTACTCCAAATGTTGCTTGTGTCTACTGGATATGGACATGCAAATGTTTAAATAGGACTTATAGCTTTGTGGAGTTCTTCTGCACCTAAATAAAAAAAGTCAATAAATGTTGCTTTGTTTTCTCAGTAAGAAAACAATGCAGTGGAGACTTATTTAGCTATGGATTTGTCATATTTAAAGTCTGGAGTCTTTACTTTATCTCTGTTTTCCAGAGAAGGAGCATGTTTTTGGGACTAACTTCACTAAGTGCCTATTTCTTTCCTTTCCTAGATTCAACGGCATGCTCTACATTGACCTGTGCAAGAATGGTGACATTGATTATTGCGAGCTCAATGCCCGCTTTGGGATTCGTTCTATTATTGCCGACCCGGTCACCTTCAAATCCAAGAGCAGCTATCTGAGCCTGGCAACCTTACAGGCCTACACATCCATGCACCTCTTCTTCCAATTCAAGACCACCTCCCCAGATGGCTTCATACTTTTCAACTCTGGAGATGGAAATGATTTTATTGCTGTAGAACTGGTTAAAGGGTAGGTTTTATATTGAAAGGATTACTTTACGTTTTAGAAGTAACATAACATTTTTGTTTACAGGCTAAAATTATTTTGACTTTCTCCAATGATTTTAGGGGCTTGATTTTGACAGTGTAATCATAATGACCAGCACACAGCATTAGATCTTGTGATGTGATCTACATAATAACAGAATGTAGATTACAATAAAGTCGATCAATCAATCAATCAATCAATCTTTATTTATATAATGCCAAATCACAACAAACGTCATCTCAAGGCACTTTACACATAGAGCAGGTCTAAACCTAAAGTTTCATTTAAAGAGACCCAACATTCCAACATGAACAAGCACTTAGCGACAATGGCAAGAAAAAACTCCCTTTTAACAGGAAGAAACCTCAGAACCAGACTCAAAGTGGGAGAACATCTGCCTCGACCGGTTGGGGTAGGGGGGAGAGAGAGGAAGAATAGGAGAGAGAGAGAAGCACATAGAAAATAAACATTGAAGCTAGAAGGTCCGGGACTGGAATCTGTCATCCGGACGTCTACAGGCCCAGATTACCTGTGAGACGAGAAAGCACAGACAACTCCGGGGAAGAAGTTTAGGATATTGAATGCATTAATAGTACATGAATGTTATTGGATATAGATGGATGGATAGAGAGAGAGAGGAGGAGAGAGGAGCTCAGTGCATCATGGGAGTCCCCCAGCAGTCTAAGCCTATAGCAGCATAAACTAGGAGCTGGCTAACTATAAGCTTTATCAAAAAGGAAAGTTTTAAGCCTACTCTTAAAGGTAGAGAGGGTGTCTGCCCCCAGGACCCAATCTGGAAGATGGTTCCACAGGAGAGGAGCCTGATAACTGAAGGCTCTGCCTCCCATTCTACTTTTAGAGATACTAGGTACCACAAGTAAGCCTGCATGCTGGGAGCGCAGTGTTCTGGTAGGTACATAAGGTACTATAAGCTCTTTAAGATATGATGGAGCCTGACCATTAAGAGCTTTAAAAGTGAGGAGAAGGATTTTAAATTCTATTCTAGATTTTACAGGAAGCCAATGCAGTGAAGCTAAAATAGGAGTAATGTGATTTCTCTTTCTAGTTTTTGTCAGAACGCGTGCAGCTGCATTCTGGACCAGTTGGAGAGTCTTTAGAGACTTGTTAGGACAGCCTGATAATAATGAATTACAATAATCCAGCCTAGAAGTAACAAATGCGTGGATTAGTTTTTCAGCATCATTTTGAGACATGGGTCTGATTTTTGTAATATTACGCAGATGAAAAAAGGCAGTCCCTGTTATATCATTAGATAATGTGATTCTAAGGTGTTTGGGAATCCACTGGCATGTGCAGGCCTGCTTTGAAATAAATGAAACACAGAACTATACAGGCATATTTGAGTCCTCCTCATATATGTGGAAAATGAATAAAATAAAAAGTAAATAGACTTATATAGGACTTTTATGGTCTTTTGACCACTCAAAGCTCTTTTAAACTACATGTTACATTCACCCATTCACACACATTCATACACTGATGACAGGACAGCAGATACCAAACAGAAACATGCTCATCAGATGGAGACTAACATTCACTCACTGTTGGCGCCATCAGGTAATTCAGGGTTAAGTATCTTGCCCAATGACACATCAACATGTTGACTGGAGGAGCCGGGAATTGAACTGCTGCCACCCACTTATAACAAACAACACATATAGCTGCAGCCTGATAGTTTAAGAGTAAACATAAAATATATGCTAGTTGTTGTTTTTTTAATTTCAATATTAATATCTCCAGCTTGACACTTCTCAGAAAATGTTGTGTGTTCTGGGTTGAGTAGGGGTGTGGGTTTGATTATTTGTGCTGTTGAACATAACAGCTCTGAAACAATCAAAAAATAATGTTTTATTGATCTGATTCACCGGCTCTGCTTATTGACGGAGCAACTCTGTCCTCACATTCAGTTTCTGGACCTTTTATACAGAACAGTGAGGCGGAATAAAGTAGTAGCATTCCAGCCCGTGAACAGACTCTCCTGAGAGCAGAGGAGAGCAACGTGACAAGAAGTGACAGCAAACTATATTAGAGGCTATCTCGTCCTCTCTTCCCTGTCTCAGTGGGGGCATGGCTGAGCTCTCTGTGTGCAGCGAAGTCAAAGACGGCAGTCGAGAGTTGTCACAACTTAACAACATAATTCGCATTAAAGATGGACAGACTCCAAATGACGAAAGATACTGCCATAAAGAGTGTGATTTGACAATAATATGAAATGGTAGACGTTTTTTCTCGAGCCACTGAAGAGGGGCTGAAGAGCCGCATGCAGCTACAGAGCGGCAGGTTGTCGACCCCCAACCAAAGAGAGCCTACATCAGTGGACTGGAATTAGTCACACCCAATGTGTACTTTTACTCACTGAAGAGAGGCTAATAGTTCTATATCCACTTTCATCACTGTCGTCTCAGTTACTGTGAGCTTTGTATTGATGGAGAGTATATCAGAATATTGCCTGATCAGGCATCAGTAATGTGCACTACTGTCATAGACTGCGCTGAAGATCTAAATGTATGTTCACAATAGTGTCCAAAACAGGGACGTTAAGCTGCCTAGCCCTGGCTGTCTGGTGTTCCCTCAAGCATGCTGATGCACGGTCCAGTGCAGATGTTTTTCTCACCAGCCACTTGCTTGCCCTCCCATCCTCCCTGTTCCTCAAGTTTTCCATTTATTTCCTCAAGAACTCCAGAATACTTGCAGCACTAGACAATGTCTTTCCTTAGGAACCCCGTAAGTGCAAAGTGGACAGGGCTTAGCAGTTGATTAAACATTATTAGACACGCACAGAAATCTCCATTTATAACAATATTCAGCAGACTAGACGCCTCTACTATGGTGAGGTGAATTTGCTGCATTATTGAGTGTATTTCTGTGCTGTACGCTCAGTTTTAATACCTAACTCCTTCTGGATCCAGAATACATTGTGGGTTCATTGCTGAGTGATTAACTTTTCAGACATTTTTGCTGAATGCCCTTCACATGGCCAGACATGACAGCAGCACCATCATAACTTGTACAGTCCACATTACTCCAAAAACTGAATTGAAATTAGTAGTATTATGTTTAGTAGTATACATGAAATACTAATATCACAGAGTATTGGGCATTAAAAGTGCAGTGTGTCCAATTGTCCAGGGTGGGGGGGTTGAGGTTTACTGTGAGCAGTGCTGATTGTACAGTCTGACAGCTGCAGGGAGGAAGGACCTGTGATATCGCTCTTTCACACAATTTGGATGAAGGAGTCCATCACCGAAGGAGCTCTCCAGTGGAGTCAGGGTGTCTTTCATGGGGTGGGAGTCATTGTTCATCATAGAAGACAGCTTGGCCATCATTCTCCTCTCTCCAACCACCTCCACTGGGTCGTGGGGGCATCCCAGGACAGAGCGGGCCTTCTTTATGAGGTTGTCCATTCTCCTCCTGTGGAGTAGCACTAAATGGAAATATTAAAGTACATGTACCACATAACTGTAAGCATAATACTTGAGGAAATGTAATTTGTTACTTTTCACCACATTGTATCAAGGGAGGTTGATGATTTTAATTCTATTTAATTTCATTTATATAGCACCAAATCACAACAGAAGATATCTTGAGTACTTTTCACATAGAGCAGGTCGAGACTGTACCATTTTTATATTACAGAGACCCAATGTTCCCCATGAGCAGCACTTGGTGACAGCAGCAAGGTAGAACCTTAAGCAGAACTAGATTGTAGGTTGGCAGCCATCTGCATTGACCTGTTGAATTGAGACAGAAAGAAGGAGAGGGAGAGAGGAGCAAGAGACAGGATTTTGACTTGTAATGGAATATTTCTATATTACAGCATTTCTACATTGGCAATAATTCTTTTTAAAGGGCTTTGGTGGTCTTTTGTAAGTAATATTAGGGTATAATGAGCTAGAATTGTATGTGTTTCCTATCTAAACATCGTAATAAATCTAGCTTTTTAGGGCCCCTTTTATATAAAGTCCATCTATGGTTCCTGTTTTTTTAATCTTCTATTATTTCTATGCAGTTGTATGCAGTTTTATTCACAATGCACATTGGAGATCATGATATCCTCAGGAAGTACAAGTCGCACTGAATCTTATATATGTGTATGTTCAGATTTGACTGATTAGACTGGGTAATAACTGTCTAAAGATTCACTAAACAGTTTGACCTGTCACTGCACTCCACACAAGACCTCTGAGAGAGACCACTGGCATCAGGGAATACCATTGCCATGAAGGGGTGTACTTGGTCTGCAACAATGTTTAGTTAGGTGATTCCAGGACCTAAGGTTTCCCAGCAAAACATTGCTCAGAGCATCACACTGCTTCTGACACAAATAATGAATAAATAACATAAACACATTCTGCCAGCAGTAATAGTTCATGTGCCTCTGTTGAGCCAACTGACAGCTGATTCAGCTGTGAACAGCTGCCGCCATCATCAGACACAGATGTCGCTTCATGTAATGCTTCGGAGGAAACGGCGTCTCATGTCTCTAAAAACATATTTCCATGTCTTCTCTGTCCTTGAATGGTTTTCTTGCGTCTCTCCATGCATCCACAGTTGGAGGGACAAAGACGCAAGTGCGGGAAACATGGATGCAATTTAAGGGAACTGACTGTTCACTTGCTACCTAATACATCCCACTCCTTGATAATCAGTGAGATAATCAGAACAAGATAATCACTGTTGTTTAACCTGTCAGTGGTGTTAATGTTTTGGCTGATCGGTGTATAAACACATAGTTGCCACACTGGGCATTGTCAATGCATTGATGCAGTTGCCATATTGGAACAGGCAGTTGCCCCTCGGAAAAAACGGATGTATTATGAGAGCTGGATATGTGTCTCACCAAAATACTTATGTTTAATGGACAGTAACAGTAGACTGATATTAGTACGATAAATTCAAGCTAAGCCTATATTTTATAAATATTTTATAAGCCTATTCAGTTTTCATATAGCATTGTTATATGGCTACTGTAATTTTAAAAATATGGAAAGGGATTAAATACATTTGTAATACATATAGTCAAACTAAAATGAAAAATGTAAAATGTCATCATGCATCAATTCTGTTTTAATAGTATTCATATTTCTACATATTTTCAACTGACATTTCCCACACTATAAATGATGCATACAACAAGCTGTATGCCTATCATCAGTTGGTGAAAGTATTTCTCATGGAACAGTTACAGATTCTTATTAAATTGTAGATGCAAAACAAAAATGAGCAGGAAATGAAAATGAGTTCTGAGCTGTGTGTTTGGACATGATAAAGTTTATTCAACATGGGAGCAGCATTTATTCTTTGAAGATCGTCAGGTAGCTGCTTGTATGCTGGTTGGCTCTGATGTGTGCATGTGTATTCAGGTATGCTGGGTAGCCATCTAATATTGTTTACAGTTACAACAGTATATGCAATTCAACATGTTGGTGACAGTAGAGTGTCTTGCAATAACTACACACCTATGAAATTATTTCCCATTCCTTGGTTTTGTTTTTTCTTTCTTTAGAACATCTGAATGCAGCACACACATCTGGTATTATCTACTGCAGAGAATGGCCAGAGACTAAATCTATCTGTATAGTAAACCCAAACATGTCCACACCCGTTTCAACTGGGCTGCCCTAGACTCATTTCTGTCATACAAATAACTTTTTTCTTTTTCAGATACATCCACTATGTTTTTGACCTTGGAAACGGGCCTAACCTCATCAAGGGCAAAAGTGAAAGGGCACTAAATGACAACCAGTGGCATAATGTGGCCATCACGCGAGACAACAGCAACACCCATACACTGAAAGTAGACGCTACAGCCACTAGTCAGAGTATCAATGGGGCCAAGAATCTGGACCTGAAAGGTATGCATGACACTTGTTACATGGTTATATTTCCTTATTCCTTATATTCCTCCCTTTCTTTCCAGTTCTTATTCAGCTATACTGGTTTGAGTTGGTGCACTACTTGCATTTAATTTCACTTTGCTAACGTGTCCATTTTACTGCTCAAGTAATTCAGTCATTCTCTATAGTCACTTTCCCTACAATACCATTTATCTTGGAAATGTATTTGTACACAACTATTGTTTTGACATGGTAGTATGAGTTTGGTATGAAAATTCTGTTTTATGATATTTGAGCTTTCACTCTAATGTGAGTAAGAGAATAGCCTCTTGGACTGTTGAGTGTGCTGCTACTACTCTCCAAAGGACCACCATATTTTTGGCAGCTGTTATGTTCGATTTTTTTGCAGTGTTGAACTAGCAACTGTTACATTGTTTTGGACTGCTCAGCATAATTTTAAACACTTGAGGGTCAGCAGTGGCGAAAAGTAACTCGGCAACACATCACTGAGTTTTTAGAATCACAGATGGTTTGGCAGTTGTGTCAAGTAACCAAGTACATTTAATATTTACTTAGTAAAATCCCTAAAACTTTACTTTAACCAGACAACTTAAGATCCTCTTCTCCTACAATGTTTTTGTTTTCTCCAAACCAGGCGATCTGTTCATCGCAGGACTGGGTCCAGGCATGTATGGCAACCTGCCTAAATTGGTGGCTTCCAGAGAGGGCTTCCAGGGCTGTTTGGCATCAGTGGATCTCAATGGTCGCCTACCAGATCTCCTCAGTGACGCCTTGTTTCGCAGTGGGCAGATTGAACGTGGATGCGAAGGTACTCCGTCCCTCAAATCCAAGCCTGATTTAGACTACTACAACACAAACTTCAACTCCAGCTCAATCAGCCCATTCTTTCTGCTCAATGCAAACAGTAGTTCCACAGCCCTGCATCCATACGGAAGTCCCTCAGTCCTATTGACTGTACTTGTTGCCTCACTTACCCACTGCTAGAGTCAAGCCAAACATCAAACACCTATTCACCTAAAGCGCAACATGCTATCGGGCACAATGATTGCCCTCTGTCAGTGCAGTCACCATCATCGTCAGAGCAGTTTTTTGCCACTGCAGTAACACAACACACTGCCAGGTGTTCCATTTTTAATCTCATATCCTTTTTTTTCTTTTCCCCCAAATGTATGTGCATGTTTGGAGTCTTATTCTCATATGACAGGGTACTACAGAACTCCTAAAGAGTGGCTGGTTCGGGTGTGTTGGTAAAGGGACACTTGCATATGTATTACTTTGATTGTACAGAGATATATTCACATTCAGAGGCAGCAGAGGGAAACATTTGGCCTTCAGTGAATCTATAAGATATGTAATTGACCTTTTACTAAGCCCCACCCCCTTTAGTTATTTTTGCAATGCCTATCAAGCTTTCCATTCTTGTACTGCATATACTATACTACATATGTAGATTTACAGTGTTAACGGTGGCAGATACATCACTAGAGTCATTTTGAAATAGTGGATCCTTGATTTCAGACAGAAGTAGACAAAAGGATTCTATGTTCTCCAGAACAAAGTCAGGAAAAGACAAAAGCAGGTTCTTATTTTTAGTTGGCAACTGTTGATTTTACTAAAATGAAAATTGTCTCTTTTTTTCGCTCCAGCTTTGCTTACATTAATTCTGTGAGTCAGTTAAAAACTCAGTGATATATTTTGATAGCATATACATGTCATCCTAAGTCAGTGCTGTGTAATAATGCATGTAAGGGTTAGTCCTATATTGTAGTGCAGTACTATAAGATGCAATGCCAGTTTCTTTGTGAAATACAGTTACTTTTTTGTTTTATTGTTAGTATTTTCAAGTAATATGTTTCACTTTTACATAACAGAAGGTTTGAGAATGAGTACTAACTAATCAGTTTGACAAAGTAATCTCAGTTAAATTTCCTCAAACAAGCTTCGCTTACATTAGCTAGCAGAGTAAAAAGCACAGTATTTCCTTCAGAGTGCAGTGAAGTAGAAGTATAATGTTGCACTTACTGTTGAAGTTCAGTACACTAATTCAGTTACATTCCATCTGAAACACCTCCTGTGTAGACAAACTTAACTTCTGACTTGGAAGTAACTCTAGGTAGTTCAGGTAGCCATGCCTAGTTAGAATTCCTAAACTATGATTGGACAATTGCTGTTTGGGGTCAGGGTTTAGAAAACAGTCAATTACAGAAAGAGTGCAAAGAAATGACCTGGACATGACAACAAAGCAGATCATACCCAGAGTCCAGGCCATAGAGTTTGTACAAAACTTGCCAAAGGTTTTCATTCGTTTTATGGTGATTTCCAATTGTTCATTCATATTATGTAGTTTTATCAAAATGGGCTGTTGAAACATTTTGCACAAGCAAGCAAATGTCACTGTGGACAAAATGTTTCCATCTTCCTGTGCAAGTTGTGCTTTTTTGTGGTTGTTTTTGTCATCCTCTTTAGGTTCTCGGTTAGCTTTCACAACCTGTTCTTGTCTTTTTTTCCTATTGCCTGCCATATCATTCAGTTGGACATTGATTGTACTGTTTTGTTTTTTTGTTTTTTTTACATTACTTTCAGGGCCCCATGCTATACAATTGAATGTGTTAGTCAACAGTTCAGTTGAATTAAAACTGTATGTTCTCCTTGCTGTGACAACTTGAATGGGGTTGATAATAATGCTCTTCACTGTACTGCAAGAAAGTAAAGATTGATTGATTTATTTTTCAAATAAAATCTCATCAATCAATTTGTTGGTCTTGTGTCATGTCCATTGCATTCTAATGTCTCATTTTTATGTGTGCTTGTATAGTTTCGTTTTTCTTTTTGCTAATGTATCATGATCAGTTGATCAATCATTGAAATTGTATTGTCATGTACAGCCTGCCTTTCATCACAAGCTTTCGTCAAATGAAATGGATGTGTTTCTTCAGCCAGTAAGCCCATTTATGGTTACTGAGCTGGTGGCTCAGATTGCAGCAATTCATTGTACAGTCACTAGATGGTGATACTGCACTGAAGGCAAACTCTTACAACATACAAATGTCATTATCAGAAGTAACATGAGTAAACATTTCACTGTTGCTACATCTCACATTTAATCTTGAACCACATCAGTGGATATGTCACCAGCAATAGATGGAGTTGCCACAGCAGGATATTCCTGCACTGTATGTCCAAAAGTCTGTCTCCTTTTCCAACTCCTCATACATTTACTTTGTCCTGAACAGCTCCTTTAATTTCATCAGGTAAGTCTGCACTCAGTACACTTGAGATGGATACGTTCAGTTGCTGAATTGATGTGCATGCATGTGTAAGCAGATATATTGGAAATGTGAATTTTCTGTTTGGAAATTTCACAAAACCACAACTGAAAATGTGATGACCTGATGGGTCATATACAGTGCCTATAAAAAGTATTCACCCCTATGGATGTTTTCCCCTTTTATTGCTTTTATAAATTGAATCATGGTTAATATAATTTGGCTCCTTTTTTTTTTTTTTTACAAAATTTACAAAAAAGAACTAATGTCAAAGTGAAAACAGATTTCAATTAATTAAAAATATATAATGTAAAATAGGTGACTGCATAAATATTCACCCCCATTAAAGTTACTGAACTAATTGAATAGAGGTCCAGCCAATTTTTGCTAGTGTTCTCACAAATAGTACACCCGTGTCTGGAAGGTCCAGTCACTGGTAAATCAGTACGCCGGCTATAATTACACCATGAAGACAAAAGAACACACCAAGAAACTCAAAGAAAAGGTTATTAGAAAGTATCAGTCAGAGGATGGATACAAAAAAAGTCCCTGAATCCATCACTAAGAAAGGAATATGGCACATGTGTTAATCTGCCTAGAGCAGGCCGTCCTCACAAACTGTGCAAGAAAGAGACTGGTGAGAGAGGCCACCAACACACCTATGACTACACACTGTTGAGCTGAAGTCATTGCAACACTTTTTTACTCAGATATTCTACAATAATTCATGAGTACTTAGGTTTACTCATGAACTGACTGTGGTTAAGCCCTGAGTGAATTTACATCTTATTAAACCCAGATCTGTGTGTTTGTTTGTGTGCCTGTGGGGATTGCTGGACAGGTCCCAGTACTACCTGTCAGGAGGACTCCTGTGCCAACATGGGTATTTGTATTCAGCAATGGGAGAACTACACCTGTGACTGCTCCATGACCTCCTACACTGGCACACAGTGCAATGACCGTGAGTACTGATGTCACTTTCAGATATCTTAATATCACACATCCAAGAGGAAATGAACTAAATCGCAGTATAAAGCACGCCACCTAAACATCTTTTTGTGCCATCATTGATTGCTCTGAATGATAGTAGAGAGAATGAAGATAATTTATAATACTTCTACCAGGGAGAACATTTTATTTTGCTCTTGCTGTCTTTGAATTGACCCATATGCACAGAAAAACACCACACAAAAAATACTCAGGGCTTGAACGTGCATGAATCCAGCATGACAGTTGCTGTGTCTCAATTCAGGGGCTGCATCCTTCGAAGGACGCATTTTAAGGCCGATTAAATGCATCCTTCTTTTCCCTCTTTTTGATGATGCACCGCTACTATCCTTCGCGGCCTCACATTACCAAGATCCTTTGCGCGCCGCTGTTCAGTCCCATAGATATCTATAGAACATGTGTTCCATATATATCTTTGTTCAGTCCCGCGAAAAGAACAATGGTTGTTATTGTTAATAAATGTTTATGTTTTTATATGGTATTGTTATAAAATAAAAAATATTATTAATTGTTACACGTTGTCTATTCCATTTACACAATACACAATAAATACCCTGGTGTCTTCTGTAGTCAGTGAGACATCATCTGGGCTGGTATTCAGGGTGTTTGGGGGTCTGGTCTCCACTGTCCACTCGGGTTGGTCCGATGGACAAAGCCATCGTCCATTCTTAAACGAACGAAACGAATTATACTAAAAACAATAAAATTCTAAATTATTTAAATTAATAATTAATTAAACACTCAAAAATTTGCTGTGCAAAAGAAATTCAAAACAAATTATGCAATTATCTTAAACCAATAATAATAATATAACTATTTACATGGGCCTGCCCTGGATAAACTACACATTTTGCTGTACAAAAGTGCAAATGCAAAACGACAGTGTCAGGAAATCAAACAAATTTAAAGGTCAAAGTTTTTGGCCAGAAACACCAACATGTTCACCTTTTCTGGCTTTAACAGACTGTGGAGTGGGGTGGCAACACTACCAGCTGTGCTGAACACACGTTCAGATGGAGCCTGGCCACGAGCGGAAAACGTGGTTAGTTTTCCACCAAGTTAGAGGGTTTTCTTCTCCATCAATAGCCATTTCCTGCAGGTACATTGTCATCTCTGCTGTGGCGTTGTGATCTGGTGTGAGAGTGGCTGCTGTAGCTGATCTTTTCCCAAGAAGGCTGCCAAGCGAGCTTTTCTTCTTCTTGGGCACGGTGCCAGCACCGGATTCCTCTTCCTCTCTCGCTTGTGCGGCATCGGGTGTCGGACTTGCGCATGTTGCTTCTGCTGCCGCCATCTCCGCTACCAGTTCTGTATTTATAACACTTAGCTCAGGCGGCTTCATGTGGTCCCTTGTTTCTTGTGTTTCATCTTTGATTACCTCATTTGAAGTCATCACCTTTGTAATCTTAAATAATTGATTGTGACGGATACATCAAATGTGATGGAGGGTCTAACCAAAGATGGGACTATTGTAAACCTGACGAATTAGTCTTTTTATTCAACATGTTTTGACTCATTTGAGATTGTGATGTGTTGCGCACAACAGCTTTTTCAATTCAGTGCAATGCCTTTATTGTCATTTCACAGCATTCCAACTAAATTGTGTGTCCCCAGTAGCTATTAACATAAAAACTGCAACAGACAATATACATAAAACAACAGACATTGAGACACATTGATAAGACAATAAAAAATGGCGGTTATGAATATAGGTGGCAGTAATAAATATAGATGCAGTAAAAACATAGAAATAAGAACTGTTGTCTTAATTGCACATGCTGCACATTCAAGTTGCATACACAGTATACACTATTGCACAGTTGATGAGTTTAGAATTTTAATGGCACTTGGGTAAAAACTGTTAAGGAATCTGGAAGTGTGAGATTTCATGGACCTGTATCACCTTCCATAGGGCAGCAGTGTGAAGTGTGGGTGCCCTGGGTGGGAAGGGTCATTGATGGTATTTGTGGCCATACGGATACAAGTCCTCAAGTGCTGGTAACTGAGTGCTAATGCTGTTTTAGGCTGACTGTATGCGTCCCCTTTACTCCCCTCTGGAGAGCTTTCCTGTCAGCAGCCGTGCAGCAGGAAAGCCACACCAGCATCCCGTATGTGAGGATGCTCTCAATACAACAGTGATAGAAGGACACAAGCAGTTTCTGGGCCAGTTTTTATGTTTTCAGTGTGCTGAGAAAGTACAGCCGCTGTTGTGCCATCTTCATGAGTGCAGTGGTGTTCTGAGTCCATGCAAGGTCCTGTAAGATGTGTATCAGTCCTACCACTGTGGTGTCATCTGCAAATGTAATAATGGTGTTTGTGCTGTGTGTTGGTGTACAGTCATGTATGTAGAGGGAAAACAGAAGAGTACTCAGCACACAACCCTGCGGGGCTCCAGTGTTGAGTGTCAGGGAGGAAGAGCCATGGGTCCCCAGCCTGACCATCTGTGACAAGTTGGTTAAAAAGTCCTTAAACCAACAGCATGTGTGCTGGTTCACACCCAGGTCCAGCAGCTTGGTCTCCATTCTGCTATGGATGATCATATTAAATGCAGAGCTAACATCCAAAACAGCAGTCTCATAGATGTTCCAGGGTGTTCCAGATGGGACAGTGCAGTGTGGGCTGTGTTTGTGGTGTCCTCTGTCGACTTATTTGCTCTGAGGTGAACTGGTGCTGGTCTAGTGTGGGTGGCGGTGCAGCCTTGATGCACCCCAGGACAAGCCTCTCAAAGCACTTCATTACAGGGGGGGTGGGAGCTACTGGTCTGAAGTCATTAAAGCTGCTGGTGGATGTTTTCTTTGGGACAGGAACAATGGTGGCAGATTTAAGGCATTTGTGGACAGTGCGTGTAGACAGGAAGAGTTTAAAGATTTTATTGAATACCTCTGCCAGCTGGTGAGTGCACCAGCACTTTAGCTGAGTGCCCTCCCCAGAATACCATCAGGACTAGTGGCTTTCCTGGGGTTAACACCTCGAAGCATCCTCCTGATGTCTTCTGTGCTGACAGTAAGCACCAAGATGTCATAGGCTGGAGGCAGCAGGTTCCCAGTGGCTGTGTCAGTCACCTCAAAGCAGGTAAAGAAGTGGTTCAGTTCCTCTTCCAGAAAGTCACTGCTGCTGGTGGTTGTGTTTTTGCTGCATTTGTAGTTAGTGAGGTGCTAAATACCTTGCCATGCCCTCCATGGGTCTCCCTCGCTGAAATGCCCTTCTATTTATATATATATATAACACATATAACACCTACATATATATATATATATATATATATATATATATATATATATATATATATATATATATATATATATATATATATAAATATATATATACACATATATATGTTACAGTATGTTCTGAATATGGGGTGAAATATGATGTGCTTTACAATGCTAAAAAAGAGTGCTGTCATGATATGTAGAATGAAAGGGGACAAAGCTCATTGTTTTCCAGATTTCTATCTGTTAGGACAAGTGTTGGGTGTTTGTAATTAAACAAAATACCCGGGTCTCTAGTTTACAGATCACAGCTCTGATGATGATGATGACATATAGGCAGTGTGGCATATTATATGCCCAGGCTAATATGTTGACAAGGAAATTCCACATGTGCTCAGACAATGTCAAGATAAGTCTTTAAGGCATATTGTACTCCTTTATATACACCTCCCTGATGGACAAAGTTTAAAAAAGTGAGCATGCGGAAGCTTTAGGTTGCTTATAATGATTTAACTCAAGAAACCCAGGTGCTGTAGTCCAGTGACCTGTTCTGTAGAGCATGGGTCAACACTTTCAAGGCCTTATTGAGGTGTTTAATGTACAAATGTATTTGTCGCCTTAACATTTCTCAGAACATTTTTAGGCTGTTGTCGGATCCAAGGTACAGTTGCATACATCACCAGTCACCTATATGGAAACACTGGTATGAATGTCTTTTATAGCTAGTGCAATGCTTTTATTTTTCTATGTATCTTATGTCTTTTTTATAAATCTGTATCGTCTGTGTGTTTTTAAACTGGAGCCTGAGACTGACGATAAAGGTGTGTGCA
The DNA here is from genome assembly GCF_963691925.1 of Scomber scombrus. Classification (NCBI taxonomy): domain Eukaryota; kingdom Metazoa; phylum Chordata; class Actinopteri; order Scombriformes; family Scombridae; genus Scomber; species Scomber scombrus. The sequence goes on from NC_084988.1 coordinate 28,303,123, forward strand.
TTCAGAACAGTCTTGGAGTTGAGTGGAAGCATCCTCAGGCCATGTCTTCATAATTTTCACATGGGGCTTAGTTTTGCTGATATAAGTGGGGGAGTGTGAGCATGTCACATGCTGGTGGAATTTAGGGAAGATGGTTTTTAGATTGGCTTAGTTAAAGTCTCCAGCGACAATAAAAATCCTGTCTGGGTACGCAGTCTGTGATTTGCTAATAGCAGATAGCAGAGTGTCCAGGGTTGGTGTTAGCGCTAGGTGGGATGTATACAGCCATAACATTAATAACTGTAAACTCCCAAGGCAGATAGAAGGGCCGACATCTCACTATAATGTACTCCAGGCCTGACGAGTAGTGTGTGTCGGTGATGGTTGCATTTATAAACCACTATGCACAATCATCTCACTCTGCTCTTACAAGAGTCACTGTTCCTGTCTGCTTGGTGTGCAGTGCAACCTACTAGCATGATAGCCTCATCAGGGATCCCACTGTGGAGCCAGGTCTGAGCTAACACCACTATAAAACAGTCCAGCACCAACTTTTGCACCACGATGATCAGCTGTAGTTCATTTATCTTGTTGCCGAGTGATCAGTAAGATGGATACTGTGCAGCACAGGCTTGTGCATAATAATAATCATAATAATAATAATAATAATAATAATAAAAATGTGTATTATTATTATCATTGGTATTATTATATTGTTGTAATTATTATTATTATTATTAGGGATGTCCGATAATATCGGCCCTCCGATAGAGAGTTAGAGTCCTACTCTGCTAGAGACACAACAGCTGAGAGGAGCGAGTGAGAGGATGTTCCTGTAAAGCTCCCACCTCCAGAAACGGGGCTTATGTCTGTGGTTTGGAACTATTTCCAAGTGTGTCCTACGGATAGTAAATTTGCAATTTACAATGACTGCAAAGCAGCATAATAATAACTATGGCAGTGCCATATTGGCACTTTTTTCCATAACTTAAGTGTTTACTTAAGTTGCCATGTTGCATTTATGTATGCATCCAGTGGGGCATCACAATAAAATTAGGCATAATGTGTTAATTACACAATAGGAGATATGTTATGTTGTTAACAGTTTTGGTGTAAAAAGCCTGCATATATTGGTATCAGGTGATATCGGTATCAGAAATTAAGAGTTGGACAATATCGGAATATCGGATATCGGAAGAAAAGTCAATATCGAGCATCCCTAATTATTTTCATTATCAATATTACTTGTTCTTTTATTTTTGTCTTCCACTCTGTGTGTACTTTGGAACAACTGTGTTGTATGTAAAGTGGTGTATACATAAAGTTGATTTTGATATTATTTAAGTTCACTTAAACTTATGGTGAGGTCCTTGTCAAATAAATAATTTATATGACAAGAAAGTATCTCCTCCATTAAAGCTGCAGCCTGTAACTATTTTTGTGTTATATTTGCTAAAATTGTCATTATGATCTGACAATAGAATACGATGTGACAAAATCCACTGTCTCTGGGTCCACCCAGTGGTCGTAATGTAATTTGCAAGAATTCACCATCAAAACAACCAATCAGAGCCCAGAGGAGTGTCAATGACGTTGCACACTGAAAGCTCATTGGCCACCCCTGTGGCCACCCCAGATCTGATAGGTAGTTGGTCAAGTTCGTCAACACAAGAAACAAGAGAAATGCTGTCAATCAATGATGACAGTTGATCAACTGATTTATACAGTTTTACATACTACTGACACAGTAATGGTCGTACTGAGGCTGTAAGAGCTGATTTCTGCTCAGCGGACGTTTGGCCATGCAGGTCAGGTGACCAATGAGATGAGCGTGCTGCACCTGCTGGTCCGTGAAACAGGAGGACGGTCACAGAGACAACGTCAACAATACAACAACGATAAAGACGCTGAAATCTGTCGATTGAGAGGTAAAGTAATTAATGTTTAGTTATGTCGTAGTTCCCTCTGAATGTGTAGGAAAACTTTATCTAGCACTAAGTAGCAGCTAAAAGACGAACTACACTGCACTAGCTAACTTAGCAGCCTGCAAACCAAGTTAAGCATTTAACGTTAGCGTTTTGTTTTTTTAATTATTTCGATACCGCCATGAAATATGAAACAATGTTTTCTGGACTGAAGACTAAGGGTGTTTTTTGCAGATGTGTGTGTTCAATACAGCTAATGTTATATTTCTGACCAACCAGTGTGTGAAATATAGTGTGACATGACAGTCTAGATTTAAGTAGCTATAACACAAGAACAAGCTGTGATTTATTTATTTGTTGAATTCAAATGCCACAAATGCTTGAGATGCAATATGTGTTAATTTTGTTATTAAAAGTGAGTGGTAAGAGTGGTAGTTATGTAAAAATAAACCTTTGTAGATCCTATAAATAGACATAATTAGGCTCATTGTTGACACCTCCTTTCTTTTTAACATTTTAATGGAGTCAAAGCTGTTATTTAAGGGGTTCCAGAACCCCACGAACACCTGCATTTTGCACACATTCTAACCCAATTTGACAATGATCCTGCTTGACGTTTGTAGTTATAGCTATTACTTCAAAGTGAATTGACTGACTGATTGATTGATTGAGTGATTGAATTACATTTCCCCTCAGGGATATTAAGGGAATATGAAGAGAAGCAGAGATATTCAGAGATTCTTCAAAAAAAAAAAAAAAAGGAATCAGAGCCAGCCACAGCTTCTACAAGCAGCAGTGAAAAGGCCCAGTGAAGTCAGCATTCTATGTACAGCAGTAGTGATGAAGAGCAGTCGGCTCCCCCTGCACAGGATGGTAAGTCATGCTTGGATAGTTTGAATTTACCATGTAGGCTCACATTCAAGTAGTTTGTCACTCCAGTTATACAATTACAACTGTCTGAAACATCACTACACAAGAACAATAGTTAAAACAGTTGTAAAAGACAGAAGAACAATAATAAAATGTGCATAATACATAAATACACACACACACACACATATGTATGTAAATATGTATGATTGTGTGAGTGTAAAAAAAAAAAAAAAAAAAAAAAAAAATATATATATATATATATATATATATATATATATACCAGCCTATTGATGTCTCAGATTTCTCAGATATCTGTGTATTCCCACAGCTGACCAGCCACACCCAGAGGAGGATCCAGCAGTGTCTGGAGCTCCACCTGCTAAGCATGGTATGTCAAGTTCTGTTATGTCCAGATATGAACAGTTACCTGAAGTTGTTGTGTACTCTCATACTTGATTTAATTTAAAAAGGATGGTCCAATTTTGCCCAAAGTGTATGCTATTCATTTTCTAATACACAGCAAACCCCACACTTAAACATAGACAATCTATTCTTTAAATCTCAATAGAAAACATTATGAAAAGACAGGAAAATGTGTGACACTAATCTGTCACATACAGTCTATGGGTGTAATGGTTATTGTTTTTACTACTTCAGGTACTTCATCTAGTGAGCAAAGTGATTCAGAGGGCATGTCAGTAGGTGATGGTGATACCGATGAAAGAGAGGCTCCTCATGTTACACAAGTACATGCTGCCCCACCTGGACCTCACGGTATGTTGTGACATTTTATCTTACACGACATTGAGTGCCTTCCATTTAAATAACATGGAAGTTGTAATACTGACCACAAATTCACTTTGTAACTAATCATTTTGAATGAAACTTCATAAAAACTGAAGTAAAGACTGATCACGATTATTTAAAATTTACAGACGTTTCACAGTCCAGAGCAGAAGGTCCTACACAGCCTCAACCTAAGGTATTTCCGTGAACCATGCAAGGCAACAGGAAGAGGTCCTTCAACAGTGAGTGGTATAAACAACACCCATGGCTTGAGTACTCCCAAAGCCAAAACTCTGCCTAGTGTTTTGCATGTCGACACTTCTCTTTGCCAAACACCCCAGCATCTGTATTCACATCACAACTGGGATTCTCTCATTGGAAAAAGGCAATGTACAAAGATGGTGGATTTAAAGTACATGAAAAGTCAGAGTGTTTGCATGGGGTGAGCACAAGAAGGCAATACTGACAGATTCTTCCATACGTGATGCCCTTAATGACGCATACAACAAGAAAGTCCAAGAGAATCGAAAATATATTAAAACAGTGGCTGAAGTACTTCTTTTGACGGCAACACAAAACATTGCACAACGAGGTCACCATGAGACAGAAGAGGCAGATAACAGAGGAAACTTTTTAGAAATTTTGGAAATGATTGCAAAGCATGACCCAGTGGTACAGAAAAAAATGAAGGGAAAGCAGAATGCCAAGTACACAATCAGTGTAATACAAAATGAAATCCTAGAATGCTTAGCAAATAAGGTCCGTGAGGAGATAATTCAGGAAGTGAAGGAAAGTGAAGTGTTCTCTGTGATTGCTGATGAAACCAAAGACCTGAAAAAGAAGGAGCAACTCTCCCTGGTACTTAGGTACTACTACAATGGAGCAGTGCACAAAAGTTTTCTTGACTTTCAATAAGCCACACGATTAGATGCAGAAGGACTCAAGGACAAAATCATCCACTGTTTGGAAAGATATGGACTTGAGTACAGATCTAATCTTGTTGGACAAGGTTATGACGGAGCATCAGTAATGAGTGGGAAACACTCTGGAGTGGCAGCCAGAATAAAGACTGTACACTGTAACGCACATTGCCTGAACTTGGTACTCATTGATACTGTGAAGGCCAGATAGGCAATCAACCCAGAGGCTGATTGCTTTTTTGCACTACTGCAGAAGCTTTATGTGTATATGTCTGGGTCCTATGTTCACCAGAAGTGGCTGGATGTGCAAAAGGAAATGTATGAAGGTCAGCCGAGGGAGTTGCAGAAGCTCAGTGACAAGCAATGGGCATGTAGATACTTGGCCTGCAGGAATCTAATGGACCGATTACCTGCTGTACTTTGTGTTTTGTCAGTCTTCTTGCAACCTTTCGAAGGCTCCTTGGGGATGCAAAGGTGCTGTCTGACACCCTCCAATCTCCTTCACTTGACCTTGTCATGGCAGTGGATTTAGTAAGTGCACTCAAAGACTCATTTCAGGAGTACAGAAGTGAAACATTTGTTGACAATCTGTGGGAAAGTATTGTAGACACTGCCAGAAAATGCAATATAGCCATTGAAAATGCAGAGAAAAAGAGGTCTCAAAAAGTGAATTCCAGACTTGGTGGGTCTGTCATAACCTCTACATTGGGTCAGCGCAAATGTAAAGATGGTGACAAGGATTCCTTTAGGAGGACAATCTTCTACCCCATTGTGAACACCACACTTGGAGAGTTAGACAGGCGCTTCTCCAAAGACAATTGTGAAATAATGAGAGGAATACAAGCTTTGGACCCCAAAAGCACATGTTTCCTTCAAGAGGAAGCAGTCTTTCACCTGGGAGAAATCTATGAAAGTGACTATGAAGATCTCAGTCATGAACTCCTACAGACAAGGAGGCTTTTTGCAAAGGAAACAGCAAAGTGGAATGCCGAACTTGTCCGGTATTGTTGAACTTGCTTGTTTTTCACAAGCTTTTTCGTATGTTCAAGATAGCCATAGCCCTCCCGGTAAGCAGTGCAGCATGTGAGCGCAGCTTCTCAGCTCTTAAACTCATCAAGACCCATCTGCGCACAACGATGACAGATGACAGACTGAGCAACCTGGGTGTTCTCAGCATTGAGGCTAGAAGAGCAAAGTCACTTGACATGGACAAGTTTATTAAACTTTTTGCTAACAATCACCAAAACAGGAGAATTCATCTGATGTAAGATTGATGAACACAGAGTTTGTCTAATGGTCTTGTTTTTTTGTTGTTAAGGTTTGTTTGGTTTATGTTACAACTGTTTATGTACAATTTTCACAAGTTACATTATGAAGAAGCACCTTAACCCTTAAGTTACATTTGGTCTGGTGGCATTTATTGGACTGTCTTGTCTTGTGGTCTTATGGCCTATGTGAAAGCATTTTGTAGCAGGAGAATGAGCAAAAGCAAGAACTAGCTCCCTCTATTGCACTTTGTTACTATTATTAGAATCCTCTATTGTTCATGAGAGTTTGAATGTTTACATAACATTACTTTATAGTATATACATTGGGAGTTAAGATTTGTTTGGTTTATGTTACAATTGTTTATGTATATTTATCAAGTTAATTTATGATTCTAAGTCTTAACTGTTTGATTTAAATAAACTTCATAATGTATGCTGAATCAAAGCCAACGTTTCAATGTATACCTTCATCAGGGCCCTGGACATGAATACTGTCTGGGTTGAAAACCACTTTTTGCACATGTTCATAGATCACAAGGCATCCTATAGAATGACATTATTCAGTCATCAGGCCATCATCTGTGTCACCTGTATTGTTACCTATGTTTGCTTTACTAATTTAGGTGCCATCTTGTGCTTAAATAAAAACACACCTGGCAAAGAACAAACCAAAAAAAATCTAATTCCAGTATCTCCAACAAATTATATCTAAGCTTAATAATAACATAAACTAAGCATGTAAAGAACAACACATATTTCAGTTTTTTTCCTTACAAGCTTAGTTTATCTTTTGCTTACAGATAAACTTTTTAATAAGGCCTATCTTTAAGCATTTTGGTTTGTTCTGTTGCCTGGATTGCTGTGTTTTTATGTAACCACAAGATGGCAGGCAACACAGGTAACAAGGTCACACAGATGATGAGCTGATGACTGATTAATGTTATTCTATAGGATGAATTAAGAGCAGTTACATTTTGCTACTCTAATCTAACTTGTGAAGAGATGAAGACTTTAATCCACTACAAGGAAATGGCTTTTAGAAAATGTGTACCCTGTCCTGAACATAATTACTGATTAAAAATAGACGTTAAAATAACCAGATATACTTGAGGACTGTGATAGGTGGAAATGGAATTTAAGAAATGACTTTTAAAATTATTATTTTTTACCAGCATAGACACCTTTATTTGACAGTTACGAGACAGGAAATCATGGGAGAGAGAGGGGATGTGACATGCAGCAAAGGACCGGGATTCGAACCGCAGTTGGCTGCGTACGTATACGTATTAAACTTCGCTATGCCATGGCCACCCCACACTAGCTTTGTGTCCCATCTTGGCCACCCCAGTAAAAATGTCCTGGATACGCCACTGCAACGATCCGATACATTAAACATACATAAGCAGCAACTAACAATGTGATACGATACGATTCATCCCCCAATCACGATGCATCGGATTCAACACAATTTGATCCAACACAATGCGATTCGATGCATGGGTTGTTTTACTTTGAACTTAGACAGAAGTTTTATTATACTGATTCTGTATCTGACTTCCTGTCTGGTGCGATCTGCTCTGTTAAGCTTGTCGCGTTTTAGAAACGGCTCCGTCAAAAATAGAAATGCTGCTTTATCTCCTTCAATTTCTTCTTTTGTTAACAACCCACACAGAAGAAAAAATCACTGGACATCAAATTCAGACAGAATATATATAAATATATAATATAAATATTAGGGCCGTCAGCGTTTACCTGTTAATAGCGATGTAAGGGCCGAGCATAACCTATTATTTTATGTATTTTTTCGATCGCATTAATCTCTTCTCACTGACTCACTCACTGTCACAGATTGCTGTTATAATGGAGCTGTGTAAAACCTTGTATAGTGCACAGCATGCGTCCATATGTCAGGATTCTTACTACTGCTGTCATATTCCTGCACTGTCTGCACATTGTTGGACGTCACTTCCAGTAGCGGATTTTGATATGAGCAGTCACTAAGGGATGTACGGAGCGGCGCACACACCAAAAGAAAAAAAAAGATTGTTTTTCTATCACTTATTTGCACATAATTTCTTCTCTGAGTCCCTGAGGTTGAAACAAGTAACAAGCCTATTTTGACAATGTGAGTAGAAAGTATACATGTTTGTGTTAACATGTAGGAAGTAAAAGTAAACAGTCGTCAGAAAATTAAATACTAAAAGTACAAATACCTGTAAAATCTACTTATTACAGTAACTAAGTACAAGTCTTCATTACTTCCCACCTCTGCTAATTTTTTTGCAAATATTACAGTTTGAAAACGAGGTGCAGCTGTGACTGGAAAATAATCTGATGATGTTGCAGTTGCTGAAAACGCATTGCACGTCACTTCAGGAATAAATATGAATGAAATGTCTAATATTATCCACAATTCAGTGCCCCCATACCCATAATTCATTATTGTTTCAGGTTGCAGTCTCACCACCGGAACCGCACCAGAGTTCACTAGATGGTGCAGATCGAGACCACCTATTTTTGAGGTCTCGGACCGGTTAATTTGGTGCGGACCTGAGTACGACTGTTGCATTCTGACCGACGCAAACAAACCGAATCAAGGGGTCAAACAAACTACGGTTTGATTAAAGCGCATTAAATGCTGTCGATGGGACAAGCCTTCACGTGCGTGCAGCGTGTACGGCAGGTTCCTCTGTGGGTGGGTCTTTAAAGGCAGGGCTGCAGCGCAGCAAAGAGGAAGAAGGAGGGACCTGGATGTTGTACTCCTTCAAATGTTCAGGCTAAGTCCACTTTTTTCTCACAACTACATACTGCAGCTTTAAGCTGGATATGTTTTTGTCACAGTGGCTAAATACGGATATCATTTTGTTAACCTTCCTCTAGTGTTAGGGTCGGCACCGACCCGTTTTTAGGTTTTAAATGCATAAAAGTACTACATAAATTTGTTAATTGCATCAAGACTTTTTGACTTTGTCAGGAACTTCTATTTAAACAAAATAAAATTTAAAAAATCAGTTTTACTAAATTATAAAATGCTCTGGTGAAAATTATGACCTTTGTGTTGTTAGGGTCAGTTTCGACCCAGTTATAATATAAGCTTGTAAAACAATAATAAGTGCCAAAACTGAAATCATAAACACACTATCAGCCAACAGCCCAAAGCCAGATCTTCCTCCAACCACTTGAGCTTCAGTTAGTGGCTTCTCTCTTTGCCTGTTTGACCAAACAAACAAAGACGGACATGTCCAGGTATGTAAGGCCAATTCAGTTTAGAGTCAGTGACTTGCAGAGTACACATCTCCAGTTCACAGCATGCAACAATGAGAAGAAGATTTACTGTAAGCACAATTTTGGATTATATCTGTGCTGACAATGAGGCAGAGGACACACAGCAACATAGCGATACAGATGAGCAGGTTTCTGAGGTGGAAGATGATGTGGAGTCAGACACAGACACATCTGATCAGTCTGATGAGGAGGTCACCAGTGCTGAAGCTGCTCCCACTTCTGCTTGAAACATTCAAATCCAAAAGTGGCAACATCTGTTGGAGCTCAGTACCTCCTGACGTACATGGCAGGGCAGCTGCTGCAAATGTCATCAAAATGACCCCTGGGATCACAAGGTTTGCTGTGACGAGAGTAAGTGACATCAAGACAGTGGACAACCTGGACAAGCTGAATGCCACCTAGAACTTGCCAGCGAATGACCAGGAGATGGCCAATGGTTGTGTTTTACAACATCCTCGATGTGTCTGCATACAATGCATTTGTGTTGTGGACCCACATTCACCATGGGTGGAATTAAACCAAAAAAAAACCAAGCGGAGAATGTTTCTTGAGGAGCTTGGAAGTTCCCTTGGCAAGGCGCACAGGGAGCAAAGGGAATGGGTGCTGTGAGACCCAGCCACTGCAGCCTTGGTCAGACAGCTGCAGAGCTCACCAAGCACTCCGTCCACGGCCACAGCAACACGAAGAGCATCAGCGCCAGCATCCTCCTCAGCCAGCCCTGCCTCAACGTCAACCACAACAGCCACAACACCAGTGAGACCACCTGATTCTAAAAGAAAGAGGTGTCAGGTCTGCCCTAGCAATAAGGACAGAAAGATAAACATATTGTGCTTCACCTGCAAAAAATACTCTGCTTTTTGCCACACATGCATCTAAAAATACACAAATACACATGCATGTTCTTGCACACAGTTTCTATGGTACTAGTACTTGATTTCTGTTGGTTTGATTTGCTTGATTGGTTGTTGTTTGCTTGTAAATCTACATGTTGTATAATTACTAGTTCTGCTTTTCATTTGCTATCTGTATTAGTTCTATTTTTGAAAAAAAAGACTTGTTTTTTTTGCCTTTTTCTTGAAGTAAATATATATGGGTCGAAATTGACCCGTAACACCATAGATGTTACTATAGTTAATAATATAAAAATTAAAAACTATATTTTTTTGAACATTTAAGAGATGTGTTCTAATACCCCTCTGTAATAGTCAGGTAACATAACAACCTTTTATTTATTTATATAATTCTTTTGAGGTTAATTTAACATTTTTTTTATATTGAAAACGATGGGTATGCTGTCAAGAGAAAGGCCAAGGGGCCCACTAAAAAAATATTAAAACCAATCTTTTCATGGATAAGGAAGCCTAACAAGGTAAACAAGAGATAAGAAACAAATTGGATGATAAATAATTGTTTTTAGGGTATTTTATGGCTGATTTAAGACACGGGTCAAAACCGACCCGTTAACATAAGAGATGGTAGCAGAAAGCTAACACAAGAGGAAGGTTAATTGAAGCCACACCTCCTGATTATGCATACCTCCACCAGTCCAGGCTTTCTGGTGACAATCCTGGTGTTTCTGTAATCTACAGGATTATTTTAACTTCCTCTCCTGCTTCCTTTGGTGCTTACTCTACATTTGAATCTCAGGATTTTGTGCTAAATAATAAATTACCTGTATTGTGTGTTATAATCTATAGACCACCAAATCAGAACAAAGCCTTACTTAGCAAAGAGTTCCTTTCTGTTGTCATATATGACCAGTTTATCAGGCCTTTTTGCATCTTATTGACCCCTTTAACTTTTAACCAATCTGTGACCTGCCTTCAGGCTTAGTGGAAAGACTGCGTAACAGTGGAAATGAATATGAAACTTCCTGAGACTATGACCAAGAGGCAAAAGGCAAATGATACATACATGAACAGAAAGGGGCCGAGGACAGGGTCCTAGGGAACACTACTGGAGACTGGAAAGGAGTTGGATCTCAAGTTTCTGAGTTGAAAAAACTGTGTGACCAGAAAGGTATGATCTGAACCAAGCCAGAGATTTCAGTAGAGGCTAATCTGTTCAGGACGATATCATGAGAGACAGTGTGGGAGGCTGCACTCAGGTCAAGGAGAACAAGTATGGAGACGAGCCCAGAGTCAGATGCCATCAGTAGGTCATTGGTGATTTTCATCAGGGCTCAGTGCTGTGGAGGGGACAGAAACCAGACTGAAATTGTTCGTAAAGATTGTTGTCAGAAAGATAAGTGTGGACCTGTTCCAGTTCTTTCAAGTATTTTGGCGAGAAATGGCAGGTTATGTCATTGAGTTTAAGATGATAAAATTCATTAAAATGATAAGAACTAAAATTTAATGAGGCAACAACACTATGACTCTCCGTTAAGGCTGCCGAGGGACACAACTCATACCTGTAGGGGGTGTCGGAGCTTGAGGAAACTGATAATAATACAATCGACTATAACTTGACTTCCTTTCGAATGAGTTATAATTAAGTTTGGTCTGGGGTTGAGTATTAGGCTTGAGCTGAAAATGGTGACAACTCCATCTCTTATCTTGAGGAATGTGTGTATTAATATGATTAGGGAGTAAATTCATTGAGGCTAACATATTCAGTAAGAAAAAAATCAATCAATATGATAATCTGAGATTAAATCATTTATTAATACGACTTTTGATGAAATGTGTAGCTCATCTTCTGTTTACTGCTGATTTAATTGATATAATTTATTTAAGTGGTCGGGGGACAGACAGTTTTTATCTGGATTTGGGTGGGTAACTGCTCTAATGGAAGTGCAGATAAGCATGTACTGCAGCTTTGCCTCCTGGTCTCAACTCTGGGTGCTGGTTTTGGTCTATTAATAACTTAAGCCATATATCTAGATATGAGAGCTCCACCATCCAAAGTGGGATGTATTCCGTCTCTCCTAATCAGACCAGGTCTTCCCCAGAAAGTCTGCCAATTGTCTGTGAAGCCCACATCATTTGCTGGATACTACCTCGGCTGCCAGTGGCTGAATGATGACATGCAACTGTGGGGACTAGTCTCACCACGGTGACACTACTATGTAGGGGAAGTGGAAGGTATGTTGGTTTTAAAAATGACAAATAATTATCATAAATAATTAAGCAAACAAAGGAGCCATGTGCTGAGTTCAATTTCCACAGTAAACCAAATAGACGTATCATCTGGGCAGATGGTTCATACCTACTATAACTATCTACAATACAATCACAATATACTTCACATTTACAATACATTTATTAAACACAATCTTTAGCTGCATGGATTTCTTTTTATCCTCGCTGCTGGCAAGGAACAGAAAAGGCGGAAATAAAAGCAGGAGGGTGTTAGAGGCTGTCAAGCCTACTCCTGGAAGGATTGTGTTTAGTCAAAGGAGCAGATGCAGACTGGTACGCTGAGCGCTGGGGAACCACCTTTGGATGTGCTTATGTAGTGTATCTTGTTGCGGTCTGAGCTATTCTACTTGCTAAATCTTTCTCTATGTGTGAGCTCAGTCCACGTGTTCGTTTTGATGAAAAAATAGGAGAAGAATATTCGGTCTCAACACGCTATTTATTTACAGTAAATGTATAAAGCATATACAGAGCTCTGGGTCGAGATCTTCCTGTCCCTGATGAACAACAGTGTGTGTCAGTTCATGAAGTCCGACTCCTATCCTTTCCCTGACCCCTTTTATCCAAAAATACAGAATCATGATGCAATGTGTGAGGTGCTGTCGTCTCCTGATTGGCTGTTGATCTGACTCCATCCTCCATCTTCTCACAGTCCAGGATATGTGATCTTCCTGTGACCTCCTTAAACAGGCGCAATAGTGACTTCCATGTGACCCCCTTCTTCTGAAACTACACAATCACCAGACCTCCTGTGGGGGTTTTATGGTTAGTTCTGCATCGTTTAACAAAGGATGGTCAGGGCTCTGACTGAATGTTTGACCCCGCTCTCCTGTTAATAATAAACCTTTAACCTATACAAGTGGGACGTGTCAACATCAAGAATCTACCTATTTAATTACACTTCAGGGTAAACTGTCTTCATGCATTCTTCTTACACAACAAGCTTACTGCTTTCAAATTGTTACACATAGGACCACATATTTATATGAAACAAACAACCAAGTAATTAATCCCCTTATCTGATATTTTAGCAGTGGCCAATTCATAGCATATATCTACAATCTGCAGTGATTGCTGTGATGGTGCTCTATAATAGGGAGATTGAGGAAGAAACCTACATGGGTGGAATTTATGCTACTGAGACTATAAATCAGGTGGATCTGAGATGACTGCATTACAGTGATTGTGGCAGATCTGAGGGCCAAGTTAAAAGAGGCGAGGTGGGTGGTACCGTCCCAACACACAGCCTGCTGGCTCATCTTCCTAACTAGTTCCTGCATTAGATCTCTCCTACTCACACATACTGAGCTCTCCCTATTCTGAAAGAGTCTCTAAAGCATGCACCAGGTTATTAACAAGGGTTACTGAGGTTAAGAGTAACTATAACCAAAATTAACTTATTAACGTTACAAGGGAATCGGGGTTAGGTGTCAGTGCATGCAGGAGGGGAGGTTGGAGGCATGCACTTGTCCTTATGTAACTACTGTGGTTGCCTTCCCCCTTTGGGATGCGGCCTGCTCCCCCCTTTCGGGTTTGGAGGCAGCTTCTTCCCTTAGGCGAGGCTGTCGGCGTCCCCCACAGTGGATGTTCCCACCAGTAAGACGGCGAATAATTATTCCTATATTTATTTAGTTAAGTTGCTGTTGCACTACTGTTTTATACTGCTTCCATTTGCTGTATTCATTCATGTTTTACAAAGGGTTTAACCCAGACATCCCAACTCTCCCGGAAGTTCCGGGAGTCTCCCACATATTGATAGCGTCTCCATGACGCTCGCAAATGAGACGTAATCTCCAGGAATCTGGAGTGGACACGCAAGAGCGCGCTGTAGAGAGTGACTGCGCGTGTGTTTGTGTGACTATAAATGCAGTGCGTGTGAGAGAAAAGCGTCCTTATAACTCGGTGTTGCCGCTGATTAGACCGATCGCACACCCCCGTACCCGGACAGACACCTAATGTAACACCCCCACCCCCTCGGAATGGACCTCCCTGAAATGACTTTCTGCAGGTTGGGATGTCTGTTAACCTCAGCCAGGCCTTACCACAATGATAATCATATCACAGTCATGCAGGCGTAGTAGGATTTTATTTTTTTAACACACTGGTATCGGTACTTGGTATTGCCTGATACCCACAGCACAAGTATCGGAATCAGTATCGGGAGGGAAAAAATGGTATCGGAACATCTTTAAACGAGAGCCCATGGCCGTATCTGGAGAAATTGTTCATTCACAGAGGGAGAAAGGAGATAGCGTCCAGATGCAGTGCAAACTTTGCTGGACTTCTGCGGTGATATCAGCTTACAAGACTTCAGTGTCTAATCTCAAAAAACAAATTGGGGTAAGAGGTTTTACAACTATACTTATACTATACTTATGTATGATATTGCTTTCTTATTTTTCTTGTGTGTTAAGGTTATTAGTAGAGTTGTTCTGATTCCGATACCAGTATCGGAAATGCCTCCTATTCTGCCCAAAAATGCTGGCATGTGGCAGTACTTCACAGTGGATGTTCCCACCAGTAAGACGGCGACATGCAACATATGCAAAGAAGCAATTTCAAGGGGTGGCACGAGTGTTGCAAATTTCAACACCAGCAACTTAATCAAACATTTGAAGACGCGTCACGCTAAAGAGCACTGTGTAGCTACTCTTTTGATTTGTATTTTTTTTATGTTTACTTTATAGGTTGGTGTTGCACTATTGTTAAATACTGCACTATTTAAAGATTTAAATGCCTTTCGCACTTTAAGTTTTTTTTTAAGAATCATTAAAGTTGCTGTTGGATTACTTTTTTATACTGTTCTATTTAAATGACTTTTTTATTTTACAATATTGTGGCTGCAATTATTCCTAGATTTATTTAGTTAAGTTGCTGTTGCACTACTGTTTTATATTCTATTATGTTCTATTTAAAAAATAAATGGCTTCCATTTGCTGTATTCATTCATGTTTTACAAAGGGTTTAACCTGAACCAGGCCTTACAATGATAATCATATCACAGTCATGCAGGCGTAGTATGACTTTTTTTAAAAAATTTTAACACACTGGTATCGGAATCGGTATCGGGAGGGAAAAAATGGTATCGGAACATCTCTAGTTATTAGTTTGGTTAAGATAAGTCAGTGCCATTGGTTAGCCTGATATTAAAATAAGACAGAGCTAGCTAACGTGTGTGCGTGCGTAATCAGTATTGGTTTATGTTGCCAGAACATAATGTGGATTGTTTTTATTTGTTAGCTCTAGGGGCAGCATTTTTTGTGTATTTGATCCCTTTTCTTAATTTAGTTTTGGTATACATATATTTTGCTCTCTTTTTTTTTTTTGACTGATACTGGATATTTTAGGCTGATACTGATAAAAAAGGGAGTTAAAACATTTAGATACTGATACATTGGTCGATACTCTTTTTACAGATAGTGTACAGATTACAGAATTTAGAATCTATACAGAAATGGATTTTTTTGCAACGATCCTTCAAAATTGGTTTACACTTGTGAATAAATACAGCAATATATCTGCAAAGTTTAACCACATTTACCACTCTTTTATACTATGCTAAACAATCAAAGATTAGCTCAAATTGTTACTCTGGTTGAATGATTTTTTCACAGTGATGTGATGAAGTAATGTTTGAACCTGATGTGTGATAAAATGTATCTCTACAGAGGAAACTTCCATCGAAGATTGAGCAGGACCATGACATCACTGTGGCAGCAACATCTCGTCAACAAAAGACCACAGCCACACCAAACAAGCTCTCAGCAAATAAACAAGCCAAGTTACCAGACATGATGTTGAGAGCTGCAAACAAACGTGTTCCACAAGCAACTGTTGACAAGCTTGTCACAGACACCATGGAGCTGCTGCACTCCTTCTCAGCCATTAAGAAGCTCTCTCTCAAGCTGAACACATCTCTGCCTGCCTCTGCTGCATGTGAACGACTTTTTAGCTGAGCTGGTCTACTCCTCACAGCCAAACCAAGCCGGATAGACTCTGTTAACTTAGAAAACAAGCTCCTGCTGAAACTGAACTTAAGATTCAGAAAGTGAAGTGTGACAGAAATGCTATTATGTCTAAGAGTTTATGACACTTACCTGCCTGTTGTTCACAGTGTATTGGGAAAAGTTCAAACTGTTCTATGCAAGTTCAAAAACATTTTTGTCATTCTTTTAACAAACAAAATTCCTGCTTTATATCTAGCCGTAGTGTCATTTTTCTATACATCATCATCATTCATCTGAGAAATGTGCTTTGAACGTGGATATTTTATACAGGTGAATCGAATTGAATGCCTGCTATTGATGACGCAATAAAACATCCATCTGTTAAAAAGTAATTAATACTCTGAGTAGTTTTTGAGGAGAGTACTTTGTACTTTTACTTTAGTATTTTTTTAACACCAGTACTTTTACTTGTAATTGAGTAAACATTTTCAGTACACTTTCCACATCTGCTGAGATGCTGCTCTGGCGTGAGGCTCCAGGTGCAGCTGGGTGGTCTGGTCTGGTCCCTCTTTTCCTCCCGGTGTGGGGTGTAAGAGGCGGACCACTCACAGCACTAGGGACGGTGCTCTGGGACAGCAGCCATACTCACCAGCTGGTCCTGGGGTTCTCATCACATCCCTGAGCAACGTGATGGGTCTTTTGAACCTGTGACTTACAGACCAACAATGATTACTCACTCAGCATATTCCTATCCTAGCAGGATTTCAATATCTGTCTCCGCCTATTGTGAATATTCAAGATTTCTTTATGTCATTTTGCACACATATATTTGCATACACAGGCTGAAACGAAAAGTATTTTCTCACCCGCTCCTTGCAGTGCATTAGAAAAAAGGGAGTGTTAAAAACATTCAAACATGTAATAAAATAAATAAAAGATAAAATATAAAACTGAACAGTGTGTTAGCTCTACTGTTAACATGCAGAATGTTAATGGCTCTCTGTAAATATGACCACTATTGTACACAAACGTACACAATCATTTTTGTTAATAGTATTGGCAGAGCAGTAAAGAAATTGAAAAACGTTCCTAGAAAATGTCCACCAAAACAAAAAATTAATAATCAAAAAAAATAATTAATATGGATTATTGTGCACAGATATTATGCTGATAGAATATTTGACTCATGCAGGCCGTCGGGGACACCATTAAGTTGGAACTAGTAGTAGCTTCACCACACTACTATGTAGGGGAAGTAGAAGGTAGTTTGGTTATTAATAATGACTAAGGATTATCATAAATAATTATTAATTATTAATAAGGAATTAAATAATTATCCATTCTTGTTATTAATTTGGGGCACCACCGGAAAACCGGAGTAACCAAACAGTTAAACAAACAGCCGCAAACCACGTGGCTGAGGATACTAGGGTAGGGTGTAGCTTAGCTCTCCTTTGTTACCTCACCAACAGGTATAATGCAGGATGTGCGTATGTGTAATGCAGATATCCCAAGTTCCGGGACTCTCTCGCATATTGATAGCGGCTCCCTGACTCCCGCAAATGAGACGTAATCTCCCGGAATCTGGAGTAAACGAGCAAGAGCGCGCACTAGAGAGTGACTGCGCGTGTGTGTGTGTTTGTGTGACTATAAAAGCAGCGCGTGTGAGAGCAAAGGGTCCTTATAGCTCTGTGTTACCGCTTATTAGCGTGATCGCAAAAACACAAGCTTATGCAGCAGTGAGATAAAATGCTAGCTAGCATTACAACACACAGTGTAGCTCTGCCCAGATGAATAACCTCTTACTATTTGTTGAATCTACAAGTGTGACGGTGCGAGCTGTGTGTGGTAGTGATGGGCAATCCGGCTCTTTTCAAAGATTCGGCTCTTTTGGCTCGGCTCCCTTAGAAGAGCCAGGTCCTACGGCTCCCAAATGGCTCTTCATTTAGTATCACTCTGAGCGTTCTATTTTAGCCTGATTTAGCAATTATGAATGGTTTGTGTATTGTTAAGCAAGTTTTCATTCAGTGTTTTCATAAAAGCCTTATTTGTATGCATTTTTTTAATTACAAAAAAAATACAGTAACTTTTGTTTAACATTTTAATCAAACTTTTAAACACCTGAAAAACCTTGAACTGAACACAGAACAACTGAACACATCGACATGCTTGCACTCAAATCCTCCTCTGTCTCTGCTGTGTGTATCTGGCCTGTACCACTACACTCACTGTCTTTGGAGCGTCTGCCCTCCTTCCTTCTTTACATAATGGTATGATCCTAGTCTGTCCTCGCATGTGATTGGCCGAATGGTGTGCCCATCAAAATAAACTCCCGCCCCTGCCTGCATGGATTCTCAGCCAAACGGACTGCTGAGCAGGAGGCTGAGGATTCGGCTCTCTCCGACGGGCATCGGCTCTTCTCGTTCACTACAAAGCATCGGCTCTTAGAGCCGGCTCGTTCGCGAACGACACATCACTAGTGTGAGGGGTTCAAGTTCATGGGACATTTTGATGTGGTCCTTAAGCAGGCGCTGTTCTGATCCTCGGCTGAAGCGATGCTGATTTTGGCCCTCTGGCAGAAAGATCAGCCTTGTCGACGAAAGGTGGCTGGCCGGGGCTTAGTTAACCGGCGGTCGACGACATGGAGAGATCTTGTTACTGTAACTTTCTCTCCCTTCTGCAGGCAATTTGGAGGCTGGCGAGTAGCGAGCCCGCCCATTTTCACTAGATAATAACAACATTGCTCCTTCAATCATCAGCCATAGCTGAGATCACTTAGTCTTTTCTCTCATATGTGTCCCTGAGGCTCTTCCATTTCCTGCGACACATATCAACAGACAAAAAATGCACATAAATAACTGTTGAATCTAGTAAACCAGTAACTTTATGCCGGGAAAGCCAGCTATTTATTTATTTTTTCTTCAAAACTTTATAAGGGAAAGCCAGCTATGCTAACTGGGGCTAGACGTCAGTGACGTCGGGAGAATCTCAACGTTGATAGGCTGTCGTGGCACGGGGTCACGCGAATTCGCCGCAAAAGTTCAAAATGTTCAACTTGTGCATGGACGCGAATTTCACAGCATCCATCTTATCGCGTCTTTGCATTGACTTTATATGTAATCTCGACGCGCAATTGGGCGACATCACGTTTGGTGTGAACGCACCTTAACGGATCCGAATGTGTTCAGGGGCAACAGGGAATTTTCCCTCTTGGCCGGCGAGCTGGGTGAAGCTTCTAAAAGAAAGGGGGAAAGGAAAAATAAATCGCACTTGTGTTGTCATCTGTGGGCCATTGGCGCTTCGGAAAGACACTTGTGCCCTGCCTACGTGTAGCCTGGTGAAGAGCAAGGTTGGCAAAAGAAGAGAAGAGAGGAAGAAACCTTGCTTCTCCTTTTGAAGCTTCAGTGATGTCAAGACATGGGGAAGGGGGCCTGAAAAGGTTAAATTTGAGTTTTGGGTGAGCAAACAAGGAGCCATGTGCTGAGTTCAATTTCCACAGTAAAGTCCAGGCCCAACACGGCTATACATGTCATCATTGATCACATGCCAGTGTTTTGTTTGTGTGGATTCTCATTACAGTGCACCCAAAACGATGTTCAAGAGTTGGATTTGTTTTACTTTTCAAACTGAAGACAAATAAAACTAAAACCCACATTAATGCTCCAGCAGGGCAAAGTTGGAAACAATGATATGAGGGTCAGTGACAAATAAGGGTTGGCAAGATGAGCAATTCAAAAATGTCTTTAAAAAAAAGTTTTAAAAGCAGCATTTGTTAAACTGTACATTTTGTTTTTTTGTTGGTTATATCATTTAAAATGACATTGGCTCCATTGTTTAACCCAAAGTACAACTGAACGCTCCTGGTATCGGTGCCATTTGCTTAAAAAAAAAATTCATTTTTTTACATTTTTTGGTACTGAATATGGGTTTCTGAGCAGAAGATGGTTGCATTTTTTTCAGTCTTGTTACCAAAACCTATGTGTCATTTAAAAAGCATATTTATAAGCTTTTTAAACCTTTTAAACCTTTTTCTTTGTGTTTGTTTTACTGAAATGATTGGTCACATGTTCAAATAATTGATATTTATGACTAAGAAATCACTATACGCAAGTCAGTTGTACTTTTTTTTTTTAATGCAGTCATTTTTTTCCTTTTAAAGGTGACCCAAACCTCCAATACATCCATTTGTTATCATGTCATTTATTTTCTAGAAAAAGTAAGAAAGACAACAAAGACAAAAAGTTAAAGATATAACTTAAGTTTCTTAGATCTCATTAGATTTAGTCACCTACTAAAAGTGACATGACTAACAATATCAAAACGTGCCTGCACACCCACACCCACCCCAGGAAGAGTAGCTTTTGCTCAGCACAATTGCTAATGGGGATCCTAATAAATAAAAACACAAACACACATACTGTGACTCACACATTGTTAACGTTACTGGCCCCAGTCTGGCACAGAGGTCAGCAACTGAAATTGCTGAAATGATTGAAAATAGAGACACGGTATCAAAGCTGATCTGGCTTGTTTAAAATCATAAAATGACAAATGCATATTTTAGCGTCACCACTGTATTACAAATAGACCGTAGTTAGTATGTTTAGCTAGCCATTAAGTCCGGTTTTTCACGCATTGATGCAACATGACATAGACTTGTTCATAAATATCTTACATTTGAATGAACAGTATGGTACAGTAGTACCGTTATGGTGGGTATTTAACCCACCTGGACTTCACTTCCTTCCTCCACTTTTTATTAAAAGCAAGCAAGACTACAAGCAACACTTCACACACTTCCTCCACTTCTTGCTTGTAGTCAGGGCATCAGCCTCTATCTTCTGTTCAACTACAAAGCCATTTCCTGGTTGGTGGGATGTACTAAAGTTAGGAGGAGACATGAGGATTTTGAGTTAAGATAAGATACATTTGGGTGAATTTTTGGGGAAAATTCATTCCTACAGCAGCTCAAAAAATAGTGATATAGAAAAAAAACCAATGTATACAACAATAAAATTAAAAACTAAATATAAGGACCTTAAAATGCATTTATAACATATATATACAACAATACAATTAAAAACAAAAAAAAGGACCCTAAAGTGCAACTATAGTGCAGCATTGTACAGTCTGACTGCAGTTGGAATGAAGGATCTGCGGAAGCGCTCCTTCTTACACTTGTATTAATCTGTCACTGAAGGAGCTGTTTAAGGCCCTCACAGTCTGATGCAGAGGGTGAGAGTTGTTGTCCATGATGGAGGACAGTTTGGCCAAAACCCTCCTCTCTCCCACCACCTCTATGGAGTCGAGGGGGCAGCCACAGACTGAGCTGGCTCTTTTAATCAGTCTGTTCTTGTCCCTCTCAGAACATCCCCCTACCCAACACACCACTGCATAAGAGACCACAGATGCCACCACAGAGTCGAAGAAGGATCTCAGCGTGAGAGCCCCATAGATGGAGGTGGTGGTGGTGTTGGTGAGGGGGAGAGTGAGATCCACAGGGATGGTGGTAGTGAGGGTAAGAGCCCCATAGATGGAGGTGTTGGTGGTGAGGGGGACAGCCGCAGTGATGGTGTTGGTGAGGGGGAGGTTGAGAGCCCCATAGATGAAGGTGGTGGTGAGGGGGACGGGGAGAGCCCCAGAGATGATGGTGGAGGTGAAGGGGCGAGCAGGCAAAGGGAGCTGGAGGTAGGCTGGACTGTGCTCAGGCTGGATGGGATGGGACCACAATCAAATCTGTTTCTGATAAAATCACATACAAAAATGTACTTCAAATTTATTTAAAATTTGGTTGGAAGCCAAAGTATGGCAAGAGCATACAATACCAAAACAAGGCTCATGAACAGGTGTGAAAGGGACACTCTAGTTTCACTGGACACTTTTCAATAGAGAGTAATATAAATATAGTGTATATACATATTGCTAAAGTTCATATTGTGTGTGTGTCTGTGATATTCTTGGATAATATTACTTTTACGTAGCACCTTACCAGTATGTGACATCATCATCTTGACTCTTGACTTGGGCACTTTATTGATGTGTGTATCTGTCTCTCTCTCTCTCTCTCTGTCTCTCTCTCTCTCTCTCTATATATATATATATATATATATATATATATATATATATATATATATATATATGAGTATATATATGTGTTTATATACATATATGAGTTTACCATTTATACTTCTTCCTCCTGCTTTGTTCAGCCGGAACGACGTACATCTTTGGTAAAGGAGGGGGCCTCATTACTTTCAAGTGGCCAGCCAATGAGAGACCGAGCACCAGGACAGACAGGCTGACCGTTGGCTTCAGCACCTCTCTCAAAGATGGCATTCTTGTCAGGATTGACAGTGCTCCTGGTTTGGGGGACTATCTTATGCTGCACATAGTAAGTTGTCACACACACAGTGCTTGCCTCATACATATTTGGTAATGTCTCGGCTTACCTTTGTTTGATTTTCTAATTACTATACCTTCATCATATGATGTGAAGGTTGAATCAGGTGAATTGACATCACAAAAAGCAGTCAGTGTATGTTAAACTGAAAGGATGGAGTTTCCCTGCTAGCCCTTCTAAAGTACAGCAGAGAGATGTGGTTGAGAAAGTGGAAAAAAATAAGCACTTGTAATCCTCATTTAGGCCAAAAAGGATTCCTCTAACATGCTTCCCTTGGCAGCTATAATTTAAAAAAAAACATTTATGTTATTTATGGTATTTTCATCTCAGGGTGCTTAGGATGCTTCATTAGACTTGTTGATTGTGTAAAGATTTTACATTTTTTATCCCAATTTGAATTTGCACGGTTTTGCTGGAATCTAACATATTCAAAGGTTTTTTAATGTAGTAATGTGGGAACATAGGGCTGTGGGAACATAGAGCTGTGGGAACATAGAGCTGACCCCCAATTTAGGTAGATATGTCAGTCATTTAAATTGGCAATTGAAACTATGATATAATGCAAGCTTACAATATAAATATTAGTGGCTGAAACTACAATGCAACTTGTCCACAGTTACTTTTCCACAGTGCAAACACTATTAATTACTTTCATTCATTTAATTGAAATATTCGTGATCAAAGTTATAGTTTAGTTCCATGGCTGATGACACCCCTATCGAGATGTTTTTGGCATCTAATTCATGTTAAGTCATTTTAGTTTTTATTTCTGTGACGGTGCAACAGCTGAGACAGTGTTCACAGCACGGGTCATTTTCCTCATTTTTTGTCTTTCTATGGACCTTTAATTCCACTAACACTAAATAATAATATGTGTTTCTGTTGATCTTTTTCTAGAGTGGGACCTCAGTCTGAGAGCTCGTAAAGCTCTTCTTAGTCTTTAGTGTCATTTTCATGAATGGAGCTTCTCTACAACCTGCCGGTCGTCTGACCTTATATGATATTTTGGGGGCGTCATTCATGTTCTTCTGTACTTGAAACAAAAAAAGGTAGATATTTGCTTCTTGCAAGAAACTCATTTAAATAATGAGGAATCCACTAAACTCCAGAGAGACTGGGTTGGTCAAATATTTTTCGGTGCCTTCTCCTCCAAACAGAGGGGAGTGGGCATTCTAATCCGTAAGAACCTTAACATTGTTATCCATAAGCAACTTTTGGATGGGGATGGCAGACGGGTTGCATTAGATACAAGTTTTTGGTGGCATTAGATGTTCTCTTATTAATATATATGCCCCAAATTCTGACTCTCCAGATTTTTTTATTGACATCTGTAATATTGTGAAACAGATTGGGAATACCTATGTGATACTTGGGGGGGATTTTAACCAGGTGAGAAACCCGGTACTTGATAAATCAAATATCCCTAATACAAAAACCACACAGAAATCTCAACTAGCAATAGATGTTCTGGAAGAAGAGCTGGGGTTGGTTGACATCTGGAGGCTTTTACATCCTCAAGAAAGGGAGTATTCTTTCTATTCAAATCTGCACTCTTCCTATTCTAGAATAGACTACTTTTTGGTATCTAAGCAATTGGTAGATATGACTATGAGTGAATCCATTGGTAATATTGTTATGTTATTATATTATTAACTCAGGATCTAAAGATTTTGTGAGTAGTTGGAGATTTAATACTTCTCTACTCCACGATGAGAAATCATACGATTTCATCAAAAAATACATTTTGGAATACTGGGAATTTAATGAAGGATCAACTACTAATCCTGGTCTTCAGTGGGATGTGTTCAAAGCCTGTTTAAGGGGCCAATTAATCCAACATGCTTCTACCTAAAAAGACTAACTGCTATCCGCTTACTCAATTTAGAGAAGGAAATTAAGGAGGTTGAAAAGCCACATGCATCTCAACCTAATCTGGGGGTTCTGTCTCATCTAAATAAACTAAAATACGAATGAAATTCCATCTTGCAGAAGAAAGCAGAATATGCATTGTTTAGGTGTAGACAGAGGTACTACGAACAAGGGGAAACAGCTGGCAGGTTTTTGGCTCAGCGATTAAAACAACAATACACTCGAACACTAATAACATCTGTGTTAAAGGATGAAGGGGTCTTAACCACAGATAGTAGGGAGATAAATGAGACATTTAGGACGTTTTACCAATCATTGTACACATCACAGTTCACCAAAACGGAGGAGGATATAGAAAAAAATGTTGTCAGCAGTACATTTGCCATCCCTGTCAGAACAAATACAAAAAGAAATTAGGGGAGATATATCATTAGAAGAAATCCAGCAAGCTATAAAAAAAAATCTGAATTCTGGAAAGTCCCCTGTGGGGGATTTTTATAAAGCATTTACACACATACATATTGGCGCCAAAGTTATAAATAGTTTTTCAGGATGCACTTAAAAAAGGCAATCCGCTGTGATCACACTCATACATAAAAAAGGCAAGAACCCCCAACAATGCGGAAGCTATTGGCTGGTCTCACTTATTAATGTAGATGCCAAAATATTAGCTAAGGTTCTAGCTTTAAGACTGGAGAAACACTTGCCCAGTCTTATCCACCCGGACCAGGTGGGTTTTGTTAGGGGGAGGTCTTCTGCAGACAATGTTCGCAGGTTATTACATTTAATTTGGCATACAAGGAATAATATAGAACCTACTGTCGCTTTCTCGCTTGACTATG
This sequence comes from Scomber scombrus, assembly GCF_963691925.1. Classification (NCBI taxonomy): domain Eukaryota; kingdom Metazoa; phylum Chordata; class Actinopteri; order Scombriformes; family Scombridae; genus Scomber; species Scomber scombrus. The sequence continues at coordinate 28,328,354 of NC_084988.1, forward strand.
AGAAAGCGTTTGATAGAGCAGAGTGGAGGTATTTAATCAGGATGCTACATAGGTTTGGCTTGGGGTATTCATTTATAAATTGGGCAAGGATGCTGTATAGCAATTCTAAAGCTTCAGTACTAACACATAGATTGGCTTACTTCAGGCTTGTTTTATCTAGGCATTAAGATTACCCCAGCCTTGAATAATATAATGATGGAAAACCTCCTCCCCCTTATTCAGAAAATTGAGAGTACTTTACAAAATTGGACAAAGATAGACTATCCTTATTAGGCAAAATAAACATCTTGAAAATGATGATAGTTCCACGAATCAACTATATCACGTCTTTTACCTTTGAGATTCCCTCCCCCACTACTATCAAGATTCAATAGGGCAATAAATTCATTTCTATGGGAAGGCAGGAGACTTATTTTTAATAGGATTAAACTGTGCGCGGCTAATGAGGATGGCGGTCTCAGTCTACCGAGAATTGACTGGTATCACTATGCTTTTTCTTTGAATCAGATGTCCAAACTGTATTTGGCAGAAGACCTAGTTCCAGGATGGGTTTTAATTGAAAAGGAACTTACAGAACCCCTTCCGGTACAGTCTTTTACATCACAAACAAGTGGAGAAATTTGACACCATCTCCCACACACTACTCCTGGACTGCCTGGCTGGCATTGGGATCGCTAGCGCTGGTTTACTTCATACCTCACTGACCACCAACAATTCGTGCAAATAAGGGACCATAAGTCTGGGTGTTTAACTCGGTGTCCCCCAGGGGTCAGTCTTGGGTCCACTCCTCTTCATCATCTACCTCCTCCCCCTGGGCACAATCCTCCGTCATCATGGGGTCCATTTTCACTTCTACGCCGATGACACTCAGGTTTACATCTCCTCCAAACCCACCACTGCCATCCCTCCCACCTCCCTCATCACCTGCCTTAAAGACATCCTGAGCTGGATGAGCAGGAACTTCCTCAAGCTCAACGGCAATAAAACCGAGGCCCTGCTCATCGGCTCCAAAGCAACCCTCACAAAATCACAACACACCCCAGCCACACCCATCATCATCGACGGATTCCCTGTACCCTTCTCCCCCCAAGTCAAGAGCCTTGATGTCACTCTGGACAACATCCTCTCATTTGCACCTCGCATTCAAAACATCACCCAGACTGCCTTCTTCCACCTCAGAAACATCTCCAGACTCCGCCCATCACTGTCCCAATCCAGCACCGAAATCCTGGTTCATTCATTTGTCACTTCCCGCCTTGACTACTGCAATGCCCTCCTCACCGGACTCCCCGCCAAACTCATCAACAGACTGCAAATTATTCAAAACTCGGCCGCCCGGATCATCACCCGCACCAAATCATCTGACTACATCACCCCTATTCTCACACAACTTCACTGGCTCCCGGTACAATACCGCATCCACTACAAAAACCTCATCCTCACATACAAAGCTCTTCACCACCTAGCCCCTCCTTACCTCTGCGACCTCCTCCAGGACTACAGCCCCTCCCGCACCCTCCGCTCAACCTCTGCTGGTCTATTAACCATCCCCACATCACGCCTCAGCACCATGCCGCACCATACCAAACTATGGAACTCCCTCCCCCCACACATAAGACAGTCAGACTCCATCACAACATTCAAATCAACTCAAAACACACCTGTTCAAACAGGCATACTCACTCTGATAATAAAAACAAAGTACAGAAACATAGAAAGAGAGAGAAATAAAATAATATAATAGAGCATTAAAAATAAGATTGCAGCATAAAATAATGATTTGCTTTAAAATCATTAAAAGGACATAGAGTGCAAATGAAAGATTACAATTTAAAGTGCTTTGAAAGAGCCCAATCATAAGCACAGGAGAAGAGAAGTGTTTTTAACCTGGATTTAAAAATATTCACAGTTGGGGCTGATTTCAGTTCTGCTGGTAGTTTGTTCCTGTTGTGTGCAGCATAACAGCTAAAAGCTGCTTCACCATGTTTAGTCTGAACTCTGGGCTCCACTATCTGACCTGAGTCAGTAGATCTCAGAGCCCTACTGGGTTTATATTCTACTAACATGTCATTCATGTATTCTGGACCTAAACCATTCAGTGATTTGTAGACCAGTAGCATAACTTTAAAATCTATTCTATAGCTGACTGGGAGCCAGTGTAAAGTCTTTAGAACTGGAGTAATGTGCTCTGATCTCTTTGTTCTGGTTAAAACTCGAGCTGCAGCGTTCTGAATGAGCTGCAGTTGTTTAATGCTTTTTTGTGGGAGTCCAGTCAGAAGACCGTTATAGTAGTCGAGTCTACTGGAGATGAAAGCATGAATCAACTTCTCCTGGTCTGTTTGAGGCATAAAACCCTTCACTCTGGATATGTTCTTAAGCTGATAGAAGCTGTTTTGGTGATTGATTTGATATGACTGCTGAAGGTCAGATCTGAGTCTATCAGCACGCCAAGGTTTGGGACTTGGTCGCTAGTTTTTAGAGAGAGTGACTCGAGATGTTTACTGACAGCAATCCTCTTCTCTTTATTGCCAAAAACAATTACCTCAGTTTTGTCCTGATTTAATTGAAGGAAATGTTGGTTCATCCAATTTGTTACTTGCTCTAAACAGTGACACAATGACTGTATTGGACTGTAGTCATCCGGGTACAGTGCTAGGTATATCTGCGTCTCATCTGCATAACTGTGATAGTCTACATTAGAGTTCTGCAGAATTTGACCCAAAGGCAGCATATATAGACTGAACAGAAGGGGTCCAAGAACTGACCCCTGAGGAACTCCACATGTCATAGCCACTCGATCGGATTCATAACTTCCAATTGTCACAAAATAACTCTGCTCCTCCAAGTAGGACCTGAACCATTCTAGGACTGTTCCGCTGAGTCCTGCCCAAGTTTCCAACCTGTTCAACAGTATACTGTGATCCACAGTGTCAAACACAGCACTGAGATCCAACAGGACCAGAACTGACACCTTGCCTTAGTCAGTGTTTAACCTTATGTCATTTAACACTCTAATAAGAGCTGTTTCTGTACTGTGGTGAGGTCGGAAGCCTGATTGAAATTTGTCAAAAAGACCACTGGAGTTCAAGAAATTGCTGAGTTGATTAAACACCACTTTCTCAATGATCTTGGCTATAAAAGGAAGATTAGAGATAGGTCTGTAGTTGGTTAACATGGAAGCATCCAGCGTTCTCTTTTTTAAGAGCGGCTTAATGGCAGCTACTTTTAGGGGTTTAGGAAATGTGCCTGATTGAAGTGAGCTTTTTATTATTTGTCGCAAATCTGTTTGGACAGAGTTCACAATAGTTTTAAAAAAGTCTGATGGCATTGTGTCAAGACAGCATGTTGATGGTTTTAGATGCTGAACTGTTTCCTCTATGGTTTTTTGGTCAACTGTTTTAAATTCTGACATCGCAGTTGAGTTATTCCTGGGAGGTCTTAGGGATTGTGTCTTTTTATTGTTTTGTGTTGATATTTAACCTTATGGACTGGATTTTTTCACTGAAAAAGCAAGCAAATTCATTGCATTTATCTGTGGAGAGGAGTTCTGGAGCTATCTGTTTAGGGGGGTTTGTAAGCTTATCAACCATAGCAAACAGAGTGCGAGTGTTGCTGCCGTGACAAGGTCATTCATCCTGTCGGTGAAACCCAGAAGTGGGGAGTCCGGACTGAGTGGAGAGAATGAAAGGCTGGATGGGGTCCTGGTGGGTGAAAGTTGGGAGTCTCCTGGTGGGGCTGGGGGAGACTCCACTTGTTGGTCTGTTGGGGCTGGGGGAGATTCCTCATGTTGGGCTGTTGGGGCTGGGGAAGACTCCTCCTGTTGGGCTGTTGGGGCTGGGGGAGACTCCTCCTGTTGGGCTGTTGGGGCTGGGGAAGACTCCTCATGTTGGGCTGTTGGGGCTGGGGGAGACTCCTCATGTTGGGCTGTTGGGGCTGGGGGAGACTCCTTGTGTGTTTCATGGTCAGTCCTTATCTCAGGCGGTAGCAATTCTTCTCCAGAAAGCTGTCTTATCTGTTGTTTTGGATTGTCTCGCCTCTTGTCCTTGGCATGGGCTGCTGGTGACTGACGCACAAAATAAAAAATGTTGTAGTTTAACAGCTGTACTCCTGACTTGTTAAGGCAAAATCCATCTGCCATAAAGACGTGTCTACGTTCCCAAAAAATGTGGAAATTGTCAATAAAATTCACTGATTGAGCGGCACACGTATCTTTGAGCCATCTGTTGAGCATCATCAGCCTGCTGAATCTCTCGTCTCCTCGCCGAACTGTCGGTAGAGGTCCACTGATAAACACCTCAATATTCAGACATCGAACTTTGTTCAGCAGATAATAAAATCCTGTTTCAATACCTCTGATTGTTGTTTGACAACATCAAGTGCTCCTGTGTGTATGACAAGAGATTTCACTGTCGGATGCTCAGCAGCGATTTCCAGAATTTTCTTTGAGATATCGGACACCATGTCGTTGGTAAAACAGAGCACTTTGGTATTTTTGTTGAAAAAGTGTTTGATCTTATTCACAGCTCCGTCACCCACTATCAGCGTTTGAGGCCCAGTGGTTGGCTCTTTCTGCGGCCTTTTAGTATGTGATTTAGCCTCATACCTTTCTCCGGTGTTGGAAGATGACCTTTCTTTTGGGGAGTCAGGGTCTCGTAAAAGCGGAGCAAATCTGTTCTCTAGTAGAATCCCTGTGTCTTGGGTCGGTTTGCTCTTACGTTTTGTTTTTGCCACAGTCCACGGCTGATTTCTCCTTGGTATAGGGGTTGAAGAGACCCTCCTGTGCGATGGCAGTGCAGGCCACCCAGTTTCATCACGAGTCTCCGGGTGCTGGGTTCTGCCTGTTAACCGTCTTCCCATATCTGAGGGAAGCGATTTATCTGTATGCTTTGGCTTTGCACCAAGAGAGTTCCAGGGAGACTACTGGTTGATTTACTGCCGTAACCACCAGCCTCCTGCTTCTTGGTGGTGCTAAGTAGCTGTCTGTTAGCCTGCTCCTGTCCACTGATTTGGGTCATCAGTAGAGTGGTTTCATTCCCATATTGTCCATTTACCTCCACGTTGACTTCGAGTCGCTGAATTTTCGTCTCCGGTACTGCTATCTTCTGGAGAAGTTTGTAGTAGTCATCCGTGGAAAAGGGAGGCATCTTGCTGCTAATTAGCTTAGCTTAGCTGAGCTCCTCAATCCCAGTCACTATAGTGCAGGCTTGTGCTGCTGATAGGCACGAAGTAAAAGAGTTTAAATAATAGTGGTAGCCTTCAGATACTTTCATAAATTAAGCTCCAAGTGATAAAGAAGTATCCAGGACCCACCTTCCATAAATTTTGTAGCAAAAGGACAGGATTGCAATTGAAAAAAAAGAAAGCAAAGCAGAGAGCAAAGAGCAAAGAGCGAAGAGCGAAGCGTCTGCACTCAAGCAAAGCAGGAAGAGTAAGGTGACCTTGGGTGACGTGAAAGGCGCCATCTAAATAAAATGTATTATTATTATTATTATTAGTATTATTATTATTATAAATACCATTTAGGAACCCATTGCTTGAGTTTGCAAGGGACACTTATACAAATATTTTTATTAATAGAAAATGAATTTATTGGGGATAAACCTTCTTTTACCAAAAAATCGCCTCTTTGGCACATCAAACTGTTAAAAGTGGGCAAGAAGACGCTGTAATTGTAGAACTTGGGTCGAGGCAGGTATAATTTCTATTGAAGATGTTTTCGAGAATGATCATTTTATGTCATTTGGACAATTAATGATCTCATCTCATCTTCTTGTCGCTTTATCCGAGGTCGGGTCACGGGGGCAGCAGCCTAAGCAGGGAAACCCAGACTTCTCTCTCCCCAGCCATTTCGTCCAGCTCTTCCCGGGGGATCCCGAGGCGTTCCCAGGCCAGCCGAGAGGCATAGTCTCTCCAGCGTGTCCTGGGTCTTCTCCGGGGTCTCCTACCGGTGAGGCATCCTTACTAGATGCCCGAGCCACCTCATCTGGCTCTTCTCAACGCGGAGGAGCAGCGGGTCTACTCCGAGCTCCTCCCGGATGACTGAGCTTCTCACCCTATCTCTAAGGGAGAGCCCAGCCACCCTACGGAGGAAGCTCATTTCCGGCACTTGTACCCGCGATCTCGTTCGTTGTGTCACTACCCAAAGCTCATGACCATAGGTGAGGGTAGGAACGAAGATCGACTGGTAAATCGAGAGCTTCGGCTCAGCTCCCTCTTCACCACGACGGATCTGTGCAGAGTCCGCATTACTGTGGACGCCGCACCGATTCGCCTGTCGATCTCTCGCTCCATCCTTCCCTCACTCGTGAACAAGATCCTGAGGTACTTAAACTCCTCCACTTGGGGCAGGATCTCATCCCCGACCTGGAGAGTGCACTCCACCCTTTTCCGGCTGAGGACCATAGACTCGGATTTGGAGGTGCTGATTCTCATCCCGGCCGCTTCACACTCAGCGGCGAACTGATCCAGTGAGAATTGGAGGTCAGGGTCTGATGAAGCCAACAGGACCACATCATCTGCAAAAAGCAGTGACCCAATCCTGAGGTCACCAAACCGGACACCCTCAACGCCCTGGCTGCGCCTAGAAATCCTGTCCATAAAAATTATGAACAGAATCGGTGACAAAGGGCAGCCCTGGCGGAGTCCAACCCCCACTGGAAACGAGTCCGACTTACTGCCGGCAATGCGGACCAAGCTCTGACACCGGTCGTACAGGGAACGGACGGCCCGTATCAGGGCGTCCGATACCCCATTATCCCGGAGAACCCCCCACAGGACTCCCCGAGGGAAACAGTAGAATGCCTTCTCCAAGTCCACAAAACACATGTGGACTGGTTGGGCAAACTCCCATGCACCCTCAAGGATCCTGTAGAGGATGTAGAGCTGGTCCACAGTTCCACGACCCGGACGAAAACCACATTGCTCCTCCTGAATCCGAGGTTCGACTATCCGACGGACCCTCCTCTCCAGTACCCCCGAATAGACCTTACCAGGGAGTCTGAGGAGTGTGATCCCCCTATAGTTGGAACACACTCTCCGGTCCCCCTTCTTAAAAAGAGGGACCACAATCCCAGTCTGCCAATCCAGAGGCACTGCCCCCGATGTCCACGCGATATTGCAGAGTCGTGTGAACCATGACAGCCCAACAACATCCAGATCTCATCCACCCCCGGGGCCCTGCCACCGAGGAGCTTTTTGACCACCTCGGCAACCTCAGCCCCAGAGATAGGAAAGCTCACGCCCGGGTCCCCAGGCCCTGCTCCCTTACCGGAAAGGCATGTCGGTGGGATTGAGGAGGTCTTCAAAGTATTCTTTCCACCGATCCACAACGTCCTGAGTCGAGGTCAGCAGCGCACCGTCCCCACCATACACAGTGTTGACGGTGCACTGCTTCCCCCTCCTGAGGGGCCGGATGGTGGTCATGAACCTCTTCGAAGCCGTCCGGAAGTCGTTCTCCATGGCCTCACTGAACTCCTCCCATGTCCGGGTTTTTGCCTCAGCGACCGCCGCAGCCGCCACCCGCTTGGCCTGTCGGTACCTGCCTGCTGCCTCCGGAGTCCCACAGGCCAAAAAGGCCCTATAGGACTCCTTCTTCAGCTTGACGGCATCCCTCACCGCCGGTGACCACCAGCGGGTTCGGGTATTGCGGCCACGACAGGCACAGACCACCTTGCGGCCACAAGACCGGTCGGACGCCTTGACAATGGAGTCACGGAACATGGCCCTCTCGGACTCAATGTCCCTCGCCTCCCCCGTTACATGGTCAAAGTTCTCCCGGTGGGAGTTGAAGCTCTCTCTGACAGGAGTTTCTGCCAGACGTTCCCAGCAGACCCTCACAATACGTTTGGGTCTGCCAGGTCTGACCGGCATCCTAACGGAGCCAACTCACCACCAGGTGGTGATCAGTTGACAGCTCCGCCCCTCTCTTCACCCGAGTGTCCAAGACATGCAGCCGCAAGTCCGACGACACGACTACAAAGTCAATCATCGAACTGCGGCCTAGGGTGTCCTGGTGCCAAGTGTACATATGGACACCCTTATGCTTGAACATGGTGTTCGTTATGGACAATCTGTGACGAGCACAGAAGTCCAATAACAAAACACCACTCGGGTTCAGATCGGGGGGGCCGTTCCTCCCAATCACACCCTTCCAGGTCTCACCGTTGCTGCCAACGTGAGCGTTGATGTCCCCCAGCAGGACGAGGGAATCCCCAGAGGGAGCACTCTCCAGCACCCCCTATAAGGACTCCAAAAAGGATGGATACTCTGAACTGCTGTTTGGACCATAGGCACAAACAACAGGATCCGCCCACCCACCCGAAGGCGGAGGGAGGCTACCCTCTCGTCCACTGGGGTACATACAATCTTATATATTTAGTGCAAAAGGATATACAAATAATTAAGAGTGTAATCAAAGTTAACTGAATTTAGCTTACTGTAGGCTAAATATTAACATTATTAACTATGAAAGTTTGATAATATCGGGAGCAGTGATGGGAATAACGGTGTTATATATGAACAGCTTTACTAACAGCGTTACTTTTTTCAGTAACAAGTAATCAAATTAATTACTGTTTCCCCCTAACAACGCTGTTACCGTTACTGCCAAAAAAAAAATGCGGCGTTACTTCTTCAGACCTCACTGAAGCGGTTTTCTCCCTCTCTCTCTCTGTCTCCCTGCCAAATAGTGGCTGCACTTAGGGGCATAACCAAAGACATAGTAGGGCGCAAATGAGACACAATCTCCCGGAATCTGGAGCGAGCGAGCAAGAGTGCGCTGTAGAGAGTGACTGCGCGCGTGTGTATTTATGTGACTATAAATGCAGCGTGTGTGAGAGCAAAGAGTCCTGATAGCTCGGTGTTGCTGCTTCTTACATTTTTTTTTTTAAAGATTGTGCGTGGGGTTCAACCCAGTGTAACACACTTTAATGAAACATTCAGTGCACTTTAGAGTTGTATGTTGACTTTACTGTGTTATCTGAACTATACACAGACATATAGCAGCACATTGTGAGTAACACGCTTCTGTCGTTTCATTAGTATTGCACAACAATGTACTGGTTTTACCCGACAAATGACAACCACAAACTATAAACTCCCTCTTGTGGTGAAACTCAGTTATTACTTCCACAATGTACAGTGCCTATTTAATTGAATTGCAGCCGCAATAACTATTTAATTTTTTAAAAACATGTAAACAAATCAAATAATTAATATGCACAGTACATATCAAACTGAATAAAAAAATATGTAGGGGGTTCCCTTTTCAAGCCACTATTCTCACACCAGTAACGTTAAATGATGACTCCGGGTGAATTTTGTGGAAATAATTGGACAAATTGAATGTAAAAATATGCGATAAACCTTCAACAGATTAAAGGTATCTGACTGCCACTGTATTGGAGGGTGCCTGTCACTGGCTAGCACTGAGTTTTCAAAAATTATTCCCTCAACCTGGTTAGGTATATTTTTATAAGCTATAGTCATAGTATTTCATTAAAGATTCCATTTTTCACGGGAAAAAAGAAAGTAATAAAAAATTGTCTATAAAATTCTCTCTCTCATTATTCTGGCATTTAGCAAATATTAATAATGTTGGCAATCCTAACTGACCTAAAACCGAAAAAGTTTAGTCTGATTTAATGTCAGACAGTGAGAAAAAAAAGGTTATGTGTCTTATTATACAGTGCATGTAAACTTCTGGTTTCAACTGTATGTCGCGCGGCAGTTTACTTCACCCGCAGATGAAGCTGAGCGGAGCCGGTATCAGCAGAGGCAGGCAGAGAAAACCAAGACCAAAATCAACATAAAAGTAGAAAGAGTGTACAACATCTTGCCGGGCGCGAGCACACCACACACACACACACACATCGCTTTTGCACGTCACATTAATTATATAATGTCACCATGTGGATTATTAATATTGTTGCTGGGGCACCCTCGTTCTAGTTTGTGAACTATCAGCTGCTACCTGCTGAGAACATCTCATAGACGTAGGAGATGGGGAGAGGAGCAGGGGAATCTAGCGCACATAGTTTTGTATGGTCGCCTACTGATGCAAAAAGTAAAACTGGTCACTACCAAATAAACTCATACTGTGAATATGTAGTTTCACAGACACATTGTTGTTTTGCTAGGTTGTGTGTGAAACCATTAAGAATAATATAAAATCAGTCTGCACACCACCAAAGTGAACCTGTTTAGAATTCTTGGTTGACACTGCTGGAGGATGGGCAATATTGATTTATAAGTGTGCTTTATTTATGTAAAACATGTTTTTTTTCTTACCAATTTGTTATAATTTGGGATCAATAATATAACTTTATTGTACTTATATACTAGGGTAAGTAACAGTTTTGTGATTTGCATTTTTCTTTATTATATATCATTTATTTATTGTTCTGACAGCTCAGGTCCCTTTAAACAACAGAAAATACCTCTTTTTGTATAGCATACAATGTATGTTTTTTGTTAAAGCTATCTGACATCAACATTCAATTGTTTTAAAAAATATATTATTTATAATTTAATATTACTTTAACAGCAGGGACGTCCAAGCAAGTACCCTGTTGTTTGTGCACTATTTTGCATTATCAATTTGAAATAATGTTCTGTTTTTGAATGAATGGGTGGAAATTTAAATTTAAATTTCTTTTAGATTCATCAATTAATTGAAAAAAATAATCGACCAATTAATCGATTATTAAAATAATCGTTAGTTGCAAACCCTCCTATTTTTATGTCCAGGTTTTTGAAAGATTCAAACACATTCTTGTGGAGTTGCTGGAGTAAACAGGTTTTTCACATTTAAAAAAGTAAAGTGATGAAGGTTGTCATAGCCAGCAGGTTTAAGCAAAATGTTTTCAAATATGTTGTAAAATTACTTAGTTATTTATTATTTTCAAGAACACGGTCACGTCTTTGTTTTTGGCATGTTTCAAATATTCACACATCATTCAGCAGCCACTTAGGTTCATGAATGTGCATATAAGCCTAATTCCATATTTAATAAATTAAAGAAAAATTGAACACACTGACTGTGTCTAATATTTTGTTTTTTTGTTTTTTTCAGCAACAAGGCAAAATTGGAGTGACATTCAACATTGGCACTGTGGATATCAGTGTGCAGGAGAGCAGTATCCCAGTGAATGATGGGAAATATCATGTGGTCCGCTTCACCAGAAATGGTGGTAATGCTACGCTGCAGGTGGATAACTGGTCCATCAATGAACACTTCCCTACAGGTACAACACAAATTAATCTTAAACTCATACATCTGTTTCAACCAATGGGCTTTACTGTACAAACATGTTGGCAATCATAATTGTTAGCAAATCTGACAGTATCAGTTATCTATTTCATATCTTATGAAAACTACTGCTCATTGTAAGTAAAAGCACATTAATTGGTATCGAAAAGGTGCAATAAGGCAACAGGATCATGTCAATGTGAGACAGTTTAAAGGATCACTGGACAGCATCTGCTTCCAGCAGAAGAGTAGCATTATTACATGTTCTGTTCATCTTTTGTGTTTGTTGTCACATTCTATGTTGCTTTTAAATATTCTGCACATACTTGAAGTTGCCACATGATGGAGCACATGATATATTTGTTCAGGCAGTAAATATAGGGTATTTACTATTGTGCTTTCTTGTACTCTTTTTTCCCCCTGGGCTAAAGTGATACAATAGACAGTGCATGTATCTCACTCGTAGTAAAAACTGTTTAAAAGGTAAGTTTGTAATACAATGATACATTGAAGGTACACGGCTTTCTGTTCCATGGCAAAACATCAAAGTCACGGAACATGGCGAATCAAATGCGAAATAAATGCTTTGTTGCACTCATTTATCTATTATTGATTGTACAAATAAAAAAGAACTTGCAACCATTTTGACTCTCTAAAACAACCTGCAAAAGCTGCACCAATGCGTAAAGAGCTGACTCAATCGCAAAAATAGCATATTGCCAATTTAAAGAAAGGTTGGTAGACATGTTGTCTGTGTGCAGAACATTAAGAAATCTACTGCTGCACAAAAGCAACCTCCGGAGAGCAAATTATGTGTAAAGATAATAGTCTTAAATTTATTGAGGTGCACAATGGGAAATCATTGTAGTGTGTGCATCTTACAAATTAGGTGAAAGTGTTGTATTCAGCTTACTGTTTTTACTGTTTGCAAACGTTTTTATAACTGAGCATACATTTCCAGTGCCCATCATTAACCAGTAACCTGATAAATAATGTAGCTGATAAATGATGTATTTATTTAATACTTTAATAAAGCTTTCTTTCCAATCAAAAGGCTTTGTGAACACTAGGCAGAGCAGGCCACAGTAGCATGTACTGCTTTGATGAGTAGCACAAGTAAAATAATTTGCATGTCTATGAATACTTGTGCTAAAAATGAACATGTGTTGTTCAGTTTTGCTGTGCAATAGAGACTTTTGTTGTTGTTTGTTTGTTTTTTGACCTGAGGCATTGGGTTACAAATTTGAAGACGATCAATGTTAGAAGTTGGTGTGCTGAAGATGATGATGTACTGGCAGACCAGTGTCCCATGACTGTATTTTGATAAACAACTTCACATGGGGATATCAGGTCATCAAGTCATGATGTCTGATGTGTTTTGACCATGGGTCCTTAGAGGAAGAGTATTGATTAACCATGTATGTGCTGATACTGCTGCATTACCTTTCTCCTGTCTGACATATATAAGCACAAAGCTCTGTAATGGTTTCTGTGTAGGAAAAGGAAAAGGTTTCTGCAAATTGCCTTGGAAATACCAGAACTACTTTATCTGATGTAGCAAGGAGAAACAGCGCAGCTTGTCTTTGGATGATTGTTTACATTTGTGCTTTCCCAGCTGCCACACTCACACGTTTCAAAAGCTGTGACAGCCAGCTTTATAGCTACAAGTTTATGTCAATGAGTACATCTTGCAAGGGCAGATGATGGAGACAGGGTGATGAGTTCAGGACGCCCTCATTCTCTATTCATATGATATTGTACAAAAAGTTTTGCACTACTTTTTGTACAATATTGTATGCATTTAAATACATGCAGTAACACAAGTGATCAGTGCGCCTGCGCAACCAAGTCTCAAGGCAGTCCTTAAAATAACCCCAAAATTTTATCTATTGATTCGTGTCCACAAATCCACAGATATTATATAGTACTTTAAAAATATAACAGCTATATTACTCAACATTAACCAGGAGGATTTTACCCCTGTTGTGTCTTTATCAGTCCCGGGAAGACCGGATAATTCAGTGCTGATGATTTTATTTATATTTTTATTTCTTAACACAACAACAATAAAGTGTCTTTGATAACTCAACGAAATGCTATGTGAATTTTATGACCATCTGTCTTAATTTTTTCACCTTCGATTGTGAGAAATACGTTGTGTTTTTGCTGTTTCGGACAGTAGCAGGGGAGTGGCTACATTAGCCTATCCAAGATCCTCAGCAACCATTACTTGTTGTGAGTAATAAAAAGAGAAAAAAAATGTGTGTCTTAAATCTTCTGGTCATAGTTGTCTACAGCCTCTGTGGCTCAGATACACACTGGCGACTCAAAGAGTGTCTACACTGAATCTTTATTCCTGCAAATCTGGATTACAAAGTTTATACCAACCAACCCAGTCTCACAGTAAGATAGTCACAAAATGTGTAATTCTTTTTAACTATAATCACTTTATCACTCAACATTTAATGAGACTTTATTCTTGTTTTTATTCATGTATTTTAATTTTATAATTTTGGTGAAGAAGACTTACCACCCAAATGTTGGCAATTTCTCCATGTGAGGTTTACTTTGAATGATTTATTTAACATTTTGCAACACAAAAACATGCACTCAAAAATATGATTGGTTAATGTTGAGGCTATTCTATTAAATTATTGCTCCCTGGAAAGCTCCTTTGTCAGCTTTGTCAGGCCCTATTGTAACTGAAAGAATGATTAGGGCCAGAGCGCTGACCAGCGCGAAGCCCTATTGTTTCTGGTCCGATTATTATTAGGGGCCGAGTGCTGACAAGGCAGCGCGAGACCCTATTGTTTCTGAGCTGATTCTTATTAGGGCCCGAGCGCTGACAGGTGCGTGTCAGGTCCGGTGAAAAATTCTATATTTTATGGGTCTTCCAAAAAGGAAGGGCAAAATGGCTCGACAGCGCCACCTAGTCACACTTAATATCGCTCCAGATCGATGAAATTCAGTATGCATATATATCATGACCAGACGCACCAAAAACATGGTAGGACCTATACCCTAAATCCAACAGGAAGTCGGCCATTTTGGTTCAAAGTTGCAATTTTGGCCATTTCCAGCTTGCATACTTTAACAAACCCTTCATATTTAACCTCAGCGACTTCAAATTCATTCAGTATCATCTACAGACCTTGGACTTTATATGGCCATAAATCCAACATACATGATCCTAGGAAGCCCAAACTTCTTGTGCTTATTAAGAGTCCCGTCAATACTGGATCTGAGTCATAGCGCCACCTACTGGCAACAGGAAGTTGTATGTTTTATACTTTGACTCCCTGTGGGTAGCAGGTTAGTCAGATCCATCTCAAATTTACTCAGAAAAGCCTCAAGACTTTGGAGATTGTATATTCTGAAGTTGGTGACTCTGTGTCAAAAGGTGTTGCCTTGACGATGCGGCTGATTTCGATGTCTCGCCATGAAATTTCAAAGCCTTATAACTTGACTCCACATGCTCTAATCTTTTCCAAATTCCATATACTTGTTCAGAGTCCCGGTCTAAAGACATGTACATGGTAATGTCATAGCGCCACCTAATGGTGACATGTGTCATTTTTTGACTAATTACTCCCAGAATCTTAAGTAGGTACACCTGAAATTGACACATCTAAGACATAAGACCTTGGTGATCTACATTCTGCAGCTCATGACCCATAATCAAATACCGTTGCCATGGCAACACATTTTACGCCATGACTTACAATGATGTTTTTGAGGGGCAAGGGATGCCTCTA
This sequence comes from Scomber scombrus, assembly GCF_963691925.1. NCBI lineage: Eukaryota > Metazoa > Chordata > Actinopteri > Scombriformes > Scombridae > Scomber > Scomber scombrus. Next base: position 28,343,357 of record NC_084988.1, read on the forward strand.
CGGCCACAAAACTTAACACGCACGTCTGGAGTGGTGCCAGTTAACATACTAAAGAGGTCAATTGCATGGGCGTCCCCTTGAAATTATCTAAATTGAAGCCCCGCCTTCCAAATTGACATAGAAGAATGAAATTCAGGAGGCACATGTATTATGTCCAGACACACAAAAAAGCCTCTTGGCGCCATACCCTGACTCCAACAGGAAGTCGACCATCTTGTAAAAACTGCTCAATTTTGATGTTTTTTTTGCCATTTCCAGTCCTTTTATTTTAACCAACTCCTCCTACATTTTTAAGTCGACATTATTACAAGTTACACTGAGGCCAAACAGCTAGATCATCAAATGGTTTACATATCAAAACACACTTTGAAGCAGCTTAATCCATGCATAAATGCCCTGCATCGTCCTCAGTGTTAAACTAAATACCTTTATCACATCATATTCATGACTGGTGTGATTTTCCTCTGCATACCCTTATGATTAGTGGCTGTTTTCTAGCTCCACATAGTGAACACAGGAAGTGTTATTTCACCAACTCCAACATCCAATAAAAGCATGCGTATGAAGATGTCTACGTGTGCGCGCCCTCCGACAGCGCCACAGCCCGACGTGCGTGGGAGGTGCTGCTTGCAGCTTTTTATTATTATTTTTAGTAGTAGTAGTAGTAGACTTAGTATTACCTTACTTTGTCTATTTTATTCTCCTGTTTTGCATTTCTTGGGAACAAATGCCAATACACATTCTTTGTATGCTTGCATTGGTTAACAAATCAGTGATTAAATGGGCTGTGTGATGCTGACATGAAATCTCATAGTTAAGAATCATAAACATATAAAAAAATATCCAGGATCTTGTAAATAGCGTACGCTTGAATGAAAATGTGTTGATGTTTTAAGTCTAACCCTAAAACAAGCACTTTCATTTTCACTTTTAACAATTAGATATTTAAGATCTGATTACTGAAATCAATTAATCAATTTTTTTCCTTTTTTTTCAATTTATTAAGCGCCAATTCAGAACAAAAGCCATCTCAAGGCACTACACATAGAGCAGGTCTAGACTGTACTCTATAATTTAAATTAAAGAGACCCAACATTCCCACATGAGCAAGCACTTGGCAACAGTGGCAAGGAAAAACTCCCTTTTAACGAGAAGAAAGCTCAGGCAGAACTGGGATCTAAGTGGGCGGCCATTTGCCTCGGCCGGTTGGGGTTAAGAAGAGGGGGGTGGGAATAAAGAGGAGAGAGAGAAAGGAGAGGAGAAAGAAGCACATTGAAAATCAACATTGAAAATAGTAGGCCCAGGACGGGAAAGTAGTAGGTCCAGGAAAGAAACCGGTCAACCCGACGTCTACAACCCCAGATTAAAGAACTCCGGGGAGTTTTAGGTAGTGAATGCATTAAAATCACATGAATGTAAATGGACATAAATGAATAGAGAGAGGGAGGAGAGAGAGAGCTCAGTGCATCATGGGAGTTTCCTGGCAGTCTCAGTCTATAGCAGCTAGGAGTTGGTCCAGGACAAGACTGGCCGGCCCTAACTATAAGCTTTATCAAAAAGGAACATTTTAAGCTTAAAAGTAGAGAGGGTGTCTGCCCCCTGGACAGAATATGGAAGATGGTTCCACAGGAGAGGAGCCTGATAACTAAAGGCTCTGCCTCCCATTCTACTTTTAAAGATACTACAAACCACAAGTAAGCCTGCATGCTGGAAGCTCAGTGTTCTGGTAGGTTCATAAGGTACTATGAGCTCTTTCAGATATGATGGAGCCTGACCATTAAGAGCTTTAAAAGTGAGGAAAAGAAAAGAAAAATTCTGGATTTTAATGAAAGCCAATGCAGCCAAGCTAAAATGGGAGTAATATGATCTCTTTTTGTAGTTTTTGTAAGTAAGCGTGCAGCTGCATTCTGGACCAGCTGGAGAGTCTTTAGAGACTTGTAATGGCAGCCTAATAATAATGCATTGCAAAAGTCCAGCCTGGAAGTTTCAAGTTTGTGTACTATTTGTTGCAGCGTTATTTTGAGAAAGGATGTGTTTGATTTTTGCAATATTAAGTAGATGAAAAAAGGCAGACCTTGGAATTAGTTTTATGTGGGAATTAAAGGACAGATCCTGATCAAATATAACTCCTACGTTCCTTACAGTGGTGCTGGAGGCCAAAGTAATGCCACCCAGAGTAGTTATGTCATTAGATAATGTGTTTCTAAGGTTTTTGGGTCCAAGCACAATAACTACCGGGATTTCCACTGGGTCCGTCAGCGGCGCCAAACGGCTGTGCCACGGTTTGCTCCGTCCTCTGCCCGCCGTCAATTCACCAGGGGCGCGTTACGGCTGCGGAGCGGAGTGTGTTCCGGGGAGAGAAATCTTCCTTTTAAAATGAAGTTGCACTGTTAAAACAGTAATTGCGGTAGCCCAATCAAATCTGAACGAATGCCTTTAGGCTATCGTAATTACTGTGGTAGCAGCACAACTAAACGGCCTGTTTTGTTAACTTGCTCAAATTTTGTTGATTTGGTCATTTTCTTTGATGTGTCATGTGTCAGTAGGCTACGTAGATAGGTGGTGTCTTTTTTTCGGCATAGACGCCTTTATTTAGCAGTAGACAGACAGGAAACATGGGAGGGATGGGGGTGTGACATGCAGCAAAGGACCTCCGGCCGGGATTCGAACCGGGGTCGGCTGCGTATGGGTCATGCACTCTTACCACTCGACCACCTGCGCGCTGATAGATGGTGTCTTTATCTGTCAGTTTTATTCGTGTTTGTTGCTGAAATACAATTGGGAGGCTGCACAGGTTGTTTTATTTTGAAGGACAGATGTTTTATTATGCCGATTCTGTGTCTGAATTCCTGTCTGGTGCGACAATCTGCGCTGTTGAGCTTGACGCAATTTAGAATTGGCTCCGTCAAAAATAGAAATGCTGTGGATTGAATCGCTGACAGACCCGGTGGAAATTGGGCTTAAGGTGTGCTTGTAGTTTAGTTAACTGGTTGGATTCATCTGGCTTTATTGATAGATATAGTTGAGTATTGTCCGCATAACAATGAAAATGTATGGAGTACTTCCGAATAATATTACTTAAAGAAAGCATAAGGTGAATATTATTGGTCCAAGCTCTAAAACCAGACTGAAAATCCTTAAATAAACTATTGCTATGTAGAAAGTCACACAACTGATTGGCAACTGCTTTCTCAAGGATCTTGGAGAGAGGTTAGATATAGGTCTATAGTTGGTTTAAACCTCAGAATCAAGGGTAGGCTTTTTAAGAAGTGGTTTAATTACAGCTACTTTAAAGGTGCTTACTGAGGGAAAGACTTCCTTAGGTAGCCCAGTTGGAATTGACTTGAAGAGACAGGATGATGGTTTGGATGAAGCAATCATTGAAGTTAGTTCTGTAAGATCAATTGGAGAAAACCAGTCTCAATAAATATCAGGTTTAACAGCAGTTTCTAAGTTTCCTGTGTTTGAGGATAAATCAGTGCCTATTGAGGGCAGGAGGTGATTAATTTGTCCCTAATAGTTCAACTTTTATCATTAAAGAAACTAATGAAGTCATCATTACTGAGAGTTATAGGAATACATGGATCAATAGAGTTATGACTCTTTGTCAGCTTAGCCAAAGTGCTGAAAAGAAACCTTGGACTATTTTTATTCTCCTCTATTAGTGATGAGTAATAGGCGTCTCTGGCATTACAGAGGGCCTTCTTATATGTTTTAGCCAGGCTAAGCGAGATTCTTCTAGTTTACGCAAAGTTCCCTTTAATTGTCAAGTTTGAGAATTATACTACGGAGCTATTGTCTGTTGTTAAATTATCTCCTTTTTTAAAAGAGTGATGGAGTCGAGAGTTGTTCGCAGTGAACCTGCAGCACTATCAACATATGATCAATCTGGAAGGGACTAAAATCAGAATAAGAAATCCCTGTTGTATTGAGACATGGTATTGAATTCAGTACAGATTGAATTACTTAATATTGTGACAACACTATCAGACAGACATCTAGTAAGAACATGTTTGTGTAATGGCATATAGTCCAGTAATAGAAATTCAAAAGTTATTAAATAATGGTCTGCTTGAAAAGGATTTTGAGGAAAAACTATTAATTGTTCAATTTCAATACCATAAGTCAGAACAAGGTCGAGGGTGTGGTTATGACAGTGAGTTGGTTCATTCACATTTTGAGAAAAGCCATTTGAATCTAATAATGAAATAAATGCAGTGCTAAGGCTATCATTTTCTTTCTTTTTTAAAGTCACCTACTATAATTACTTTATCCGTACTAAGGACTAAATTTGACAAAAACTCTGAGAAGTTAGATAAAAATGTGGCATACAGGCCAGGAGGACGGTACACTTTAACAAATAAAACTGGTTGTAGAGTTTTCCAGGTTGGGTGAGAAAGACTAAGAACAAGACTTTCAAATGATTGTGGGGTCTGGGGTCTGGGGTTGATTATTAGGTCTGAGTTGAAAATAGCTGCAACTCCACCTCCTCAGCCAGTGTCTCGAGCAATGTGAGTAATAATATGACTTGGGAGGAGTGGATTCATTTACATTGACATATTCTTCCTGACACAGCCAAGTGTCAGTGAGACAAGATAAATCGATATGATAATCTGATGTTAGATCGTTAATTAGTACAGCTTTGGATGAAAGAGATGTAATATTTAGGACTCCACATTTAATTCTCCTATTTTGTGGTTCTATTGCAAAGGTGGTATTCAGATTTTTGTGAGTAACTCCTCTTCTATTTACAGCTGATTTATTAGGTTTAAGTGGTCGGGGGACTGACATAGTTTCTATATATAATTGGGTGGGTAGGAGCGCCCTGGTGGTTGAGTGGTTGAGGCACATGCCACATAATCGCAGCGTCTCTGGTTTGAATCCGGCCAAGGACCTATGCTGCAGGTCATTCCCTTCTGTCTGTGTCTCTGCCAGTTACTATCTGAATAAAGGCCAAAAAATCCCCAAATAAATCTTTATAATTGGGTGGGTAACTGCTCTAGAAGAGAGAAGCGTGTAAGACTACCAATATGGGCCAGGAGGGCAGTACACAATAACAAATAGAACTAGCCATTACATTTTCCAGGTTGGTCGTGAAAGACTAAGAACAAGGCTATAATTAAGTTTAGGCCTAGGGTTGATTATTAGGCTTGAGCTGAAAATAATTTTAACTCCACCTCCTCAGCCAGTGTCTCTAGGAATGTGAGAATTCTTCATGACATAGCCAGGTTTCATTCAAGCAAAATAAATCAATTTGATAGTCTGAGATTAGATCATTTATTAATCTCAGACACATTATTAGATTTATTTGGCTTCTCCCAGATACAAAATAAATCTAATGTTTTACAATGCACATTTAATTCTCCTATTTTGTTGTACTAATGCAGTAGTGGTGTTAATTTTTATTAGATTTTTATGTATAACTCTTCTTCTGTTTACTTTGGATTTAATTGATTTAAGGGCCAGGGAACAAGACAGAAATCTAGGAACCACCGTTTCTATGTGGTTTTGGATGAAATATCCACTTTTAAACTTACAAAAATAAAAAAGCTTCAAAAAATTGAAACATAAATTGAGCATAACATAGAAAATGTGTGAAGCTGAGGGGCCCTGATAGCAAAGCATGGTCACATTTAGATTTCAGCCTTGACTTTTGGAACACCCAGATAGGCTCCATCTAAGGCGGGCTCATATGTGGTCAACGTTTCTGTTATAAAGCTTGGAGCCACACCCAGATGTGCTATAAAAGTGTTCGGTAAAATCTTACTTTCAATTCTAAAATTAACAGGGAGCCTATGGAGGGAAACCGGGATTGAGATGATTTGATGTTGTCTGTTAGAATTGGTAAGAAGCCTAGCGGGAGAGCATTAGCTTAACTCTAGAGATGGTTCTTATTTGCAGGAAGCAGGACTAGGCAACTGTTTTGATATATGGTTAACTATTTAATTCTGAATCAAATAGAACTCCTACATTTCTGACTTCATGTTGGTGGACAGGGTACCAAGACTGATGGGAATATTAGGATTTGTGGGACTGAACAGTATTATTTCTGTTCTGGAGTTGTTGAGTTGCAGGAGGTTATGTGCCATTCATCAGTCAACATCACTAAGGCAATCTGCAGCAGCAGCCAGGCTTCTTGGGTCCCTGAGTTTTAGGGTATATCAATGAAAAGAGACATTATGTAATTGGTGCAGTGTGACTGATGCCCACCCCGGTCAGCTAAAATAGTGTGGTCTACCATGTCAAAAGGTGCACTTGGGTTTAAAAAGAATAAAATTATGCTTAGAAGTTTAGAAATGGATCTAAAATGATTTAAAAAAACAACAACAAAGGGATCAATGTTAGGTTTATGTAAAAGTGGTTGCACCATAGCATGTTTAAAAATAGTAGAAAAAAATACATTTTCTAAAGAACTATCAATAATCATCAAAATAATAGGCCCAACTCTATAAATAACTTCTTTGAGACATTTTGTGGGAATAACATCAAGGCTGCATGTGGTAGGCTTCATGTGAGCTATGATTTCAGATAAAAATGACCGAGATTTGGATTTGAGGAGGCTGCAAGGGGAATTTGTTGCTGTATATTGATGACTTTCATTCTATTTTTAAAAAAGTAGAACATTCTCACATTTCTTTTGTGCGTTATTGATAAAATAACAAAAGGAAGCGTTGATGACAGGGTCTGATATTTAAAATAAAATTATGTGGTTAGAATGATTCGCTAAAATTAGATTTGAATGATTGATTTTTTAGCCTCTTCATTTTTTCCTCTCTCATTGCATCGTTTCAGATCTCATATACATATATATAATACATGTAAACCTGTCTATCCATTTGCGCTCATTTCTCCTACAATCTCACTAATTCTTGGGTGGATTCTTTCAGCCAGAGCTTTTTATCCAGAACTTCTTTATTAAAATTAGGATTAAAAGCAGTTTAAAAAGGTAAGGGGTATTTGTACAGATACAAACAAATTTCATATACATAAAATAATGTTATAAGTTTGTATAAGCTTAGATGTCATCAATGCTAGTGGAGGCAACTTTTGAAATGCCTTAAAAACTGTTTAATGACCAAATTAGAAAATAGACTGGGGAAAGGTGGATTGAAACATCGAGGGTTAAATTGGATAACAGTACCCAAATCCTTTATACTGTGTTGAAAGTGACGCCATCCATGCAATGCCAAATAAAAGCAGCAGTGATTGTAACTAGTTTTAGTGGCATCTCAGAGAAACACAATGCGATGCAAATATTTTCAAATGATAGGATTTCAGAGTAGAAGCAACTAAACCCTTTCTTATAAAGCCTGGCACATTCTAAATATGACTGCAGGGAAAGTTGATGTAATAGGGGACTCTAGAGGGGCAAGAGCTGTGGGCGTTGGACTGACTTCTTGGCCTTAATACCTGGAATTTAAAATTGGATAAAGAATCAGCAATAGCAATAACATGACCTAGCATATTGACATGATTGGATGAATGGTCTTTATTAACAATGCCTACAACTAAGAAATAGGAGTTACTTCACTAATGCATTTAAGTTTCTAAACTGGACAAGAAGCTTAATTTAAACAGTGTCCAGTGTAATGACCCCAAGCTCAAGGCGACCAGCTAGACCAGTAGTTAACCCAGAAAAAATGCAACAGCGTGTCTGTAAAACTACATACTCACAGTATAAATTGTGGTTTATTTCGTAGCATTTTGTAGTGTGACTGATTTTCAAAAATCAATAGGCTATCTTTCAAAATTGTGCGCTACCTCAAGCTTTCAATGGAGAGACCTGATGTCAACCTACCCCACCCTCACCCCATCTCTCACTGACCAAGAGATCTTCTCAACAGGCAGAAGCCTGCTAGTTCACAAAATAGAACTAGGGCTCCCACTGCAAGAAGGCCCACACTGACCCATATGGTGACATTGTATCATTGATTTTATTTTTTACCTAAATCCACCACCAGAGAGTGAAGGCGAGCATCACTTTCTTGTATAGAAATCACCAGGGACTGAAGCGTAGAGGTGTTGACATGACAGGTGTTGATCCATGTATGGACAGCAGCAGTAGGCTGATCTGGATGCCCAGAGTAGGTGGAGCCGTCCTATGCTAGTGGGACGGCTCCACCGTCCTGGGTGTAGGTTAGCGTCACCTTAATTAAGTCTATTTCGGGTCGTGGGTAAGAAACAGCACGGGGACAGCTTCTTCAGAGCAACTTGTGTACTTTTAATCTCTGCTCAAGAAAAACACAAGTGGCACCATGGCAGCACCGGCAACAAACTTGATACATGACTTTAGTGTGTGGCATATCATTCTGCCCAATCTAAACTACGGTAAACCCTATGGACAAACTACATGACTACAAGAAGTAGTTCCCAATCTAAATAACAATATAAAGAATATATTTATCAAATCCTTAACTATTCTGAAAATCATCTAAAACATCCAACAAATATCAAAATCATATATTTTTTAAAACAATTATTCATAAAAATAAATAACATCTTACACTAGGCTACACTTGAAGGGGCCAGAGGTTGCAGAGGGCTCCCAGACAGGTGTTTTGTAAACCACTTCCTTGGGCAAACCGCAGAATTGCAAGAGCTCCAGACCTGGAGCTGGAGTAATGCCTTGAGCTTTTAACAGCTCTAGGATTTCTGCACCTGATTCTTCTTGACGATCAGCAATCTGAGCACTGTTGTACGCTGCAGATGAGATTTTCCAATAAAACAGCCTCGAGCAGTCCTGTTTCTGAGTCCAACATCTAGAAAAAAAGAATACAGTTCCAAAATAAGCAGCAAAACCCATTGTAGCCTTGTCATGAAGTGACCAGCACAATGAAAGGTCAATGCAGAGAAACAAACAAAAAAAAACACTAACGAATGAAGGTGTGCCTCTGTGCTATTGGATAGATGTTAAGTCATAAAAGCCACCAAACACTGTGATGAAAATGGCTCTCATGAGGACGGTAACAGGAACGGATAACCAAGAGTTCCCTCAGAAATCACCAATTTATGACTTAAGCAATTTATTCAGAATTTAAGGCACACTTAACCAGCATGGCTTCCACAACATTCTGTAGCAACATGCTATCCCATCTGGTTGGTGCTTAGTGGGACCTTCATTTATTTTTTTCAACAGGACAATGACCCAAAGGGCTATTTGAACAAGAAGGAGAGTGATGGAGTGCTACATTACATGACCTTGCCTCCATAGTCACCTGCCCTAAAATAGCATGATTTGGGATGAGCTGGAAGGCAGAGTGAAAGAAAAGCAGCCAAAAAGTGCTTATGTGGGAAAAACTTGAAGACAGTTGTAAACCATTCCAAGTAACTACCTCATAAAACTGATTAAGACATTGCTAGGTGAGCAAAACTGTCATCAAAGCAAAAGGTGACTATTTCAGGAATCTAAAATATGAATGCTAAACAGAGAATGGAAAAGTGTGTATTACTGAGCCTCCTTAGTTTCGTTCAGCACATCCCCTAATCTCAACCTCATGGTTATTATTGTTGCCATGGTTGCAAATATTGCTTAACTTTAACCCACACCACGTGTCACCAATCTTAACAAAGTGATTATTTTAACCCAAACCATGATCTTTCCCAAACCCTTACGAAATGTTGATTGTGCCTAAACCTAACCTGACTTTAACCATAATGTTCTTACATCAAAGAACATCAATATTTTTTTTAAATGATTTGTAACATTGTTGGAACAGTGCATTACATAACATTTTGCTATTACATGTGAGCTGAGAGCCCTCACTGACATCATCTTTATTTACTCTTTATTTATCCTAATTTCAGATGATAAACTTTGTGAAGTTAAAAAAGTCGGTTCCATTAATGCACATGCTGCCCTTTGAGCTGTAAATAATGTTTAGTTATGCCCTTACATGCTGTTATAAATAATAAAAGTCCAGAAAAATATAGTTGATAATCTATTATGATGTCATGCACTACAGAACAGTAATATTCATTCAAAAAATTGTTTTGAAACTGAAAGTCCAAGTTTTTGGCTTGAAATTTGAAAAATAAAAGAATGTATTTAAGAAAAAAAATAATTATTATTTTATTTTGAATAAATTATTTATTTTCATCCAAAGCTTTTTATTTTTACCGAAATAATTCTGCCACTACCTGGTGGCGGAGAAGTCCATTATCTGATGAAGTTAAGAGGTCATTTGTAACTTTTACCAGTGCAGTTTCTGTACTATGATGAGCTCTAAATCCAGACTGAAAATCCTCAAATAAGCTGTTATTATTTAGAAAGTTACACAGCTGATTGGCAACTGCTTTCTCGAGGATCTTAGAGAGAAAGGGGAGGTTAGATATGGGCCTATAGTTGGCTAGAACCTCTGAATCAAGAGTAGGCTTCTTAAGAAGAGGTTTAATTACAGCTACCTTAAAGGACTGTGGTACATATCCTGTCACTAAAGACAGATTGATCATTTATTTATTGTGTTTGATATTAGAAAAAAAAATCCTTGAGTGTGACTTGTAACAATGAGAGTAGAATGTATATTCTTTCTCACGTGGATTCAATAACCGCCATATATCCACCAGACTGAAGTCCTCTGCCAACATACGTATTGCAGCTCTATCCCAAAGTATGCATTTATCACTAGGCCTACTATTGTCAATAATCCCATCCATCACTTGATTAAAATCTCCTGCCAAGATAACATCAGTGTATTGACATCGTGGAAAAAACTAGGGTCTCCCTTATTAGGAGCATATATATTGCATAATACTGTCCTAACTCCATTAATTAAGGGTTCAATACAAATAGCTCTGCCTTCTTTGTCCTTTCTTTGCTTTAAAATGACAAAGCTTAGGTTTTTGTTCATAAGAATCATCACTCCATTTATTTTGCCTTAGTAGGAGCTATGAAAAAACTCTTAACAGAACCATTTTCAATGGTCAATGTTTTTACCATTTTTATAACCGTCACTACCCAGGGGTGGAAAACACTTAACAGTCAGTATCTTTGTGCGTTCACATGGAAAAAAAGCCTATTTCAGGCAAAAGGTCTAATAGGAAAAGGTTAAACCAAAGATTAAACAGGATAGAAAAATCGTGAAAAGATCATTTCCAAAGGCCTGTGAAAACCTTAAATCCTTTAAAATGAAAGATCCACCTCCACAAATAAAAATCACAATAAGAAACAATGAATAGATTTAACACAAAAACTACACAACATTAGTTTAAAAAATACAGTTCATTATGTTCACAGTGAAAAAAAAACTAGATGTCTCAGACAACAGGAGCCAGATACATAAAACTCTTTATAGAGTTTGTGCAATCATACACAGCAATAGCTTTGTATAGCACTATTTCATTAATTCATCACATGGACCTTTGAACCATCATCAGCAGTGATATTACATCATCATTTTTAAATGTCAGAAATGTAATCAATGATTATTTTGTTATTTCTACATTTACACCTTATTAAATATCCCTTTGATGGCTCTTGATAAACGGGTAAGCCTGGTCTGAAGCACGCATGAAGAGTGTACATTCTCACTGTATATTCTGTTTATATAAATACCAGTTTATGTGTGGGAAATGGCATACGTAGGGTTTGTTTTATTTTGTTTGTTTGTTCTTTTGGGTTTTTTGCATATTGTTTATTGTAGATAGTATTTTGAGATTGTTTATCATATATAGTATTTAGAAATTATTTATATAGTATTATATTTCATTTTTTATCACTTATTACACGAATATGGTGTCAATTTTGAATTTCCCCCTCCGGGGATCAATAAAATGTACCCTTACATCTGGCACCTGGAATATTTGCACCTGTACTTTGTGCATTAACACTCAAAGAGCAATTGTGCTATGGCCATTTTATATATGTTTGTTTCGCTCACAGTATTAGCCCTACCTATTCATCGTAGCTGTAAGGAGTTTGTTTTGCCAGTCAGTGATGAGCCAGGTAGTATCTCAGAAAACGCAATGTCATTGCACACTTTCTATACAAAGTGATAAAGTGCACACACAGACCCCCCAAATATGATGAATCTTAGTTATACTGTAACTAAAACAAATTTAATAAGAATGTAATCCTCATCTAAAATGATTTAAATATACTGTAAATGTTTCCTATTGTTGACATGATGCTGATAATCAATAAATGTCTTTATAAATGTCTTCTTAAACTTTAAAGGGAACAGTGACATTGAACGCTATCAAATGGCCAATAAGAAAATTCCTTTCAAATACGCCAGACCCGTAGAAGAGTGGCTACAAGAAAAAGGTAATTTCAAACAAACATGTTTCTGTGCTTATGTGTGTTCATTATACTGATATAATGTGAAAAAACATTATGTGCAGCTCTCTAATGAGAACATGAAATGTATGTGCATGGTATCTATAAAGCTTAAATGGATTGTGTGATGTTAGAAATTCATATTGGCCGCAGGCCTGTGGCCAATATGATCATATATTTCACTAAAAGTAACACCGCTGCAGACGTTAAGGAGATAGAAGCAACGTGGGAGAAAACTGCTGCCTGAGTCAGTGCTTAAGTTTTAATGCACCACTCCACTGACTTAACTTACCTCACTTAAAATTGTAGCATACAGGTGAAAAAGTGGTGTAATGTATTTGGAAGCAACTAAAAATAAAATAAAAATAATAATTCAGAAAAGTAAGGCACATTTTGCTGGGCTATGATTGTACCTCGCTTTGATTTTATTCATATTTGACGTAGGCTATTAAGCAAAGTAAATATTCATTCAGTGGCTACTTCAACATGTAGTAATTTAAACCTCAAACAGAAAGCTGCTTAACACATATGTCCTCTCATCTAATATCCTGCTTAGTAGATTAACATTTTACACTATTTTACTTATTATACATATTGGAGTCATTGATTTTAAGACTAAAATGTGACGATGTGTACAATAAAATAAGATTAACAAGAAGGTAGAATGTTAAGAAATGATTGAGTGTAATGAACATGATACCGTTCTAACATATTCATCTCAGAATGAAAGCACATCCAATTGAGCCCTGAATACATCTCCAGACATAAGGCATAGCTAATTAATTCTGCCTCGATATCTATTTAGTTTAACTAGTTTCTTAAAGAAAACCTGCCAGCGAGCAGGTTATGTTCACAGAGTCAGTTACCATGGTGACTCAGAGTTTCAGTTACCTCTCTTTCTGGAACGGATAACACAGAGTTTCCCTCATCTCAGGGTTAACTTACTCTGAGTTTTCACATAACTTTCTGGAATACCCCCCGGTTCTTATATCCCTGGTCTCTGAAACAGCAGAGCCAATCACAGCAACAGTAGCTCATCAAACATAGAGTGTGTTTTCTGAAGTGGCAGGACATGAACACACAGCATGACAAATCTACAGCCAGAGGCCGATGGTGTGAGTTTTTTGAACAACTAATTTTTACAACACAGTTTGCTGAAACCATTTATAAATGGTTCACTATTGCATTAATCCAACACCAGTTCAGTCACAATTTATCAATACATCATAGTATCATAGTAAGTGATGTGACACAACATAGCTTGTACAGTAATGAATGTCAAGAATAAGGATGCTGTGTTTGATAATCACAAATACTTTATTAAGTCTGAACGTGTGTCTGAACTATAGGGAATCAATCTGTGATACAACAAAAACTTTCATAAGGCAGCTTGTAGGAACCATAAAAGGCTTACTATATTATTACCAATTCACTCTACGTCTAACTTTTTGTTGAGTTGGAGGGGCTAATGTGAGGGTGTGCAAAAAAGTGGGGTAACCCTTTCTATGAAGACCACATCTATAGTGCATTATGAGCGCATTCATAGTGAATTATTATGCTCATCATAATCAATCATAATGCATTATGACTACACTCATAAACACACATAATGCTTTATGATGCACTATATCAACAGTTATGAATAACTATAAATCTAGCTTATAATGACTTATAAATCCAGGGTCTTATGAGTGCTCTTGACTGGTTATAAACTACAGGCTGACTGATGGGGCTTATAATACATTATGACGACTTATACCCCTCTACACACACACCTCAACAATCAACTGTTATAAGGACTCAAAGTATTCTATAATACACCATGAAGGATCATAAGTTATCAATGTATGCTTTAAGTAAAGTGAAGTTCATATGGATGCATCTATAATGCAGCATACCTCATCATAATGTTTCATTGTTGGTGGTAAGTGTAACACATTTGCATGTATTTAAAATAATCTATGCTGCATCAAAAGTCATTATGTCAGATACCAAAATATAGAGAATTACATAAAGATTAGTCTGCTTTAGGTATATAACATTAAAGCCGGGTTTCAATCTGTAGAGAGCACACTATGGAGTTAGATTTGTGTCTTTATTACATGCGAGAAAATAAATGATCTGAGAAAAAAAAAATATTTGAGAGAAAAAGTTTTCATACCAATAGCAAAAGAGACTAAGAAAAGTTTTGAGAGAAATGTTGATGTATGTTGATATCTTAAATGTAAATGGCCTCATTAAGTGTTGCAAGGTTTTAACAACAATTCAAAAAAGAAAAAGGGAGTTATATTGTTTCTCAGAGAGACACATTTAACACAAGAGGAGATGCTCCAGTCTTTTCCTCCTCTCATATAATTTCCCAATGATGACCACAATTATGAATAACTTAAATTGCTTAAAGAGCAACTTGCAGGTTGAAGACCCCAGTGAATCAACGTGTAGGAAAATATGTAGGAGTTTGATTTTCATAAAGGTTATACACTACTGGGACACCTGGAGTCATTTTTGTGAAATACTTCTGCATCTAAAAAGCCAATCTGCAAGTAACATAACCAAAGGGAGTGAACAGTAAGAAACAAATTGATCTCAAGGCTAGTTTTGACATGCATTAGATAAGTGAAAAACTAATGTCATGCCATGTCCGACGGTAACAACAGCAGAGACTGCTGTGTTTACCAGAGGAACACGCCAGTACACACAGCTTGTATGACCAGTGTCTTTAACAGTCAAGGGAGAGAAATTATGTTATGGTGCGAGGAGAACCCTGGGCATGTGTCTTAATGAATGACCAGGTTTAACTTATAGATAAAATAATACACTAATACTGCAATACTGAATGCACGTTTTTAATTGATGTATCTGGATCTATCTTGAATAAATATGGTAAAGTGAAAAAATATCAATTTACCCTTTAAAACAACTAGAAAGGACAAAACTGCACAATGCTTCATCAGCTATTTCAAAATGTTTCAATCTAGCTCTGGCTCTATATCCAAATACACACAGAGATAGACGTTTTTTAAATTTTTATTAATCAAACAACCATGAGTTGTGAAAATATTCATGGGGTACTCAATACCCCATCATTCAATTATTCATTATGACATTTTTCCTCCAAATTTCATATAAATATCTTACCAGGTTTCAAATATAAGCATCTAAGAAGCAATTGCTTTCCACTGCCTCAAAAAAGCAATGCGCCAACATTTTGAGACCAACACGCCCATGGGCGCACAGATGGATGCAAGTGTATTTGCTTTTTAAGCAGCGTGGGCACTGGATGGAAAAATGACAACTGCGTCGGTCTAAAATGTTGTGCACCGGTGTAAGATGGGGCTCCTGGTGTTTATTAGCTGTTTCCGGACACCTCTACCTGTTCCAGAGGTTAGTGGAGTGACACAGAAAGCTTGAAACAGATAAGCATCTGTCCTTTTGAGAGTAATTCTTATTTTATATAACAGTGCATATATATACACATATAGGTATATGCTGGAGAATAGAGTGAACACATTAATCACTTTGTGATATGTTAGATACAACACCAACAGCAGAGGCTGCTGTGTTTACCGGACGAACCAGCCAGGACACACAGCTTGTATGACCAGTGTGTTTGCATCGCAGAACTTTTGGTTTTTCATTTCTGTGCC
The DNA here is from genome assembly GCF_963691925.1 of Scomber scombrus. NCBI lineage: Eukaryota > Metazoa > Chordata > Actinopteri > Scombriformes > Scombridae > Scomber > Scomber scombrus. Next base: position 28,359,278 of record NC_084988.1, read on the forward strand.
CATTAGAGAAGCTGCATACCACACAGACTTCTTCTCAGACTGCTTAAGACTTGCAGGATGTTCTAGAGATTCAGGATCTTACCTATTTTTTCCACATGACACATGCAGCTCTCAGCAAAAATATACAGTGAGGATGATCTGTTATAGTCATATTGATGTCATACCAACAACATTGATCTCTAGATGATGCACCAAAGCAGCATCTGTGTCACTTTTTCAGTGTTATGTCCGAACTGGTTTTCAAACTAACTGGTTTCCGTACCTAACAGCAGTTCAATCAGGAGAGACAAGTGAATAAAAAGAAAGATATTTATTGTATAGTACAATGAGAGAAACAAAGTATTTAGTAATAGACAGTCTTTGGCGCTTGAACTCCATGAGGACATCATCCCAGAACAGCTGCAAAATAGATCCCCCTATGAAGTCCAGACACTGTTGGTGGTGATTGCTGATGAGTCAGATAAGAAGATGGCAGAATGGAAGATGGACTGCAAATCCTGCGGAGACTAGGCAAGGATGGGATGGTGGTAGGGCATACATAACAGCTGTATGTCAGACTGAAGCAGAGAGAGAGAGAGAGGCATATTTAAAAAGACTGCAACTAGATGATAGGCTATAGATGAAGTGTGGTGTTTTGCTGTTGGTTGCCGTGAGTGACAGGTGACCACTCAATTTAAGACTACGCCCCTTGGACATTGACAAACCAGGAAATAGATGAACATGCATGAGAGAGAGAAAGCTGGAAAAGTTAACCTCCAGTATGCCTTTATGAAATAGTCTTCCTGACTGAACTTTCGCTAAGCTTCATTAGTTACGCTCTGCCTCTGTCAGAAGATTTGTCACAAATTCACAAACATATTACTGGCAATTTCCAAGTCGCATCTCATTCTACTGCAGCGAATATGACTGCATAAGTAAGCACTACATAACAGCCACCTACAATAAAAGGAAAGTTAAACAAATATAATCTTTGTAAATTTTGCGTCTGGCTGAACTCAATCTCACTAGAGCAAAAGGTAATATAACTCCAACCAACGGTCCATCACTGTGAGCCACTCAAAATTGTTTGCCTCCCTTATATATTGGTAAAATATTTCAGCATCCAATTAATAGGTAGATCTAGTAAAAAAAAAAAAAAATCAACCAGCAAGTTGCTCTAATGAATATTTCCTATCTACCAGATGAGAGTAAATTATGTATAAGCGCTATCTTTTCCTATAAAAGATAAAAAATAATTGGTTCTCGGTTTACATGCATCCATGTCCCACGCGCTCCAGCGCTGTCATAGGTTTTTAAGTGACCATGAAATCCAAACATTTCTCTCCTCTGGTTCAAGATATTTATTTCCAAAAACGTGTTTCTTACCACAGCATGGAGTGACAGACAGATCAAATCATTTCATTTCTTCGAAACAAAAACAAAAAACAACACTTAGCAGCGGTCTAAAACTGTATGGCTGCGTGCCAGAAACCGAGAGCCACGCCGGCCCCAATAGCTAACACTAATATAACACAGGTGCAGCAGTCACCTGTCTATAAAGAGGAGGCGGAGGTGAGAAACGCATCAATTATGCATTGCCATGTCAGCGTCAAATAATCAAAAGTAGCAATAATTCACAATTTCATAATTGTCATAATTCAACCAGAATATTTCATGTTCATATCTCATAATTAATCAGATAAATAATAATAGTAAACCAGAAAAAATCAAATATTCATCAAAACATAAATCAAGCATTTGGCTCCAACATTATGAGTGAATTATTAATTAAATGAATGATCTAATGGTATCACAAGGAAAATGAACAGTTCTTATTGGGGGTAATTAAAAAGAAGTTGGTCAGACTCTGGCTATCCTAGCGTCAAACTTAAAACTGACGGAGGATGTCCCTCTTACCAGATGCAGGTCTTAAATAATCCACTAAAAATTGTATGATAAAAAGAAGAAGAAATGAACAATATCATGGTATGGGAAAGACATGATAGCCTATTCATCAGGAAAAAGATAGTGGGACCACCCTCCAAAACAGCTTGAGCTACAAATCAAAGCACTAGTATATATGTGTATAATTTAACAAACACAACGCAGCAATAAATTAGACACAATTAGACAGCCTGTTAGCTTCTTCTCACAAAAGAGGTTTAAAAGTTACTAATATTTATAGAACTAAAACATTAGGATGGACGACCAACGAACTCAAAAATGCTTTCTTATTTTCAGTTTTCATGGAAAATGTACACATTCTTTATTACTCCTAAATGTATGATATGCATTAACTCCTAATGATTTAGTGAAAACAATGCAAACCAGCCACATATTTACTGTTTCTGCATTACTAGAAACATATTGGTAATCAGTTATAACTATAGTTATACATTATTTTTTAAATAAACCAAGGGGTATGAAACAATGCAATGTAAAATGTAGTCAGACATTTTAGTCAGCCATGAGTGTTCAATTGTGAGTAAAAATGAAGAAGAAAACATCAAACCTTTACTGATTATGTGACTTTGCCTACAAAACTGTTAAAATGTGTGTAGAGGTGCATGTGGTTATTTTGTTGCACCCTTGTTGATGCAGATTTATTAACTTGTCAGTTTTGCTGTCTTCAGATGCTGCAGGGATTTTATGAACTAAATGAGAAGCGTTCTTACTGTTTACATAAAACAGCTATAAAACACACTGTAAGAATCACCCTTTTTTCATCTGTAGATAAATGCAAACTGCCTTAACTACATTAACATTTGAATGCATCTACTGGGTGAAGAATGATAAATTAAAATAACTCATTTTTAAAACTTTAGAAATTTTAAGCATGAACTTCGAGGTCAGCATAAGACTGTTTGAAGCACTGCTTGCAGTGGTCGTTGCTTCATGGCAATAGGGCCCTTTGTCTTAAATCATGCAGCTATAAAAATGTATATGAAAAAGTGTTCTTTGTTGAAAATATCTTACATCTGGATGTCTCCTCTAGGACGGCAGCTAACAATTTTCAACACTCAAGCAACTGTTGCAATTGGTGGTAGTGATCGAGGCCGGCCATTTCAAGGTCAACTGTCTGGTCTTTATTACAATGGCCTCAAGGTGTTGAACATGGCCGTTGAGGGCAACCCTAACATCAAGATTAACGGCAGTGTCAGGTTGGTAGGTGATGTGCCCAGTGTGGCAGGCTCAGCCAGGACCACAGCCATGCCTCCAGAGATGTTCTCTACTTTCATCGAGACTACTACCATGATGTCCACTACCACCACACGGAAACACAGATCCTCCTCAACTGTACAGGTTTGGATAGACTTCCATAATAACATATTAAAACATGTATACAAAGAATGCTAATATACTCTATGTTGGACATAGTAGTCAGAAAACTGTACGATGATTTGAGTTCATTCTTATGAGGGTTGCAGAAAATAAAATATGTCATTGGGAAATTAAAGCTGGCTTGCTTGAAGTTCATTGAAGCACTGAACTTAACAACCAATCAGATCAATGATACAGTAAAGGATGCAGCCTATGTATGGAGTTGATCATGGTGCCTGTCGGCATTGTCCTTTGGTTGGTGCATAAATATTGTCCCCTGTGCAACAAATTATTTAGTTTGGAAATATTATATACATATTTTTATAACATTTATGATTGATTCATTAAGATTATGAACACAGATTTTGTGTTTTTGTTGTATTAACCTGGATTTTTTTAATATAAAACACATTGTTTACAATACAATAAAATAACAATTAGAGCAAAACCTTAATTAGAATTTATGTTTCCTCCCTTTGTTGTTGCCTTTACCAAATTTACGATATTCCAAAAATTTCCCAATGTGATTATTTTATCACATTTATTGATATTTGTATTAAATTCCTATTTATACTTCCTGATATCTGTCATATTACTGTTTGATCATTGCTCTCACAGCTGTAATGGATTTGTGTTTGAGCTGCACTCATTGCTAAACCAAACTGAAATTTTCCTGCTGCTGTTTCACATTAAAATGTGTTCACTAGTGAACCAATTGGACGTCTCTATGATGAAGCACTGAAATTAAATGCTACAATGTTACAATGTTACAATTGTTATGGAGTTAGTGGAGTTTTGGTAGAATTTCTGTTGTTCAGTTTAATGGTCATAAATGAATTTTGACTTATCATTTGTTAACAAAAACCCCCCCAACTCAATTCAGACACCTGTGTTGAGGTGAGGGCTGAAACCCACTCACATAAAGCAATATCTCAAGTTTGAACTCTAAACACTGCTAACTTACAAAACAAAAGTGGAGAGGATCTTTTCAGTGAGGAACAGGATAGAGAGAGAAGGGTGCCACATTCATTGTTCCTCAGGGCAAGGAACAATGGGACTGGACACTGCTAAAGCTAGTGTAGCTACACACATCTGGTCAGAGTTCCCCTTTCTTCTGTTTTATTATGTTTACCAAGTATCACATACTTTGGCTCTAAAATCATCCCAGCTTGTCAGACATCAATAACAGGGCCCTAACATGTCTTGCACTTGTAATAATAAGTGACACAGGTAACACCCTCGATGTACACTTCACATTGCTACCATATGTTCACAGATACAGGACTTCAAAATAGAGAGGCACTCAGAGCCTTTGTCCTTTCTGCCACAACAACCCTAAGCAAACTGCCACTTTGACATTGTTGATCTAAACTCTTATGTGTGAGTGCAACAAAGTAATAAATATGGGATGGAATACAGACAGGCATGTGTAGATGTGACAAAGTGTACATTTCAAGAATTGTGTATGTTGCTGGGTGGATGTGTGATGTATCAGTATGTTTGGAATATTTAGAGGCTGTCAAAACAAATCTCTCACTGGGAAAAAATAACTATCTGACAACAGAGCAAATTCCATCAACTGAGGGATGTGAGATGCAATTGAAAAGCTTTGAAAAAAACTGACAAATGAACCTCAAGATCTTTTCGTTAAACTACTGTTTCCAGGGTCAATAATGAACGTTCATGCTTGTCTTCTAACCTGTTTTGTATATTTTTACCTTGTCTTTGTGTATCTTTTTTTTCTGGTGGGTCTGTGTTTGGATGTCTTCACTCTGGCGGATGACCAACATTCTGCTCATGAAGCATACGGCAGATGAGATTGTTTCATCTGCAGAGTGTTCGAGTGATGACGAAGACCTGGAGGAGTGTGAAACTAGTCATGCAGGTGGGCTAGGTTAGTTTGCTTTTGCTTGCTTTCTTTTTTGCGTTCACTCATCTGCACCAGTGGATCAAGGCATCCTCAAAGCATCATACCCCCATGGTTGGTCAAAGTGTAACTTCATAAAACAGCCAGTTTAGTAACAGTGCCTAGCAAGCTGCACTACACATGACCCAATCCAATGACAGTTGAATTGTTAAATCACTTTCAATTTGAAATTGCTGAACAGTCATACATAAAGTTCATGTAGTATGTTGCCAGTTGACAACAACAGTAACACAGAAGGTCATTAATGTCATGAGCTACACTTGCACATGGGGTCATCCAAAGTGGTTAACATGGTCACCAACATACAAGCAAATTTTGTCTGATGAAAGGAAAAGGAAAAATAAGATTGAGTACATAGCATCACAAAATTTGTATGATGAATGGTGAACTATCATTAACCATTGATGCTGCAATATGTATCACGTTGTGTTTAAGTCACTGCTCCCACTATCCACTGCTCTGATTTTCATTGCAAAAAATACATTTTAACTGCTTTTGTTTTTAGGAGTACCATGATTTTAATTTTTTGTTTTTATTTCTGTTTCTCCATATTTAGATGCATAATTGGTTCATATAATAGAGAATTCATTGAATTTCTGTGTATAAGTTTTCCTTTTCTTTGGGTCATACTTTTGCTTGTTATTCTGTCTTTTTTGTATCTATATATTAAAACTCTAAGACAATAAAGCTCTGTTATAATGAATGAGAATCAGTTTTGAAAGAATTTGGGAATTTCCACAATTTCCACATTTTAGCAATTTTAGTGTGTTTGGTAGGAAACAAAAGTGCCATGTTGGTCACTCCCATACAAAGAATTTAACTAACAGATTATTTTTCTCAATGATTACAGTTCTATACCTTACATGCCAAGCCCTCTCACAGGCTTTTATATTGGTTTAATCCATCAAGGCTCTGTGGCACCTTGAGACAGATCTTCAAACTCACTACCCAATCAAGAAGTAGCAACCAGAACCTATGAAGCACCAGCGCACCTGCTGTTCATCTCCCTTTTTCACTTAGCCAACTTAAGAACAGTATACAGCACTCAGCAAATTCTAGTTGTCATTTCCCTGCAAGTGTGTGTGCACAGCATAGGAAATAAATGTTCCAAAATTCTTTGCTGAGTGCACCAGAGGGTGCTCTGGTTTCACTGAATTACTCTGTACAGCTAGTGATGCTTCTTATTATCTATTCAGACTGCTCACTCCCTGTGCACAGTTTTTATTCTCATCTATTAGTGATGAGTAATAGGCGTCTCTGGCGTTACAGAGGACCTTCTTATATATTTTAAGACTGTCTTGCCAGGTTAGGTGAGATTCTTCTAGTTTGGTAGAACGCCATATTCTTTCTAGTTTGCTTTAAGTGTCAAGTTTGAGAATTATACTACAGAGCTGTTCTCTCTTCTTTCATTATTTTCTTTTTTAAAGGAGCGATGGAGTCCAGAGTTGTTCTCAGTGAGCCTGCAGCACTATCAAAAATATGATCAATCTGGAAGGGACTAAAAATAGAATAAGAAATCTCAGTTGTACTGAGACATGGTATTGAATTCAGTACTGATTGAATTACTTCCTTAAATTTAGTGACAGCACTATCAGACAGACATTTAGTAAGAACATGTTTGTGTAATGGCATATAGTCCAGTAATAGAAATTCAAAAGTTATTCAAATATGGTCTGATAAAGAAGGATTATGAGGGAAAACTATTAAATGTTAAATTTCAATAACATATGTCAGAACAAGGTCGAGGGTGTGGTTATGACAGTGAGTGGGTTCATTCACATTTTGAGAGAAGCCATTTGAATCTAATAATGAAATAAATGCAGTGTTAAGGCTATCATTATCAACATCCACATGAATATTAAAGTCACCTACTATAATTACTTTATCAGTATTAAGGACTAAATTTGACTGAGAAGTTAGACAAAAAATCAGCATACGGGCCAGGAGGACAGTGCACTATAACAAATAAAACTGGCAGTAAGGTTTTCATCAGTACTGATGTTCTGTTTGTTCTTCTTCTCCGCAGGTTCAGTTGCAGCATTATGCGGCAACTGAAAATGCTGAGAAAGAGGCTGTGTGGATTTACGCACACAGCACAGCAGCAATAACTTCATTAACAACATAACATAACAAACTCACATATTTATGGACGCACACTAAAATAAATGTCCATCAGACATTCTGCCATCATCTGTCTCTCTCTCTCTCTCTGAGCATGATGAGTTCATGTGCGAAAAAAAGTAACTAAGCAAAACTAACTTTTACTCTGAGCAAATTTCAAACAAGCTACTTTTTACTTTTAGACTTTTTAGACTTGTAATTATACTTAAGTAAATGCACGGGTTAGGGTAAAGGTCATCAGATGAGCTTTACAGTTCTACAATGAGTGGAGAAAGCTGCTAGGGTCATAGTGGCTATGTCTCTGATTGGATCAAATTATGCAGACTTCACATTCTCTAGCCCTCAGCAATATCACCTTCTGGAGCGCATCTGCTTGTCTATGAGGTGCATCTGGGGGATGTGGGGTTTTCTTTTTTGATTGGGATGTTATCAGCAACCTTTTAGAGTCAATGCGATAACGAAAGCTCTGCTCCTTTTCCACTTCAGTCACAAAACAAACTCAATCATGCTGAGGTTTGACATCATCAATGTGGTTGCCTTCCTACGGGCAGGGGTGTGAGGCCCCCAACCTCCACAGCAAAGGTAACTTTGTTCCCCTCTGAGAGCCTGGTAGGATCCTGGATCTTTCAGTGTTGGTCCAGTGAAGGCCAGTGGAGAGCATGTTGATCCTCCTCCTGTACATGTTTTGCATTAATCTGGCAACATTTTGGTCAGCCTACAGCCAACCTGTGCAGTTACCTCCTGACTGGGCAGTGAGTGCAGAGATCTGTCTCAAGGTGCTCAGGCGGAGCCTTGATGGGGCAAACCAATACCAATACCAAAGCTAGGAGGGCTATGGAGATACTCATGGAACTCTTAGGTCATTTCTAGGTAACTACTATTTTTAACATGTTCATAACATTTTCTAGTTTCTATAGCCTATTTTGAAATACAGCACAACCTTTTGAAGTTAATGCTTAATTGAATGCCACTATAGAAGTAATTCAATTCATGATATCCACCCACACCGCGAACAGAAGGCCTTTGAAGTGCTGGTGTAAATGACATGGCAGCTTCAATTGTGTTCATGTTGAGGATAAAGACAAGTTGTCAAATTCCTGTAAAAAAAAAAACAAAAAAAAAACACTTACATGAAAGACAATATAGTATTATAGTGTTTTTCGTAGATAGATATAGATAGATAGATAGATAGATAGATAGATAGATAGATAGATATATATATAGATAGATAGATAGATAGATAGATAGATAGATAGATAGATAGATAGATAGATAGATAGATAGATAGATAGATAGATAGATAGATAGATAGATAGATAGATAGATAGATAGATAGATAGATAGATAGATAGATAGATAGATAGATAGATAGATATATATATATAGATAGATAGATAGATAGATAGATAGATAGATAGATAGATAGATAGATAGATAGATAGATAGATAGATATTCTTTTGTTGCTTATCAGTTGGTTGTCCGGTTGAAAGGTCATTCCCAAATTTTTTCAGAATATGTGAGGTATTAGTGTAAATGGGTTTAAAGGTGTGCCTTGTATTCTAACATTCATGGGTATTTGGGAAGAAAAACAAAGACAGGGCCCCAGTCATCCAATCATGCGTTTACACAGAAATTCACCCCATTCTAACACTGACATCACTTTGACCTTGACAGTGGCATGCTCTGTTGAGTTGAAATTTCCTTTGTTGTATTATTTTGGGAGTCGAAGTTATTTCCACTTTAAGATTTCTAAATTTTGTGATCGAGCCATCATCTCCATCTATCCACCAATTATCCAAAAATATATTCCTCATCATGTGTGGCATGCATTTTTGGTGGGTGTTCTTTGTTTCTACATTTTCTGGAGAGTTTGTGCCATACAGCTTTTAAGGAAAACATCCCAACCTTTTTCTAAGAAAAAAGGGCAAAAAAAACCCTCAATAACTCAAGTTAAGTGCCTTATGAAAATAAAGACAGTTGTATAAGAAAATCGTTGCCTCCTCCTAATCCTTCAATCACTATTCTGGCCCCCACTACCTTCTTCTCTAATGCTATACTGCATTTGAATATAATTTTAGCATAGATGGCAGGAAAATATTTTTTTTCCCCCCAAAAGTTAATTTTTTTTCCCACTTCAATTTCATCTTAAGCAGTCATTGGTACCATGATTGAACAAACTCTTGAAATCATTGTCCTCAGCGTGACATTTAATCGTTTTTTTGCATGCTTTTTGTTGGGTGTTATTTTTTATCTTTGACTCCATGCCCCTGCATTTAGCCTAACTTGATTGCTTTGTCTGCATTCATGTTTAATTTGCAACATTTTTGCGGTCGCAGCGACATCAAATGTCATTTGTCTTACCCTGCACTGTCTTTATTTTGTGTGGCTGTTGTCTGTCTGGTTTGTCTGAAAAACTTGTCAAGTGATTCTGTTCTCTGTTGTAAATCTGTTGTGTCTTCTTTTCAATTAATTTCATAAGATGGCAACCAAAAAGGGTTCTTAAATAGTTAATACCTTTAGGTATTTTATGAGCAATTAATCAAATTCTGCCATTTATCTTGGAGACCATAAAATACATGCTGAGAGCATAACAAAAAATACTGTTTCAAATTACAGCGGCAAGTCATAAACAGAAATGTCCAAAACCACTGGTACACAGATGGTGCCAAATTTACCAAAAAACAGAAACAAACAAATACAACCCCAAATGGCATTTTTGCAATTTGATGAAATTGAAATAGTAAATTCAATATGTTTGCTGTTGGAAAAAGTAAAATAACTATTCACAAACAAACAAATTAAACGTGATAAACATTTCCTGAACAAAGATTATACAACTAAACTACACATTTAATAAGTATGCATTTTAATGCCATAAATATCAACTATTGCATTTTCCGCTGAGAATAAGAGGAATGTCAGCTATTTTGTTTGTTTTCACAGACAGAAACCTGACAGTTGTATGATGCAGACACAGGCCAATAGAACAGAATAGATTTTTTTAAAAGTTAGACATCTCAAAGTTTTACAGCTGTTATTGTGAAAGTAATACCTCTTGCCTTGTGGACCAACGTACCTATTACACATTTTGATGTGAAACTGGGTTATAAAATCTAAATTAAAACTGCAACCAGAGATTCTCTCGCACCTTTGTGCATGTCGGGTTGCACAGCAATCAAAGTGTTTTACTGTAGGCATGTATGTGTTCAGGCCTGGACTCTTATCAGACATTGCATGAAGGAGATAAATATGATTTCCTGTGTAATTATACAATATCTTGCGTATCATGTGTAGACCACACAGTGTAAATTCCATGTAAACCCAATGATGTTTGTCATATAAGGCTGAGTTCCTGTTATCAGTAGATGGCACTGTGAGTGTGACTCAATACTGACATGTAGGGGTTTTCAACCCAGGACTCTTATCAAGTATGAGAATTTTGGTGCAGGTGTACATTGTAAATTACAAATACTTGCCTCTTAATGGCAAAACATTGAAGTTCACTGTGTCACCACAGCAACAGTGCTCAATGAAAGATCAAGATTTTGATCAATTTTATCACAAAGGAAGATGCTAAATCAAATTTCAAAAGGTGGGGGGTTTTAATTTGAAATTTTCTAGGTGGTGCCATCAAGCCATTTTGCCACACCCAAGCCCAAAATCCATAAAATGTAAAATGTTTCACCACCTCTGGTGCCCTCTTAAAGGTCAGTTCATTCAACCTGGCTTCAGGCCTTTCAAATGAGTTGGGGTAGTTGTCCCAAGGCTTATGGATCATTTTTCAAGATCTGTCACCTTCTACTATAATGTCAACTTATGCCGTAGAAAATTACCCATTGATGCATTTCATCAACACCATAACATTGTAAGCTGCATATCTATGATGATTGACAATACTTGATTATGATTTTCTGACATGAGTATGTTATGTAAGTAGTGGGTGGTCTCAGCACATGGAAAAACAGGGAAAGTTATAGGTGATCATAGTGTAAGCGTCAGCACTGAACTTTAATTTGAGAAGTTAAAGCCTCAACACCATCTCATCTGATGGAACAGATATGCTCCTGTGTAGACACATAAACAGCGCCCTAGCTGCTGCTCTGCGTTAGCTATACGCTATACTTCCTGTGTAGACATGACGCAACTGTCTAAAAAGAGAGGAATAAGAGCATACGATAAGAAACAGGAATCATAGAGGAATATGCTGGGTAAAAGGAGGACAGGGTAGAGGAAGTAATAGAGCGCTGGCCGTCCCTCTGACTTGAAGCCTGATAAATCAAAGCCCAGTCTCAACCTGATACTGCAAAATCAAGGTTAGAGGGGGTGAGGATGGGCCCAGACAGTGGGAGCACAGCAGAGGAGGAGAGTGTTTTGGCCATTGGAGTCACTCTACATTTGGAATGCAGCCCACACCAGATAGCAATGTAAGAACTATTTTGTAACCTCAATTTCAAACCCAATGGTGTCAGTTATTGTTTCACTTTGACATCCCAGGGTAAGTGGATGGTAAATGGACTGCATTGATATGGAGCTTTTATCATCTGAAGGCAACAGGAAGAACATGTTGATAAATCTGTGGTCTTTAGTATGTGCTACACCAGAGCACAGTGCCATTACATACAGTCTGACAGCTTTGTTTGATTAGTCGGATGAGCTGCAAATGACGCCAGGCTGCAGACATCAGATTGGTCAGTTAGAACTCTGTATTCTGTCTGTCATATTTATTCTTGAAATGCATTTGAGTGCAATAAGTGCTGTAACACATTGATAATGATATAATGTCACCACTTATGATGTGAGATACAGCTGAATTATGACTAAAGTAACATTGTATTAATCAAAATCCCCCTCCACTTCCACCAATGAAAAGGTTTTTCTGGTGTTTTGATCTTTGAACCTCTTTGAACTACAAACACACTCTTAAAGTATTCTGACACCTTTAGGACCTTTCTCAATCAGTTCAACCCTGTTGTGAGGTTGAGTAGCACTGTTTCTGGGAGAGGCATCAAGTGCCCCAGGTGACTTATGTTTAACAGTGCTGAAGGGGCAAGGGTTGGGACACTGTTACATCAGGTGCTTTTCATAATTCCATGGTGGTTAATAAGCATTAAAAATGACTTACAATGAATAATTCTAAAATTAGTTTTTAAAAAAAAGGCATTTTCATATCAAACATATCAAAACCATGAAATGAAGGAGTAAAAGTAATATGTAAAAAGAAAAGAGAAAATAATTCACATTAAAACTACCATGTAAAAAGTTAAGAATCTAATTTTATTTTAACATTAATTTAGTTTGTCTTAACACATGGAAATGTTAAGAGTAAACCTGCTTTTTTAACCTACATCAGGTTCAGCAATGAACAGTGTTTTAAATCACAGAAGATGAACAAAACCTTAGAGACCATATACAGAAATTGCAACAAACTACAAATCACACAAACATTAATATTGAGCATATTCTAATACATGTCGTACGTTTTTAGGTGTTTCTTGCCTTCTAGGAAAACATGGGTCACTGTTAATTTCCGCTTAAGTATAGACAGATGACTGCCATCTTATGGAATTTTCCGTGATTGTATTTTTACATATATGTGCAGTCCTCATGGTTTATGTGGGTTGCATTAGACAAAATATTGAATCATATGTCAAAAGACACTACAGGATTAAAGCTGGTATCCATAATATTATTCAGCCCAAACATATATATCCTACTGAGTGGTGGAGATATCATAACTGTGTTACAATACAGTTTAATTGCGTCACTGTTTTTACACTAGGTTTGTTTGTTTGAGTTTAAACCTAAGTCTGACTGCCAATCAGTGGATATCTGCTGCCATTTGTTGGTGTTTTCCTCATTAAAATGCAGATGTTAAAAATTACCCCACAGTCCAAAGACTTTTAAACAAGTTCACATGAGCCATATCACAGTTTAAGTAAAACCAATCACAGTCTGTTTGTTTGGTCTGCTCCATGATTTTGAAAAACTCTGTCCGTGTCTACATTTTAGGTGAACCGCTAATGATTTGAATCAAAAATACTAGTGTAAAAACACCACTGGACCCACTATAAACTGATGCTGAAAAGCTTGTCGAATCACACCTTGTCATGGTTGACAGTGCCAAGTAATGAAATGTAACGTTAAACGTTACATGTTTGTATTTTCCTCAGTCAGTGACATTTGTTGTATCAGTGTCTAATTTCTTTAGTTTAATTTCATTTTCTGCTTTGGTAGGTTCAAACAAACTGCTACCTTTGGAGTACACTTTTCACCACAAAACAGGGCCACAATATACACAATGTTATGGATATCACCTTTGAGCTTGTCATTTGACCTTATCATACTTGAATCCTGAATCGATTGCATTTCATATATAGAACCTGACACAATATTGTTAATATATGTCTTGTGTTTTTTGTTTTTTTGTTTTTTTCGGGTGTTTTTAAGCTTTTTTCTTCTTTTCTTCAACTGCTATTAGTTAAACTTGACCTGTGCTCCAATTGCATACTATACAATAATTTCTTTCAGAGGGTGTGGGGGTTTATATGCAAACATTTCAGTTTGCATATTGAATACTGATGTTGAGCTGGTGCTCAACAGCACTAGAAGACAACTGGTCAGTTTCCTAAATGTGCAGTTTGATTAATGTCCACATGATTATCACAGGTTTCTTCATTAACTTCATTAAATATTAGTTTATAGTAAGGGATTGGGACACAGTGTCTGTCATTTTGGTCAGTCTCACCTGCCCTCAGTTTTCTGTGTTGTTTCTTTTCTACTCTCCCTAAATGCAACTTACTTTAAGCATGCATCAACATCCTGCAGTATAACTAAAGCTAAAACAAAAAATAATAATAACCCATTCTCAGCCAGCACTGTCTCTCTCTGATGTACACCCAGACTGCACGACCGGTCCATGTTTAAAGATTAACATTACAGATAGATTTGTCATCAAGAAACACATGAGAGAGGGGCCCGTCCTCCAGTCGAGTGCCTCTCTCATCAGTGTCTGTTTTCTATTGTGTGCATCTGGTTGTAGTGTGTGCAAAATTTTAAATGGCTTTGTTCTTTCATCTTAACATTTTTTATTTGATAATTTTAACAGGTTTTTCTTTTTTTTTTAAGTAATCCAATTAATAAATGTCATTTTGGTTCTTGGCTTATTAAGACTGTCTGTTTTTAAACATTTTTTTAGTTTAGTTTAGTTTTTTTGTCAATCAGATAATACTTAAATGCCAGCGTGAAACATTTTTATATATGATTTGACATTTTTGGATTTGGAACTACTTCAGTAACTAACTTGTGTGATTTTTCTTACAGTATAATTTCCTGACAAATATTACATTTAAAAAGTAAAAATGTATAGCAATGGTTGCATAAGCAATTCTACTTTAGGTATTTTATAAACATATGCAATCCCACAAACTAGTAGGTGAAGCAATTCCAGATCCTGGTCTACAAAATCTTATTTTTCAGACTTTTTCAAATTTATTTTGAAAAAACAAAGGAATCTTTACTGAATAATATTTTGACTGTGAGGCAAAAAAAAAATGAACTGCATGGCTAAGAAGTTGCAGTTTAGGGCTTGTCAGACTTGTCAGTGTTAGAGTTCTTCTGTTCTTTTCTGTAGATGGGCATGTATATGCTCATTGTTTGTATATCCCCATCCCTTCCTTACAGCCAAAAGCGCTAATGCCGCCCGACCGCTTCGTACTGCCTTTACATGGACATGGCAACTGACTTACACTGTCACCCTCATCACCCTCATTTCCTATGTAGTATGTTCATAGGTCCCACCCCTTCTTCACCTTCTCCCTTGTCTTTAGAGGTATTATGATATAACGTCATCCATCCATTCTACACTAAAGAACAAATAACAATTTAAGCAAAAACTGTAACATGAATAGATTTTAGATACTATTGAAGTCTATTGCAACAAAAAAAATGTAGATACACATTTTTTGTAAAAAAAAAAAAAAAAAAAAATTAAATAAAAAAAAAAAAGAAATTAAAAAAAGAAAAAATATATATACATATATATTTACCAGGAAAAAACAAAACATAAAAAACAGAATTATGGTGTTTATTTTTTGTTATGTGGTGTGGATGTATGTGTTGTTGCCTCCCTGTACCGTCATGTTTAAAGCTAGAACACATTCTCCAATGGATAAAAATGATCTTTAACGGTACCAAGCAGCTCTCCAACATTGTTATACAACTTTTTCTTTGTAAATTCTTTTCTTCCTGGCTAAATCATGCGGGCAATTTGTTGATGTAAGTTGAAAATTTATGATTTTTTTTATTCTCTGATTTTTTTTTTAAGATGCAGTATGTAAAATGTGAGGAGTGGATTTCAAAAATGATTTTCTTCATGTGTCTTAGCAGGAAGCTAATAACCATACATGCAGCAATCTTAGCTACATGTTACATGCTTTAGCTTTCACATCACTGAATTGACTCAGACAATTTTATATAGATGTGATCTTAAACAGGTAAACCATCTTTATATGTCAAAGGTAATGCCACCAATTCAACAGTTCTAAACTGTCAAATTACAGGTGGGGAGAATTTCTTAATTACTCTCCTCCCTGGCCTCTAGGTTTCTGCGCAGTGAGTTATTAGTGGGGCAGCTGAGTGCAAATCAAAATATTATGATTACAGTTACAATTTAATTTAGGTGATGCTTTTATCCAAAGCAATGTATGTTGATATATAACGAACAAACACAAGCTGATACAACACAACCGGGGATTTAGTCAGGAGAGAATAACATGAGTAAGAGCCATAAAGCTAAGTTTGACTCTGATCGGACGTAAGTGCCAACAGGCAGCGCACAGAGGCAATAGATAGAGTAGTAAGGTTCCTTTCATTGGCTCCCTACACCTGTTCATACAGGTGTAGGGAGGTCTACAAGTAAGGAGTTGCAATAGTCATTACGTGATATTACAAGAGCCTGTACCAGGACTTGTGCTGTGTGCTCAGACAGGTAGGGTCTGATCTCCCTGATGTTGTACAGGACAAATTGACACAACTGAGCAATTGAGGCCAGATGGACCTTAAAGGTTAATGAGTCAATAATCATGACACCCAAGTTTTGGGCACACTTTGTGGCCCAATTGATTCGCGCTGGATATTGATCTGTTTGTATAGAGAGACTGGTTAGGATGACAAGAAGCTTGGTGTTGTCAAATCGAAGGTGGCGTTCTTTCATACATGCCAATACATTGGCAAGAAAAAGTATGTGAACCCTTTGGAATGACCTAGTTTTCTGCATTAATTGGTCATAAAATGTAGTCCGATCTACATTTAAGTCACAAATATAGACAAACACAGCTCAGTTAAGCACATTGTGTTTGTCTACACTTGTATAATAGTGGGTGCCCAGCCAAGTTGACACCAAAGGTACGACGCAGAATGCTCCATGAGGTAAAAAAAAAAGATCCCTAGAGTAACAGCTAAAGACTTGAATAACACATGCCTTAAGTTTGCCAAACACCCCATAACGTTACTGGGAAAATGTTTTGTAGACTAATGAAACTAAGGTTGAATTGTTTGGGAAGAACACACAGCGCTACGTATGGCATAAAATGGCACTGCATACCAACATGAAAACATCAAGGCAACGGTAAAGTACGGTGGAGGGAGCATGATGATTGGGGGCTACTTTGCTTCCTCGGGGCCTGGACAGCTTGCCATCTTTGAGGGGAAAATGAATTCCCAAATGTATCAAGGTAACCTACAGGTTAATGTTAGGATGGCTGTCCGCCAGCTGAAGCTCAGTAGAAGTTGGGTGATGTAGCAGGACAACAACCCTAAACATCAAAGTAAATCTACAACAGAGTGACTTCAAAAAAAGAAAATCCACCTTTTGGAGTGGCCCAGTCAGAGCTCAGACATGAATCCAATAGAGATGCTATGGAATGACCTCAAGTGAGTCATTCACCCCAGACATCCTAAGAATATGCTTGAGCTGAAGCAGCTCTGTAAGGAAGATTGGTCCAAAATTCCTCCTGAAAATCATACAGGTCAGATCACCAGCTACCGGAAAGCGCTTGGTTGAGGTTAGTGCTCCCAAAGGAAGTTGGACCAGTTATTATATCCAAGGGTTCACTTACTTTTTTCCACCAGCATTGTGAATGTTTAATGGATGTGTATATCAGTGAGTGTGATCCCAGCGCCTCCTGTGGGAATTACAGGAAGAGCTGGGATATGAGAAACCATGGGAGCAGATTATTGCGCCAAGTAAGGTGGTGTACATTGAATTGATGAGGGGACTGAGCACTTACCCTTAAGGAACGTCAGAAAGCCATTCCGTTTGGATACTTTCCCCCAAGATACTCTAAAATAGTACATAGGACATAAAACAAATAATTATTTTGGAGAATTTTCATAACTGAAGTGGTATGAAACTGAAAATCCAATTAAAAAAAAGATTATTTTTTTTAAAAGAGAGAGAGGTAGGACATGACCCAGCAGAGGACAGAGCTTGAAATACAAAGCTCTTGTGAAGTTTTGGTGAGCCATAAACTAGAGGGAGTGTTGCTAGCAGGATTTTCAGTATTACCTTGTAAAATCTAACATTGAATTCTATGCAGAGTTTCATAGCAGTGACGTCCTGGTAGTGCAAAAAATCAACCTGTAATTACAGGTCGATTTTTAAGTGGCTAACATATTTTATGTCAAATAACCACTGATGGGTCTCTGTGTGAAATGTGATGCTTGTATTACAAAGTGAACGATTCTGCTAAAATTTTCACTTAGCTGCCCCACTAGATGCTACAGTTGCTCAGTTGCTCAAAACACAATCTTCCATGGGATTAAATTGTGTCAAGAGCTGCTGATTGCTGAGAATATTTTCTTTAACAGCATATCAGCTGACTCAGAATACAAAGTGCTACATGTAGTACCTTAAATACTGACTACATCAGACAATGTGATCGTAAAATCATTTGTCTGAAGAAGTAATTTTCTAAAAGCTTGCAAACTGCATCTCTGATCGAGCTGTAGACATTGATAAGTGAATGTGTCTCTAATAGTTTTTTACTGTTTGAAATTATAGAATAAACTAGAATTAGTTTGATCTAAAGATTTGTGTGCTTGTGAATGTATATGTTGGTGTTTGTGGTAATTTGTGAGTATAATTTGCATTGTGCAATACATTTTCAGTATGCACATGCACAGTGGATACTTCTTGTCAATGGCAGTTTGAATGTTCACACCATTAAAAACCTACCTGAGTTTACGTTTCCTTAAAATGAGTTGTCACCTTGTCACCAGAAGGTTTACAGTCTATGATGTATGTGCATCTTTAAAAAGACTAGTGATAATTGTTGGCCTTGTTGTTGTTGTTGTTGTTATTGTTGTTGTTTGTTTGTTTGTTAATTTGTTTTTGTTTTTTTTGCATTGATGCTTTTCCCATTTTACTAAACAGGAACAATGCCACAGGAAAACAACTGTTCAATAGTATAATATGTTATTTCACATTTCATTCAGAATCTACAAAAACTGAAGAGTTTGTATATGGGGAAACGGAGCAACATATTTTAGTTACAGTGCTCAAAATTGTGGTGGTTTGAAGCAATTTGTTATTAATGAACAGTAGTGCTGGATAAGTAACTCAGCCCAGAGGGCTCTTGCACCAAACCTAGATAGCCAATTAAGCCAGGATGAACTGATGAGACTTTGTTGAGCCTTCCTTTTTCAGTTATCCTGGATTTCTTAATTCTGCTGTTGTGCAACAGACCTCTGCTCCATAAAAACCCACTCCCCTACATAAAATAGCCAATGCAGAAAAAAACAAAACAATGACACTTTATAGTTGATCAAGCAGCTAATATATAGATGACAGATTATAGCATTGACTGACTAACAACAGCTAGCTTAACCACAATGACAGTATGAATCTATTCTAACAGAAATGTCACAGGCTTCATGCAAACCAACCCTGCAGTTACTAACGCTTCAAGAATCCACTGTATGTGTTACAGTAATGTTACTGTATCTCAGTAATGTTACTGTAACATATACAGTGGATTCTTAAATAGTTTGCCAGTTATTGACTGCGATCAAAATTTTAAATTCAGTAATTACATGACAGAGTGTGTAAGGTTTTATACCTAACAGTTTTAAATGCTGGTTATAAGGAATTTCTAACTGTAACATGTCATTTTCCAAAACCCCATGTTTTAACTGTCTGAAAATGAGACATTGTTGTTCTGTAGTCATTCCAATCAAGACGGTCAAATGGAGCAAAATTGTATTAAAAAAAAATAAAAACCTCTAACAGGCCTTGTTGAGTGATATAGTAAACTAACCCCAGTAGTAGCTTTCTACGGTGGCAGATACATTGTAGAGATTAGATTATTTGCAATTTGAAAGAACTGATTTTATCTTTCTTTTTTTTTTTTTTTTTTACATTTTTAACTGTTGTTGAGAAGATGAAAAATAAACTGTGTAGTAAGAGCATGTATGTAAGTGGAATCTTTAGGAAATCTGATGATCTTCTGGTGAGTAAGGTTCTCAACGATTTGACTATATAATGGCTAACTACAAAATGAAGCTGTTGAACACACATTGGGTAAGAATGCCCTTCATGACATCTTTCATGAAGGTTAGTATTTCACAGAGGGTGAGCATTCAGGTGACTTTGCTCTGCCATTGACATTGGTCCAACTTAAAATCAAAGTTATAGTTTAACAGTTTTTCTTGGTTACAGAGCTGCTCATATGACATAATCATTCAGTCACAAACAGTCACTGTTGAGTTAAACCTTCATTTCCAAGAAACAGTATAGTGAAAAGACAGTATGTGGGAAAAAAAGGACCAAATGTCATCCAAAATTCCAAAATTGGGATGACAGTATAATGAAACATAAGCTGCGAAAAATCCTCTCTGCGTGTTCTGTTGACCCTCCACTATCTAGAATGTCTTGATTTAATTCTAACTTGTCCATATTAAAATTGCAACTAGGAGAGTTTGTTTCTTCAAATAAATTGGTAATTGGTAATCATATTTTTAAATATTAATATCAATATTGATTTTGTTTTTTTCTGATGTTTGGTCTCTAGACTAAAACAGAGATGATTTGCGCTTGGTCATTAGAACTGCTGTTTTACATAGAACTGTGTGGATGTTTAATTATTCTAGTGATAAATTACCTTCAATTCCCATCAAATTTCATGTCAAACCTGATTTACAGAAATCAGTAATTTTCATCATTACCTCCAGAACAGCTCTGTATCTGAGAAATGTTTGTAGAACTATAACTACATTTTTTAGTGTTGTCATAATAAACAAAAGGTTTAAGATGATCTAAGAGCCAGTAAGAAGTGACACATCTGTCATTTCTATTATCACAGCACTCTGTATTTTGTATAACAAGCCTAATTAAATTAAATTAATGTTACTTGAATGTGCTGTGAAATCGAAAAAAAAGTTTTATTACATATTAGTTTTCCTTCCTACTCAATAAAGGGAAAATATAATGAATAAAAATAACTACAGTATCTTTTGACTTTAACTACTTTGAATATGTTTTAATTTATTTGTATTTAGAACAGTTTAATGTTTACATTTGAAGATTGCACTCTCCCTTATAGGTATCTTCAATGATATTCAGGGGTATACCTACTGGCCACTTAGAAATAAAAAAGAAAATTATATCTGAATATTTATGTGTATATCTATATCTATAACTATATATATGTATATATATATATATATATATATATATATATATATATATATATATATATATATATATATATATATATATATATATATATATATATATATATATATATATCTATATCTATAACTATATATACACACATATATATGTGTGTGTGTGTGTGTGGTGTATATGTTTGTATATACTATATACTATATCTATATAGATAGATAGATAGATAGATAGATAGATAGATAGATAGATAGATATAGATATATAGATATATATACACATACATACATATAAAATTATATTTCATAAAACCCCCACACTGCCCTCTAAATTACTACCTGTCTTTCTCCAATCCCAGGAGCTGAATTAGTCATCCCAGTACTTGAGGATCCATTAGCGCACCCCCCTGTAGCTCCTCGTGCACCCTTCATTCCCACTCCCTCAACCCACCACCCACTCCTCACCATTATTGAGACCACCAAAGAGTCCCTGTCCAAGACCACTGAGGCGGGGGTACCTTGCTTGTCGGACCGAGGCAGCGATGATTGTGATGATGATGGCTTGGTGAAATCGGGGTATGGCTCTGGGGAAGCGTTCAAGTCTAACCTACCCCCTACCGATGATGAAGATTTTTACACGACCCTCTCCTTGGTAACAGATAAGACCTTGTCCACATCGGGCTTTGAAGGTGGCTACAAAGCTCATGCACCCAAGACTTTTAGACATAACAAACATTCAGTCTCCAGGCGCGGTAGGACTATCACTACCGCCATACCACTAACCGCCGACCAGAGCCGCACCACCGCCACCTCTGCCTTCACCGCCACCCTCCACAATGCTCCCGCCAAACAGCTGGCTGGCAAAATGAATAACCGCGAGCTAAAACCCCAGCCCAACCTAGTGTTGCTTCCATTGCCCACATCCTTTGAGGTAGACAGCACCAAACTGAGGGGCCCATTAATAACCTCCCCCGTGTTCCATAATATACCCACAGCACTTCCCACAGAACCAGGCGTCAGGAGAGTTCCAGGGCCCTCGGAAGTGGTTCGTGAATCTAGCAGCACCACCGGGATGGTCATCGGAATAGTGGCGGCCGCTGCCCTGTGCATCCTCATCCTTCTTTATGCCATGTATAAGTACAGGAACAGGGATGAAGGGTCCTACCAGGTGGACGAGAGCAGGAACTACATCACCAATTCAGCTGTGCAGAGTAATGGCACTGTCCTGAAGGACAAGCAGCAGAGCTTAAAAGGCAGCAACAAAAAACAGAAAAATAAGGATAAGGAGTATTATGTGTGACTGTGAGACTTATGTGAACACGACACAGTAAAGAAAGAAAGCACTAAGAGAACATTTACTTTCCGCAAGGAGCTATGACAAATGATGGTATAACATGTATGTGCTGAGTAGTTAAACTGACATGTACTGTAATATAAAGCACACTTACTATTGTAAGCATAACGAGAAGGCTAAATAGCAACTTTAGAGACCTTCCACTTCAATCTGGTGAGAGACATTATCAGTATAGAAATAATTCACAGCTACATCATTCTCCTAAGTGACTTTTAGAACAATGTGATCCTTGGCATTAAACAAAAAAACTTTTTTGTAAAATTACAAAAATGCTCATAATCTTGACCATTTTCAGCATGTAAGCAACATGTAGTGCTTAACGAGGGGGTCAGGCACACAATTGTTGTCAAAGTAAAAAAGGACTCTTGTTGTATCAGAATATGACAAAATTTGTATGGTTTATACATAATACAAGTGTGGTGTCTTGGTGATTTTTGCTTTAAGCAAATTAAAAATTAAAAAAAGAAAGAACATTTCTGTGTATAAAATGAAATCCGGTGAGGAAACAGTTCTAATTGAATCTGTTAGCTCTGGAATCTGATGTACCAAAGTTATTCTCATTGTCTGACAGACAGTAACTCACTTTGTTGAAAGAAGTGGTGGTTCAGTGGTGAAAAAATCAACTGATTGTAAAATGCACGTCATCCTAATTTTACAGTAAAGTACAGTACAGTAAAAGTCCAGTATACAGTGTTCAACTTGGACCATGGTCTATTTAATGCCAAAACAGCTCTTCATCATCAGATGAGTTTTTAGACCCTCCCTTCTTTTTGAAGCCCTCAAAAATATTAATTGGTGAAAACATTATTTCCTAAAGAATAATCTCTGAAAGAAAAGGTCTGTTAATGAAGCACAGCCAGTGGTGGTTTTATCTTTTTGCAACTGTATGTTGTTTCATTGTCTATCATTCCCTTTTTCTATGGAGGTATCGGGAGAAAGACTAATGCAGTACTACAACATTGTTAACAAATGTGTATACAGAAATAAATCAAATGGTGAAAGTGTTAATTCTATCTGCTGTCACAGTCAACTGTGTCAAAAAACAGGAAATTTGTTTACATATTTTATTACATGCTAGCTGTTGTAATTTGTAGGTAGTAAAATGTACATATACCATGACAGTTGTAATTTTAGTACCTCTATTGTACAGACTGAACATATGGTTTATCTGCATATTTCATGACAAAATCTATTAACTGTTGATTTACATGGAGAAAAACTTACGTCAGAAT
This sequence comes from Scomber scombrus, assembly GCF_963691925.1. Lineage (NCBI taxonomy): Eukaryota > Metazoa > Chordata > Actinopteri > Scombriformes > Scombridae > Scomber > Scomber scombrus. The sequence goes on from NC_084988.1 coordinate 28,382,893, forward strand.
GTGGAGAATCATATTGATATTTCGTAAAAAAATTAAAAATGTATTGTTAGCCTAGAGATCTAACCAGAGATGTTTCTAAAGTTGCATGAATATTTAACTACTTGCAGTTGTCCAACAAATACAAGGTGCCCTTCCTTCTGTATCATGGCTTTCTTGTTCTGGGTTACACTAGTGTTATTTATTTTTGGAAGAGAATAAAGTCAGACTTATAACAGAGAGACAAAAGGCTATAATGGATGGGGGTTCACAGTTAAGAAGAGCTGAAATTGTTTTTTGTTGTTGTTTGTTTGTGTTTTTTTTTTTTATCGGACTGGTCACTTCAAATCATTGTCTTGTCACCTTTTTATCTTTTTGTTTACTTATCATTATGTTTTGATGATATTTTACTGTCTATTTTTGTTTCCATTACCTGCCATTGTCATTTAATACTTTGTTATTTAATGATGTGGACTTCAGTCTTTTTCTTGCCTGAAATTCAGATTTCGTGTTATAATTGATACTTTTCATAACCTTTTTCATCAGTTTTAACAAATAAAACAAATAAATCTAAAATATGTTTTTATTTTTCTTTAAAAATACACTGTAGTCTTTTGGAATGCAATCCAAATCAAGTTATGCAGTTACTTATGGCATACAATACTGCTTTTTTTGCCCCCTCTCTCAGCATGAATCATCCAGACTCAACAGGAAAGAACAAATGAGGCCGCTTTATGCACATGATGCGCTTGATTTTTCTCCATAACTCAATATAACTAATTACCAACAATCAAAATTCTACTTTTGATTAAAGAAAAAAAAGCATCCTTGTTTTTTAATTTATTTAAAGTTTTAATAGTCAAAATCACCAATCTGCTTGTTCAGGACTGTGTGGGTCTGGTTTTGGTCAAATGTTGCTTAATTCTGATTGGTACAGCTAAGAATAACAAAAATAATAATAATAATACATTTTATTAATAAAGCACTTTGAATTTGCAAAGCAAAACTCAAAGTGTTACAAGACAAACAAAACATAAAACATCAGAAAATAATTAAAATAAAAAAGATCTATTTAAAAGAAATGTTTTCAGTCCCTTTTTAAAAGTCTCAATAGACTGTGGTGCCCTCAGCTGTTCAAGAAGGGTGTTCCACAGATGAGGGGCAGCTGAACAAAAGGTTCGATCACCAATGGTGCTGAGTCTAGTCTTGGAGGGGAGGAGGAGATTTTAATTTGTAGAGTGGCAGGATGTATTGAGGTTAGTAGAAGCTCTTTCAGGTGACGGGGGGTCATTGCCATAGATGCACTGGTGAGGGAGGACGGAGATCTTGTAATCAATCCTGGGCGGAGATGGAAAGCCAATGAAGTGTATGTAGAATATGTGTGATGTGTTCATGCTTTCGCACTCTCATCAAGATCCTTGCAGCGCTGTTCTGAACATATTGTAGTCTCTGGAGACTCTTGCTAGGGACCCCAATGAGAAGTGCATTGCAGTAATCCAGTCTAGGGGAGACAAAGGTGTGGACCAGCTTTTCATCATCAGATGAGGTTAGTATGGGACAGAGTTTGGCAAAAATTCTAAGATGGTTAAAGGAAATCTTGCAGAGCTGTTTGATATGGGCTTCAAAGATGAGCTGAGGGTCAAATCTTACACCAAGTTTGGTGACTGATGAGGAGAGGGAAGAGTTGGATGTGGATCTGGTGTGGGGTGCCATCTAAAATTGCTTCAGTTTTGGAGCTGTTCAACTGGAAAGTTGTGTTTCATCCACAGCTTTATCTCTTTCAGACAGGCGATGAGTGTTGATAGAGAAGATGATGATGATGATGATGATGATGATGATGATGATGATGATGATGATGATGGCGAAGCTGCAGTGGAGTGTGTGTCAGTTTTTATGTAAAGTTGTGTGTCATCAGCGTAGCTATGAAATGAGATTCCATAGCAACTGATGATGGCCAATGGGGAGCCGTATAGTGGGAACCCCCAGGTGACGGTAAGTATCCGGGACTTTGTTCTGTCAGTGAGGTAAGATTTAACCCACCTAAGGGCAGTGTCAATGGCGTGATGGCGTGATGGCGTGATGTAACTGGTTGAGGAAAATACAACAGTGTCAAATGCACTAGATAAATCAAGGAGGATAAGGAAGGAAGGTGAGCCAGTATGGGCTGCCATCAGTAAGTCATTTGTGACTCTAACCAGAGCTGTTTCTGTACTGTGGGCAGAGCGAAAACCAGACTGAAATTTTTCAAAGAGGTTGTTGTATTTGAGATGGTCCTGAAGGTGGGCAGCAACTACTTTTTCCAGTACTTTGGAGATGAATAGCAGATTAGAAATTGGTCTTTAATTGGCAAAAACTTTTGGATCAAGAATGGGTTTCTTGAGAAGTGGCCTGATTATGGTGGTGGGCCAGGAAATGATTGCAGTGCTCTTCTGTAGTTTCTGTAATTGAGGGAGTTTGTGGTTTGAGCAAATGATTGATGGTGGAGAGTGCTTGGGACAGTTTTTGATGACATTAGAATAAAAATGTTAGGGCAACACCATGCTCAATGACGTATTGTGATGTGAAATGATTAACGTTGTTAACGTTGTTGCAGTGTACTTATTTTTGACTCACTGGCAATAATGGACACTGGTACATTGGTCTATGGTCTAAATGGTCTAAACGGTCTATGGTCTAAAGGCCACAATGAGGAAGGAAGGGAGAGGCAGCTATGTGGCTTCACTGTTCCAGAGCAAACACAAAAAAACACATGCTTGGCCAACAAGTAAACATTTCTTTATCAAATGAACAATTTGATGAAAATATGTTTTATCATGTGACAATGTTTGGTTAGGTCTAGGCACAAAAACAACTTGGTTGAGTTTAGGGAAAGATCATGGTTTGGGTCATAGTAAGGGTTAGGGTTAGGGTTAGTATTTTATTGTTGCAACCTAAACTAAAAGTGTGGTTAAAGTTTGGGCACGATCATGGTTATGGCTTAAAAAACGTTGAGCAAACAGTGTTCACCTGTGTCTCCGGGGCGACTGTGGCTCAGGAGGTAGAGCAGTTGTCCTGCAATTGGCAGATTGGCGGTTCAATACCTGGCTCCTTCAGTCCACACGTGGACTTGGGTAAGATAACGTAGTCTTTTTCATCACTTCTGTAAAAGATGCCATCAAGTCTCTTTTGGGCAAAAAACATATCTTTTCAAATAAAGCAGTTTGTCTGCAGGAGAAATGTTCTTTTTGTCTATGAGAGATATGAATGCAGCCTTCCACCCAATGAACTGAATGGGATCACCGGTGAATACAGATGTCATGGAAATTGTCACAACACTGTCACAATTGTCACAACAAATATGAAATACAAATACACAAAACACTGCTGGGTTGAAGATTAAACAACTATTGTTGTACAATAGACACAGCAAAGCTTGCTCTTTGCTTGTTGAGCTGATGTCATTCATGTGTGTGTACACACAGAATGTCATCATCTCAACAAGCAAAGAGCAAGCCTAAACTATTTTATTTTCTAAGAGATCAAATAAATCATCTGTGATTGGTCAAACATATCCGCCTATGTCATTTTACCCCAAAGAAGATGACCATGGAGCAGAATGTATATGCATATGTATCTTACACTGGTCATGCAACCCCAGAACCACAGGTCATAAATGATTTCTTGACACTTTACCAGTATCCCCTGAACCAAGACCCCATTACTCTTCTTCTGTCTTGGCCTATATCCAAATAAGGCATATGCCAAGACAGAAGTAATGGGCCTCCTAAAGATAACAAAACACAGTGATCTGATTGATCCTTCTTCACTTTTAAAGCTCTGACATTGGTAGAGCTATGCTGTCTTGAACTGCTTGTGCACTGTAAAGCACATCTGCCTGTGGAGGTGATGGAGGTACTGTTGCCACTGTGACATTAGTAGATGTTTGAATCTGTGTGGAGCTAGTGCCTGTAGCTCCACACCGACCTGTGTCTTCAGCTTCCATCAGATGAACAGACGAACAGACCTTACACCCAAAAGGATGTAAAAGCAGCACGAGCCAGACTTGTAACATATGAACAAGAAGCGTACTTCTTTTACATTACACTTTTTGGCCTTCAGTCTTTCCAATTCACATTTCTGTGCTTCAAGTTCTGTCCTTTGCTTTTCCTCAGAGTCAAATCTTTTTTTCTTCCTCCAGTAATACCTCCAATAACACTTCCTTTAGCAAACTCTGCTGCAACATCTGCCCTGTTTGCTGCTGCAATGGAACATATTCCATGCTGCAGCTGTGCAGACGCTGGAGTCTGCACTCCACGTCGTGGATCCATAGATGGAGTGAGCATAATCTCATGCAGCTCACAAAGACGTTGTTTCACTGCTTTGCTGTCATAGTCTCCATTTATTCCAGCATAGGCAACTTTAATAATGTCCTTTGTTACTGCCCGTCATGCATCAATACAATGTCTTGTGTCACTAGAAGGAGTAATGTGATCTCTGATTTTTATATACAGGCTAGTAACAGTCTCTTTGATCCTCTTTAGAGTGTCTATGATGGAGGCAATTTGTCTCTCAGGAATGTCTAACTTTAATTGTTCTCTGGCCTTACGTGTCAGTGTCTTCCACTGTTCATGTAGTTTGATGAGCTGTTTCTCCTTTTTGTGAGCCTCCTCCTCCTCATGGCTCATCTCCATCGCTGGCCTGACAGGTAGTTGTTTCCTGGTCTTTAGTCTTTGACAAATTCTCAGATGCTTCCATTTTGTGAGGGTGAGTCACACTTTAGACCATCACATCCAGTCCTCTTGTGGCCATTGTAGACGTTGATCATGGATCAGATTAGACTGATGTGGTGAAGCGTTTACTGGCACAAAAGCACAGAAGTTTATTTGACACTTTTCCTTGTTCCCTTTGCACACCATGAACACAATGTAAACACCCCATAAGATCTATAAAGAAAAAGGAAAATCATGACCATCTTTTTGTATTATATTGAAAACCTTACAAAAATACATATTCATCAAAAATACAAAAAACAATCTTAACCTTAAATTAGTTTTTACAATTTTACATTTTTTATAATTTTTAAAGCTTTAATGTTAAAACCCTTTCACAATTTCAAACAAAATGCTACTAATGATTTTTAACTTAATTTACATATAATATAAGCAGTCAAAACAAAACATACTTAAAGAAAACAATTACACACTTTTAATCTTGGCCATATTACTGAAACATATGAATTACCTCATATATGAATTAAGCAGGCAGCTAAACAAACTTTACACCTAAATTAAGATTGACATGGTTGTTTAGCAACACGCTGACATTGTAGCCATATGCACAGACATATATACGTAGACGCCGCAATCGTGAATTGTATGTGGACGTCACCGCCATATTGGATGTGGCAAGCTGGACAAATCGGAGGACATGCCTCACTCATGTGCTCCTTGGAAATGTACAAAACGTTTCACAATACAAACCGGATCCCATGGGATTACCTTTAATAGGTAAGACTGTACAATTGTTTTTTTGATTGTACTGATTATAACATCATTTTGAGAACAGAATTTGTTGACGTTGAGGATAATACTATGAAGTCCTGCGCATAATACTATGATTTCCCGTGGTCAAACCAGCCTTCAAACAATGAAGAAGTCAATCTTATTTAATTAAATTGCCCAGAACTAACTACTATGATTGTTGTTAGTTGCTTAGCTAACTTTTCTCATACTACTTAGGTTTCCCATAGATACAGGGCTGATAAAGCAATGGGAAGTAGCTCTCAGAAGGGAAGAGTTTTCTGCTAGCCCGTCGTTCCATGCTCTGCAGTAAGCATTTCAGACCAACAGTTAGGATCAGTGATGGAGCTATTCCTTCTGTCTTCTGTTTTCTGTGAAAGTGGTAGGTGTATCACTAGGCTGCAAGAATTAGATAAGTAAATTCCACACTATGTTGAAAAGCTTTGTTTTTTTCCCCTTTCTGAATGTGAAGGAATCAATGATGTATTTTGTATTACACTGTGAGATTATTTAAATATTTTGTCCTTCACAGGGTGGGGGGATGCCTCATTTCCAGTCTTACTATTGGTCGTGTAATATACGTGCTCCTTCAATGTGATAAACATGCAGAGGTTCCAATCTGGAGCGTAACTCTCTTCACTCTTCGCTGTCTGCTCTTTTTCTTTTCCCCAATGCCACTGTCATTACAATATGTCAAAAACAATCTTGTTGTAACAGACTCTCTGAAAATATGGTCTACTATTAGTAAAAACTATGGATGGAAAAATTACTCTCTACTCGCCCCTACTTCCCCCATCCCCTTTTTCCTCCATCAATCATGGAGGAAATCATGGTCTTTTGGTGTTTGGATAAGGAATGGCATTGACAATATGAAAACCCTTTTTATAGATGAGATATTTCGTACCTTTGAACAACTGCGAAATACATTCAATTTCACACATTCCCATTTCTTTATAGTCCTTCAAATCTGCAATTATATCAAAGCCATTATGCCTTCCTTTCCCAAATTACTTGATGAGTCACCTATGAAATCTTTATAACTTGACGCTACTTTTTTTTGTGTCCCTGTGGTTTAATCCAATTTAAATGGGTTAAAATTTGAAAGTAAATGCATGAATACGTTGCACACATTCTTTTCTTGTGCACCAAGTATACAATGACTGCTTTTAATTCATTTTGAGAGAATATATATATAATCCTCTAGGATTATGGCGAAAATGTCCCAGTGGTGTAACCATAAAAACTTCAACAAAAAAATTACACTTTTAAAACCCCTCAAATTCTCAATAAAACACAATATTAACTATATCTGCCATAATATTACTTTATCACTTTTTCATATTAAGTAAAGGTTAATGGAATAAATATAATTTGGGGAATCATGTCAAGTCACGTGAACCACATGAAGTGTCTCAAAGTCCATTCTGTTAAAATTGTGAAGAAGCACGTTGTGGTTTTACAGAGAAGGACCACTGATGATCACAACTGCTGCCTGACAAGGTTAGAAGCTCTTAAATATTACTCATAAATTGATGTTTTTTGGACTTAGTCAGGTTTGCTCATTTTATACAGTACCCTCCAAAAGTATTGGAACAGTGAGGCCAATTCCTTTATTTTTGCTTTAGACTGAAAACATTTGGGTTTGACATCAAAAGATGAATATGAGACAAGAGATCAACATCTCAGCTTTTATATCCAGGTATTTACATCTAGATCTGATACACAACTTAGAAGATAGCATTATTTGTAACGGAACACCACATTTTTAGGTGAGCAAAAGTATTGGAACAGAAAGACTTAAAATAGATTAAAATGAATAAGACTTAATATTTAGTTGCAAATCCTTTGCTTGCAATAACTGCATCAAGCCTGTGACCCATTAACATCACCAAACTTTTGCATTCTTCTTTTGTGATGCTTTTCCAGGCTTTCACTGCAGCCTCTTTCGGTTGTTGTTTGTTTTGGGGGGTTACTCCCTTCAGTCTCCTCTTTAGCAGGTAAGATAAATGCTCTATAGGGTTTAAGTCTGGAGATTGATTTGGCCAGTCTAAAACCTTCCACTTCTTGCCCCTAATGAACTCCTTTGTTGTTTTTGCAGTGTGTTTTGGGTCATTATCTTGCTGCATGATGAAGGATCTCTCAATCAGTTTGGTTGCATCTTTCTTTAAATTGGGAGACAAAATGTTTCTGTAGACTTCTGAGTTCATTCTGCTGCTGCCATCATGTGTTACATCATCAATGAAGATTAATGAGCCCGTCCCAGAAGAAGCCATGCAAGCCCAAGCCATGACATTACCTCCACCGTGCTTCACAGATGAAGCTTGTATGTTTGGGATCATGAGCAGATCCTTTCTTTCTCCAAACTTTAGCCTTTCTTTCACTTTGGTAAAGGTTAATCTTTGTCTCATCAGTCCATAAAACTTTGTCCCAGAATTTTTGAGGCTTGTCTCTGTACTGTCTGGCAAAATCCAGCCTGACCTTCCTATTCTTGTTGCTAATGAGTGGTTTGCATCTTCTGGTGTAGCCTCTGTACTTTTGTTCATGAAGTCTTCTGCAAACAGTAGATTCTGATAGCTTCACTCCTGCCCTCTGGAGGTTGTTGCTGATGTCACTAACAGTTGTTTTAGGATCTTTCTTTACAGCTATCACAATGTTTCTGTCGTCAACTGCTGCTGTTTTCCTTGGTCTACCCGTTAGACGTCTGTTACTTAGTACACCAGTGGTTTCTTTCTTCTTCAGGACATTCTAAATGGTTGTACTGGCTATGGCCAATGTTTGTGCAATGGCTCTGATTGATTTTCCATTTTCTCTCAGCTTCACAATTGCTTTTTTTTCACCCATAGACAGCTCTCTGGTTTTCATGTTGGTTACACCTCTAACTATAATTAACTAAGTCTGCACAGGCAAAACCCAAATATAAAACTGAGCGTAGACATTCAGCGCTATTTATTGTTTGAATAATCAATGTAATAGGACACAACTGGGCAACAAAACACACTTGTTACTCACATGTTCCAATACTTTTGCTCACCTAAAAATGCGGTGTTCCGTTACAAATAATGCTATCTTCTAAGTTGTGTATCAGATCTAGATGTAAATACCTGGATATAAAAGCTGAGAAGTTGATCTCTTGTCTCATATTCATCTTTTGATGTTAAACCCAAATGTTTTCAGTCTACAGCAAAAATAACGGAATTGGCTTCACTGTTCCAATACTTTTGGAGGGGACTGTATGTCCCATGGTGTAACCCTCGAAAAAAACATTGCTAATTCATTAAAATTAATATTTACTTTTGATTTTAAAATGAAATGTCAAAACCATATAACTGCTGACATCAGCAGTTATATAGCCTATTAAAAGCCTTTCTGTTAGAGGACAATTTAGTCAAATAACATCAATTTTGTTAGATAGCAGTAGTTAATAATGCTAATCAAAGATGTACCATAAAAAACCTAGTTTTGAACATATACAGTAGCTTTAAAATACCTAAAAAATCCAATAATTCATTTAAATGAGAAATGTTACTAAAACATAAATATTTATGTGAAATATAATCTTTTACATTTCTGCTATTTCATTACTAATATAAATAAAACTAAAACAATAACACTAAATAAATGAAATGGATTTTCCCCATTAGATGCCATCTTCTAACAAGGAAAAAGTGACTCATCACAGAGCATGTGTGAATGCTGCTGCATGAAACAGCTAGATGGGAAGAATGTCTTCATCTGGCTTCAACCACCTGACCTCTTTATAATATAATAACATCATCTCTGAACCACCTGACCTCTTTATAATATAATGACATCATATCTGAACCACCTGACCTCTTTATAATATAATAACATCATCTCTGAACCACCTGACCTCTTTATAATATAATAACATCATCTGAACCACCTGACCTCTTTATAATATAATAACATCATCTCTGAACCACCTGACCTCTTTATAATATAATAACATCATCTCTGAACCACCCGACCTCTTTATAATATAATAACATCATCTCTGAACCACCTGACCTCTTTATAATATAATAACATCATCTCTGAACCACCTGACCTCTTTATAATATAATAACATCATGTCTGAACCACCTGACCTCTTTATAATATAATAACATCATCTCTGAACCACCTGACCTCTTTATAATATAATAACATCATCTCTGAACCACCTGACCTCTTTATAATATAATAACATCATCTGAACCACCTGACCTCTTTATAATATAATAACATCATCTCTGAACCACCTGACCTCTTTATAATATAGTAACATCATCTGAACCACCTGACCTCTTTATAATATAGTAACATCATCTCTGAACCACCTGACCTCTTTATAATATAATAACATCATCTGAACCACCTGACCTCTTTATAATATAATAACATCATCTCTGAACCACCTGACCTCTTTATAATATAATAACATCATCTGAACCACCTGACCTCTTTATAATATAATAACATCATCTGAACCACCTGACCTCTTTATAATATAATTACATCATCTCTGAACCACCTGACCTCTTTATAATATAATAACATCATCTCTGAACCACCTGACCTCTTTATAATATAATAACATCATCTCTGAACCACCTGACCTCTTTATAATATAATAACATCATCTGAACCACCTGACCTCTTTATAATATAATAACGTCATCTCTGAACCACCTGACCTCTTTATAATATAATAACATCATCTCTGAACCACCTGACCTCTTTATAATATAGTAACATCATCTCTGAACCACCTGACCTCTTTATAATATAATAACATCATCTGAACCACCTGACCTCTTTATAATATAATAACATCATCTGAACCACCTGACCTCTTTATAATATAATTACATCATCTCTGAATCACCTGACCTATTTATAATATAATAATATCATCTCTGAACCACCTGACCTCTTTATAATATAATAACATCATCTCTGAACCACCTGACCTCTTTATAATATAATAACATCATCTCTGAACCACCTGACCTCTTTATAATATAATAACATCATCTGAACCACCTGACCTCTTTATAATATAATAACGTCATCTCTGAACCACCTGACCTCTTTATAATATAATAACATCATCTCTGAACCACCTGACCTCTTTATAATATAGTAACATCATCTGAACCACCTGACCTCTTTATAATATAGTAACATCATCTGAACCACCTGACCTCTTTATAATATAATAACATCATCTGAACCACCTGACCTCTTTATAATATAATAACATCATCTGAACCACCTGACCTCTTTATAATATAATTACATCATCTCTGAACCACCTGACCTATTTATAATATAATAACATCATCTCTGAACCACCTGACCTCTTTATAATATAATAACATCATCTCTGAACCACCTGACCTCTTTATAATATAATAACATCATCTCTGAACCACCTGACCTCTTTATAATATAGTAACATCATCTGAACCACCTGACCTCTTTATAATATAGTAACATCATCTCTGAACCACCTGACCTATTTATAATATAATAACATCATCTCTGAACCACCTGACCTCTTTTTAATATAATAACATCATCTGAACCACCTGACCTCTTTATAATATAATAACATCATCTGAACCACCTGACCTCTTTATAATATAATTACATCATCTCTGAACCACCTGACCTATTTATAATATAATAACATCATCTCTGAACCACCTGACCTCTTTATAATATAATAACATCATCTCTGAACCACCTGACCTCTTTATAATATAGTAACATCATCTCTGAGCCAGAAACTCTGAACTCATGATGGAGGACTGGAACCTGCTCTCTATGCCCACACACATCTTTTAAAGATACATTATCCAAAATTCTTATTGTCAGATAAAACTTTTTTTGTTATGTTCATTGATTTCTTTAACAAATCACATTGCAGTACATTCCAACAAAGCATAAAATAGTCAACTTAAAGCAAAGGAAAACCCCCCACCCCAAAAACAAAACACAAAAAGGGTAACGACATTACATAAATGGGATATTAAAATAGCTTAGCATCATATTGTTAACATAAAAGTTACATCGGCATTCCTTGTGAATAGATCACCTTAAAAATTCCAGAGTTTCCCCCAGTTCACAGTTCTCCAAGAATGAAAGAAAGGGGTTCCAGATCTCGTGAAATTTGGCTGATTTCTTTTTCTTTGTGTATGTTAATTTTTCTAGGACAAGGCATGCTGATAGCTCTTTCAGCCAACGACCAACGGAAGGGCTTTTAACATCCTTCCAGCAAAGACATATCAAGCGTCTAGCCTGTACTAGACATAAGTCAGTTATTTTCTTCACTTTGCTGTTTAGTGTACAGTCCTCTGGGTACAAATTAAGAATGCAAAGTTCAGGGCGGTCAGGGACTGGGTTCAAGGTCATATGAGAAATACATTTCATGACTTAATTCCAGAACTTTCGTATCTCAGGGCAGTTCCACAAACAGTGAAGTAAGGTGCCCTTTTCTGTATTGCATTTGACACAGGTATCAGGAATATTTGGAACAATAGGAGATATCTTTTTGCAGGTCCTATATCCATTGAGTTCTCTTATGCTCAGTAGAGTCTTTGTGATTTTTAACCAGTGTTTTATAGAGTAAGAATATTTGACCCTTGCCAATGCATGTATTCACTGCTAGATTTTCTAGTATGGACAAAGGAGGTTGTGTGTTAGAATGCGTCTGCGAGTAAATGAAACTCCTTAGCTGTAAATATTTGAAGAAGTGTGTCCGTGGTATACCATATTTGCTTTTAAGTTCTTCAAATAACATTAGTTTGTTCTCCTTGTATAGATCCATAATGTTATAGATGCCCTTTGGTGCCCACATTTTAAAGCCTTGGTCTTTTTTGCCAGGGGAGAAGCTATCATTCCCCCATATTGGTGAAAAGCATGAAAATGAAGTAGATTCGCCCAAAAATGATTGTACATTGTGCCAGATACTAATTGTGTTTCTCACAAAGGGGCTGTCAGTGAGCTTTTTTAGTTTTTGGTGTAGAGTATAAATAACTGTCAAGTTCTAGGCCTTTGGTGCAGGCACTTTCGATTTGTACCCATGGTAAGAGAGGTTCGGGCGAGAACCACAACATTGCAGCACTGTGTTGAGCAGCCCAGAAGTACCATTGTAAATTGGGTAATTGTAACCCTCCTCTCTCATATGGCAAATAAAGAAGTGATAGTTGCAACCTTGCCCTTCTGTTATTCCAAATAAACTTTGTAAACATTTGCTTCATTTTTGAAAAGAACTGTGAAGGTGGGGGTAAAGGGATAGATTGGAATAAATATAAGAACTTAGGCAGTATATTCATTTTGATTATGTTTATACGTCCTATAAGAGAGATTGGCATAGATTCAGTGTTGCCAACTCCTCAGTAAGGAAAGTAGCTATTGGCTGTCCTAAAAGTCGCTAGAAGTCGCTAAATGACGTCATCACCTAATTTGCATAATTTTAGATTTGCGTGTAATTATAATGGACGCTGTAGGAGAGAGGAATAACATCAAAAAAACCTAAATATGTTTAGAAACTACAAATTAATATTCTTATGTTGATTATTGGTTTGTTTATTAAATTTAAATCAATTTTGTTCTGTATTGTTAAATGTCAGAATATTACATTTAATCAAAAGACTGTTATACGGGGTGGAATTGCGCAATTTTTTTGCAGTCTGGATGCGGAGTGGTGTGGGTCTCCTCTCTGCTCTGACTGCAGCTGGGTCTGCTGCGCGTGGCTACTGTGAACCTGACTGCCTGTGCGTGCTTTGGGACGGGGGAGGGACTCACGGCAGCACCCGCTGCTCGTTGAGGACAGTAACTGCAGAGCTATACTTCAGTCTCAAAAACACCAGAAAAGTCTCCAATAACACCAGAAAAAGTCGCTGATTTGTCGCTAGTCGCTTTTGAGGAAAAAAGTCGCTAAGAGGGTTTGGAAAGTCGCCAGATTTAGCGAGAAAGTCGCCAAGTTGGCAACACTGCATAGATGACCACCTGATTCGGTTACTGTAGAAGTCACAGGTTCATAGTTACAGAGTACTAAGTCTTTTATGGCTGGGGTAATGGTAATACCGAGATATTTAAATCTGTTCACAGCATTTTTATTTTTTTTGGTTTAAAAAGAAAAAAAAAATCTGATTATGTACAGGAAAATGAACATGAATCAAAATGTGGAATAAATTTAATCCACTTTGGCAACTCATCAAAATGTTTTTTAGCCAGTTTAACATCATTGGCCCCAACTTATTTTGAAAAGTTGGTGCCAATATTGACCAAACGCATTTAAATGAAGGAATACTCTTTTCATTTGATGTTTAAAATGAAGTAATTATTTTTATAAATGCACTTAAATACACTGTAGGTGACTCAAATATTTAATATTTATCATTCTTCACCATGGGACACTTTCAGGAGCACTCAGTCTTACTTTTGGTACAAAACATGTTGCAAGTGTCATTTCAAATGACATAAAACCAACGAAAACACAAAATATAGATATTAATAAACCTGATGCATGCTTTTAAAACTATTTTAAGACTTTTTTGACACTTACACTTACCTATGTGTTATCGATGGCCAAACTCAATGCAACAGGTGGGTTGCGGAATTAGCAGACTTTGACCTAACTATCAAATACCGTTCAGGCAAAGAGAACTGTGACGCTGATGGCCTTTCAAGAATGCCCTGTGACGTAGAAATGATGATGCACAGAGGAAATGTCCTCACGTTTATCTGTGTACAAAGCTTGCCATTTTCTCTCTCTTTTGATCGCAATCTTCCCTCGCTTCTCTCTCTCTCTCTTACTAACCAGTGGCGTATCCAGGAGATTTTTACTGGGGTGGCCAAGATTTACTAATTGAGGCGCCATCTTGTGGTTACAAATACAGCAATCCAGGCAACAGAACAAACCAAAAAAATTCAAATCAAAGCTTTATACTTAAAGATAGGCCTTATTAAAAAAGTTTATCTGTAAGCAAAAGATAAACTAAGCTTGTAAGGAAAAAAACTGAAATATGTGTTTTTCTTTACATGCTTAGTTTATGTTATTATTTAGCTTAGATATAATTTGTTGGAGATACTGGAATTAGATTTTTTTTGGTTTGTTCTTTGCCAGGTGTGTTTTTATTTAACCACAAGATGGCACCTAAATTAGTAAAGCAAACATAGGTAACAATACAGGTGACACAGATGATGGCCTGATGACTGAATAATGTCATTCTATAGGATGCCTTGTGATGTATGAACATGTGCAAAAAGTGGTTTTCAACCCAGACAGTATTCATGTCCAGGGCCCTGATGAAGGTATACATTGAAACGTTGGCTTTGATTCCGCATAAATTAAGAAGTTTTTTTTAAATCAAACAGTTAAGACTTATAATCATAAAGGGTTAAGATGCTTCTTCATAAATTAACTTATGAGAAATGTACATAAACAATTGTAACATAAACCAAACAAATCTTAACTCCAAACAAAGTATATACTATAAAGTAATGTTATGTAAACCTTATATTGGATCACATTCCTCTCACTATCTCCTCCTCCTCTGGGTGTGGCTGGTCAGCTGTGGGAATACACAGATATCTGAGAAATCTTAACTATTGTTGTTGTGTAGTGATGTTTCAGACAGTTGTAATTGTATAACTGGAGTGACAAACTACTTGAATGTGAGCCTACATGGTAAATTCAAACTATCCAAGCATGACTTACCATCCTGTGCAGGACGAGCTGACTGCTCTTCATCACTACTGCTGTACCTAGGCTGCTGACTTCACTGGGCCTTTTCACTGCTGCTGGTAGAAGCTGTGGCTGGCTCTGATTCCTTTCTTCTTTTTGAAGAATCTCTGAATATCTCTGCTTCTCTTCATAGCTATTCTCTTAATATCCCTGAGGGGAAATGTAATTCCCCAGGGATTTAAATTTCAATCAATCAATCAGTCAGTCAATTCACTTTGAAGTAATAGCTATAACTACAAACGTCAAGCAGGATCATTGTCAAATTGGGTTAGAATGTGTGCAAAATGCAGGTGTTCGTGGGGCTCTGGAACCCCTTAAATAACCTGTGTGCCTAATTATGTCTATTTATAGTATCTACAAAAGTTTACTTTTACATAACTACCGACATCTTCGATCACTTTTAATAACACAATTAACACATGTTCCTAACACATGTTGTAACTAAAGATGAGCTAATTGATACAAACAAAAAGTCCTTTATCTCCAAGAGAAAAAAAGTATTTAAACAGCCCTTAAATCACAGAGCAAATAAATAAATCACAGCTTGTTCTGTTATAGCTACTTAAATCTAGACTGTCATGTCACACTATATTTCACACACTGGTTGGTCAGAAATATAACATTAGCTGTATTGAACACACACATCTGCAAAAAACTCCCTTAGTCTTCAGTCCAGAAAACATTGTTTCATATTTCATGGCGGTATCGAAATAATTAAAAAAACCAAACGCTAACGTTAAATGCTCAACTTGGTTTGCAGGCTGCTAAGTTAGCTAGTGCAGTGTAGTTCGTCTTTTAGCTGCTAGTTAGTGCTAGATAAAGTTTTCCTACACATTCAGAGGGACTAAACATTAAATTACTTTACCTCTCAATCGACATATTTCAGCGTTTTTATCCAGCAGCTGACGTTGTCACTGTGACCGTCCTCCTGCTTCATTAATGACTGGACCAGCAGCAGCAGCAGCAGATGCAGCTTGTTCATCTCATGGCTCACCTATCAGACCTGCATGGCCAAACGTCCGCTGAGCAGAAATCAGCTCTTACAGCCTCAGTACGACCATAACTGTGTTAGTTAAAAATGTAAAACTGGCCCTAAATCAGTTGATCAACTGTCATCTCTCTTGTTTCTTGTGTTGACGAACTTGACCAACTACCTATCAGAATCGCCATTGTTACTAACCCCCCACACACGTACACATGTACAGAGACATGTGCATCCTTTGTTGGCTAGGTAAAAAAGGAAAGCTAAGCTTCATCCTAGCCTCATCCTCAGCCACGTGCGTTGCTACTGAGCCAGTGTGTTTGGGAGCGTTGACCACGAGTCGGCGCCATTGCTTAATTTTTGTCCAGCGGAAACGGCCCCCGTATCTGCCCCTTCTGTTCCCACGTAGCAAGACCCCTTTACGGAGTCCGCCATCTTCTGCATGTGTGACTTGGTGTGGAGCTGTCCATGCTCTTCTGAAGTTTTGATTCCTCTTTCTGGTTTTGTCTGTTGTTTTCCACCGCTGAGCTGCCATTCATTGTTGACCTTAAGTCAGAATGTTGTCTGAAATGAGTGGGGGCCACATGTTGGTTACGGGCAAATGTTTAAAAGGGTTAACTGGAAAGTATGAATACCTGTAGCTGCAGGTGTCTCCAATGATCTCTTCAGTCTCATTTGCTGCTGACTGTCCTCACGGCGCTCAGCTGAAAAGTAAATATTCAAATGTGGCTTTTATGCAGTTGACTAAATGATAATCCATGAGTGTAGTAGAGTCAGTTATTGGTTTGAAATGAGATCCACACAACCAAAGGTTAGTTAGGCCATTTGTTAATAAGATTCACAACGTATTCACAAAGTTGTATTCTGATTTAAATATAAAGCAGAATGTATGAGTACCTGTAACCTGAGGTGGCTCCAATGACCTCTTTTGTCTCTTTCGCTGGCGATCGTTCTCACGTCGCTCAGCTGAAAAGTAAATATTAAAGTAAGTTTTTTTTATGTAGTTGAGTACATTATAATCTATATAATGTAGTTGAGTACATTATAATCTATATAATGTAGTTGAGTACATTATAATCTATATAATGTAGTTGAGTACATTATAATCTATATAATGTAGTTGAGTACATTATAATCTATATAATGTACTCAACAACGTTAATGTTGTTACTGTGTGATAATTCTGCTGGGGTAATCAGAAAGTGTGAGTTAGTGATGTGTCGTTCGCGAACGAGCCGGCTCTAAGAGCCGATGCTTTGTAGTGAACGAGAAGAGCCGATGCCCGTCGGAGAGAGCCGAATCCTCAGCCTCCTGTTCGGCAGTCCGTTTGGCTGAGGATCCATGCAGGCAGGGGCGGGAGTTTATTTTGATAGGCACACCATTCGGCCAATCACATGCGAGGACAGACTAGGATCATATCATTATGTAAAGAAGGAAGGGGGGCAGACGCTCCAAAGACAGTGAGTGTAGTGGTACAGGCCAGATACACACAGCAGGGACAGAGACAGGAGGATGTGAGTGCAAGCATGTCAATGTGTTCAGTTGTTCTGTGTTCAGTTCAAGGTTTTTCAGGTGTTTAACAGTTTGATTAAAATGTTAAACAAAAGTAACTGTATTTTTTTTGTAATGGAAAAAATGCATACAATTAAGGCTTTTATGAAAACACTGAATGAAAACTTGCTTAACAATACACAAACCATTCATAATTGCTAAATCAGGCTAAAATAGAACGCTCAGAGTGATACTAAATGAAGAGCCATTTGGGAGCCGTAAGAGCTGGCTCTTCTAAGGGAACCGAGCCAAAAGAGCCGAATCTTTGAAAAGAGCCGGTTTGCCCATCACTAGTGTGAGTACCTGTAACTTGAGGTGGCTCCTATGTCTTCTTCAGTCTCTTTCGGTGGCGATGGTTCTCACGACGCTCAGCTGAAAAGTAAATATTTCAAATGCGTTTTTTATGCTGTTGAGTAAATTATAATCCATGAATGTAGTTGCGTCAGATAGTTGTTTGAAATTAGATCCACATAACCAAGGACATGTGTGAATGAGATGGTGAATGTAAATGAGAATTGTTATTGAGTTGCTGTGGGATGAATTAGTTAGATAGGTAGGTATTTTATTAGCATGGTAATGCTAGCTGGTAGGAAAGAAAGTGAAGCAGCAATATGTTTATGTTTATTTGCACATTCATTAAATATATACGCACATATAGGCATGAAAGGGTTAATCAAAAAGTATGAGTATCTGTAGCCTCAGGCTGCTCCAATGACCTCTGCTGTCTCATTCTGTGGCAATTGTCCTCACAGCGCACTGCTGAAAAGTCAAGACAGTTCTATATTGTATAGGCTACGCCCTCTAAGAGCTATCGCTGTTGGGTTCATCCCTCGCGCACCTGCACAGTCCTGAGAAAATTGTCAGCGCCCACCCACGGGGGGCCCCACCTACACAGTGTATAAATACCCGTGCTGACCTACAATCAGCTCCCATTTTCTTGCTGCAAGTACTTGAGAAAATATTCTACAGAAAGAGACTACAACTCACCATGTCGGCAGCAACGGTAGCTTCCTTGGGGGACGACAGGCTGTGTCCGTCCTGCTCGGATGGCCGCGTCTTCAGCTTCGACCTCCACACCCGCTGCGAGGTCTGCCTGGGAGCTCAACACGCTGGCTTGGCCTTGACCCCACGGTCCTCCTGTCCTTACTGCCCGCACATATTTATATTGCACGAGGGTGACTGGGTTCATGTCAAGAATATGACACCCAGAGGTGGAACAGGAAAGCTCTGTTGCCACTGGGAGGATTGCATCCATAAAGTCATCCGTCAGGTAGGAAAAGACATGCCCATATATGAATTATACCAGAGCAAGGCAAAGTGAGAGGACGTAGGATTTTGCAGCATAACCTCCTATTGTCATTTGGCCACTTATCTGTAGAAACACAGTTGAAACCAGCTAAGGCAAAGAGACAAATCACAGCTCAAACCTGTAAAGAAAGGGAACAACCAAACCAAGAAGCAGATGATGATGATAGTGATGATGATGACTATGGATATTATTCACCCAGGGATCAGC
Organism: Scomber scombrus; assembly: GCF_963691925.1. Classification (NCBI taxonomy): domain Eukaryota; kingdom Metazoa; phylum Chordata; class Actinopteri; order Scombriformes; family Scombridae; genus Scomber; species Scomber scombrus. Next base: position 28,402,176 of record NC_084988.1, read on the forward strand.
CTCTCCCTGTGATACAGCCCCAAGTAAATACAGACAGAGAGGATGATGACGGGGAAGTTACACAACTCGCACAGGATGCTGAGCCTCAGCAACAGGACATTCCTCAGTTGGAGCAGGACAGTGGTGAGGCAACATCAGGCCAAGGGGAGATGATAGTTAAAGAGGAGATTGCCCTGGAGGAAAGAGTGCCAGTAGCACAGTCACCTGTCCAACGTGAAAACAGGGAAAATGAACAACAATACCAGCGACCAGTAAGAGAGAGACGACCTCCAAGAATTTTCACATATGATCAGCTGGGCAATCCTGGTTTTTACAGAACTGACACATCATACACATATGGACTGATGGACAAGCTGAGTTTTAACACTCATACCACACAAAGACACAAAAGTCATCATACACTCAAGGACTTCTTTGTTGTTATAACTTTTTATTTATAAGAGTTATTCAGGTTGTTAATACAGAACTAGAAAATGCAAAACAAAAGATAAATACCAGACACAAAAAGAGAAAAACAAAGCAAAAAGAAAACACAAATAAAAGAGAGGTCCAGGGGTGGTCCATAAGCCAAGGCAAATTTGCCTTATCCAAGACAGAATACTGCGCATGATACATACAATAATTATGAATGGTCAGTCTCATGGTCTAAATAAACACGCCATTTTTGCCACCTTTTTTACCCAGCTCTTTTTGGAGGCGTATGGAATAGGTCATTTGCTCTAAGACATGTAGATGTTTTACAATGTTAACAAAGATAACTATAGTGGGGCAGTTTTTCTGGAGCCAACATTTTGTGATAGCCTTTTTTCTCGCAGCCAGCAATACCTTAAAAAGATAAATGTCCTTTTTGCTGAGTCCTTCTGGAATATGTCCAAGATAAAGGGTTGAATGATGTATAAACATTAAAACACAGAACCTTTGAAATAATCGTTGTCACTTCCTTCCAGAAAATCTGGATGGAGGGGCAGGACCAAAATATGTGGGCATGATCAGCCATGACCTCTCCACATTCCCTCCAACAACTCAGTTGTGTACCAGTCTGTTTGGACTTCTGCTTAGGAGTAATGAAAAAGCAAATTAAGTTTTTCCAACAGAAGTCTCTCCAGATCCAGGAGTTAGTGGAAGATGATTGTGTTTCCCAGACATCCAACCACATGTCCTGTGTTATCTCAATGTTCAACTCTTTTTCCCATTGTTGTTTTATATAGTGTGTGGTCTCCGTATTCAATGAATTGATGCCATTGTATAACTTACTTATAAGACCTTTGTTGCTCCCAGAGTTATAAGCGTCCACAAATATATGAATAATTTCTGGTGGATCTGTTGGGTTACGACTTTTTTTTACAAAAATAATCACGCTGTAAATACCTGTAAATTCCTGCCCAGGCTCTTGACTCTGAGTAAGACGTTACATAGATTCTTGTGGGGGTGGGATGGGGGGGTTAGAACAGCAAAATGAGGGGATGTACTGCACTATATATGTGTTCTTAATACCTGCAATATCCTCAATAAAGAAATTAATATTTAAAAAAAAAAGTCCTGCCCAACCAGCCCATAAATCTGACATAAATTATTAAAGCTATAAAAGTCTTTTTTTTTTTTTAAACAATTTTGCATATGGAGGTGATACTATAGTAGACCCATTCTCCATATATATGGTCTTGTGATGCCGGTGTGAATTCAGGGTCATGTGCTGGCCATCGAAGCAATTTAATCTGTTTTTGAAGTTGGAATTGCTTCACCACTTCAACCCATACCTTCAGTGAGAAATTCACCCATTGGCTTGCTGTCTGTAACATTTCCTTGTCCAATCCCACACAACCAAGCAGCGACTGTATTGAAGCGTCTGTTAAAGATAAATCCATGGGCTTCCATTTGGCCACATAAAATGAGTTACACCAGTATACAGGAGGTCTCAACTGGGCTGCAAGATAATAATCCCTCAAACATGGGAGAGCCATGCCACCCCTCTTCAACGGAAGCTGAAGGGTAGAACATTTACCCTTGGCTTTTTTTTATCCCAAATAAATCGTGAAATGTGTTTATTCCATTCTCTAAATTGTTTCAGAGGGACTTCTACTGGCAATGATAAGAAAAGATATAACAATTTAGAGAGAATATTCAGTTTGACTGATCTGATTCTGCTACTGAAGTCAAGGGGGAGCAGGCCCCACCCATCGAGGTCATCATATATTTTTCTATTAATACAGTTATAGTTCATATTGAATAACTGTGATAGGTCTTTAGATAAACTTACTCCCAGGTACTTAATATGAGGTGAGTACCAATTGAAATCATACATAGCTGTGAATTCTTGTGTGGGGGTATAATTAAATATCATAAATTGGGTTTTGTGTATATTTATGACATCCAGTATTCCCCATATGTTTCCAATCTTTTCATTAATCATTTATTGTGACCAATACATCGTCCGTGTACAGACTTATTTTATACTCCACTGCTCCAATGGAAATACCATTTAGTCCTGTCTTCTGACGTATTGCTTGGGCTAAAGGTTCGATAAATAAATTGAAAAGGCTGGGGCTGAGGGGACAGCCCTGCCTGCAACCACGTTGTAAAGTTATGGAATTGGAGAAACTGCCGTTAACTTTAATCCTTGCGGTGGGAGAGGAGTAATGTGCCTGAATACAATATATAAAATCTTTATTGAAGCCAAATCTGTCCATCAATAGATAGAGGAACTCCCACCCGACTGAGTCGAAAGCTTTCTCTGCATCTAAGCTGAGAATGATAGCATCGATCTGATCTTCATTAATCCGTTCGATAATATGTAACGCTTTCCTTATATTGTCTTGTGTTTGTCTGTATTTTATGAATCCCGTTTGGTCCTCATCTATTAACAGAGGCATTGCTGTTTCCATCCTTTTTGCTAGAATGGTGGCATACAGTTTATAGTCGGTGTTTAAAACACTGATAGGTCTGTATCCTTTACAATCCGTTCTGTCCTTCCCTTCATTAGGGATCACAGATATGAAGGCCTCTCTCCAAGAGGGAGGGAGAGAGCCTTCTTTTAGTATATAATTAAAGCAGGACTCCAACAAAAGGAGCAGGTGTTCTCTCATTCACCATTCTGGGGGGAAACCGTCAGTGCCAGGTGATTTGTTAGTGTTCAAACTTGAAATGGCTTTACTTATTTCCTCCTTTGTTATTGGTGAGACAAGTTTATCATTCATTTCTTTACCTAGTGTAGGGAGGTCTAAAGAGTTCAGGAATTCAACGATTGAGTGTTTATTAACCTGGTTTGACTGAGAATATAAAGATGTGTAATATGTTCCAAATGCTTTTTGTATACCATCCAAACTGTTAGTTATTTCATTTGTAACAGGGTCTCTAATCTTATAGGTGACGTTTTCTGCCTGTTGTTTTCTGAGCCTCCAAGCTAACAACTTTTCCGCTTTGGGGCCTGCCTCATAATATCTTTGTTTCATTAACCTTATGTTTTTTCTCCACTTCCTCACTTAATAGTTTATCTATTTCCTGCTTGGTATTTCTAATTTGGTGTATGATAGAGGGGTCTTTATTAACGATGTGTGCTTGTTCCAAATCTCTCAATTTTTCCTGTAGTCCAATCAGTTTTGGGGTTTTCATCTTTTTCAACGCAGCCATCCTGGCAATGATCTTCCCCCAGAGAACAGCTTTAGCTGCGTCCCATAATATATTGGGATTTACTTCTCCACCACCGTTGTCCTGTAGATATAAAACTAAGTCCTTTTCCATTGAACTTTTAAAGGTCTGATCATTCAACATACCAGTGTTTAGCCTCCACAATGTTTTTCGTTGTCCACCATCTAGGTGTAATGTTATGCAGATCCTGGAGTGGTCTGACAGATCCCTCTGGCCTGTTCTACAATGTTTTAGCCTATGTACAGTTGCAATCAGAAATATTCAACCCCCCAAAGATTTTAAGGATTTATCTATTAAAGTTTTGTCAAAGAGCCAGATTCTTCTTTGGATGACTTCTTTATGAGTTGAGTGATACATAAAATAAACACAGAAAATAAATGATGTAGTATTTGTGTGTAACAGTATATTTTGTTAAGATAGCCATGTCACAATTATTCAACCCCTATATAATATTGTTGTTTTTAAAGCCTTCCGCCAGTTTTTATGGCCTAAAGTGGAGTAGAAACATAATGAAGCCTTTGGGAACTCTATAATGATCCTTCATTTGATTCAGCTGTGATGCATATATAAACCCCACCCATGAAGGTATCCAAGGTGAGCTGCAATCATGGGAAAGACAAAGGAGCTTCCATAAAGCTGAGAGAGGAGATTATTTCATCACACCCGAAGGGTCTTAGGTATAAGAAGATTTCCAAAACATTCAACATTCCGAGAGACACCATTGGGAGCATTATAAGGAAGTTCAAAACATCTGGAACAGCTGCAAACCTGCCTGGCTGAGGAAGAAAGCCCAACATTTCATCAAGGGCCCATTGCAACTTAGTCAGGACAACTGAGAAAACCCCCCATGTTACTGCAAAACAACTACAGGATGACCTGATGAAGGCTGGTACATGTGCTTCAGTGGCAACTATAAGACGTGCACTGAATAAACAAGGACTTCATGGCCGGACTCCAACACGCTCCACTCTTGACCACAAAGAACATCAAAAGTCGCCTAGAATAATCCAGGAGGAATTTGGATAAGACTACAGAGTTTTGGGAGACAGTTCTATGGACTGATGAAACCAAGCTGGACCTGTTTGGACATATGGACCAGCGGTATGTCTGGCGTGCGAAAGGCCAGGCTTATGACCACAGGAATACCATCCCCACAGTCAAGCATGGAGGTGGATCATTGATGATGTGGGGCTGTTTGTCTGCAGCAGGAACTGGCAATCTTGACCGTGTACCTGGAATCATGGATTCCGAGAAATACCAGGCCATTTTAAGGAGGAACGTGATGTCTTCTGTTGACAAATTGAACCGTGGTGATCATTGGACTTTCCAGCAGGACAATGATCCCAAGCACACCTCCAAGTCAACCAGAGCTATTTTGCAGAAATAGATCCTGGAATGTCCTGGAGTGGCCTTCTCAGTCACCAGATTTAAATCTGATTGAAAATCTTTGGTGGGATTTAAAGAAGGCAGTTGCAGCACGGAAGCCATCAAACATCACTGAGCTGGAGGCTTCTGCTCATGAAGAATGGGCAAAGATACCGATCGAGAGGTGTAAGAAGCTTGTCAGCACCCATCGAAAATGTTTGTTAGAAGTTATAAAAGCAAAAGGATGCTCCACAAAGTACTGAAGCTGGGGGTTGTATAATACTGCACATGCACATTTGTTAAGAGAGTTACATTTTTCATTTGAACTTCAAAGTTGAGTCAACTTGTGTTGTCAAAATAACTCAAATATGTATCAATAAATATTTTCTGTTATTTAATGAGGTTTTTTGTCACTTATTGTCATTATCCTTCATACACATCACTAAAATGTCTTTTGAGGTGAGGGGGTTGAATATTTCTGATTGCAACTGTAGGTCCTTGTTGTACATAAAAAAAATAGTCTATTCTCGAATAGGCTGTGTGTAGTGCCGAATAATATGTGTATCCTGGCCTTTATCCCTGCCAGGCCCACCATACATCAATAAGTCCGAAGTCTTTAAGTATCATGTTTATGCGTTTTTCAATTGAGTTCCTTCACCTAAACCTATTAGCTCTATCTAATGAAGGGTTCAGAAGTATGTTGAAATCTCCTGCACAGATAAGACATTCATGGACTTTTGAGTAAGCAGAGTGCTAACACACACATTACACACACTCCTGGACTTTTGAATAAGCCAAGTGCTAACACACGTTACACACACTCCTGGACTTTTGAATAAGCCAAGTGCTAACACACGTTACACACACTCATGGCCTTTTGGAGATCTGATGGCATCATATGCACTGGTATCTGCTCTGAACAGTACTCAGCTGTTGGTTGAGATGTCGAGGACGACATCTGTGTTGTGGGGGGGGGGGGGGGGGGGGGTCATCCTGACTGCATTTAATGAAAATGTGAGTTAAAATGATAAGTTCATTGTAAGCTGGTTAAAAAAGATAGTAATTCATTGCTTTCTAAAAAGGTTTTGAGTTATGTTCACAAAGTCAGTTACCATGGTGACTGACTCAGAGTTTCACTAACCTCTCTTTCTGGAACGGATAACACAGAGTTTCCCTCATCTCAGGCTTAACATATTCTGAGTTTTCACACAACCCGCCTTCTGGAATACCCCCCAGGACTCTCAGGTCATCTAACCTGTCCCACAAACAAATCTCAAGCTCAGGGGGTCTTTGTTCATGCAGCCCCTTGACTGTGGAATAGCTTCCCCCACTCTATCATGTCTGCCTCCACCAATGACTCCTTCAAGTCCAGGCTCAAAACCTATTTTTATTCTTTAGTGTTTTGATTCCTTATTCTATTCCTTTGATTTGATATGTCGTTGTTTTATTTAGTCTTTCATTCTGTTTTTATTGCCTGATTTGATTTTGTAAAGCACTTTGGTCAACTTGCATTGTTTTTAAATGTGCTCTATGAATAAGGTTTAAGACATGCAAGTGAAACAAGTAGACAATCACAAATGCTGCTCACGTTCTCAGATAACATGGAGAAATGTTCCTCTTTTGGCAGATTAATTTGAAAAGAATACACGTCTAGAGTCAAACTTGGCACATACAGTATATCATTCTACGAATTGAAGTTCAAACATCACAGTCAGGTGAAAATAAAAGATATTTTTGACTAAAAGGGGCTTCAACAATAATAAAAACCAATATGGCTTCATCTAACACCATTGGTGCTTGGGCCCCTAAAAATGTGAAAGACAATAGGCAGCAATCACAAGTTAAAATGTTCTCCATAAAATCCAAGTCAAAGACTATCCTCCTAGTCAAAATGTATGTTAAAAAGTATTGGGAAAAGAAAAGGTCTCTGACGTGAACTTTGTTTAGAACGGTTTGTTAGTGATTCTGTACAGATCCTGTTTACCATTAGTCCCTGTTCCTTTGGAAGGCTCTCTAAAACAAACCCACACACACACTAGCTCCTCTTTTCTTGTCTTTGGTGCTTGAACTTGTGTAGCTAATTAGTCTCTTCCTTTCCAGCATCATATCCCGTCACACTTTACAGCATCACTGAGTTTCTGACTGGACCCTTTGTGCTTTTCAAGTGTAAGCAGTCTTGTGAATAAGGGCCTACTGTTCACTGCGCCCCATTTTTCTGTTTTTGTAAACAGATTTGCCACAAAAGTTTATTTTCACATTGATTTAAAAGGAATATGTATTGTGTTACATCTTCTTCCACAAAACAAAAGAAATGAGTGAAGGTGTCTGGAAAGGAGTGAAAGAGTAAAAATATCCTCTAAGTATTCGTTATTACTCTCTGTCCTCTTTCAGTCATGCTTTTTCTCCTCGAATTAATTAGTAAATGTGAATGAACAAAAGTTCAGCCTGAATGAAAGGAGGGTCAACCAGAGCGGTTTCTATTCCACCAATAGACCCAAAAGCATGTAAGATTATTTGTATGAATGGAACTTGTAATGGGAATGTGTTTTATTTCTTAATGATACTTGAGCAATCAATACTTGACTCATTTTGTCTCTTTTTCTCCCTTGTTAGGGCTTTTTCTTCTGACATTCAAGATTCAATCAGGACATAAAGATAACATATTAATCCGTTTCAGCAGCAAACATTCTCCTTTATTTTCACTTTGTTATTTCTCTCCTTGACATATTAAAAAAATAGAATATTGCAACTTCAAACAGTTTTAAAAAGCGCAATAGATGAAATGGAAAACAGATGTCTTTATCAGTTACTGAGACATAATCAGTAGCAGATTGACAAAAAAAACAGATGCAATGGTTGTGTCTCATGTTGACCAGGTGTGGTTTACTATCCAACCAGAGACTGAGCCGGGGACTCTTTCATCGCAGGTTTTCATTTGTACACCTTTGTCATTGTGACCAGAACAAAGCATCTGTGTCCCATAGAGCTTCACCTTGGTACGACTGACCTCTTCTCTACTCATCTTGACCACACACACACTTTTTTGCCCTTAACATGTTAATATTATTTATTTATTAAAAATTTCATTTTTAAATTTTATATTTAATTATCATATTAAATATCAAAGAGTATTAAATTGTTTCATGTAATTAAAAACCTCAAATTTCAATCTGAGGAGATATCTACACATATGAGTGTTGCTTTTGTTTTAAGACATAGAAAGAAAATAAACCTATTTTGAAACTTAATTATGAACCTGGACCGAACCAAAATCTGAGTCAGACCCAGTTGAAATTTAGCTCAATGTTATTGGCTTTGGGTACGGCTCTAATTGATGTATTTATATGGAGGGTGCAATAAAAACTCTTTGTCAATATAATAGAAATGTTTGTTAAATATAAATAAATCTTTGGGTCTTTAAAAAAACAATCATTTTATGAATATGTTTCTGCAGTATAAATTTGTATAACACTTATTCTTACAACATGTAATGCTGCTCGTTAAACGTTGAAGCACCATGCTGCCAGTGTTGGTGTTCTCTCTATTTGGATCAGGTCTAATCATTCTCAAGTCCCTTTTGGATCGGGATGCTTTTTTGGGAAAATTTGCTTAAACATGTTGGAGTAGGTATGGCGTGGTGGTGTGTTTAAACCATTATAGTCCAAATTATGGATCATTTGTTGTAGATATAAATGCACTATCGTAAAATCCCTGTAACACCTCCACTGTTGTGAGATTACTTGATTCCAAATACATTCAATGCAAATTAAATGCATCTAATTTGCTATCTGGTAATAGTGTCACCCACCACCAATACCATCTCAGGAGTTTAAACCTTGTTACAAATTCTTATGCAGCTCCATGAGGCATGCACGGTATCTAATTGAAATTCATGTAATATTATTTCTTTACTAAATGTTGAATTCTCATCTTGCACATTATCAAGAAACTAAATTAATTTGTAATTAAAAATAAAGAAACTGTGATGCTGATTAATTCTTTTAGAACACACATTTTAAGTGCTGTAAATGCAATAGAGAAATATTTTAGGTGTTGTGGTTGTTGCTTAACCACTTCTTCTATAAATTATATATTTGTATACCACATATCACTGATCTGCACAGCAAATATGTATTTTAAGGAGGCATAAGGCCAACCTACATTTTTATCAACATAACTATAAACGGTGATGAACTTACATAATATTCACACTGAATGCTAAAAGTTTACTTATTAACTTCCTGGAGTGGAATCGATGTTGCCAGAAAACAATATGGGCAGCAAATGTGTTTCCTTCTTAATGTTTCTAGCAAATCAATTTAGTGATATATGAATGTTTTGTCTAAGAGACAGGAGTTGTGGTGCTGCAATCATCACATAAAAAGTTAAAGTATGTCCACATTTCTCCTCACTGTTGGGGCCCTAATGTGCCCTAATAGTTTTTAAAGCACATTATATACATATAGAAAATGTCATGACAGTTAATGACAGGAAATGCAAAATCTCATGTTATAAACTACATAAATGTGCATACATTTTGAAGACTGTGTCTTAGTGTTTTATAATCCTTAAATCTAATTTGGGTTGTTTGACACTGATCTAAAGAAAAGGATAATTTATAGAAATATTAAAATAAAAACTACATGTTTGCATAATTATTAACTCCTTTTAATATGACATACCTAAATAATCACTTTTAAATAACATAATTAAATGGTGATAACCAGTGTGTAGTAAAGGGGCTCCAACTGTTTGCAGTAGAAATACACTTGTATCTGGAAGGTCCAATTTTTGATCAGTTATACAACATGGCACCACGAGGAAGGAATACTTTAAACAAGCATAAAAAGATGAAATAAAAGCAGAAGTTATGGATGTATACAAGAAAAAATATTATGTAATACTGTTTGGCGTACATAAAAAATCAATCAGTAAAAAATGTAAAGAGTTGTAACTTAACAAAAGGTGAGTGAGCATGCTAGAAGAATACTAGTGAGTTATGTCAACTTTGAAGGAGTTGCAACCTGCAGAGACTGTGCATACAATAAACAGTTGCCTGGTTGCTTCACCAGTCGTAGCTTTATGGGGGAGTGACAGAGAAGGTCACTCAGCTACATTTTGCCAGAGAGTTCTCTGGTCTGATGAGATCAAAATTGAGCTTTTGGACCAAATTCAATATCTGGCAGTAGCCAAACACTGCACATCATGCCACCATGAGCAGGGTGGTGACAGCAAGACGAGTCTAAGCATAAGAATTGATATTTGTTCAGTCAACTGAAATAAATATCTCAGATTCAACATAGATGGTGTTGATGTCAAATACAATCTACTTTACTTTGCATCGTGTATGAAATGTGTGACTGTGTATAAAACATTTAAAATCTATCTATCCATCTATTTTATCATATTCCTTTGTATTGATCAATATTTTCTGTGACATCTGTCAACCAATCACTGTAGCAATATTAAGTTAATTGATGAAACACAATGTCATCCATAACAACAGGGTCAATCCTTCTCTTATTTCATGAATTCTCTGTTCTTTACTTAAAGTTCTTTAGAGGAAACTTTTAGCTAGAAATGTTTAGTGTTATTTCAGAAGACTGCTAGTGGTAAGACAAGATTATCTGTGAATACAGGCCCTGATCTCAATCCAACCATGAATTTGTCGCTGGACTTTTAAGGGCTGTTCACTCACTATCCCTTTACAACCTGACAGAGCAAGCAGAGTCTGCATGTTTGACACTGAGAGACAAAAAATCTGCACTGTCTCAAGGCTGGAATTATTAATAAAGGTGCATTCCACAGTGTTTTCCTGTTGATCAGTGTCAAAAAGCTAAAACAAAGTTTTGCTTCAATATTGTAAAACGATAAAACATAAAGAACTTCCACGGGGGACACACTTACTATATGGATAGGTAAAAAGATATGTAGTTTTCAGATAAAGCACAATGGTCAGTATGTACAGTATAACAGTACATATATACATACATATAATTCAAAGAGAAAAGAGGGTAACTAAAGATCATAAATTAAATTGTTGACATAGTCCATAAAAACATCAGACCGCACTGATAAACTGTAATATTCAAATCTCTATAAAAACATTTTTTTAAACTATTTGTAGTATAATATATACAAAAAAATGTGAACTTCTGATTTTTTTCTCCCTATTTCAGTTATTTGGTTTTTAATGGAAATCATGTAATGAAAAACATATACTGTCAACTTTGCATGTTTCCTCCAGCAGATCCAATCAGTGGATCATCAGTGTTTCCTCCAGCAGATCCTTACACATGTTCATGTCGGCTGCAATGGATTGGTGTGGCAAAAGTTGGCCTCATTTCAGAAGTCAAAGAAGTTGATTCACAACTCTGGAACTTGATTCTTGATATCACCATAACACCCCTTTTGATTTTTCCTCTTATGCTTCTACAAAACCATGTGTTCTCTTCTTTTCCAGATGAGAAAGAGAACATGTCCTACTTTTAATTACTTGTACCGTTTACCATAGCTTTGTTCCAGCCACTGCCGCACATCCTTCAAATTGTAAAAAAAAGGCCCCTTACCACCCAGGTAGGTGATCTTTCTCTGTTGCACAATACACACCCGTTCATTGGACACACCATAGGCCACATTAGCATTGTTGTCCATGCAGTCAGCCACCAGCTGACACTGCGGTGGCAGGGAAAAGTGGTCAATGAGCTTGCGTGCCACACCCAGCCTCTCCTCCAGGGTCTGATGCTTCCGTATATTGAAAGAGCAAGCTCCCATAGGAGGGACCACCCAGCCATCAGACGGGTGAGCCTCATCAATGTACACTAACAGAAAATCAGCTACATCACTAAAGTCTTCCACCAGCTGCCGGAAAGCTGGGAGGTGGCTGATGAAAGGGGGTCAGGTGGCTGAGCCAAAATTGACCACTAGTGGGCGATCTGATGACTCAAAATCCAGGAGGTGGCATTCATCACCATTCCGAACTCTGGCACCAGGTGGCAGAGTCATATTGTTGAAATTGCTGCTCCATTGAAGGCCATCAGGCACTTTCACCACTTTGGAGTTAGGTGCCTCGCAGCCAAGTTTCACCTAATGAAATAAAAAGAGGGATTAATGTCTACTACTTTCACAATGCACACATCAAGGAGATGTTAAGTGGGCTTTGCCTTTATCTATTAACAGACTCTGCGTATTTTATTTCTTGCAAAACTGCGCCTTTTGCTATGGATTCAAACACTGTGAGGGTAGATCTGAATGGGATTCTGACACAGCAATTGTATGGTCGCCTTATATTATGACAGTTTGTGATGATTTTGTTTTTTCAATCAGTGATTCAGTTCAGTATCTATTTACCTTCCCAATACATATATACATACATACACACTGTATGAGCGTGTGATTCTTCTTGATTTATTAGCAAATGAGTACTTAGATATAGCTTTTATCACCAAAAGTACTTCTTTAAAACAGAGCTAACTAAAGAATCCATTAAATGGATGCCTATGGGTATAGATCTGGGTATGGACTATAGGACCTACCATTGTTTAGGTGTTGCTGAATAATCTTAAGTTTAAAGTTCTAGCTACGTTTCCCGCTAGCTGCACAGCAGTAGTATAGTCAATAATAAATGGTGTTGAATCTGAAGAGATTAGTCAACAAACTGTCAAGAACAGAGCGAAAATATCTCAGCTGAGGTCTTAAAATGTCTTACTGCAGATAGTTTTTCAAAGAGTAGTACATTACTCACAGGTTATTATATTTATTTCCACAATTAATTATGAAAATCTATCTATTTTTAAATATTAATTCTCAATTCTGTATTAATTGCCCTCCAGTGCAGCATCTGTTTAGTCATGGAGGCAATCTTTTGACGGCATCTCGAAACAGAATTAGGGATGACCACATGGAACAGGTCCTACTACTCCGTTACAATAACCATCACTATCACACTGATCCTATCCATAATGAATGATGAATAGTGTGTGGGGTTAAAGGCAAAATGCAAAAAAAATGCATATTACATAATAATTGATAATATTGTGTAAAAATGCTAAACAATGTTTCAAAATGACTTTCTCTATAACCTAAAGGCTCTGTTTCCTCAGGTTGATTTATATTTATTATTTTATTATTTTATCTGAGGGATTAGTAAGTATTTCAACTGGAAGTAATGAACAAGCAGTTAATTGCTTTTCCATCCGCGCGTCTGGCTCTTCTGAAGCTCCTTTCTTTTCCTTTTTTTTTTTGAGCGTGTTGAGGTGGTGTCACAGAATCAAAGTGGAGGAGGACATAACTAGTGTGGACTATCTGTTAGTTTTATGTATCATTCTGTTGGCCAGTTTAATTTTTGAATGATACAGAGCAAGTGCTTTAATTTAAGTTCTGCCCCAAATTTGCATTGACTGTTGTAAAAGTTTACAGATATATTAATATAATGAAAAATGTGATGTGTATGCACAGCTGTTCTGACAGTAAAAACTGAAATAATGAAGTTCAATCTTGTGGAGTCTTTTATTATATTGTCTTTATGTAGTCTTAAGTACTGCTGAAAGGTTAACACTATCAGGTCTTAGAATGTGAAAATGGTTAACAGTCGAGAGCATTCATTCAAAATTAAGAAAAGTAATCAAAATGTAATCAAATGTAATTAGTTACATTACTTTGAGAAAGTAATTGAAATAGTTACACTACAATTACATTTTCAACAGGGTAACTTGTAATTGTAACCAACTACATTTCCAAAGTAATCTTCCCAACACTGGTCCTCTTTGGCCCTGTTTAGATCTGGCATTAACATGCGTTTCGGGTGATCCGATCACAAGTGGACAGCATCAAATACAAGCATGAACAACCTCCAACATGCATATCTTATGTAGTGTAAATGCTAATATGTCCAGATGTAAAACCAAGTCAGACATTTGTCTGACTGACTTAACACTATGGACACACGCGGTCAGCAGGGGCGCATTAACATCACTGGAGGCCCCTGGGCTACAGAACTTTGTGAGGCCCCCATCCCTAAGTGGTTGACACACTATATTTTGCCTATAACAACTCAATACAAGGTCATCTTTGGCTCTGTGCTATTTATTTGTATCAATGTATGTAGCATTAACTATGTTCATTTCACTTTTGCAAATGAGCCAACATATACTCACACACACATGCACCCACAAATACACACACACACACATCAGCACAATACTTCACTTAGGCTAATAATAACTGTTCCATAGACTATGCAACAAATCAAACATATTGTAAGCAAATAACTGATTCATCTCTGTGCCATTTATTTATTTAATGTATTTGCATTTCAGTTTTGCAAATGAACCAACATGCACTCACACACACATGAACGCATGCACGCACACACACAATTACAACGCCACTTGGGTGTGAACGCTTCATTGTCGAAACTATTAGGCTATGTGTTGTTGTCTTGTCTGTCGCTTTGTGTGCCGTCTACGAAGCTGCGTGTTGGATAAATAAGGTGTGATTTTGTTACATTGTATCAACATGAAAGATATGGGAGTAGGGGAGGGGGGCCTCTCGGTGTCGCACCATCCCCATCACTTTTACCAACAGATGTCACTGTAGTGCAGCATCATGTGCGTTACGTTTGAGTGTTCATTAGCCTACATAATTATTCTCAATTTTTAGAGGCCCCCCCATGGTGGAGGCCCTGGGGCTGTAGCCCAGGTTAGCCCATTCATTAATGCGCCCCTGGCGGTCAGCTTGAAACACATAGTAATAGAGACAGGTGTGAACAGTAACATGTCTCGGCTGTCCAGCTGTGATCAGATCACCCGAGATGCATGTCAATGCCAGGTCTAAACAGGGCCATTTATTTGTGACCAGGAGACACTGCAACTTCTGAGCAGAACAATATTATGAGTCTTTAGATGACTTGAATGTACTATTTACACACAATGAATAGAGACACTGTACAAAGTAAACAACGGACTATGTCACTATTGAACCAGATCGGATAGGTAAGTGATCTGAAGTCAGATGACATTTTATTTTCATTTACTTTTATTGAAACTCCAATCGGCTTTCTCCTTTGGTTATACTAGGGTTATAACCCTGAAGGGATAGAACCCTATTGTTTTTGCTTCAGTTTATTATTATTAGTTTTTTATTTATTTATGTATTTTTCTGCCAGAAAAGCTGAAATTCCAGTGACCTGGGTTAGCTGTTGATAAAAAAGTTATATGTTGAAAAGCAAGAAGTGGAAAAGTCTGCTAGGCCACTAGGCTATATACATGCAATATGTAAAATGGGGGTATGTGGAGGAAAACGTGGGCAGCAAACCACAATTGTATCTGTAACCCTGTGAGTTTTGTCAATGTAACTGCAAAGTGTGTGACCTGGTATAGGGTGTGAATCGAGTAATAAAACTCGATGTAAATACCTGTTTAGTTTGAAAAAAATGCATCAAGGGATGTATTCATTCATAGCACTGTGAGCACGACTTCATCAACGACTTTACCTGTTTGTAGGCGTCAAGAAGAAAGCTGTTCCAGATGGAGCGGAGTCCAGCTGAGGTTAACATACGGCGCCACTCTCCGGAGCCGGCGGACCTCGAGCGGCTGAGAGACGACACAATGCGCTTCACAAGAACCATGGAGTCGTACAGGGCAAGGAACAGACAGTTTGAAAAGAAACCAGGTAGTATTTGAAGTGTCACGAGCAGATCCATCCCCATTTTCTGTCCCTACGTTCATACGACCGCAGCCTTAACTACAGTTGACAAGTTATTTCGGACTGCCCTTCATTACGCGCAACGCCGTATGGTCTCAGTCAGTCCTCTCGTAATTTCTGCACTGTCCTATGGAGTGAAAGGTGAAACTTGTCGTCTTGCCTTGCCTTTCGTGTTCAGCGGTGACAGGAGGCCTGGGGCTTAGTCGCTCATCCTACAAGGACGAACATTGTACTTAATGTCAAACCTCACGGCTTATCTTTGTAGCAAGATTCTGACGTCAGCTGTAGTGCTTCCCCTTTTGTACCCGCCCTCCTCTGCTCCTCCAGTGGCGTTGCCAGGAATAGCCTAAATCCTGGGTGGGACACACACACACACACACAGACAGACAGACAGACAGACAGACAGACAGACAGACAGACAGACAGACAGACAGACAGACAGACAGACAGACAGATAGACAGATAGATAGATAGATAGATAGATAGATAGATAGATAGATAGATAGATAGATAGAGACAGGCTCTATAAAAATGCTCCAAATGTGTTGCTGTTTTTGTGGAGGTTTATTAGGGTAGTGGTATTTTGAAGGGAAAATATTCTGTTGATGTAGGAATGTTTACACCTATCTGCCTTAGTAGAATGTACATTTTCTGTCTAGCAGCACAGGGGTATGTCTAGTTACCTAGAAAGAATTAAGATGAACAACACTTCACTGAACAAAGCTGGGATTCCAGCTTTCAATTCCATTGAGAATAAGTAAACATAAACTCACTGGATGCAAAAAAAAGAGAGAAGATGGAATTTTGTTCATTCATGAGGCTAAAGCAGGCAGTGAAAAAAATAGCACAAAACTTTCCTTTAATGGGAAGAAACCTCAAGCAAAACCAGGCCGTCTACCTTGACTGGTTGGGTTGAGAGAGAAAGTGAGCGGGAGAGAGAGGAGAGAGACACAGAGCATTGTAATAACAATAGAAATATGACACATGAAATAATACCATATATCATATAATATGATAGTAATATAGTAAAGTACTGTAGATAAGGAAAAATATTTTACATTCTACTCTGGATTTTATGGGTAGCCAGTGCAGAGAAGCTAAAATAGGAGAAATATGATCTCTTTTCCTAGTTGTTTTCAGTACATGTGCAATAATCTAGCCTAGAAGTGTCAATGTGTGGACTAGTTTCTCTGTATCTTTTTGAGACAATGTGCCTGATTTTTACAATGTTACATAGGTGAAAAAGTTGTGGCAGGTGAGGTAGGAGGCCATCAAGAGTAGTTATATCATTTTGATATAAAATAATGTGTTTGTAAGTTGTTTAGGGCTGAGCACAATAACATCAGTTTTGTCTGAGTTTAATAGCAGAAAATTGCAGGTCAGCAGGGGTGTGAGTTGGAAGCCCGGGGGTCCAACGGCTGAGTTGACCCCCCCAGCGGGCCCAAGCATTGGGGATTCATTAAAGTAAGTGTGAGTAAGCTGCAGGTGACATAGAAGTTAAAATATTATCACATTACTCCTCTTTTTATAATTGCTAATCGGAAATATTACATAAAAGACAGGTAATCTCATTCAGCTACTAGGTTATATGAATTTATGACAAATATTGTCATAACTAATTTGGGAATGCCATTATAAGAAAATCTGTTGACTGACAGTGTCACTGTTTAGTGACACACAATAAGTTTTTTTCAAAAGTCATTGTGTATGTCACATGTTGCTCAGGTTATGAGGAGAAAGTCTTTGTGGACCGATCACCATACATGGAGGCGGATTTGAAGATCCCATCCCACCGGACCTGTCTGCATAGTGTGAGTGGTCAGACCAGGAGGAGGAGGACATCGCCAGCTGTGTTCTCGGTTCAATCAGACTGAAAAAATTCAAAAATGTATTTTGTCAACAAGTTAATGTAAACATTTATCTGTGATGTGTCTTCTGATTTTTTTAAACTATAGATTCAGTGAATCCTTGACGTATTTTACTACCTTATTTTGTTATTGATGACTGATGTATGACATGTTATTATCAGTACAACACTGTATGGTACAACTGCATGACTGATGACAATAAAAGCTTTATGGTATCTGAAATGTTTAATGTGAATTCATGTTTAATACACTCAGTATCTGCTGAGGAAAACTTGCCTATATATTCAAAGACAATTATGAATGGGCATTGTTCAACTATAATCAGAGCTGTCAACTTTTCAGCAAACCTTGGAGTGAGATTTGAGGGGAAGTTGGGCGGGCCCATAATCTATCTTTGGCCCTTTGATGGTCGCCACCATATGTCAAAGACATATTATGCAATTTGTACTTTAAGTAAAGAAACATGACTATGTACAGCATGGGTGTAGGAAACATTTGAAATGTGGGTGGGAAATTATAATTGGGGGTCCGAGTAGATGTCGTTTCCTGTATTCTGGTGCCTTTTAACAGGTGTTTTGACACTTTGATCTGACTATACTGTGAGAAAAATTATGGGTACATTTTATAATTACATCATGAGGAAGTGTTTGGCCCCAGGTCAGATGTTAGAAGATAATCAAAAGCTAAAAGTATAGAAATTGATGAATCCATATGTCACAGCTGTGACACATTTAATAATTAGAGTAATATACAAGTGAGATAGTCATTCGCAAATTCTTATTTTTTGGGTGGTCCAGACGGTTCACCAGGGATATTAAATTATCAAATTTTCAAATAAGTGATACTGTCCTGACTTTATTTATCATACAGGACACCTTGACTGAAATGTTTCTAATTGACAAATTATTCTAAACTGTCAAATCCCTTTCATCACTCACCAGAGTAAAGGATCTCTCTGTACTGTCCCTGCATCCTGCATCTGTCTCTGACTCACTCTCATGCACCTAGATGTCAGGAGAGGTGGTGGAGTGATCATTATTTAGTGAGCAGTATCTATTCTTTCACATTTATTCTTCTTCTTTCATGAGAAATAGCAGCGTGGCGTGAGTTCGTGTGAAAAAGGTCATTTGCGTGACTCTCACTGATTGCGTGAGAGTTGACAGCTCTGGCTGTAAGCTAGATGGATATATAGCTAACATTAAGCTATGTTCAGACCAAATGCGATGAACGCGACAAAATCGCGCGACAGATCACTCGAGTTTCGACGCGTGACCATTTTGTGACCATAATGTCAAATTTGCGCCATCGCGCGTGTAGCGAGCCCGCCCATTTTCACTAGATAACAACAACATTGCTTCTTCATCATCAACCATGGCTGAGATCACTTACTCTTTTCTCTCATATGTGTCCCTGAGGCTCCTGAGGCTCTTCCATTTCCTGCGACACACATCAACTGACAAAAACACACGTAAATTAACTGTTGAATCCATGCCGGGAGAGCCAGCTGTTTTTTTTCTTTTTTTATTAGAAAACTTTACAATGGAAAGCCAGCTGGGCTAAAGGTCATGACGTAAGTGACGTCGGGAGAATCTCAACACTGATAGGCTATCGCGGCACAGCGTCACGCGATGTCGCTGCAAAAGTTCAACATTTTCAACTCGCGCGTTGACGCTATTTTTCGCACGGCATTGCGTCATCGCGTTTGGTCTGAACACAGCTTTAGTGTGAGGAGTTTGCTAGCACTGAAGAAAGTAAAATCAGATGCGCTTGGGGTGTGTAATACACAGGCGGGGAGTTCTGGTCCTCTGAGCGGAGGCCAACGCGGAAGTAACTTAAAACTGCATTCTATCAAAAGGCCATCAGGGGGCGACCGTTTTGGTGTGTGTAGATCATTGGCTATATGATCACTATTTTGTTTGTCATGAGCCACCGTACCTATGCACAGCCTGGCCTATCAGGTGTTTTGGTTAGCTTCTTCTAGCTCTCCCTCTCGGTGTATGCATGTTGCAGGTCCATGCTCAGTCTGTAATAAAAAAACTGTGTTTTGGATACAAGTCGGTGTTGTCCTTCACACAACATATAAGTTTCTACATGGTGTCAGAATAAGGTGCGGACTTAACGCCTGTGAGTATTTTTTTTTCGTCGGACGCTCTGAGTTTTTTCTGCCGGGGAGATAACATGGACACATGGCGGACGGCTTCCGCAGACCAGACCCCGTTGCTTTCAACGAAAATGTTGCAGAGAATTGGCGAAACTTTGAAAGGGAATACGATATTTTCATTGCCGCAGCGTATTCAGACAAACCTGCAAAGACAAGGCCTTTATTCTCCTCAATCTTGCTGGACCAGAAGCCATCGAACAAGAAAGTTAATTTGTCTACACAGTGGAAGTGCGCGCGCCGGCAGGGCAGGACGGGGTGCCCCGAGCAGTAATTATGCCTGAGGAGTCCAGAGAGAATCCGGACTGCTTAAAGAGGAAGTTTGGGGAAATCTGCAACCCACAAAGCAACAGAACAATGGAAAGACATAAATTCCACTCCAGAAATCAGAAACAAGGTGAGAGCATTAAGTCATTCATCAGTGACTTGAAAATTAAAGCCAAGAGTTGCCAGTTTGGAGATTTGACTGATGAACTAATATGTGACAGGCTCGTGTGTGGTATTACCAGGACTCTTTAAGAAAATCTCTGTTGAGAGACAGTGAGTTAACGCTTGTTAAGGCAATCTCAATCTGCCGCATCCATGAAATGACTGAAACAAGTAGCAAAACGTTATCCACACAAGCCACCTGTGTTGATGCAGTAAAACCAGCTTCAAACAGAAAACATCAATCAAAACCGCTGTCACCCTCACATGCCCTCACAAAGTGCAATAATTGTGGAGGAAGCCATGCTCCAAGGAGGAATTAAAGTCCAGCTTTTGGACAAAAGTGCCATAAATGTCAAAAGCTAAACCACTACAAAAGTTGCTGCAAGTCTAAACCACACAGACGACACAACTCTGATAAAAAAGACTTTCAGACAGTCAGTGCATGAAGTGACAGTTGATCAACCCAGGTGTGATGATGACACATTTTATGTGGATGGAGTGGAGGTCCGCGACAGTGTTGACAGTGTTAATTCCCACTCCGATGATGAAAAGGATGAAGGATTCGTTACAATACACATCAATGGCAAGCCCACTGAAATGAAAGTTGACACGGGAGCAAAATGCAATGTCATTCCACAATAGATTTTACAACACATGTCCAACAGTGAGCATACTGTGGACCGGAAAAGAGTTGCAAGTCTTGTTGCTCATGGAGGCACTAAAATTGGGACCACTAGCAAGGTAACACTACCATGCAGCTTGTTGGAATCTGAGCTATACTACTTGCTATATCTTTCTCTATGTGTGAGCTCAGTCCGCGTGTTTGTTTTGATGAAAAAATAGGAGAAGAATATTCGGTCTCAACACGCTATTTATTTAACAGTAAATGTATAAAGCATATACAGAGCTCCGGGTCAATTTACTCTCCCTAACATTCAACAGCGTTTCTGTCAGCGTTCGTAAATTTCTGACGTCTCTGTCTCTCCCTGACCCTCTTAAATAAAAAAACAGAATGCAAATTGAATGTGAGCTGCGCCGTCTCCCGCTGGGCCGTAGGTCTGGCTTCATCCTTCCTCTTCTGACTCCAGGATCTGTTACCTCCCTGTGAAATCCCTAACAGGTGTGGTAAGGTGTGATTCCCGTGTGGACCCCTACAGAATCACCAGACATTCTGCGGGGGGTCTTTCAAGGGTTCGTTCCCATTGTCCAACAAAAGGTTAAAAGTTAGCCATACAAACAATCCAGATGTTATTTGACCCTGTTGTTACCAGCTGACCAACAGATGGAGGCTCAGGGCTATGCTAATACAGTCACCCCCTTTCAATCACACCTCCGTGTGACACTGGCTCCCATGCTTTTCACATGTCTTGGGTGTATTCCTCTCCTTATGACACACATCATGTTTTCACAGTTATACATTGTACCACATTTATCAATTGAAACAAACAATACAATACTAAATCACATTATCTGATATTTTAGCATTTGCCATTCATAGCATATCTCTACAAGCTTCAAGGAGCAGCATCACACATTGCCCTTCTACATAGTAGACAGAGACGTGCAACCGCTGTTGGGATTTCGTGCATGTGTGGACATGGGAATAGTTAGAATGAGCCCTGAAGTCCATCAAGTCACCATGGAGAACAGTACAAACTTTAACACAGAGATTCTGACACAATACCAAGACCTGTTCAGCGAAGAGCTCGGCGAGCTCCCGGTCACTTACACCATGACGGTGGACCCCAGCATAGTGCCTGTGGTCAGGCCAGCCCACCGCATCCCAGTCGCGATGCAAGGGAAAGTACAAGCTGAACTAGAACGCATGAAAAGGATAGGTGTCATAACACCAGTCAGTGAGCCAACTGATTGGGTCTCCTCCATGGTGGCAACACACAAGAAAGACAAGCAAGAAATCATGCTATGTATAAATCCAAAAGATCTCAACACTGCACTAAAAAGGCCGCACTACCCCATGCCTAAAACTCATTTTGGCAGATACGTCTTGATAAGAAATCTTCACTGATGACAACGTTCAGCACCCCTTTTGGGCGCTACAGATTTCTACGAATGCCCTTTGGCATTAACTCAGCAAGTGAGGTGTTTCAGCGTGCCATGGAACAACTATTCACTGGTTATCCATGCTCAGTCATCGTTGATGACATCATCATTGGAGGTGCAGGAATAGCTGACCATGAGGCAAAATTGAAAAGAGTGCTTGAACGAGTGAGAGAGGTCAACCTCAAGCTCAACCCTGATAAGTGCAAATTTCGCCTGGACCAAGTAGGCTATGTAGGCCACATCTTCACAAGCCAAGGCCTGAAAGCCGACCATTCCAAAACTGCAGCAATCACCGACATTCACCAATCTCTGTACAAAGTGTACATTGACATAGTGCATAAAGGGCACCCAGGTGCTGAAGCAACCAAGCGCAGAGCTAGAAACATCATCTTCTGGCCAACTATGACAAAAGACCTTTCTGAGGCGCTGCTTTCATGCGCAGCATGCAACAGCACCAAGTCACACCAACAAAAGGAACCTCTTCGACTTCATCATGTCCCAGACCTCCCATGGTCCACAGTAGCCACAGACATTTTCAACTGGCGTGGCAAGCACTACCAAGTCGTTGTAGAGTCGTACTCCGGATGGTACGAGATCAACCTCCTCCCTGACATTACAACCTCAGCAGTGATATCCAAGTTGAAGAGACACTTTTCAGTTCATGGTGCACCACATACCCTCATCTCTGACAACGCTAGACAATACAACAGTCAACATTTCAAAGACTTTGCCAAACAATGGGATTTCATCCACACCACCAGTAGCCCTGAATATCCTCAGTCAAACGGCCTCGCAGAGCGAAGTGCTAAAGAGCTGATGGAAAAGTCCCACAAAGAAGGAACTGATGTGTCTGTCCAAAGGGGCGACATACAGAAGGAACCGCCGCCACATCCTTCCTGTGGCAGAGCCACCACCACAGCCACACACAAAGGACTCAGACCCCCAAGACACTGGCCCCTCCTTATCGACCTCTGTTCCCCCCACAACAGAGATGCCAGAGCCATGTGTACACAGCCCCCTTCCCCTCTTCGAACTGTGCCTACACCCCACTCACCCACTAAGGACAGAACTGCCCATTACATGACACGTTCAGGACACACCTGCAGACCAAACCCCAAATATATGCAGTGAATTTATGTTTTAAAATGCTATGCATATTGCTGGATTTGTATGATTATTATTGTTGCTGCATTTAATTCTTTCAGTTATTTCAGCATTTATAGTGAAATGGTAAAGTGATAGGATGCACCCGTTAAAGTGATGTTTTCTCATTTGTTTATCCTGATTAGTGTTATCTAGGTTTAAGTAAGAATATCGTTATGCTTACTGTTAAAGGTATGTATGTTGAAATCCTCTGTAATGTTATCTGACCAGTGACATTTTGTTATTCATTGAAGATTTCAGCTAAAGAGAAGGGATGTAGATCATTGGCTAACCTGAGGTTAGGATTGGGCGAGCAAACCAAAGTGACTCTGCTGTCATCCATTCTGCACACACGCATGAAACAATTGAACCAGAATGATTAACTGCAAGACTCAGAAGACGTCGGGCAACACACAGTTCTCTGTGCTTTTTTGTCTCACAGGTAACCTGGGTTTGTCTGGATGACAAATCCATGCCCTGAACCTGCTATTCTCCTGTCTGGGACCTATTAACTTCAAAGTTTATTTTAAAAAAAGATAGTGCTTCTCTCTCCTATCCTTTTTCTCCTCTCTCTTGATTGATAATTGAAACTAGTGCCTTCACAATAAAAATGAGCCGGATTGTTCAGGCCTTGTTTTCGAGCCATGGTTGACTCCATGAAAGCCGCGTTGGAGGAAGCCGAGACTATCCAGCGTCATGTCAACTGGGGACAGCCACCTGCGCGCCAGCAGCGCTCTGATTAACATCACCCCTATCGTCCCGGCGGCGGCCGGTACGACACCGAGCAGCGGCTGAGCCGGAAGCGACCCCCTGCAGCTGCGGGAGCGGCGCTTCATCCACCGGTCTCCTCCGTCACACCGGGCAGGCCTTCCTTCCCACCCTACTCGGCTGGTCGGCAGGCTCCACAGAAAGGCCCGAAGGTCGGCCGCTCGGGCTACGGCTGGGCCAACCCTTCCTTTGAGGCTCCGAAGAAGCAGAGCCGGAGAAGCTGACTTGTTTGGGGGGACATGTGTGTTAATGTTGCCGTTAATGCTGCTACTGCGGCTAATGTTGCTGCTAAAAGGGCAGACTGTTTTGAAATAAAACGAAAACATCTTCCCCTAAGGAGCAATATCCTACTGCACAAACAACCTACACCTGTCTCTGCTGATGCAGCTGTAGTTACTCACATGTTCCCCACACAAAGCGAGCCAGCTCTCCCTAACCTGCCGGTTAGCAGACAGCTCGGCCTCAATGTTTTAAAGCACTACACACCCTCTGTTTGTCAAACAGAGTTTTCCCAAACACATGCTTCTAATGGCAACCTGTGTGACAATGAGCCCACGAGAGCCGCACGTGCGCCTTGTGTGGACAGCACACACACACTCCTGCCTGTGTGCAGCGGCTCCTTCCTCTCATCAGTGAGTGGGAGCGCTGACAGAGTCACTGCTGTTAATGCTAGCGTAGCTTCAGGTCAATCCCCCGCTGTAACGCAGCTCTCGGGGATTCCTTGTCGGCCCTTTCGTCAGCAGCCCCCCATGGGTCACTGCTGGGGTTTCCCCGCCTCGGGTGATGGTGGCGAGGGCTCTGTCTCAGCTCGTTTCTGTAACAACGACAGCACAGCAGGAAAATGTACGCCCGCTCTCTGAGCGCTCCTCGGTGTGGCAGCGCGTTTACATGATGGACAGCTGGATGAGCAGGCTGATAGGCAGGGGTTAAACCCTGCAATTTGCCTCTCTACCTCCCCGTTTCAACGGGATTGTGGAGACGGTCCTGTCATCGCAGGACCAGCGTTTAACTCTCCAGTCAGAGCGAGACAGCTCTTATCCTGGACACACACTCACTGTCTGTCCATCAGACCAGCGTATATACCAGGCAAACTCAACAGAGGTGCGGACAAAATGTCGAGGGGAGGGCCCGCCAAGAGGACTGGAGCCTCCATCCCGAGCTGGTTTCCCAGGTGTGGTGCAGATTCGGCAGAGCCGAAGTGGATCTGTTTGCTGCACGCGGGAACGCACAGTGCGTCCTGTGGTTCAGTCTGAGCGCACGAGACAATCCTCCACTGGGAGTGGACGCGTTCGCACATCGTCCGTGGCCCAGGATATTTCTGTACGCTTTTCCACCGGTTCCGCTCATCCCTCGGATTCTGGACCGAGTGCGGGAGGAGCGACTGTCCATGGTTCTGATAGCCCCAGAGCGCACGAGTGCGTCATGGTTTCCGTGTCTGCGACGGCTAGTGTCAGGCCGGCCCTGGGAACTGCCGTGGTGCGGGGACGCGCTCTCACAGGCAGGAGGGGCGATCAGGAGATACCCAGTACTGGGTCAACGTTTATGGGCCTGGCCGCTGAACGGGAACGTTTAGAGAGGTCGGGCCTCTCTCCGGCTGTTGTGCGCGCGATCCAGGGCGCACAGGCCACGTCTACTAGAGTGTCATACACAGCATGTATCTGTCCAGTGCGTACGCTATCATGTTATGTAGCGCGCACGGCTTCTTCACGCCGTTCTTAGCGTCTATTTGTTCATTACAGAGATCACTCTAAGGGGCTTCCTCTGTCTGCACAGCGCCTGTCACACTGGCTGTGTGAGGCGGTTACACAGGCTTATCTTGCTTCCGGGTTGGATCCCCCAGAGGGCATCAGGGCGCATCGCGTCCTCCACAGCCTTACATGGAGGAATGACGGTGGGAGACATATGCACATTTTTTCTCAGGACTGCGCAGTTGCACAAGGGATAAACCCAATAGCGACAGCTCTTAGAGGGCTGCGCCTATACTCATAGAACCTGGAGTTACAATACGTAACTAACATTAGAGCGGTATCACTGTTCATTACACTCAATCATTTCTTAACATTCTCCGGCCATATCTGCTTTCTTGTTAATCTTATTTTCAGCAAGTATTTAATTTAATATTCATCATCGGCACATCTGAGTTTTAAAATCAATGACTCCATTATGTATAATAAGTAAAATTGTGTTAAATAAAAGTGTTAAAACAGTGTAAAATGTTAATCTAGTAAGCAGGATATTAGATGAGAGGACAGTGTGTTCAACAGCTTTCTGTTGGGGGTTTAAATTACTACATGTTGAAATAGCCACTGAATTAATATTTACTTTGCTTAATAACCTACGTCAACTATGAATAAAATTAAAGCGAGGTACAATCATAGCCCAGCAAAATGTGCCTTACTTTTCTGAATTATGTTTTTTATTTCATTTTTAGCTGCTTCCAATTACGTTACACCACTTTTTCACCTGTATGCTACAATTCTAAGTGAGGTAAGTCAAGTCAGTGGAGTAGTGCATTAAAACTGAAGCATTGACTCAGGCAGCAGTTTTCTCCCATGCTGCTTCTCTCTCCTTAGCGTCTGCACTGTAGCGGTGTTACTTTTAGTGAAATATATTCATATTCACCACAGGCCTACAGGGGGAGTTCTAGTTACAGTGAGGTGACATAACTCAAGCTTTTTTTCTCAGTAGTTGCCATGGTGAATCAAGGTTTTGGGCTCCATTGATGATGGCTTTTTATAGTGGTCGCGCACGTGCCAAAGTTTGCAGGTGTTGAACTAATTCAGATCAGCTGTTCTGGAACCGGATACTCAGAGTTTCCCATTTTAGAGTAAGTCAACTCAGAGTTCAGGGTTAGACTCAGAGTTTGTTGAACATCCTACCTGGAATACCCCCCTGGTCTGTTCAAATTTTGGTTTTGACTTATGGAACGGACTGTAGCTTGATCTTCCCATATATCTCAGTAAAAGTCTGCCTCTGCCCTTTGATTGTGCATGTGGGTCCTCTTCAGTGTTGGGGAGTAACGAATTACATGTAATGACGTTACGTTATTTAATTACAAAATGTACATAATTGTAATCCGTTACATTTCTGGGAGAAAATGTGTAATTAAATTACAGTTGCTTTTGGAAATTTCCATGATTACAATTTTAGTTACATTTGAAAAATCGCTGCAAAAGCTCAGATTTATCAAACTGTTTTTTCATATCAACATCCTCCTTCCAGAGCCGCAAGTTGGATACTGATGCTTCTTATTGGCTGTCTCTGGTCATGTGCCATTCAGTCAGACTCAGACTCAGCAACATGTCAGAGGCGCAGAAAAATACATTCCTGTGTTGGAAACAAACACCACTTTTACAGAAAGCAGACAAGGGCCCTAACATTATAGTACAATGCAAAGAGTGTTTGCCAGCGGTGTAGGTGGTGTCGACGTCGAAACAGTCGATGTCGAATCTAAAGACACATCTAAGAGTACGTATAGCCTAGCTGTAACTCAGTTACTTGCAAGCACTCACATACAATAAAATGGGGAAGAAGTGCCAAACTTCTGTGTGTCTTTTCATGCTTAGCAGATTAAGTGATGACAAAGTCAGCTTTAGTTTAATATCATTTCTGATTCAAGAACCGTATTATATAGTAAGATGTAGCCTAACCATCTCAAGCATAACAAAGTTTTTCCAAATATGACCTCGAAGCGCCACCTAGTGATGTTTATTAGTTTATCTGAGATTTTGAAAAGATTAGACCAGGTTAGACTCATAATGTAATGGTTAAACCTTTGAATACATAACAAAAGAAAATTGACTTTTGAACAATTTCATCTTTATATTTTTGGTCTATTTTATAGAACATTAATGCCATCACTTATCTGGGTTGTCATATGAAGCTCTATTGTCTAAGCTGTCATTAGGTTGTTATTAGTTGTCATTAAGTCTAAGCCATTATATCAACATGGTATCATGTTTTACAAATACTGTAGACATATAATGCAAATGACACATTTTTTTATTAGGGACCGAGCCGAAAGGCAAGAGGGCGAGGACTCCAGAAGGGACTTCTGCCCTTGCCTGGAGGCAAGGACCCTATTGAATTTGTATCGTTTTTTATTATTATTCTATCGACACTTTGCGCCTCAATTTGACCCCCTAAACCTGCTCCAAAACTCACCAAATTTGGAATTCGATAAAATTGAAAAACCATCAACGCCGAACTCTCTAGCGCCACCTAGAAACACTAAAACCACTAGAAAGATCAAACCAAAACTCAATTTTTTGTCTTATCAAGACCTACAAATCACGCGCTGACACCCCTGACCTAAATCCAACAGGAAGTGCACAATTTGCTGTTACATGTGGAATTTTTGACGATTCTTGGCCTGCTACAAACGTTATCTTGTCCGAGGGCGTTCATCGTGGCGGCTTCAAACTTAAATAGCTGACTTAGCACACCCTGCTGCACAAAAGTTCTGAACAACTTTTCCATTACTCGTCCAGTTTGGATTTTAGAAGCCCTCAAAAGGTCAAGTGCCCATAAACCCTCGCCAAAACGCTCCCATAGACAATGAATGGGAAGATAGTCTAATGCCACTTTGACCCTAAATTTGACCACCTAAACATGCTCCAGGACAGATCAAATTCACCACGCACATCAGGTCTGGCCATAAATTTGATAAAATGGAAAAATTAACCCCAAAAGTGCCAAAATGGGCTCTCTAGCGCCACCTAGAAACAGTAAAACGGCCAGTATGCCTGATAGGAATGTCGTAGAAAGATCAAACCAAAACTCAATTGTTTGTCTTATCAAGACCTACAAATCACTCACTGACACCACTGACCTAAATCCAACAGGAAGTGCACAGTTTGCCGTTACATGTGGGATCTTCGACGATTTTTCAGGCTTTTCAAAATATATATATTATTCCTGCATACTTTAAGTTACAGACTCCATTCAAACATCAAAATGTAGCCACAAGTCTCATCTATAGATGTGTGTAATTTGGTCTGGCTATGTTTAATACTTTTTGATCTGCGGCCCCACATGTGCACCCTGTTCCTCTCCCATTCAATCCCACATCTCCATTCTGTCTGTACATGCTCTGTTGTCATGCTCTCCAGTCGTTAACTACCACGGCAACGACTGTGTGTATATGCAGCTGGCTCAGCCAGGTTCATTTGTGATCTTAGTGTGCCACCCAGTGGAGAAAACTTGTCATTATACCTGATAAGGAAGTTTTCTTATTCTAGTTCAAGTTTATTGACTGTATTATTATGATTTTAGATATCTGTGCAGTCTGTCAACTATTTCACTGACATTGCTTGGATTCGAAACAACAGGATACAGGTTGAATTTATTTGCTTGTACAAGCGGAGCGTTTTACAAATGCAACAACAGTTACAGTTACAGGCGAAAAGGCTCCAAGAGGAGCGTTGTCAGAAAGGTTTTATACTGTTCTTTAGTTGCGTTGTTCAGCCCCCTCCCATAGCAGGCAGGTCTATTCCATAGATAGAGTCATAACAGTTACTCAACACCTTAGCAGTCTTATTCCATAGATAGCATCATAACGGTTCTTCAGTTCCCTTTATAACTAGACATGCAGAAGTTCCACTCCCTGACCTGTCCCTAACCCTTCAACACATAGAGTTGATCTCTCTTTCTGCCAGCCTCAGCAACTTGTTGAAACAGGAAGTATCAAACAGTTATGTCACAAATAGAAGCACACACACATTGTATGATTTCAAAACATCTGGAATACACCATAATCCAATTTTTATAATATTGCTGTCAAATTCTAGATCAAACACGAATTACATGAGCATGAACTACAAATATATCTACAGCTTTCACTGGAAATAAGTTCCTCTCCTGTTTGACTCATCAAAGTGGCAGTTCATTTCAGTTGCTCAGTCTAAATGTCTACACAGACAGAGAGAGAGATCGTGTGTGTAACGTGTATCTACTTATTGCAGTGTCCAATAAATGCCCGGGTCTGAATGCGTCTGAATGTACCTGACGGAAACCTTTCCGCTTCGCTGAGGACCGGCGTGCGCAAGGGGGCGAGGTACCGCCCAACGCTGCTCGCTGCTTTAATTATTTATTTACATTTCATCATGTTTTGTTATCAGTTTATTAATTGTGTAAAAACAAATATTTGCTTAATTCCAAAATAATGATCTATGGTTTTAATCCACTTTTTTAGAGGAAACATCCAAGGGTCCTGTTGATGTGAGACACATCTAATCGGCCTGATGAGAGGGAAGATAAATTGGCAAGCACTTCTTCTCAAGTGGCTCCTCAACAGCTTTAAAGCAAGCCAGGATAGCAGCAGGGTTCAACCGGAACGTGTGAACAAACTGGTATTTGATTTCATAATTGATGACGTTTAGTGCTTCTCATTGGTGGAACGGAAGTCATTTCGAAAGTTGATAGAGGGAATAAGTGGCGGTAGGAAACCTATGTGTCGAAAAACCCTGATGCAGCGCATTGAAAGAGAGTTTGCATCTATGAAACAATCCATAACCTCAAAGCTGATGGATGTGGCGAGTGTCTGCACAACAGCAGACATTTGGTCGGCACAAAACCGCAGTTTCTTTGGATTGACAAAGGCACACTTGAGAGACATTCTGCAGCATTGGCATGTGCACGCCTCAAAGGACGACACACCTTTGATGTAGTGGCAGCAAAACTGAATGAAATCGCTGCTGAATATACAATTCAAAGCAAAGTCAGGTCCACTGTGACTGATAATGGAAGCAATTTTGTGAAGGCCTTTTCGTGAGTTTGGTGCAACTGAGGTGGAGTCAGATGACCTCAATGATGGAGTGGAATTTTTGGATGTCGATGCGATTTTCAGGAAGAGGGAGATGAGGAGCAGTTTTTCATCCCACAACACCAGCGCTGTTCTGCTCATACCTTGAATCTAATTGCTACCAATGAGGTTCACAAAGCAGCATCGAATGGGCCATCACATAAGCTGTATAGAAGTGCCATGGCTAAGTGTTCATCTCTCTGGAACAAAGCACATAGATCTCCATTAGCCACAGAGGTGATTCAGGAAATTGCCAACATGCAGTTCATCATCCCTACAGTCACAAGGTGGAGCTCTGAGTTCAAGGCCATCACAAAAATTGTAGGGGTACCAGAAGACCAACTGAGGAACATCTGTGACAAGCTTGGTGTCCCAATGCTTCATCCACAAGAGTCTGCATTCCTGAAAGAGTACACTGAGGCTCTGAAGCCTCTAGCTGTTGCCATCGACATTCTCCAGGGGGAGAACAAATGTCACTTAGGATTTGTGATCCCAACTCTAATGAGCCTCAAGGCAAAGCTGTCTGGAAAGCTACCTCATGTGATTTATACATCACAGATCATCACAACTATCATTAAGGTCATAGAGCAGCGCTTTGGATTGGTGTTAGATGGTAATGAAGCAAAGATGGCGACTGCGACCCTGTCATAGTTCCGTTTATGCTGGCTAAGCCCTGAGAAAAGAGATGATATGAGAATAACCCTCCTGCAGGAAGCAATCGCTATGGAACAACAAAAACTGAGTCCTGTTGCAATGGCACAGGGTGGGCCTTCAAACTCTGATGACAACTTAGACGAAAGCTTTTTTGGCTTTGATAATGCCAAATCCTTATCTGACAGCACAGCTCACGATGAAGTCAGGAGGTACCTAGAAGATTCAGATATCAATCTGAAATCTCTTCAGGCATTTCCAATTGTGAAGAAGCTTTTTCTGAAGTACAACACCACATTGCCCTCCAGTGCTCCAGTGGAGCATCTGTTTAGTCATGGAGGCAATCTTTTGACGGCATCTCAAAACAGAATGAGGGATGACCACATGGAACAGGTCCTATTACTCCGTTACAATAACCATCACTGATCCTATCCACAATGACTGATGTATAATATGTGGGGTTAAAGGCAAAATGCCAAAAAATGCATATTACAATGTTCAGTTGGCTTTGTTGAATGTGAGATCCGTCACCAACAAAACTTTTTTACTAAATGACTTCTTTACCTCACGCAAACTGGATTTTATGTTCTTAACGGAAACCTGGCTCCGTGAAGGTGAACTTGTTCCTTTTTCGGAGCTCCTTCCCCCTGGATGTAGTTTCTTCAGCTCCCCTCGCACCACCACCGGCAAAGGTGGAGGACTGGCATCCATATTTAAATCCACCTTTCACTGCCAGCAGTCTCCAGCTGTCAACTGCTCCAGCTTCGAGCTCCAACTCTTTGAGGTAAACTTTCCCGTGACTGTTCTTTGTGCGGTGGTCTATCGACCACCAAAATGTAACAAAGACTTTATTCAGGACTTTGCGGACTTTGTGTCGGGTGTCACTCTTAAATATGATAACTTTTTAATTGTCTGCGATTTCAACGTGCATGTCTGCTGTGAGACTAGACCTCTGGTCAGAGACTTTCTCAATCTCATTGACTCTTTTAATCTCACGCAGTCTGTTTCGGAGCCGATGCATGAAAAAGGCCACATTTTGGATCTTGTGTTGTCTTATGGATTGAATTGACAGATTACCGAAATCTGTCACACTCCCTTATCCGACCATCTACCTGTTTTATTTTCCCTCTCACTGCCTGCACCTTCCACTACAGACTCTGCCGCCGTTCGCTGCCTCTGTGTTTTTAATTCTTCAACTCTGCAGTTCTCCGCTGCTTTTAAAGACTCCTTCTTGTATTCTCTGGATGATTTGTGCGACCTCAGTGTGGATGTCTGCATGACGATGTTTGATTCACTCTGCACTGAGATTTAGGACTCCATTGCTCCCATGACTTTAAAGCATGTAAAGCCACAGACTGAGCATTGGTTGAACGAGTCCACTCGTGCGCTCAGACGCGCATGTAGACAGGCGGAAAGAAAGTGGAAAAAGGCCAAACTCCAAATTTCTTGGGGTCTGCTAACTTATCAGCAGGCTGTTAAAGCTGCTAAAACTAAATATTTTGCCTCACTTGTCTCCGCAAATGTTCACAAACCGCAGGTTCTTTTTAATGTATTTGATTCTTTTGTGAATCCTTGTGATGCTGCCTGTATTGAGCCTTCTTCTTCTCTGTGTGAGGATTTTCTACAGTTCTTCATCAATAAGATTTCTGCTCTTAGGTCCCCGCTTCCTCAGTCTGCTCAGGACCCCTCAGTTCCGACAGCAAGCTCAGCTGTTTTTCATCAGTTTAAGCCTGTTTCTCTCTCTTCACTCATTGAAATCGTGGAACACTTACGTCCTGCTAACTGCCCATCCGACAGCATCCCATCCCGTTTGTTTAAAGAGGTTTTCTGCTCAGTTGAGTCTTTTATCTTGTTTTTTTTTTATAAATCAATGTCTCAGCTCTGGATGTGTTCCATCCTCCTTCAAACATGCCACGGTCCAGCCTCTTTTGAAAAAAAAAAATTTGGATCCCTCGGTTTTGTCCAATGTTAAGCCAATTTCCAAACTCCCTTTTATTTCCAAGATTTTAGAGAAAGTCGTTTTTTACCAACTCCAAGACTTTTTAAAAAAGGGCCAATGTTTATGAATTGCTTCAGTCTGGTTTTAAGCCTCTCCACAGCACTGAAACTCCTCTTTTGAAAGTTTTTAATGATCTTTTGTTAAACCTTGATTCTGGTAACTGTGCCTTTTTAATTCTTCTTGACCTGACAGCGGCGTTTGATACAGTGGATCATACAATTCTTTATGTCACGCCTTGAACACTGTGTAGGCATCAAAGGCACTGCTTTGAGTTGGTTTAAATCGTACCTCACTGATAGATCCTTCTATGTGCACATGGGCCAGTTTTCCAGGGGTCAGTTCTGGGCCTTCTACTGTTCTCCCTTTATATGTTACCCCTAGGGTCGATTTTTAGGAAGCATGGTATTCCTTTTCACTGCTTTGCTGATGATGTGCAGGTATATCTGCCGTTAAAGGTCCCTACCAAAGATTCTCTTCAGGCTGTGCATAACTGCATGAGTGACATTAAAACATGGATGGACTTAAACTTCTTAAAATTAAATGAAAACAAAACAGAGGTTGTCCTGTTCGGTTGCCCTGACCTGGTTCAGATCCTTGCCAGCTCCCTTGGCCCACTAGCACCTTACATAGGATCCCACGCCAGGAATCTTGGCGTTATTATTGATGGTGCTTTTAAATTAGATAAACAGGTCAGCTCAGTGGTCAAGTCTAGCTTTTTTCAGCTGAGGCGTCTAGCCAAAGTTAAACCCTATCTAAGCCAGAAAGACCTTGAAAAAGTTATCCATGCTTTTATTACATCTCGCTTAGACTACTGCAACTCCCTGTATGTCGGCATTGACCAGTCAGAGCTTAACCGCCTGCAGCTGGTTCAAAATGCAGCAGCTCGTCTCCTAACTGGGACAAAGAAACGAGAGCACATAACTCCAGTCCTCTCTTTTCTTCACTGGCTTCCGGTTAGGTTCAGGATTGATTTTAAGATTTTTTTATTTGTTTTTAAGTCTCTGAATGGGCTGGCCCCAGAATACACAGGCAATCTGGGCCTGTAGACGTCCGGATGACAGATTCCAGTCCCGGACCTTCTAGCTTCAATGTTTATTTTCTATGTGCTTCTCTCTCTCTCCTATTCTTCCTCTCTCTCCCCTCTACCCCAACCGGTCGAGGTAGATGGCCGCCCACTTTGAGCCTGGTTCTGCCTGAGGTTTCTTCCTGTTAAAAGGGAGTTTTTTCTTGCCATTGTCGCTAAATGCTTGCTCATGTGGGAATGTTGGGTCTCTTTATAAATTAAAACTTGAAGAGTACGGTTTAGAACCTGCTCTATGTGTAAAGTGCCTTGAGATAACTTTGTTGTGATTTGGCGCTATACAAATAAAGATTGATTGATGATTGATTGATGAATACCTGTCTGACCTTATTAAACTGCATCAGCCCTCCAGAGCCCTTAGGTCAGCTAACCAGGTGGTACTGGACGTTATTATTTTATCTGCGGGATTAGTAAGTATTTCAACTGGAAGTAATGAACAAGCAGTTAATTGCTTTTCCATCCACGCATCTGGCTCTTCTGAAGCTCAAAATTAAGAAAAGTAATCAAAATGTAATCAAATGTAATTAGTTACATTACTTTTAGAAAGTAATTGAAATAGTTACACTACAATTACATTTTCAACAGGGCAACTTGTAATTGTAACCAACTACATTTCCAAAGTAATCTTCCCAACACTGCTCCTCTTTGGCCCTGTTTAGATCTGGCATTAACATGCGTTTCGGGTGATCCGATCACAAGTGGACAGCATCAAATACAAGCATGAACAACCTCCAACTTGCATATCTTATGTAGTGTAAATGCTAATATGTCCAGATGTAAAACCAAATCAGACATTTGTCTGACTGACTTAACACTATGAGCAGGGCTGTTTAACCAGCAACAAAATCTGGACACACGCGGTCAGCTTGAAACGCATAGTAATAGAGGCAGGTGTGAACAGTAACATGTCCCGGCTGACCAGCTGTGATCAGATCACCCGAGATGCATGTCAATGCCAGGTCTAAACAGGGCCATTTATTTGTGACCAGGAGACACTGCAACTTCTGAGCAGAACAATATGATGACTTGAATGTACTATTTACACACAATGAATAGAGACACTGTACAAAGTAAACAACGGACTATGTCACTATTGAACCAGATCGGATAGGTAAGTGATCTGAAGTCAGATGACATTTTATTTTCATTTACTTTTATTGAAACTCCAATCGGCTTTCTCCTTTGGTTATACTAGGGTTATAACCCTGAAGGGATAGAACCCTATTGTTTTTGCTTCAGTTTTTTAATATTATTAGTTTTTTATTTATTTATGTATTTTTCTGCCAGAAAAGCTGAAATTCCAGTGACCTGGGTTAGCTGTTGATAAAAAAGTTATATGTTGAAAAAGCAAGAGGCGCAAAAGTCTGCTAGGCCACTAGGCTATATACAATATAAAATGGGGGTATGTGGAGGAAAACGTGGGCAGCAAACCACAATTCTATCTGTAACCCTATGAGTTTTGTGAATCTAACTGCAAAGTGTGTGACCTGGTATAGGGTGTGAATCGAGTGCTGCCACTCAATTATAAGTTCCTCCCCATAGACCACCATTGTAAAAGAGATATCTGTAAAACTGTTGACAGGACATCTCAAACAGCAAACAAAGTCAATTATGACTCTTTCTATTATGAATTTTTGATCTATGGAGGTTTTATATTTGTAAAACCTTCCTTGGGCTGAGAAAAGTGATTTAAAAATCAGTGACGTCATTGCAATATAAAATCTACGGGCCAAGCAGGAATTTGCAGGTGGGTCCAGTGGGAGAAACACATAATGCGGAAGTAAACTCAGAAGCAAGAAACATTTTTTGCTGTATGCGCCAGCCAAACAATTTTCATAGGGATGAATATGCGCCATTTTTGGTTTTATAATATATCCATGCATTGGCCATGTTTTGGTAAGTGGACGGCTTGGTGACAAGTCCAATGCCAAGAACAGCGTCCACTTAAGAATAGAGATTCCAGTTAACTGGATGGCAAGCCAACTTACAGGTCCTGAGAGAGGCACTGCACAAACTGTTGCCATCTGATGATACAGACACAGATACAGAAAGCTTTATTAATCCCCGAGGGACAATTCAGTTTTCTACAGTCCACACAACATTTAGTTAAAAAATGAATAATAAATAACTGAATAAATAAATGGATGAATGAATTGCACATAGCCGTTCTACCTAAAGTGCGTTGTGCCAAGAACAGATCAGTCCAATAATCATTTCCTGATCAGCATAACAGCTGAAGGAATAAATGATCTTGCGTACCGGTTGGTCTTTCTGGGAGGCAGCGAACAGCGCCGACCTGATGGCATAAGAACAAATTCATTTCCAAGAACATGATTGTGGTTCATCAGACTTTTTGCTTTTTGGAGGACACGTTTCTCCCAAAGAGAGTTCAAATCGCCCATTTTGAATCCAATGATTTTAGAGCAGACTTTCACAATATTATTTAAACAGTTCCTGTCCTTCACTGTTAAATTATTGAACCAACAAATAAAAGAAAAAGTAAGAAGGCTCTCAATATATGACAAATACACAGTACACAGTATAGTTTAGAGTTTAGTTCAGTTTAGAGACACCAAAGGAATTGATCCTGCGCAGTAAATGAATTATCTGGTGGGCACGTTAGACCACTGATTCAGAGTTAATGTCAAACTTCATCTGAGAATCAAACACCATACCCAGATATTTGTAAGAATTTACAATTTCCACATCCTCACAGTGAATCCTACTTGCTGAGGTATTTGTCTTATTTTTCCTAAAATCAATGACGAGTTCCTTAGTTTTAGAGACATTGAGGTCAAGGAAGCTATCGTCGCAATACTTAACAAAATCAGGAAGCGCACGTCTGTGGTCTGACTCTGCACCCTGGAGGAGTGATAGCAGAGCAGTATCAACTGAACATTTTACAAGAAAACTGTCTTCTTTAAGCTATCTGTGTATAAAATGAAAAGCAATGGGGAAAGGACAGAACCTTGTGGGGAACCTGTGTTGGAGACCCGGGTTGTAGACATAACAGCATTAACTAAAACCTGCTGTGTCCTGTCGTTAAGAAGTTTAAGAACAGGGCTAAGAGCTGCTCGGGCATATCAAAATAAGAGGCTAGCCTCTCAATTAAAATATAAGGCTGCATCTTATTAAAAGCTGATGAGAAATCAGAAAATAAATAAAATTAAAGCTGCAAGCAGCGATGACCGGGCCCAAGCTCCCTCGCCACGCCACTAATGAGCGAGAATTGCCGCAACGCATCTTCTACTGCGCCAAAATCGCAAATTTGATTCAAAATGGCCGACTTCCTGTTGGAGTGAGGGTATGGGTCCAAGAGACTTTTTTGTGCGTCTTTAGATGATATATAAATATACCAAATTTTGTTAATCTATGTCAATCTGGAGGGAGGGGCTCAATTTCCTTAATCTTCTACGGGGTGCAGTACCCCCATTTGGCCAGCAGTTCCTGTTAAATGGCAAAAAGGCAAAATTCCTCACATCGCCACGAAGCAACCAAATCCCTAATCAGAAAGGTTTTGATAACTTTTCATCTCCAATGTCTCATTTGAAGTCGGTCGGATAAAATCCCTAGGACAAGTTCGTTAAAATACGAGGCGTGGAAATCGCCAAAATCGCACATATTTTTCAAAATGGCCGACTTCCTGTTGGAGTTACGTCATGGGCGCCCCAGACTTTTTTGTGCGTCTGGACATGATACATATATATGCCAAATTTCGTTCAAGTACGTCAATCTTTCACATTTTCGTTAGGGGCCGCTATTGAGCCGTTTTGCGATGGCCATTTTGGCGAACCATAAAATATCAAATTTTTCGGCGGGTCTGATGTGTGCGTGCGAGATTTCGTGAGATTTGGGGCACGTTTAGGCTGTCAAAAAGGCATTTGTTTTTTCAGCACGATAAGCAGTACCCCCATTTGGCCAGCAGTTCCTGTTAAATTGCGAAAGGCAAAATTCCGCACATTGCCACGAAGCAAGTGAAGATGATTTTTTTTGTCTTCTCAGAAGCATATGTGTTTGGAGGTGGGACAGCAGACCGCTGAGTGTCCAATGGAAACTGTGGACAGTTTTACACCGTCCAATCAGCAACAAGAACAGCATGTCAGTGCAGCGTCATCACATTAAAAATTATATTATTGAATTATATTATTGATTAATTACACTGTGATACTGTAAGTGAAGCTGATACACAGACATCACTGAGATATTTCTATCAGTTTAACTGAGAGTCCAACATGAGGATGCACCTCATTAACATCAGGATGCATCTCATTAACATGAGGATGCACCTCATTAACATGTGGAAGCATCTCATGTTAATGAGGATGCATCTCATTAACATGAGGATGTACCTCAATAACATGAGGAAGCATCTCATTAACGTGAGGATGCATCTCATTAACGTGAGGATGCACCTCATTAACATGAGGAAGCATCTCATTAACATGAGGAAGCATCTCATTGACATGTGAGGATGCACCTCATTAACATGAGGAAGCATCTCATTGACGTGAGGATGCACCTCATTAACATGAGGAAGCATCTCATTAACATGAGGATGCACCTCATTAACATGAGGAAGAATCTCATTGACATGTGAGGATGCACCTCATTAACATGAGGAAGCATCTCATTAACGTGAGGATGCACCTCATTAACATGAGGAAGCATCTCATTAACGTGAGGATGCACCTCATTAACATGAGGATGCATCTCATTAACATGTGAGGATGCACCTCATTAACATGAGGAAGCATCTCATTAACATGTGAGGATGCACCTCATTAACATGAGGAGGCATCTCATTAACGTGAGGATGCACCTCATTAACATGAGGATGCATCTCATTAACATGTGAGGATGCACCTCATTAACATGAGGAAGCATCTCATTAACGTGAGGATGCACCTCATTAACATGAGGAAGCATCTCATTAACATGAGGATGCACCTCATTAACGTGAGGATGCACCTCATTAACGTGAGGATGCATCTCATTAACGTGAGGAGGCATCTCATTAACATGAGGAAGCATCTCATTAACATGTGAGGATGCACCTCATTAACATGAGGAAGCACCTCATTAACGTGAGGATGCACCTCATTAACATGAGGATGCATCTCATTAACATGTTGATGCATCTCATTAACATGTGAGGATGCACCTCATTAACATGAGGAAGCATCTCATTAACATGTGAGGATGCACCTCATTAACATGAGGAGGCATCTCATTAACATGTGAGGATGCACCTCATTAACATGAGGAGGCATCTCATTAACATGAGGAAGCATCTCATTAACATGAGGAAGCATCTCATTAACGTGAGGATGCACCTCATTAACATGAGGATGCATCTCATTAACATGTGAGGATGCACCTCATTAACATGAGGAAGCATCTCATTAACATGTGAGGATGCACCTCATTAACATGAGGAGGCATCTCATTAACATGAGGAAGCATCTCATTAACATGTGAGGATGCACCTCATTAACATGAGGAAGCACCTCATTAACGTGAGGATGCACCTCATTAACATGAGGATGCATCTCATTAACATGAGGATGCATCTCATTAACATGTGAGGATGCACCTCATTAACATGAGGAAGCATCTCATTAACATGTGAGGATGCACCTCATTAACATGAGGAGGCATCTCATTAACATGTGAGGATGCACCTCATTAACATGAGGAGGCATCTCATTAACATGAGGAAGCATCTCATTAACATGAGGATGCATCTCATTAACATGTGAGGATGCACCTCATTAACATGAGGAAGCATCTCATTAACATGTGAGGATGCACCTCATTAACATGAGGAGGCATCTCATTAACATGAGGAAGCATCTCATTAACATGAGGATGCATCTCATTAACATGTGAGGATGCACCTCATTAACATGAGAAAGCATCTCATTAACGTGAGGATGCATCTCATTAACGTGAGGATGCACTGCAATAAGTAGATAGAAGTTACAAACACACTCTCTCTCTCTCTGCCTGTCTGTGTAGACATTTAGACTGAACAACTGAAATGAACTGCCACTTTGATGAGTCAAACAGGAGAGGAACTTATTTCCAGTGAAACCTGTTGATATGTTTGTAGTTCATGCTCATGTAATTCTTGTTTGATCTAGACTTTGACAGCAATGTCAGTGAAATAGTTGACTGCACAGATATCTAAAATCATAATAATACAGTCAATAAACTTGAACAAGAATCAGAAAACTTCCTTATCAGGTATCATGACAAGTTTTCTCCACTGGGTGGCACACTAAGACCACAAATGAACCTGGCTGAGCCAGCTGCATACACACACACATTTGGTGTAGATCGGACGATGTCTGTAGGAGTTATAAGGACGTCCTGCTT
This sequence comes from Scomber scombrus, assembly GCF_963691925.1. NCBI lineage: Eukaryota > Metazoa > Chordata > Actinopteri > Scombriformes > Scombridae > Scomber > Scomber scombrus. The sequence continues at coordinate 28,443,228 of NC_084988.1, forward strand.
TTTGGCGAAGGATCGAATGGCGAAGGAAATTGTCGGCACTGCCACGCCCAAACCGAATCCCTAATCAGAACGTTTTTGATAACTTATCATCTCCAATGTCTCAAGATGTTTCTGAGTGAATTTGAAGTCGGTCGGATAAAATCCCTAGGACAAGTTCGTTAAAGTACGGGCGTGGAAATCGCCAAAATCGCACATATTTTTCAAAATGGCCGACTTCCTGTTGGAGTTACGTCATGGGCGCCCCAGACTTTTTTGTGCGTCTGGACATGATACATATATATGCCAAATTTCGTTCAAGTACGTCAATCTTTCACATTTTCGTTAGGGGCCGCTATTGAGCCGTTTTGCGATGGCCATTTTGGCGAACCATAAAATATCAAATTTTTCGGCGGGTCTGATGTGTGCGTGCGAGATTTCGTGAGATTTGGGGCACGTTTAGGCTGTCAAAAAGGCATTTGTTTTTTCAGCACGATAAGCAGTACCCCCATTTGGCCAGCAGTTCCTGTTAAATTGCGAAAGGCAAAATTCCGCACATTGCCACGAAGCAAGTGAAGATGATTTTTTTTGTCTTCTCAGAAGCATATGTGTTTGGAGGTGGGACAGCAGACCGCTGAGTGTCCAATGGAAACTGTGGACAGTTTTACACCGTCCAATCAGCAACAAGAACAGTATGTCAGTGCAGCGTCATCACATTAAAAATTATATTATTGAATTATATTATTGATTAATTACACTGTGATACTGTAAGTGAAGCTGATACACAGACATCACTGAGATATTTCTATCAGTTTAACTGAGAGTCCAACATGAGGATGCACCTCATTAACATCAGGATGCATCTCATTAACATGAGGATGCACCTCATTAACATGTGGAAGCATCTCATGTTAATGAGGATGCATCTCATTAACATGAGGATGTACCTCAATAACATGAGGAAGCATCTCATTAACGTGAGGATGCATCTCATTAACGTGAGGATGCACCTCATTAACATGAGGAAGCATCTCATTAACATGAGGAAGCATCTCATTGACATGTGAGGATGCACCTCATTAACATGAGGAAGCATCTCATTGACGTGAGGATGCATCTCATTAACGTGAGGATGCACCTCATTAACATGAGGAAGCATCTCATTAACATGAGGATGCACCTCATTAACATGAGGAAGAATCTCATTGACATGTGAGGATGCACCTCATTAACATGAGGAAGCATCTCATTAACGTGAGGATGCACCTCATTAACATGAGGATGCATCTCATTAACATGTGAGGATGCACCTCATTAACATGAGGAAGCATCTCATTAACATGTGAGGATGCACCTCATTAACATGAGGAGGCATCTCATTAACGTGAGGATGCACCTCATTAACATGAGGATGCATCTCATTAACATGTGAGGATGCACCTCATTAACATGAGGAAGCATCTCATTAACGTGAGGATGCACCTCATTAACATGAGGAAGCATCTCATTAACATGAGGATGCACCTCATTAACGTGAGGATGCACCTCATTAACGTGAGGATGCATCTCATTAACGTGAGGAGGCATCTCATTAACATGAGGAAGCATCTCATTAACATGTGAGGATGCACCTCATTAACATGAGGAAGCACCTCATTAACGTGAGGATGCACCTCATTAACATGAGGATGCATCTCATTAACATGAGGATGCATCTCATTAACATGTCAGGATGCACCTCATTAACATGAGGAAGCATCTCATTAACATGTGAGGATGCACCTCATTAACATGAGGAGGCATCTCATTAACATGTGAGGATGCACCTCATTAACATGAGGAGGCATCTCATTAACATGAGGAAGCATCTCATTAACATGAGGAAGCATCTCATTAACGTGAGGATGCACCTCATTAACATGAGGATGCATCTCATTAACATGTGAGGATGCACCTCATTAACATGAGGAAGCATCTCATTAACATGTGAGGATGCACCTCATTAACATGAGGAGGCATCTCATTAACATGAGGAAGCATCTCATTAACATGTGAGGATGCACCTCATTAACATGAGGAAGCACCTCATTAACGTGAGGATGCACCTCATTAACATGAGGATGCATCTCATTAACATGAGGATGCATCTCATTAACATGTGAGGATGCACCTCATTAACATGAGGAAGCATCTCATTAACATGTGAGGATGCACCTCATTAACATGAGGAGGCATCTCATTAACATGTGAGGATGCACCTCATTAACATGAGGAGGCATCTCATTAACATGAGGAAGCATCTCATTAACATGAGGATGCATCTCATTAACATGTGAGGATGCACCTCATTAACATGAGGAAGCATCTCATTAACATGTGAGGATGCACCTCATTAACATGAGGAGGCATCTCATTAACATGAGGAAGCATCTCATTAACATGAGGATGCATCTCATTAACATGTGAGGATGCACCTCATTAACATGAGAAAGCATCTCATTAACGTGAGGATGCATCTCATTAACGTGAGGATGCACTGCAATAAGTAGATAGAAGTTACAAACACACTCTCTCTCTCTCTGCCTGTCTGTGTAGACATTTAGACTGAACAACTGAAATGAACTGCCACTTTGATGAGTCAAACAGGAGAGGAACTTATTTCCAGTGAAACCTGTTGATATGTTTGTAGTTCATGCTCATGTAATTCTTGTTTGATCTAGACTTTGACAGCAATGTCAGTGAAATAGTTGACTGCACAGATATCTAAAATCATAATAATACAGTCAATAAACTTGAACAAGAATCAGAAAACTTCCTTATCAGGTATCATGACAAGTTTTCTCCACTGGGTGGCACACTAAGACCACAAATGAACCTGGCTGAGCCAGCTGCATACACACACACATTTGGTGTAGATCGGACGATGTCTGTAGGAGTTATAAGGACGTCCTGCTTTTTGGCGAAGGATCGAATGGCGAAGGAAATTGTCGGCACTGCCACGCCCAAACCGAATCCCTAATCAGAACGTTTTTGATAACTTATCATCTCCAATGTCTCAAGATGTTTCTGAGTGAATTTGAAGTCGGTCGGATAAAATCCCTAGGACAAGTTCGTTAAAGTACGGGCGTGGAAATCGCCAAAATCGCACATATTTTTCAAAATGGCCGACTTCCTGTTGGAGTGACGTCATGGGCGCCCCATACTTTTTTGTGCGTCTGGATATGATACATATATATACCAAATTTCGTTCATGTACGTAAATCTTTCACATTTTTATATTTGTTAGGGGGCGCTATTGAGCCATTTTGCGACGGCCATTTTGGCGAACCATACAATATCAAATTTTTCGGCGGGTCCGATGTGCGTGCAAATTTTCGTGAGATTTGGGGCACGTTTAGGCCGTCAAAAAGGCGTTTGTTTTTTCAGCACAATAAGCAGTACCCCCATTCGGCCAGCAGTTCCTGTTAAATTGCGAAAGGCAAAATTCCTCACATTGCCACGAAGCAACCGAATCCCTAATCAGAAAGTTTTTGATAACTTTTCATCTCCAATATCTGAAGATGTTTCTGAGTGAATTTGAAGTCGGTCACATTAAATCTCTAGTTAAATCTTCGTTCAAATACGATGCGTGGAAAACACCAAAATGGCACGAAATTGGCAAGTTTGATTCAAAATGGCCGACTTCCTGTTGGAGTGAGGGTATGGGTCCGAGAGACTTTTTAGTGCGTCTATACATGATACATATGTGTGCCGAATTTCGTTTGTCTATGTCAATCTGAGTCGAGGGGCTCCATATTTTAAATTTTCTAGGGGGCGCTATTGAGCCATTTTGCCTAGTGGCGATATGGGTCCTAGAGACTTTTTCGTGCGTCTTTACACGATACATATGTGTACCGAATTTCGTTTGTCTACGACAATCTGAGTCGAGGGGCTCGCTTTTTTTCATTTTCTAGGGGGCGCTAGAGAGCCATTTTGCGTCGCCCATTTCTGCGATCCTTAAATTATCAAATTTTTCGCCGGTTAGGACATGATGGCATGTTTTGGGGCACGTTTAGGCTGTCAAAAAGGCGTTTGATTTGACAGACGAATAATAATAATAATCACTACGATTACAATAGGGCCTTCGCACTGTAGTGCTTGGGCCCTAATTAAAGCTGCAAGCAGCGATGAACGGGACCTCGCCCCCCCACGCGCAGCCCCAAAACATCGTAAAGTGCCGTACGTGCATGTCGGTGCATGCCGCAGTCGCAGGGCAGACACATCGGGCACGTAGACTTCTTGGCACCTGGGCTTTTATTGAACATTGTGTGATGGGGCTAACTCACATTGCCTGTGTCCACTATGTGGCGCTAAAGATCACCCACCAATTATATGTCATGTTGTAGTGTATGATGTGGAGAACACATCCTGTAAATTTCATATAAATCGGATAATGTTTGTCATATGAGGCTGACTTCCTGTGTCCAGTAGGTGGCGCTGTGTATGTGACACAGTATTGATGCATAGACGTGTTAAGGGCGGGACCCTCTACATGCGTGATCAATTTGGTGTAGATGGGACGATGTCTGTAGGAGTTGTAAGGATTTCCTGTTTTTGGCGAAGGATGGAATGGCGAAGGACATTGTCGGCACCGCCACGCCCAAACCGAATCCCTAATCAGAAAGTTTTTGATAACTTTTCATCTCCAATGTCTCAAGATGTTTCTGAGTGAATTTGAAGTTGGTCGGATTAAATCCCTAGGACAAGTTTGTTAAAGTACGGGGCGTGGAAATCGCCAAAATCGCACATATTTATCAAAATGTCCGACTTCCTATTGGAGTGACATCATTCTAGTCATAATGACTAAAAAGTGCTAGTCACAGTCCATTTACCATTCTGACACTGGTCCATATTTACCTTATTGGTGTAATCCCAGTTCAATCAATCAATCAAACAATCTTTATTGTAGCGCCAAATCACAACAAAAGTTATCTCATGGCACTTTGCACATAGAGCAGGTCTAGACCGTACTCATTAATTTAATTTAAAGAGACCCAACATTCCCACATGAGCAAGCACTTAGCAATGAGAGGGAGAGAGAGATTAATAATATCTGGGATGTCAGCATTCACACATATGGACAGTGAATATTCGAGTCTGAGCTCTGACTCTCATTCAGCAACCTATCGCGATAAATATGCACGATTAAACATATGCAAGTGTTGGGTTTACGGAAAGTCAAGTTCGGGTGACAATTCCAGGTTTGACTTGGTTTACATGTTCTTGTCCCAGTCTTTTGAATCTGATTTGGTTTGTACGTAGTTTGTTTTTTTATGTCTGTAATATTTGTTTGCCACCACACTGTACTGTTTTGGTAGTAATAATGCACACAAGATCTATGTACGCTTTACTACTTTGTGGCTAGCACAACTGATTTGAAAACTGCCAGTTGGAACCTTAAGGGCCTTAACAATGTGATTAAGAAAAACAAAATCCTGACATATTTGAAATCATCTAAAGTCGATATAGCCTTTGTTCAGGAAACACATCTAAACATGAAAGAATCCTTGAAACTGAGGTGCTCGTGGGTGGGGAAGGTTTTCTCAAGCCCAGGAACTGGCAAAAGCAGAGGGGTTTCCATTTTGATTAATAAGGCAGTTAACTTTAATGAAACAGATGTGCTAATAGACTCAGATGGTCAATATGTGATAGTGTACGGTCAACTACTCGATACACCAATTACTCTCTGTAATATCTACGCACCTAATTTCGATAGGCCAGAATTATTTCACAATTCATCACAACTTCTCTTGGACCTCAGGGATATTCAGATTTTTCTAGGTGGAGATTTTAAACAAATACTGGATCAAGATCTTGACAGATCATTGCCTAGATGTAACACAGAAAGCAGATCAGCAGCTGCCATCAGACAGCTTGCCAGTGATTTGGGTCTAAAAATATTTGGAGATTAATGTATCCAGATGGAAGAGATTATTCGTTTTTTTCTTCTCCCCACAATGCGATTTGGATAAACAGAAGTTTGATAGTTTTTTTGCTGATCTTTTTTTATAACCAAATTTTATTCAACAACTACAGTGGGGGGAAAAACGACAAGCAAATAGCAAATAAGTAAGTACATTCATGTAAAGAGTACAAAAGGAAGAAGACAAAACAAATAACGACAACAACAGAAAAAAAACAAAAAAACACAGAAAGCAATAACACCGCCAGCAACAAACATATGTCATGTTATATATTGTCAACGTGTACTTCCCGGATCTCTAGTGAGTTATAATCATCATGCCATGATATTTTAGTTCAGTGAGAGAGATTTCATTCTTTGGAAGTGAGAGATTAGAGAGGCTGCCAACATCTGTAAAATGTGTCTGTTGAGCCACTTGATGGTTAAGAATGGGCCTTTCTTTTCGCACTTTTACAAAAAATGAACTTTGGCCCAAACTTGATACGAATGATACAGATGCTATATCTCAACCCATCGGCAATGATTCGAACAAATGCTGACACATCATCTCTAATACCTCTGTCACGTGGCATGCGCCAGGGCTGACCCTGTCCCCACTCCTCTTTATGCTGGCGGTCGAGCCGCTCGCAATTGCTATTAGAGCACACCCTGCCATAGAGGGCATTATGGTTGAAAATGAAAAATATATCATCTCGCTATATGCTGATGACATTATACTGTACTTGACTAATGTGGCGACATCTCTCCCTGCACCCTGTTAGACGAATATAGCTGCATTTCTGGGTACAAAATAAACAAACATAAAAGTGTGGTAATGCCTACCCAGCTGCCCAAGGATTATCAAGGGGAAACATTCCTTTTCATTGGGAGCCCTATAAGCTCTGTTATCTTGGTGTACAGATACCCAATCATTTACATCAGATTTACTCTCTCAACTATGAACCCCTGCTTAAAACAGTAGAAGCAGATTTGGAAAGGTGGAAGTCTCTACCTATATCCCTAATTGGACGAACAAACTGTATGAAAATGAACGTTCTACCTAAATTCCTTTACCTGTTTCAAGCGCTTCCAACTCCAATCCCCAAAACATTTTTTAAAAATCTGGACAGACTGATTTCTAAATTCTTGTGGAATGGTGAAGTTCCCAGAGTAAAACTCAAACCCTCTGTTGTCCCACTGAACAAGGAGGTCTAAACCTGCCTGACTTTCAATTATTTTACTTGGCTGCTCAATCCAGAGCTGTTTGGACTTGGATTAAAAATTTAGCGCATCCTCCAGCCTGGAAACGGATCGAACAATCCCATACAGCAGAAATACTGTCAAGCATTCCATTTATTCACTCCTATCACAGTCAAAAAAGGGTAACTCAAAACTCAATGATAAAACACACATCTAAAATATGGCATGAAATCAGAGCAAAGTTCCCAAGTGTCTGCGCAATATACAGGTTTACTCCATTTCATGTTAATCCTGTTATACCTGGGGCACTTAGAGATGGCATTACTAGAGCCTGGTATAACAGAGGCATATGTACATTTGGACATCTATATGAGCTCCGTGGCGGAGCAGAGCCGGACCGGATCCGGACCCAGTGGAATTTAGGGGTTATATGGACCGGACACAGAACATCAGGAGGAGCGACCAGCTCTTTGTCTCCTGGGCTGAACCCCGAAGGGGACAGCCATTCACAAAGCAGCACCTCGCCCACTGAGTGGTGGAGGCTATAGCTTTGGCGTACACGAGCAGGGGTCTGCAGCTGCCGGCGGGTTTGCGTGCGCACTCTACCCGCGGGATGGCCGCATCCTGGGCTTTATTTAGGGGAGTGTCTGTTCAGGCCATTTGTTCAGCAGCGAGTTGGTCCTTGCCTCTGACTTTTGTTCGGTTCAACATGCTGGACATGTCAGGGTCGTGCGTGGCTAGCGCGGTCCTGGAGTCCTAACTGGAACCCAGGGACCCTCCCCACTGGCCGGTACTTGTTCGATAAGCTGTCTGGCAATACGGGAGCTACCATATTCCATAGCGAGACACCGAGTGAATATTATGAAGAAGAACATTTGGTTATCTAACATAACCTCAGTTCTTGGAATAATATGAGCGAGGTGTCTCGCCAGACGGCCCTTCTTGCTGGGCGGTGAGAAGAGGTTTGCTTATTGAATTAAGGGAGTGTTATCTGCGCACACTATATATAGTAGGTGGGACTACTGGGTGCAGCGGATGAACACCTTTCACCGGCAAATCAAGATTGGCGGATTGAGATAAATGCTTCTATCAGGGCTGCAGGAGGCTGCATCCCATAGCGAGACACATCGCTCATATTATTCTAAGAACTGAGGTTATGTTAGATAACCAAACGTTTCAGAGTCAGAGGTTTTCAAATAGATGTGTTATCAATTTTTTAATGCCATAATATCACAATATTCAAATATACCTATTAAGACCTTTTAATTTTGTCACGTATTGGTATTTATATAAAGTTTTGCATATGCAAAAAGGTTCAGATTCAACTTAAGAAACTTTCGAAGATGAACTTAAGAAATACACACATTATAGTCTGTATAGAAATGTGTCTTTGCACTATTAAAATAGAAAGTCACAGATTTCTGTCATGAATTCTATCTTGTGGCATGTAGCAATTTAACCCATAACATAGACAAAATTCCTTTTATACTGGGCCAATGTTCCTTTCCAGGTAGGGTTCATTTTCTCAGAATGCCATATATTCTGTGAATTGATTAACTGGAATGTTCCACAGCACAAGCTTCCATACCAATGCCAGGTGTGTACTCAGAAAACAGGCCATATCAGTCTAAAAACAGATATTGGCTGAGTGAGCTGATGTAGCTGGTACTGCCCACATTGTATTTTAACATCATAAACCTTTAGCACACCAATATTGAAAAACTTTAAATGCCATAAATTAATAAGACCATCAGCCATGAAGACTAAATTATTTTTATATTGTGCACAATTCTGTAAGATTTTTTTTTAAGTCCCTTTTGTGAAATTAAGCCACAGTAGTATGGTAAATCTGGTCTTAATATAGAAACAAGAAGCCAATACATGTGTAAAGCCACAGCCCCATAAATCTTTTCAGTTATTCATGTTCAATTGGCATACACATATTTTTTTTAACTGCCTAACTACAAGAAAAACAGCTGCACACACTTATCAGGGAATCACAACCTGCGAACTTGGAAAAAACTAAGCACTTAATTGTGTTTGTAACAGAATTTATAAAATTGACAAAGTTGTCTGACTAGGACTTCCAGATGAGGCAATTTTAGGTTCATTGCTGTTCATTCTCATTGATTCCAACACATTTTCAACTGACAAGAGCCATGGCACATGCAGGATTTGTTGACTGAGTAAGATTATGCAATGCTAGATGAGGTTATCCTTGAACATGGAGCTGTGTTGATTCAACTCTATGGTGAATTTCAAAGTTGTAATGACATCTATGAGCTCAAATCAAGACACAGTAGTAAATTACTTATAGTTCAATCAAACCTGATATTTTTAAATGACTATGAAGTTTAAACTGACCCAGCTGTAATAACAATTTTACAATGTATACCAACAATGTATACAATATTTACCAGTACACAACATTTGGTTATTGCAGGATAATTTAATAGAATAGCAATTTCACCTTGTTGTGTCTCTGATGCCTTACAGAATATTATGACAGGACCTAAGTATGTATGTAAGAGGTTGTGTGAGGAAGAAGAGGAATCAATAAATGTGGCACAGTGTGCTGGACTCTATTACTACCCCCATCACCCTAACCCTTGGCTGGGCAAATATGTAACAATGAGTAAGTCTGTGCAGGTGGCATAACCTTATATAATGTGACGACAGAACTGGGTTCAATTTATAGAGTTCATCCACGTAACATCTGCAGTGTGTTTGATTACAGTGTGACCTTGTTTGTTTGGCTACTAGAGATTTTACAGCATTGTTATAATGACCCTGTAGATCCCAATACGTTTGGTTTGGGGTTTTTTCTGTCATAAAACAGCCAACAGATAACACACTTTTCCACATATTCACAGATTGAAACCTTAAACATAAAACATGGACCTGCAGAAACACAACAAACAAAATTATGTAAACAGCACATATGACAGACAATGTCTTATGCATAAACTTGAAGCATGACACAGGGTACAGGGTGGTGATAACATTTATTTCTATGTTTTGGCTTTGAAGAAACAGCTGAACAATGAGGACAAAATTAAGCTTAACAACTGCCCTGTAAAGGAGGGCTTTGCAAAGTAGCACACTGCTATAGGGATGCTTAAAATGCAGAAAATTAAAGTAGCACAAAGATTCACATCCATTGGAGACTTCATATATATGTATACATATACATACATATGAGTGAGTGTGTGTGTGTGTGTGTGTGTGTGTGTGTGTGTGTGTGTGTGTGTGTGTGTGTGTGTGTGTGTGTTTGTATTTAATATATATATATTGTTAAAATATTGTATGCACAACTATAGTGAGTATGGAAGGTCAAAGTTGAACCAGGAAGTCAGTCTGTAGTCTGTCTGGGGATGTTTACAAGTGACAGTTTGGATAATAGTTAGTGCCTTCCACTTCCCTTTAAAGTAATATTGACAAATCTGGGGGTTTGTTTACAACCTGTCTGGTCATCTGACTGTTTGTGCTTGTTGCCCTGTTGGACCTGTGCTCTGAGATTAGAGAAAGTTGGCTTTGCTACTTTGGCCAGTTCAGTGTTATGAGTAATAGAGGCAATAGTCAGAGCAACAAAAATAAAACCCAATTTATAATAATCTGTAGTTTTCCTTAAGAAGTATAATGCCTCAGAATGAATGAGGTATACATTTTCTTGGCCGCCTAACATTTAAGTCATGGCCCAATTTGATTTAGTGAGACATTTTAAGCAGCTTTATATTAGACTGTTATTTCTTTATTTTTGTCACTTTATGACTTTGATGACAGATCATCGACAGCTCCAGAAATATTTTCCCATATCTTTGGGCATCCCTTTACTACTAGTGTCCCTGCTACAAACTTCCCCACAATTGGAGCAGGACAGATTGCCATATACAACATTTGGGGCTTCTCATAAACCTACTGCATCCAGAAGACAGTTGTCCCCTCATCATCATGGAGGGCCTTAAAGGATAGGTACATTTTTGTGTCATAAAACAACAGTCAGGTGCCAAAATGGATATTGACACAGGTGTTGCCAATCATTCCTCCTGTTCATACTGGGGTTTAGAAGATCCCTTTATAATGCACTTACAATGTAAATGATAGGGGCAAAAAATCCAGTCACCCTTTCCGCAAAAATCTATTTAAAAGATTATCTGAAGCTAATATGAAACTTCAGGTGTCAAGTCATCAGTTGTCATCATTCAAATCAAGTAGACACGTTCATTGTTAGAGTCTTTAGTGTCAAAGTCCCTCCTATTGGCTGGACTGGTGCTCCTCTTCAGTTAGCAGCTATTTAATGAGAATAACTTAAACCCGAACCAAACTTATCAGCCTGAAACAACACTGGACCGGCTGGACCCCGGAAGGGCTCGATTCGTTCCCGGAGACGATACGCCGGCAAGAACAAACCGAGAGGAAGCAACGACGACGTTGCGAAAGACGGCAGAAGCGGGGCAAGCGAGTCGGCATCAGAGCTAGGCTTACCGCGACTCCGCACAAACCAACGATTCCCAGCGTTTTTCTCGCCAACGCCCGCTCCCTGGTAAACAAGATGGACGAGATTAAACTTGGGATAGTTAATAACCAGATGGACAGCTGTGTCACAGTGATAACGGAGACCTGGCTGCACGAAAACATCCCAGACCCAGCCGTTGAGCTAGCAGGCTACACAATCTTCCGGTCAGACCGCACATCGGACTCCGGTAAGACGAGAGGAGGGGGTTTGTGCACGTCTATATTAACAACAGCTGGTGCACAGCCGTTATCGAGAGACACTGCTGCCCAGACCTGGAGGTTTTATTGTTAAAATGTAGACCCTTGCTCAGGGTAGGCCCTACTTGCCCAGGGAAATCACTGCTGTGTTTGTAGCTGCTGTGTATATCCACCAGCAAGCTAATGCTAACACAGCTATGAGCAGGCTGCATGACAGCATCCGTAGACAGCAGAACAAACACCCAGAGGGCTTCCTCATCACAGCTGGTGATTTCAACCACACCAATTTAAAGACTGTGCTCCCCACATTTCATAAAAACGTGAACATTAAAACGAGGAAGGGCAGAACACTAGACCAGGTCTACACCAGCATTCCTGGAGCCTACAAAGCCCATCCCTCTCCCCACCTCAGACACTCAGACCATCTTTCCCTGTTCCTGACACCAGCTTACAGGCCTCTCATCTGCAGATCTAAGCCACAGCTCAAGTCAGTGCAGTGCTGGACTGAAGAGGCAACACTATCCTTACAGGACTGTTTTGAGGGCACCATGTGGGAGCTCTTTGAACAACCAGACATTGAGCTCGACACTTCCTCTGTACTGTCGTACATCAGCTTCTGCATGGACAATGTAACAATAAGGAAACAGGTCAAAACATTCCCCAACCAAAAACCCTGGTTCAACACCACTGTCAGAGAACTGCTCCAGGCCAGGGATTCAGCACTGAGGTCAGGAGACAGGAAGGCCTACAGGAAGGCTAGAGCGAACCTGAACAGAGGCATCAAAGCTGTTAAAACAAAGTACAAAGAGCAGATAGAGGCCAACTTCAGAGAAAACAACCCCAGCTCCATGTGGCAAGGCATCCAGAACATCACTGACTACAAGCAACGCCACAAGACCCCCTCCCCTGCTGACACCTCTCCACTGGACCAGCTCAACACCTTTTTCTCACGCTTTGAGGAAGACAACAGCGGACAGACAGAGGACACAGTGCTGACACCAACAGAGCATGACCAGTCCCCCACCCTCCAACAACATCAGGTACTGCGGGTCCTGTGTGGCATCGACATCAGCAAAGCACCAGAACTGGATGGAGTACCAGGGAGGGTGCTGAAATCATGCGCTTATCAGCTTGCGGCAGTATTATCTAACATCTTCAACCCCTCGCTGCAGCAAGCCACAGTCCCCACCTGCCTGAAAACTGCCACCATAATCCCTGTGCCCAAAACCTCTGCCATCACAGGGTTGAATGACTACCGGCCTGTGGCCCTGACGCAGGTGATCATGAAATGCATGGAGAGACTGGTGTTGCAGCATATTAAGGCCCATATCCCTCCCAGCCTTGACCAACATCAGTTCGCCTCCACACTGCCCTCAGCCACCTGGAAAGCCCTAACACATACATCAGGATGCTGTTTGTTGACTTCAGCTCGGCATTCAACTCCATCAGCCCCAGCCGACTGATCAACAAACTGCAGATATTGCAACTCGGAACCCCCCCAATCTGTCTGTGGATCAAGGACTTTCTGACGAACAGACCCCAGCACGTCAGGATGGGCACCTCCACCTGAGTCCAGTCCTGTTCACGCTGTACACCCACGACTGTGTCGCCATCCACAGCTCCAACACCCTTATCAAATTTGCAGATGACAAGACTGTTGTGGGACTGATCAGCAACAATGATGAGGCACCATACAGAGAGGAGGTCCAGACGCTGGCTGCCTGTTGCAGTGATAACCACCTCAACCTCAACACCAGGAAGACTAAAGAAGTCATCATTGATTTCCGGAAGTCAAGGACCACACTGCACTCAGGCCTGAGCATCAACGGGGAGGAAGTGGAGTGTTTCACGGATTTCAAGTTCCTCGGCCTGCACACCTCGAAGGACCTCGGCTGGACTGTGAACACCACCCACATCATCAAAAAAGCCCAGCAGCAAACTCCCTCCACCTTTGCTGAGGAACTTCTACCACTGCACAATAGAGAGTGTCCTTACTTTCGGATGCATGGTGTGGTACGCCAGCTGCACTGCAGCAGAGAGGAGACAGCTGGATAAAGTAATCAAGACAGCTCAGTGGATCGTTGGCTCCCCACTCCCACGCCTAGATGAGATCTACTTGAGACGTCTCCTCCGACGGGCCAAAAAGATACAGAATGATCCCACTCACCCAGGTCACTCTCTGTTCCCCAGTCTCCCGTCTGGCAGGCTCATAGTAATGCAAGCCCGTACAAACAGACTCAAATAAATCTTCTTCCCCATGGTGGTGAAGAGACTGCTGCAGGAACCATGAACATACTGCAATTTTACCTGCACTTTAACTTGTTCTTGTTGTTACTTGATTTTTATACATATTTTTAAATACATTGTTATTTATTTTAATACATATATATTTATTTATATTTATACTGATTGTAGCTGCTACAAGGATTGCTGCCAAATGAAATTTCATTGTATCTTGTGTGCAATGACAATAAAGCTTCTTTATCTTTATATACACAAATGTGTATGAGTATTTGAAAGAGTATTTGAAAGACTGTGTCTGTGTTTTGTGGGTGTGGTTCTCACTTATGGTGCGGAAAATTGCATGTTGATGGGCTGATATCATACAGGTGTGCTCTGATTTAACCTCCAACCTGCAGGTACTTAACCAGCAACACACACTAGACAAGTGATTTCTTTGTCTCCTCTGATGTGCAGGTACAGAATAGAGTTGTGGTTGTGGGTTCTTTTTGGGGGGTTTCCTGGTGTAGTTGTTGGAATTTGGGTGTTTATGGCATGAAGTTGTATTTTGTGTATAGAGTGTTAATGGAGATGTTTTAGTTATTTCTTTGTCTCCTCTGATGTGCAGTGTAGAGGTGTGCTGGACCTGTTGCTGCTTCCACACAATGTGATACGGCTGGGTTGAGGTCTGGAGAGCGGTGGGGTACAAAGCAGCAGCTGTGAACAGAGCATCCCATCGAATACAGCTGCATGTATGCCACAGCTGACCAGCTACCAATCCAGACCAGCAGCAACACAGCAGCCCCCACTTGCCACACACCAGGACGACAAGCTGAGTGAACCTATCCACACACATCCTAGCCATCCTCTACCAATTGACTCTTGGCCCCCTTAGCCTAAGCCTGATTTTAGTCTTCCTTTATTTATTAGAACTTATCAAATAAATATTGTATTTTTCTACAAAGAACTACAGTCTGTTGTTTTTTTGCCCACTTCCTCACAGTGGTTGGTTCTTCACAATCTCGAACTTGGTGTTAAAACTTTTGTTATGATTTGTCGCTTTATAAATAAAGATTGATTGAGTTAGGCTAAAAGCTATTGCAATTTTCACTATAGGACCGTTAATGAGAAACGTTTTTTAAAATTTATTTATTTCAAGTTTTCAGGATTTTTCAACAATAAAAAAACAAAAAAAACAACAGAAAATAGACAGATTATAAATGAACTGACAGGTTGACAAGGTTGACATAGGCTATACATTAGTGCAAAATGGAGTGATCATTCACACAGACAATGAGTTACACTTCAAAGAATATGAAGTCCACCTTTCCCATCACTTTGTATATTGCTCAGCTTGTAGTCTTAAGGAGAAAGTCAGTTTTTCTATGCACTGTATTTCGTTAACAATGATGATCCAGTCATTCCTTGATGGTAGATTTGTCTGCAGCCATTTCCGTGTAATGGCTTTCTTGCTCGCAGCCAAGAGCACTTTATAAAGATAGTTGTCCTGGACTATAAGTCCAACTGGGATTTTACCCAGATACAGTATTACAAAAGAAAAATCAACTTCTAGAGCAAAGATTGTCCGTATTTCTCCAGCGAGTTCTTGCCAATATGGTTGAATAAGGGGGCAGGCCCAGAATACATGAAAGTGGTCTGCCATTGTCTGTCTACATTGTCTCCAGCATTTATCCTGTCCCTGGAAACCCTGCTGTTTAAATTTCAATTTAGGAGTCACAAAAAATCTTAATATGTTCTTCCAGCAGAATTCTCGCCACGCTCTTTTTCCATTTATTTCCATTTACTTATATGCATAGGTAAATATACTGATCAGATTGGAATCCCTATTGTCTGTTTGTTTGATTTACTTGTTGAAGTAGTCTCTGACCTGGAAATACCTGAATCTATCCTCTCTTCCCAGTCTGTATGATTAAGAGATGTGGATAAAAGACTGTAGGCCATCTTTGTTGGCTATAGTGCAGTAGGCTGTTATACCATTTTGTGCCAACTGCCTGAAGCGCTTATCTAGATCTGATGGTATAAACTCTGGGTCATATTCCACCCATTTCAATATTTTTGCATGTTTCTCTCTTTTACATTTGTTGAACCATACCTTAAGGGCAACCCCCTGGTCCAGCGGTTTGTTTTATCCAGGTGAGGATCGTAGTGTTGGCAGTTACCTAATAAAGACTGTGCTGGTGCTTCAAATAGCCTTAATTCCAAATCTTTCCATTTGGCGGAGTAGTTCGGATTACACCAGCAAACTAGAGGTCTTAGGTGGGCAGCAATGTACTAGTCCTCTACACATGCTAGAAAAAGTCCGCCCTCATCTTTGGGTAACTGTAGGATTTTATATTTAATTCAGGGCCTCCTACTGTTCCAGACAAATCTTGATATCATCCTATTCCATTCCCTAAAATCCTTAGGGGAGACCTCTACAGGAAGCGACTGGAATAGGTACAAAAGCCCAGGGAAAATGTTTGTTTTTATTGTTTCAATTCTATTAGACATGTCTAGGGGCAGTACAGTCCATCTATCTAGATCTGCTTTGATTTTCTTAATAACTGGATCGTAATTAGTTTTATATATTTTGGAGATGTCTTTTGGGATCCAAACTCTCAGATATTTAATAGCAGGGGTGTCCCATTTAAAACCAAATTTGCCTTTCAAGTCAGCATTTGGTGTGAAGTTGTAAGAGAGTATCTGGGTCTTATGTGTATTCAATTTATAACCATAATATGAGCCAAACAGTCTCAGAAGGGACATCAATTTAGGTACACTTCTCTGTAAGTTTGTCAAAGTGAGCAATATATCATCCGCAAACAGATTTATCTTGTATTCATTATCTCCAATTGAAATCCCCTTAATCTCTGGGTCCTCCCTTATTGCCTGAGCTAAGGGCTCTATAAAGAGTGCAAAGAGGGCTGGGCTTAGTGGAAAGCCTTGTCGACATCTTCTCTCCAGCTTGATGGGTTGTGTTAGGTGGCCGTTGATTCTTATTCTAGCAGTGGGGTTTGAATAAAGTGATCTAATACATTGAACAGATTTTTTATTAAAGCCAAAATGTTGCAGTACTTGGTAAAGATAGCCCCACCCAACCGAATCAAACGCCGTTTCTGCATCTAAACTGATCAGCGTTGAACTAATATTTTCCTTGACCACATAGTCTACCACATGTAGTGTTCGTCTAATATTGTCCTGTGTTTGTCTTTCTTGGACAAACCCTGTTTGGTCTGGGTTTATCATTTCAAAGACTGCGTTCTTTCCTTTTGGCCATAATTGAGGCAAATAGTTTGTAGTCCATATTCAAAATACATATTGGCCTATATGAACTGCATTCTCCCTTGTCCTTGACTTCCTTAGGAATTATTGATATTACTGCCTCGTTCCAGGATTGGGGCAACTGGCCTTCCTTTAGGGTGTGGTTAAAGCATCTGAGGAGCAGCAGCGTCAACTCAGGCTTAAATGTTTTGTACCATTCACTAACAAACCCATCTGACCCCCGTGTTTTATTGGTCTTCAGCCGAGAAACAGCGTAACTCAGTTCAGCGGTTGTTATCTCCACAGTCAGTACATTATTCTGATGTTCTCCTATTGAGGGATTTTAAGAACTCTTCAATTACTGAGTCATCAGCTTTGTCAGGTTGGGTATACAAGTCATTATAGTAGGCTTCAAAGGATTGCTGAATTTCTTATAGTTTATGGCACATTTTGTTATTTTTTGTATTTCTTATTTTGTGAACAGTACTTTCTGCTTGTTGCTTACGTAGTCTCCAAGACAGAAGCTTCAAAGCCTTTGGGCCGGTTTCATAATGCTTTTGTTTAGTAAACCTCATTTTTTTCTCAGTTTCTTCATCATAAATCTGATTAATTTCCTGTTTAATACATTTTAGTTGGGCCCATACTTGTGGGCAGTGGCGGCTGGTGACAAAAATGTTTGGGGGGGCACAGTTTGATGGTTGGTGGTCCTAGGGTTAGTGTCAAATAAGCCGTAGCACCACTTCATACCGCAGCAAAAAAATAAAAATAAGAAAGGAAAACCAATCTAAAAACAACACAACACACTATAATGATCCCTGGTTTGTCCCAGTATGGTATCTCTGACCCACAGAGAGAGGAATAAAAAATTATAACCACACATGATAAAATGCCCATTTCACTCACATCACCTAAAGATACCAGCAGTTAAAGCAGAGTTACCAAAAAGTTGCTTAAAAAGAGACACCACCTATATTTTAGTTATTGTGTCTTCAGTCCTGATTTCACTGTAAATGGACTGTACTTATATAGCGCCTTTCTAGTCTTTTCGACCACTCAAAGCGCTTTACAATACATTTCATTCACCCCATTCACACACATTCATACACTGATGGCAGGAGCTACCACGCAGGGTGCCAACCTGCACATCAGGGGAAGCTAATCATTCATACACATTCATACACCGTTGGCACAGCAACGGGAGCAATTTGGGGTTAAGTGTCTTGCCCAAGGACACATCGACATGTGGACTGGAGGAGCCGGGAATCGAACCGCCAATCTTCCAATTGGTGGACGACCGCTCTACCTCCTGAGCCACAGCCGCCCCAATCTGCAATCTGTTAGTTGTTGCAATACCTAAACATGACAATAGATACACTGCTGTGATTAAGCATAACTTATTTAACTTATTTTTATAATGAAATGTACCCCAAATCAACTGTAATAGTCAAAATTACTTCCATCATTTCTTATCCTGCATTTATTCATTTTAGTTTTTTACACTTCACAGTTATGTCTTTTATAAACACTTTACAATATTAATAACAGGAATGCAGATACTACCTGATCTTTTATATGTCCTGTTGGATGAATCTATGTTCCTCTTCTGGAGCTTGGCGTAGCGGAGGTCCACATGTGGCCAGATGTGGTGAAACAGCTGCAGAAAGGGTTCAGCAATGCTATGTCTGCTAAAAACAACTTAGCTTCATGCTATTGTCTCGATGGCTGCAGCTTTCTGTTTGCATTTTTTCAGAGAGATGTTTTAGGTCTCGTTCCCCTGTCGTTGTCCACAATGTTTCGGTGCTGACAGTTTGAAACAGCAAACAGATAAAGCAATAAAAGGAATAACTCACACTGCATCCAGCTAGCCAGCTCTGTTTATCATAACAGCAGCGGGAGAAGCTCTGGGTCTCAGCTCGTCCTTCATCACCTGCTGCTGCTGAAGCCGGTCCGTCTCTCTTCAAGTGAAAGTCTTGTGAAATTATGTTTTTGTAGAGAAATTACCAAATAATCTTCTTTAATTTCCGCAGCTCTACTTTAACGTCATCTCCTGAAACTACCGTCAGCAGGAGTTTGGGTGACAGCAGCTGACGGGAGGGCGTGAATGACAGCCGGAACTGTCCAATCACAGAAGATTAAAAAACATGAAACAACAACAATTCGCTGCCAATAAAAGTGGGCGTGTCCGGGGCGCACTGAGCTGCGCCCCGTGGGAAACGTGACGCAGGCCAATGAGAGAGCAGCCTCAGGTCATGTGCTTGTCAAAAGTTTGAGGGCTTGCATTGACTCCCATTAGGCCGGCGCCCCGCATACAGGAAGTACATATAGAAATTAATAAAATACAATTTGGAATCGATTTATAATGAATGCTGGCAGGTGCTGAGAGACTAACAGGCGCATTTTACAAGCAAATACTTTTTATTTCATAATGATTTAGCATTTTCTAATTCATTTATATTTAATATGTTTAAGTAGACTTTCTCTAGATTATTGGATGGGGCGGCCCCACTGCTTGTGGGTCTCTTTGAGTTGAGTTTTGAGTTTCCAGGTTCTTCAGTTTTGACTGCAGTTCCTCTAAGCGTCTATGTTTCTCCTTTTTCCTCAGGGCTGCAAAGGCTATGAGTTTACCCCTAAGTACTGCCTGACAGGCATCCCACAGGACATTTGGTGATACTGTTCCATTGTCATTATTTTGCAAGTATTCTTTTAATTCTTCTTTTATACATTCCTTACAAACTCTATCATTCAATAAGCTGGTATTGAGCCTCCATAGGGTATTTTTCCTTTTATTATCTAAGTGCAAAGAGAGATATACTCCTGAATGGTCTGAGACATCTCTAACGCCTATCTTGCATTCACTCATTCTATGTCTACCTGCAGTTGAGATTTAAAAAAAAAAAAAAAAAAATCCAATCTGGAATATTCTGTGTGGCGAGAGGATTAGTAGGTCAATTGCTTTTCTGTGGGGTGCAGTTCCCTCCATGAACAAATAGACACTGAGAACAGCGTGAAGAAGCCATGCGCTCTACATAACATGATAGCGCACGCACTGGACAGAGAAGATGATACAGGGCTTTTTCCTCTGATCTGTGAGGAGGGGGGAAGAACCCCTCCAGCGTTATCACTCTTGATTTGAACAAACTGGTGATGCTTTTAGGAGTAAAAGCTGGGTTCGGACGCAGGACAGCTGAGCTGCCATCCCCCTGTATTCTGAGGCACGATTGGGCCACAGAAAGAGCAGATAAATCACTGACTTTCCTTCGCAGATGTCAGAGCCAAAAGCAGGGCCGCTTTAATGGACAGAAACTTGAGCGGAACCTGATCCAATGGCTCAAAAGGAGGTTTAATCAGCGTGCGTAAAACCAGCGCCAAATTCCACTGAGGAGCAAAGGAGCGAGACACAGGTCGATTTCTCTGCACACCCCTCAGAAAACGCTTCAACAGCTGGTGACTGTAGACCAGGCATGTCAAACATATGGCCCGCGGGCCGGACCCGGCCCGTTGGATAATTTAATCCGGCCCGGCATAAATTTCTGAGTATGTCAAAAAAAGAAGCGAGTCTCTAGCTCATTTCTATCAAAAGTTATGATTTTTTTAAATAAATACAAACCAAATGCTCCCTCCGGCCGCGGGAGGGCAGTAAATGTGTAAAAGAGCTCACGTCCAGCATGCGGCATTGACACGAGTTAGTACTAAAAATAAAGCGGCAATCTTGCTTCACCATTCACCACTACTAAACAAGTTATCGGTCAACACACCCTTCCCAAAATGGCACTGTCAAAAAAAAGAAAAGTGGACACGGAGTGCAGAGTTTTCAAGGAAAAATGGACTGAGAATTATTTATTCACAGAAGTGAATGCAAAACCAGTGTGCTTGGTATGTCATCAGCAAGTTGCAGTGTTCAAAGAGTTTAATATTCGGCGCCACTATGAGACTCATCATAAAGACAAGTATGACCACTTGAAAGGACAAATAAGGAAAGACGAGATAAACAAATTGGTGGCTGGTCTGAAGAAACAGCAGTCTACTTTTACGCGCAGCCGCAATATCGCTGATGGGGCTTTAAGAGCCAGCTACATTATTGCCAACGAGCTGGTGCAGGCATCCAAGCCATTTTCTGATGGGGAGTTTGTAAAAACATGCATGCTGAAGTCATTTATCGCATTTTCAATTGCAATAGATGAGAGCACCGATGTCACAGATATTGCTCAACTGGCCATATTCATTAGAGGTGTTGATGAAAATTTGACCATCACAGAGGAGCTGCTTGAATTGGTGCCCATGAATGACACCACAACAGCAGATGACATTTTCAGCGCTCTCGTTGGCGCGCTGGACAAGGTGGGAGCGGACTGGTCCCGTGCCGTGAGCCTGGCTACCGACGGTGCGCCATCAATGGTCGGGAGAAAGGCAGGCGTTGCCACAAAATTCCGTGACAAAGTACAGACCGCAAATGGAGGACAAGAGTTTTGGGCATTTCACTGTATTTACATCAGGAGGCATTATGTTGCAAAACACTGCAAATGGACCATGTTATGAGTGTGGTTGTGAAAACTGTCAATTTCATTAGGGCGTGGTCTAAATCACCATCAGTTTGACACATTTCTCAGTGATAATGACATTCATGCTGGCCTACCATACCACACTGACGTGCGGTGGTTAAGCAGAGGTGCAGTACTCAAGCGCTTCTTTGAGCTACGAGGGGTAATTGGACAGTTCATGGAGAAGAAGGGACGCCCAGTAAGGAACTTAAATGCAAGGAATGGGTGCAGGATCTTGCGTTTATGGTTGATATTACACAACACTTGAATACACTTAACACTACATTGCAGGGCCGTAACAGAGTAGTCACTCAATATTACGACAGCATAAGTGCGTTCAAGATGAAACTGTCACTGTGGGAGACGCAGCTATCCAACGGTGACACCGCGCATTTCTCTTGTCTCACAGCTGTGCGTCCGGAGGCACCGGACCGTCCCGATAATGATTTGGAAAAATATAAAGACAACATAACAGATTTGCTGCGAGAGTTTGAGCAGAGGTTTCAGGTATTCAGGGAACTTGAGAACAAGTTTGGCTTTTTTCGCTCGCCATTTACAGTGAAGCCTTCTGATATGCCAGCTGACATTCAACTTGAGCTTATTGACTTGCAGTGTGATTCCGCTATGAAGGATAAATTTGGGTCCGTGGGATTGGATACGTTTTAAGAGTATCTCGTGCCAGGTTACCCCAAATTAACAGCCATGGCTGCAAAGGTTCTATCCATGTTTGGGACTACTTATCTTTGTGAACAGGTGTTCTCCGTAATGAACAATAATAAAACAAAGCAGCGCTCAATTTTAACAAATAAACACTTGAATGACATTGTTAAATGTGCTGCTACTCAGGATTTGACACCTAATATCGATACACTTGTGAAGGCAAAAAGATCCCAAGTTTCAGGAGCCAGCAGCAGCAAGTAGACTGCAGGAGTGCAGTGAGAGAGAAAAAAAGTGTGATGACACGAAATTTGTTTGCACTCATGAATACAGATCATTAAAAAAAAAGATTAATCTGGTTTCATATTAAAGACAATTAATATTGTGCAGTATATTCTCAGCTTCAGTAGGCCCAGCCTAGTAGTTTGATCTGATGTAGTCTAATCTTATTGCCCATGCACTACTATAACTTTTATTTTGTATTTCTTTTTTATTTATTTCAAAGCAGTATGACAATTAAGGCGAAAACATTTTTTTCATAGCTCCCACTTGAGTTTGTTTAGTGTGGTGAGTTGGTTCAGGTGTAAAACTGCATTCACTCAACTGTTAAAATAAACCATTTTTTTCCCATTGTTTGTGGAAAAACCCCACGACTGTAGGGGTCTAAAGAACCGACTTGTTTAATTGTACAGAAAGATTCTTGTAGGCTGAATGATAAAGCATAGTACTGAAAAACAAAGCTAAATATTTGGAGTTGAGATTCTTTTACTGATCCGGCCCAGCTGAGAACAGAAACATGATCCGGCCCCAGAGCCAAACTGAGTTTGACATGCCTGCTGTAGACTGATCTGTCACCAAAACCTTTGTTACATGATGAAATAGCCACAGCATAAGTTTTAACCGTGCTGAAAGCCAGATTCCTGTCAACCAGTGTTTGCAGGAAAGAAAGCACATGAGACAAGCAGTGGGGTCTAAATCCCTTTCCAAGCACAAGCGCTGAAAGGCCGCCCACTTTGCCGTGTATGAGGCTCAAGTAGACGCGGCCCGTGCGCCCTTGATCGTGAGCACAACAGCCAGAGAGAGGCCCGACCTCTCTAAACGTTCCCGTTCAGCGTCCAGGCCCATAACCGTTGACCCAGTACTGGGTAACTCCTGATCACCCCTCCTGCCTGTGAGAGCGCGTCCACGCGCCACAGCAGTTCCCAGGGCCGGCCTGACACTAGCCGTCACAGACACGGAAACCATGACGCACTCGTGCGCTCTGAGGCTATCAGAACCATGAACAGTCGCTCCTCCTGCACTCGATCCAGAACCCAGAGGGATGAGCGGAACCGGTGGGAAAGCGTACAGAAATATCCTGGGCCACGGACGATGTGCGAACGCGTCCACTCCCAGTGGAGGATTGTCTCGTGCACTCAGACTGAACCACAGGACGCACTGTGCGTTCCCGAGTGCAGCGAACAGATCCACTTCGGCTCTGCCGAATCTGCTCCAAACCTGGGAAACCAGCTCGGGATGGAGGCTCCAGTCCACCTGGCAGGGGCCTCCCCTCGACATTATGTCCGTACCTCTGTTGAGTTTGCCCGGTATATACGCTGGTCTGATGGACAGACAGTGTGCGCGCATAAGAGCTGTCTCGCTATGTCTAGCAGCCGAGCGGATCGAACACCCCCTTGACGGTTTATGTAAGCTGCTGTAGCTTTGTTGTGTGTGAGCATGTGCTGATTCCGCAGCACAGGGGCAAAGTGCTGGACCACTTTCCACACTGTGAGAAATTCCAGTGCATTTATGTGGAGAGACATGTGAGCTGGCCACCTGCCGCTCACTACCTGAGACAGACGTCTCCAGAAGTTCCAGCAACTCTGACTGAAGAGCTAAACGCTGATCCTGTGATGACAGGACCGTCTCAACAATCCCGTTGAAATGGGGAGGTAGAGAGGCAAATTGCAGGGTTTAACCCCTGCCTATCAGCCTGCTCATCCAGCTGTCCATCATGTAAACGCGCTGCCACACCGAGGAGCGCTCGGAGAGCGGGCGTACATTTTCCTGCAGTGCTGTCATTGTTATGGAAACGAGCTGAGACAGAGCCCTCGCCACCATCACCCAAGGCGGGGAAACCCCAGTAGTGACCCATGGGGGGCTGCTGACAAAAGGGCTGATAAGGAATCCCCGAGAGCTGCATTGCAGCGGGGGATTGACCTGAAGCTACGTTAGACGCATTAACAGCAGTGACTCTGTCAGCGCTTCCACTCTTTGATGAGAGGAAGGAGCCGCTGTTCACAGGCAGGAGTGTGTGTTTGTGCTGTCTACACAAGGCTCTCGTGGGCTCATTGTCACACAGGTTGCCATTAGAAGCATGTGTTGGGGAAAACTCTGTTTGACAAACAGAGGATGTGCAAACTTTGAGGCCGAGCTGACCGCTAACCGGTAGGTTAGGAAGAGCTGGCTCGCTTTGTGTGGGGAACATGTGAGTAACTACAGCTGCATCAGCAGAGACAGGTGTAGGTTGTTCGTTTGGTAGGATATTGCTTGTTAGGAGAAGATGTTTTTGTTTTATTTCAAAACATTCTGCCCTGCTAGCGGCAGCATTAGCCGCAGTAGCAGCATTAACGGCAACATTAACACACATGTCCCCCCCATCATGTCAGCTTCTCCGGCTCTGCTTCTTCGGAGGCTCAGAGGGAGGGTTTGCCCAGCCATCATATCGCTGCTGGCGCGCAGGTCCCCGAGCTTCCCCGAAGCGGCTTTCATTGAGTCCACCATGGCTCGAAAACTAGGTCCGAACAATCCTTCCGGATGAATCAGAGCCTCGAGGAGCTCACGTCACGGAAAAAATAGGTTGCCTACCCTTGATTGCATACGTGATCTTTTCTAAGGGCAGAGTTGCTGTTAATTCAGAAAGCCATTTACCTATCCTTGGTCTATCCACCTCTTTCCAAGCTAGTGAAATGACTCTTTTGGCCAACAACAGGCCTATATCTAAAAATAATCGATGCTTCTTTCTTATGTTACAATTATATATTTATATTTTTGGGTCTAAATGTAATTTTTATCTCTAATATTTCCTCAATACACTGTTTCACTTCTTCCCAGAATTTCTTTATTTGAGAACATTGCCACAAACAATGGAAAATCGTGCCCTTTTCTTTGTCACATTTTATGCAAACATCCCGTATAGCATTATTGAATTTGTTAAGTTAACAGTCATATAAGAACGCATTAACCAGTTGTACTGAAGAAATTTTAAACAAGTGTTCACTGTTTGTAATTGTGCTTTGGTACATGCCCTCTCCCACTCCTCAATGGAGATATTCTCCTGTAGGTCCTCTCTCCAGGACTCAAGCTTATTTACTGAGGATTCTGAAGATTCACCAACCAGTTCATTATATATTTTGGAGATCAAGCCCCTTCCCTGACAGTCTTTCACCATCATTTCTTCGAGTGTTGATAGGCTAGGAATGGACAGGGACTGATTTTGTTGAGTTCTAATAAAATCTCTCTAAATATCTAAAGAACTGGCTGCGAGCTATGACGTTTTCGACAACAATTTCATCAAAAGACAACAGATGTTTATCATCAGGACTATAAAGATCTCCTATTTTTTGTAACCCCTGTTCAGCCCAAATTTGAAATCCCCCCCTCACCTCCTCCTGGGGGGAAAAGATCATTTCCCCATATAGGACTAAATAATGAGAGTGAGTCAACTACTTTGAAATATTTCTTAACTTGTTGCCACACACTAATCATATTTTTAGCCATAGGATTCTTGGTGTTATTTTTGAGTTTCTTAAAATTAGCTGAGTACAGGCAAATGGGCAAAGGCAGCTTCAGTGTATCACCTTCCATTTCTATCCACAGTGGCACATTCTCCTCAGAGTAGTAGAACATCAGTGTTCTCAGTGTTCGCCGCCCAGTAGTACCATAGTGGGTTTGGGCATTTAAGCCCTCCTCTATCATAAGGCAAGTACAACAATGATAGGCGCAGCCTGGGGCGTCTATTGTTCCACAGAAACTTGATGAAAAGTGTTTTCAGCTGAGAAAATAAATTGCTTGGTGGCGGCAGAGGTACATTTTGAAATAAATACTAACAAATAATAACAGTTTAGGGAGTACATTCATTTTGAGAGTGTTTATTTTCCCCATTAACGACATTGGTAAAGCAGCCCATCTATCTAAAGAATTTGAGATCTCTTGCATAACTGGTCTATAGTTAGTTTCTATGATATTGTTAAGCAATGGAACAATTTGAATGCCTAAATAAGAGAAACAATTGACGACTTTAAATTGTGCAACTACATTTGTTGGATTTTCCCTGTCTACATGGTTTAATAACATAATAGATGTTTTAGATTTATTAATCTTATAAGCTGAAATCTTACCGAACTCCCTAATCAAGTCTAGCAGGGCTGGGATGGATTTGTTGGTATTTTTGAGAAAAATGTCATCAGCATATAAAGCTAAATGGTGCTCTGTATGTCCTATGGCTATTCCAGAGATGCTATCATGTGCCCTCACTGCAATTGCCAGAGGTTCAATTGCCATAATGAACAACAATGGAGATAAAGGGTCCCCTTGTCTACACCCTCGATTTATTTTTATAGTTTTTGAGATATTACTGTTAGTCAAAATATGTGCATATGGATCCTTATAGAGTAATCTTATCCAATTACAAGAATTCTCTATAACAAATAAGACCATTCCACTTTTTCAAACGCTTTTTCAGCGTCGAGGGACAGTAAAGTGGTGTCTGGAGCCCCCTTTTGATGGTAAAGAATATTCAAAATCCTTCTGACATTATGGAAGCCTTGTCTGCCACGAATGATACCATTCTGATCACTCCCAATTATCTTAGTTATTATTTCTTCGATTCTTTTTGCTAAAATCTTACAAAGTATTTTCAAATCTGCGTTTAGAAGACTGATAGGTCTCCAGTTTTCACATTTATTTTTTGGTTTACCTGCCTGCCGGGAGCAGAGTAATTAATGCTCCTCTTAGAAACGATGGCAAGGTGCCATTTTGGAAGGACTCTGTAAACATTTCTAAAATTGGAGTCAGCAATTTATTTTTAAATGTTTTATACATTTCAATGGGGAGGCCATCAGGTCCGGGAGTTTTTCCTGCTTTAATACTATCAATTGCAGCAGATAATTCCTCTAGTGTAATATCTTTATCCAAATTAGTCCTAAAGTTTTCTGGTATACTGGGTATATTTATACTATCTAAAAACACCTTTAGTTCTGAATTTTCATTAATTATTTCTGAAATATAAAGACCCTCATAAAATTTCCTAAAGGATTCATTTATTAGGGCCCGAGCGGCGACTACAAGTCGCCTGGCGAAAGCCCTATTGAAATTCGTTCGTGCCCCAACGTGCAAGTGACCCCAAAGTGCAAGTGACCCCAAAGTAATCAAGTAATCAAGTAATCATGTGGTATGGAAGACCCCCGGGGAAAAATGCTATATTGCAATTGTAATTAGGGCCCGAGCGGCGACTGCAAGTCGCCTGGCGAAAGCCCTATTGAAATTGTAATGTTTATTATTATTATTATTATTATTATTATTCTTCCGACATTTCGTGCCCCAATTTCGCCCCTTTCCCAAATGCGAAAATGCTTATACTTTTTAACGGACGTCCGGCCTCATCCGAAATTCGATATTTTTGGGTGGTCGCACATGGTCGACGCAGAATGGCGGAATAGCGCCCCCTACAAAGTCCAAAAATGCCCATAGGGAATTTTGCTAACTTTGTACTATGCTCACAAAATTCGGTACACATATGTATTATACCCACATATGCAAAAAAGCCTCTTGACCTCAACCCAACAGGAAGTCGGCCATTTTGGTTTTGATTTTTCCCGCCTAAAATTAACTCCTCCCACAGCGTTCGCCTGATCAAGTTCAAATTAGGTACGCAACATCTCCAGACCTAGCTGAGCTTAAGTTGTGCTCTGCGCATCCGTAGGTCAAAGGGCGTGTCTGCCAGGGCTCAACTAACTTTGGCGTGCTCGCCATGTACATACGAGTGGCTCTCACGCCCACATACTTCATCCAATCAGCTTCAAACTTGCTGGACATGATGATGGCTCCGCCCTGAACGTCACGATATATTAACTTCCCACGTAACTCATAGCGCCCCCCGGTGGTAACAGGAAGTGAACTTAAATTCATGAAAAATACATAGTTGACCCCATCAACTTCATTCCACTTCTAAAACATGCAGAACCAGTTGGTGAAGCTACATTATGAACACTGTGAAGCTACGAGTAATGGCGTCCCTGTGGGGGCGTGGCTACCATCAATTCCTCGCCATGAAAATACGTTTGGCTTTTTGATGGCTTTATTGAACACGTATCATCATGAAAATTGGTACACAGGTCCAGGGTGCCGACCTCAACGTCTCCATTCGCTCATAGGCGAGCTCACTCGTGTTCCCCCCTAGTGGAAACAGGAAGTGCCATATTTTACATCATCATTGTGCGATTTCCACAAAACTTCACATGTGTAATCACTGTCCCACCCTGAACGCAACCGCTTGTGTTTTGTTACACTCTACTGCCCCCTGGTGGATGAACCATCAACCTCTCATAACTCCTTCATGCTTTGTCCAATTCACTCCAAACTTCACATGACTGATGAGTGGCCGCCCTGAACACACCAGACCACACCAGACCATATGTGTAACTACCTGTGACTGCCCCCTACTGGATGAACGAAACATTGCATTTTTGGCCTCCTTCCAGGTTTTTTCTCACTTTCTGCTTCACGCCACAGCCCCGCCATGCCTCAGGCCCCACGGTGGCATGGGTGAGCGAGGGCCCGCCATCGCCGCTTGCGGCTTTCATTTCTGTTGGATCTACAATGGTTTCTCCTTGATCACTCTGCAGTGAGATGATAGCTCTTTCACCCTGTAGCTGCTTGAGACGCCATGCAAGAACTTTCCCAGGTTTTTCCCCTGATCATAGAAGGACTGCTTAAGTCGCAACAGACCGGCCATTGCTTTTGATGCAGATAATTCGTTCTATTGTGCTCTAAGCAGCAATCGTTTTTGATGAGATTCTGGTGACTTTGTTCGATAATATTCATTTACCTGGAAGAGTGGACAAAATAAGTAATACATTTTGAAAAAAGTAAGGGTCATCTGTATTGCATGATAAGGTATCGTCCAAATTTGTCTTTAATAACCTTATTTAGCTGAAGAGGTACTGACTCATGCACCAAAGTAGTGAGACTTCTAGATTGAGAGTTAAACGGTGCAGAAAAGACCTTGCCTCTCCACCTCCTCCTAATTTTCAGATCCTCATTGTACATCAGGTGTGTTTCCTGAAGAAACACAATATTAGACTGCATTGATTTTATCCTGTTCATGACTTGTTTGACTTTCTTAAGTTTTCGTAACCCCCTGCAGTTCCATGAAGTCATTTTAATCTTTATCTCACTAGACATTTGTGTAGTTTGTATAGTAATACTCCCCAAACATTTTAAGATGTTTGTAAAAAGTAAAAAATGAAACAACCAAAAGACGAACATAAATAATACTACTTGTTTCTCCATGAAGCACAGGCAACACAAGTAGCTTTCTTGACACGGGTTTATTCTTAATCTTTGAATCCACCGTGAAAACTACACGAATAAAACACAGTTAGCAAAATAAAGCATATACAATATGTGCAAAATACTTCTAAAAGTACACAAAATAAACATAAATTACCTCGTTGGCTGCGTGCTGATTCAAGAGAAAATATTCCAATTCTTCTTCTTTTAACACTTCTTAAATGTCTCTTTTACCCTCTTATAGGATATAACTTAATGTGCCTGCATCTGCACCGATGCTTTTTCCTTTTTTCTCTCAAGCTAGAACAGCGCCACCAACCCTTACAAAATAAAGGTTGTGATTTCACAATAAAACTATGTTTAAATTAATACAAAATGAGAAATATAACTGAAATAGTTTGTAGAATACAATCATACCGTTACATATTACCAACAACAGTTACACTACTGACGAACACTATACCCAAACCATCGCCCATAACCAGGACATTTAGCCTGAATTTCTTTCCCCTGTAATCTTTAAACTTCCAGATAGCGTATAACTGTTCCACCAAAAGGGTAGGACAGTATCACTGAGCTAAAAAAACAACAAATTATATTACACTAACCTTACACTCCCATGCTACCATTAAACATTAAACATTTTTCTTTCATAGACACCCTCCTTTTATTATGTGTTAAATCAAGTTTCACTCTCTGAACTCACTATATTGTTCTAGGAAAAATTGAACAG
The DNA here is from genome assembly GCF_963691925.1 of Scomber scombrus. Taxonomy (NCBI): domain Eukaryota; kingdom Metazoa; phylum Chordata; class Actinopteri; order Scombriformes; family Scombridae; genus Scomber; species Scomber scombrus. The sequence continues at coordinate 28,474,018 of NC_084988.1, forward strand.
AGATCAGCAAGTGGGTTAATATAACCCCAATTAGCTATTTTAAAGTTAAGAAGGTGACAGTTGCCAAAGATACATTCCGCCTCTTAACTCTTGCTTATAAAGAGAGAAGGGGAAAAAAGGAATACCTAAAGAGCTATAGCATTAACAGTTACTATAAGCTCTGAGTATGAGCCTTGAACATACTGTAATAAACATTATTTAACAAAGGTGTATATTTATCATTGTAGTTTGTGCGAGCTCGGCTCAATCTTGCACCTTTTATTTTTCTCATCAGATGTTACCTTCTACTTTGTAAACCACGACACCCCAGATCATTTCCTAATAATTCAGCCTGGTCCCTCTTCTGACCTGATCCGTTTGATGAAGTCATCCGCTTCGACGCGGTTGTTAAAGATGTGAGATCGTTCCTTATAAGTCACTAGCAGTCGGGCAGGGGGGATGATGCCATATCGGAGTCCCATTGAATGGAGCTGCCGTCTCACCTCGTCAAATTCCTTTTGCTTCTTGTGAACATCGGCCGCCATGTCCTGGTAAAACCTCACCGTCTGGTTCTTGTATCGTACTTCTCTTTTTGTTTTGGCTGCTCTCGTCACCAATTCTTTATCCCTGAAGTTCAAAAACTTCATTATCAGCGTTCGGGGTGAAAGATTGTTGTGTGCACTTGGCCCGATTCTGTGAGCCCTCTCCACCGTCAGTTTTGTGCGCCCCAGCGGGAGTTCCAGTGCGTCCGGTAGCCAATTCTCCAAAAAGGCACACGCGTCTTCACCCTCCGCTCCCGCCGGTAAATTGACAAGCCTCAAATTGGAGTGCCTTGATCTCGTTTCCAGGTCCAGTAGTTTCCCCTCCAAGTCCTTATTTTTGTTTTCTAGGACCTGTACTTTTGTTTGGAGCGAGGCAACATTATCTTCAGTTGTCGAAATCTGCCTCCGTGACACGCTCTGCACAGTCAGTGATGTCTTTCCTGACACTTTCAATAGCGGACAGTATGCCATCAAACCTGGTGGAAAACTCTGTTTTCATGTCGTTAATAGCAGTCAGAATGGCAGTCGACATAGGACCGGGCTCTCCCGCCACTTCATCATTGCTTCTATCCGGCGATTTATCCTTCGGAGTCGGGCTAATATTAGCCTTGGCGGAGTCCATGGCTTTGATGTTAGCTTAGAATTTCTTGCTAGTGCTCGACGCTGTGAAGTCCAACAATGTAGCTTGAAGAGTTTTACTTCGCCCTTGACTGACTTTTTTCTGTGACGCTGGCATTACCCTAAACTTATTTATCGAAATGGAGGTATTTCACTAGCTCAAGTACAATATTTAAGAAGGATTTAGCCAACAGGGTAGCAGAGCAGGTTAACGCACGTCCACTCAGCTCGCCGCCATACTGGAAGTACCCAGTCTGAGTTTTATCCATAATGATCCAAAAAGATCCAAGATGGAGACATACGTTTTGTTTCGTGGTGGGAGATGAGTAAGTCTGCGTGAAGACAATATGACAGTGGAGAAGGTCTGCATAATTTTTCAGGTGAGTAAACTGTCATGTTTACATCATATTAAAAGCTTGATTTCTGATCTTTGTGGGGGTTAACGTCACTGAATGAACATTAGCTAACATGAATTAACGTTAGCTAACATAGCTCACATGGGTGTGTTTTCAGTGAGGCCCTTTACTGCTATAACAGCACTGCCTAATTCAAGTTCAGTTATTGTTCCACCTCTGTCTCAGATCAGTCACTGCTCTGCTCTTAAAGCTGGTGAGTGACCAATGCCGTGTTTCCACTACGTAGTACCAACTCGACTCGACTCGATTTGGCACGAGTACCAGGTACTACTCTGGAGGCCGTATGGATGTCGGATACAACATGAAACGAACGTTACGTTACTCCAGTTACTATTTTTAGAATATCTCCGGAAAAAATGTCCTTATAATCTCAGTAATGAGAAACAAACATTATTTACTATTTGTACTCGTTGTACATGGTTCTGCTCGGTATGATGACAATAAACAGAATTTAATTGAAACTTCTAAGGGGTATCTTTCATTTGATACAATCAAATCACAGTTAAGTGAATTCTTTCTGAAATGATATGCCTATATGTTTGTCATGACTATCTTGGTGCAAAGGTGTTGTGCTGTGTTGTTATGATGACCGTGAATCAATGAAAGAGTTTAGTTTCGTACAGTTAATTTTAAATGCAATTTATTTTCCATTCTATCCAATTATACAGGTTAGTGCTTGCAGTGTTTACATCACAGATGACGCAAACACTGCTATTTTCCCGGAGGTCTCAGGGAACTTTTCTACCATGAACCTCAATAATCGTGGGCATTATGAGGTACACGGAAATCAGGAGCCAAGCGTGACCCCTGTGACAGAGCACATGTCCCTTTCTCTTTCCCCTCGCCGTCTGTGCCTTCAGCGAGTTCAGGAAGACCACCAGTTACAGGAACCCCCAGACCAACTGGTTTTTCAGACCATTGCAAAGGTAAAGGTTACTACTTGATCATGCAATTGATGTTTACAGCTGAAATGTCAGTCAACAATATATAAGTAAATGTCATTCAACAATATATAAATGTAACCTCCCCCCAATCAGAACAAAACTGTTTATTACTGATTATTTTTTTATTATCTGGAATTGTTATATTATGGATTTGATTGTGAGCTACTGGACGATTTAATTGCCCTTCAGGGATAAATAAAGTATCTATCTATCTGTCTGTCTCCCTCCCTCTCTGCCTCCCCAGGTCGATCCATATTGGTGAGGTTGTTAATGGAAAATTGGCAACCTCAAGAACAGTGGTGATACGCTTCTCTGAAGCAGAGGTGACTGTTGACGGCATCACGGCAAAAGTGAGGGAGGCTTTGGAGAGTGAGGAAGGTATTACCCTGACTGACAGTCAGGGTAATGAAATCCTTGACTCAGAGGGCACAAGAAGTAAGTTGTTAATCCTTAGGCATGATAGGTTACCTCAATTGCTTCAGAATTGGAAATCTCAACAGTGTTTGTTCAATACTCTCTAACTCTCTTTAATTGTCTTAAAATTAATTTTTAAAATTAATTTGCCAAATAAATCAAACATTGAGCTTGTTGTTGTTCTCTTGCGAGAATACATGCAAGATTTTGACTGGTCCGGATGCTCACTGTAATAATGATAATGAGGCGCACGCTGATTGAGAGGCTGCTCACTGCAGAGTGAATGGAATATGCTGGACCAGGTCCGCTGCTGTCCCCCTCGCTTTCCGCTCTGCAGAGCGGGGCTCTCCTACTGAATCTCCTGCCGACAGCGACATCAAAGATGAGGCCTGGCTGTCTCTCCAGCAATTCAGAGGCAAGGTCTCTGTGCTCCTCCAGGGTCATCTCTTGAAGAAGTCTCTGAAGGAGTGTATCACAGGAAGTATTTCAGATACGGTGTTATTGATCCTGTAATTTTAGTAATGAAGTAATAATACAGCAGATAATAGTGTATAAGATTACTGGTTTTGACCAAATATGGTTGTAAAATACAACCTTAGCATGGCCATTTGGATAGACTATAACGCAATCAATACTTGTTGTGATCTCTCCTATATATATATATATATATATATATATATATATATATATATATATATATATATATATATATATATATATATATATATTGTTGTGGTCTGAGCTATACTACTTGCTATATCTTTCTCTATGTGTGAGCTCAGTCCACGTGTTCTTTTTGATGAAAAAATAGGAGAAGAATATTCGGTCTCAACACGCTATTTATTTAACAGTAAATGTATAAAGCATATACAGAGCTCCGGGTCAATTTACTCTCCCTAACATTCAACAGCGTTTCTGTCAGCGTTCGTAAATTTCTGACTTCTCTGTCTCTCCCTGACCCTCTTAAATACAAAAACAGAATGCAAATTGAATGTGCGAGGCGTCGTCTCTTGTCTGTCTGGCTCCATCCTTCATCTTGGCTTCCAGGATGTCTCCTCTCCCTGTGCAATCCCCCCACAGGTGTGATGTCCTTACAGAATCACCAGACGTCCTGTGGGGGGTCTTTAAGGGTTCGTTCTGCATTGTCTTAACAAAAGGTTCAAAGTCAGCTGATCCTGGACGAATACTTAGGGCTATGCTAATACAGTCACCCCCTTCAATCACACCTCCGTGTAACACTGCCTCTGTATTTTTCCACCCATCTCCTGCTGTGCATTCCTCTGACATGATACACACATTGTACCACATTATGAAATGAAACAAACAATAAACTAATAATTCCCATTATCTGAAATATGTTAGCTTTGCAATTCATAGCATATATATACAATATATATATACTAACCCCTGTCACCTCTCTTCGTTGTCTTTGGAGGGCTTCCAGTTGCTCCTCATCCTCACAGAGTAGTGCACGGGATCTTCCTCTTGCAGCGCCGACAGATCCACTGCCCCTGCTTTGCTGACCTCTTCCTCTCCCTCTCACATCATCAAATGTTTTCTGAGTCTGCCGGCCGAGAAAAACGATTTCACTCTGTTATTTTGTTACATTGTTCTTTTAGAACTAGCACTAACAATTTACTATATCACATTTGTTGGCAAAAATGACCTTAGCTATTAGCAGTAGCATGGTACAAAATAAATTTTAATTATGGAGGACATGCTTATAACTTATCGGCATTAATAACAAAACAGAATATGTAGCGTTCTGTACCTCATCACTTGACGGAACACTCAAAGTTGTGCATGAAGTTGACATATTGACTAGGGGTGTGACGATATCTCGTACCATGAGATCTCGCAAGACGAAACGCGACGATATTTCTCATCGACGTGAATTTTGTCTCGTGAAGCTATAATTAAGGGGCGCACCACAAAAAAGAAGATTGTTTTTTTATCGATCATTCGCACGTCATGTCTTCTTTTTGTAATGTCACGTGTGGATCATTAACTTTGTTACAGCTTCTACCTGCTGAGAAGATCTCAGTCAGCAGTAGGAGATGAGGAGAGTAGTAGAGTAAGTTGACCTCAGGTCTCTACACTGAAAGCCTGAAGTAGGAGGAGCGGAGGAATCTAGCGCAGCTGTGGAAGCCTAATGATGCAAAAAGTAAAATGAGTCACACTACCAGATTATAACTTGTGTATTTATGTGATACAGGATTTGTGCAATTTACTTTTATTTCTGTTTTTTTATTAGCAATATTTTATAATTTGTGATAATTGGATTCTTTATATAATTTATATTTAAATATTAGAATTGTTTCTACTCTTTACAATTTACTTTCTAGTATTTGTGATTGTATTTAACTTTTGTATTTATGGTTGTTATTTCCATAAATACCAAAATTATCCATCTATAAAATAGAGAACAGATTCTTTCATTAAGAAATAACATTTCATTAAATTCATTCACTGCATACATGGACAAGGTATTGCAGAACATCCAGAAAGGGCCCAGGGTTGTCATTGATGATGCCATTAAATAAAGCGGTGATGTCCCTGAAAGCCTCTGAAAATTGTCTTCCAGCCTGTTGTCTCCCCTCATCAGTCATAAAAGGGTCTGTTCCAAAACCTGAGACCCTACACTGTAAAAAAAAAAAAAAATGTTGTTGCCGAAACTCGACCGTTAAATTGCGGTAAAACATTTTTGTCGTGTACGGTAAACACACGTATTGGTACCGTTGCTTTTACAGTTACAAAATGTGCTTAATTCATAATTTTACCGTAAAAAATAAGTAAATTACATTTAAAAAAAACATTGTTTTACCTGAATTTACATTAAAAGTTGTTGATTTTACAGTTAAAAAATGTGCTTAATTCAATATTTTACCGTAAAAAATAAAATTTTTACATTTAAAAAAAAACTATGTTTTACCTGAAAATTTACATGAAAACTTGTTATTTTTTACAGTACAATACTGGCAGCAGTGGTTGCCAGAACTCTACCGTTAAATTACGGTAAAACATTTTCCTCTTCTATGGTAAAAAAATATTTTGTTACTGTTGATTTTAAATTTAAAAAATGTGCTTCTTTTTGTAAAAAGAAAACCCTGAAATTCAGAAATAAAATTATCAAGTAAAGAAAATGAATGAATGAGAACAACATTCTAAGAACTGTTCACAAATTTATTTTAAAAGGTACAAGTTTTCCTATTCATGAATATCGATTCAATCAATAATTACCCCCATCAATAAACTGAAGTGTTCCGGTAAGCTCTTTGCCGTTCATATCATTCATATGTACATGGAGCAGGTAAGCTCGGTGCTGGCTGCCATGTCGTGTCGCGACAGGCCACTTGTTTACATAAAGGCTTGTTTAAAATTTTACCAGCAGGCGCTGTTGTCCGTCTGCCAACTATGAATGCAGCATGAAAAATACGACTGAGTTGCTTGCCATATACATCTGCAGCGCTAGATGGGAGTAATTCTTACACAATATAACCTATACTGTTCTAATTTCAAAACCAGTGTAGTTAACTGAACATACTTTGCTTACAAACTGTAACAAGAAATCTTTACACTTAATTTGAGAACACTTAAGTACACTTTTTGGAACAAAACAGAGTGCATCATGTACACATTATTAAAATAAAATCATAATCATATCCCACCCATTGTGTTGTATATCTGTCCAAAAATACCAATAGTTATATTCCCTTAAAAGTTTTAAAGGGATAGTTCACCCAAAATCGAAATTTCACTCATTATCTACTCACCCTCATGTCGACTAAGGGCTGGGAGAAGTTTCAGAGTTATCCGTGGCTTCTCTGAGTTTCAGGGGGGGTCAGCGCAGCACTGCACTGCCATATAATGGTAGTGAATGGATACCAACTGTCTTTGTAACAAAAAGACAAACCAAAAAACATCCAAATACCCCCATGCTGCTCGTATGTAATATCCGTCTTGTACCGAAGCCCCGAAAAAAATTAAATAAGTCTATATTTCAAGCTTGTTTTGTAAGGGAAGCTTCTCAAAGCTCCACTTCCCGGTTCGTCAAATTTGGACGAACCAGGGTCCATCCTCTTCCTGGTTCAATGTCTGCAGTGTATAGAACATCGAGTGTACCTTTTATCATATTTTCCCTCAACTTCACTGGAAGGTCCACTCATGGTCAGCCAGGTCTGAGATCAGAGTGAGGACTCTGGGATTGACTGAGAACACTTTTTTTCTTCTTCTTCCACTCGACTTTGGTGCCTTTCTCGGGATTTATTGCAAAGAAACACCTTTATGGGGGGATAGGGAGAGAGACAGAGAACAATCTCAGGTGGGATATAAAATGGCTTGCATTTTTCAATGTTATAAAAAGGAAAAAAAAAATTTACCGTTGGAGAAACTCCAGTGTAGACCATAGCTCCACTGGGTAGTGTATGTTGAGGCAGTAGTAACTGCCAAACATCAGGCAGATGGCAGATGTGAAGGAAGTGATGTTGTCGTTGACAACCACTTTGTCGATGCTCAACATAAATGTCTCAGCAGCAAAGCAGGAGGACCCTAAGAATAAACATGAATAAAAAAAACAAATACATTGATGAGAGTCATACAATCTACTGTTGGTAGAACTTTTTATAAGGTAAAATGTTAGCCAGTGTCTCAAAGTGGGCTACAAGCTAACATGAAAATAAACAAGCCAAGTACAAGTGGGTGCTAGTATACCGATAGAGAAAGCTTGCAGGTTTGGTTCAGTTTACTTACCACACACAATAAGGCAGGGTGTTGGTGGAACATTCTCCATCTGAACCTCCTCAGCAAGGCTTGTCTTCTCAACGAAATGGAACAGATGCTCTTCCTTCTCATCAAAATGAGCCAGTATTGAAGCACCATCTGTATGACTTCTTCTGAGCAACCAGTGGACTGACCTCTTTCAGTCTGAAGCTTGAGAAGAGCATCCAGAACTTGTTTGTGTTTATGTGCATCAACACGTTTGAAGAAGTTTAAGAGACGTGCACCCTTTTTGTCCACATTGGCAAGGAAGGACTCAATCAAACTCAGGCCAGTCAGTTCCTTGAAGTGTGCTGCCATACCAACTTCCTTAAACAAAAGTGGCCATTCCTGGCTTAAATTCGTGATGCTTGCACCATTATTGATCTCTTTACGCTGCGTGAAATAGGTGGACTTGATTAAGTCTTTCACAGCATCTGTATTGTCGTTCATATTTTCAAACATCTTCATTTTTTCTTTTTTTTTCTAGCTGACTCTCCACAGTCTCAGGGAGTGGCAGGTGTTTTGGCATCCAGTTGACACAGCCATACGTGTCTTGAACACTTGCTCTTTGTTCAGCAGATATTTCATCAGTGTCATCATCTGATGCTGCTTTGCGTTTCCTTATCTTTGGTGTGTCGGGTCGTTTGACGTTTTCAACTCTTGACTGGAGTTGCTTTGCCAGGGAATGATATCCACGTCCAATAACGTCACCATCAATGACATCTTGAAAAGACTTGGGATACCTGGCCACGATTCTTTTTGCTATCTCTGTGGTGTGGTGTTTGGTTGGATTCTTACAAATCTTCATCATCTCAGAGACCACAATCCTTATCATTTCCCGTTGTAATTTTGCACTTGGTCTTTTCTCTCTCTCTAAACTCTGTACTAACTCTTCAGATAGCTTCTGCCAAGGTATTTTAAAATTGTCTATCCAGTTTGGCGCAAGTCGATAACTGCTTCCTGAGGCTGGTGATGTCGCTGTGGATGATGCTGGTGAGGAAGAGACTGATGACAGAGAGGAAATGCCAGACACTGGAGAGGAACATGGCGGGGCCGGAGTTGGAGTGAATGAGTCTGTAAAAATACAACAAAAGAGACTTGAAATCATAAAGCCTTTAATGTTTTTGGTCCAGTTATAAAAGTATAATCCGATTTTCAGCGCCCTCTTTGACTTTTTTTTGTTTGTAGCTACTACCTGGGGGTATAAAGAGAACGCTATAATTTGTATGATAATAAGTTAGCGCGTTACTTTTATTTTGAAGTTTTTACACTTCACTTGCGCTTCCGGTCTGTATGCCATTACATTGATGAGAAAAGAATAGAACAAAAACATATTTGGGCCGTTATTTGATTTTGTTTTTTTCATATTATTGTTTTATTGATACTGACATTTTTGGTTTAAAATGAAAAAAGGAAAAGAAGGCGCTGTTTACATATTTTTTTTGTTTTTCACAGAAAATCATATTATACTTTTATACCCGGTTTGTTTCTACTCTTAAGTGTTTAACTATTAAATTACTTGTGAAGCCGTATTAGAGAAATGTGCTGTGTGGTAGTGTCAATGTTTTACACTCACCCTTTTGGGCCCAGGCAGCCACCAGTCTCCTGGCCTGTATGGGCTTTAATATTGGCACCAAGTCTCCCTCTGTAATGTACTGCAAATCATCTGTCGTTACTGCAACAAGTGTCTTCAAAGTATCTTCTACTGACTTGACAACTTGATCAGGGAGATCTGGTAGAATTGCTGCTATGGCACCGATTATCTGCTGTGATTCAGCCATATCTGTTAAGAGACACAAAAGAAAAAAAGAAACAGTTTGGCCTACTGATTTAGTGTGACGAGAGACTGTGCTTCAATGGGACAATCTGGTATCCATTGTTCATGTAATATGATAAAGGCCACATGTCAATTAGTTCACTAACAAGTCTGCATTCTAATCTTCCAGTGTTTTTTACAGAGTACATGTGGTAGTGTGAAAGAAATTCCCCATCATACACTCTCATCAGAAAATGAAGTGAACAGTCATCTTTCACAAGATTGAGGATGATTTCACCAAACTTCACTGAATCATCATTCTTGGTGACAACAAATTGGCCCTTCTTGTAATTTATCCCATTATACTGCACATCATTTGGATTTTTTGTGTTTCTTTCAGTGAAGCCAAAATGGAGCATTGTGCTTTTAACTTGCTCACTGTAAAGCTCTGAGTAAAATGGTGATCCGTCTTTTATTTGCAAGGCTTGAGGACTCACTGACCCAGCTGAAAGAAAGGCCTGAAACATCTGATGCCTCTCTGAAAGGCAAAAATTCTTCAGATGTCTTGTACATCTTTTGAAGTAACTGTGTTTACTTTCAAAACGCATAGTCCATAGTCTGATGAGTGGGCCAAATTTCAGGATCAGTCCTGGGTAATGCCGCAAAAAATGGTGTTTAGGTCTCAAGTTGATTTCTGGAAATAGTGCCTTCCTGGTTTCCAAATATTCCTGGATGAGAACATCCAGATAGGCGACCTGAGCCTTGGAAATTTGCTGAGCGCAAATCAGGTCAACAATGTCCTTAAGCTACAATATTAATTGCCACACATTATTTTGGGAGTCCTGCACTTTGTCTCCAATTATAAGAGGCAAAAGTCTCAAAAAGTTCCAATTTTGGACAGCATGTCCACTCAGTTTCAGTACGTGAGGACTGACCTCACAAGGTTTGGAGGAAGCATCTGTTGCTTTGTATTTTAACTGCTTGATTCGCCTGTTCAAAATTGTGTAGTTGAACCATTTCTTTTTGTTGATTAAGTGCTTGAGGTAAAGAGCAACATCGTATGAGAGGACACCCTCAAAGATGTCGTGACCAAGACAGGGGGGCATGCCAGGTGAACAAACATCAAAGTTTTGTAGAGTATTAAATACTGACCTGAATTTTTTCCCTTGCACTTGTGGAGCATTCTCTGTCTCCAGCTGTTCAATGGCAGAGCTGTAGGTTTCTGGAGTCCGCTCCAGACCACAGACGTTAGGATCAGCACCCTGAAAATCAGTTCGAGAAATCAGACAATATCTGCAGAAGTACTCAGATGAACTGAAATTTTCTGTGAAACCACCAATGGTGTGAGAGCCCAGGTTGTCACCAGCAATGCAGTAGAGAGCTCCCTTTACTACAAGTTCATCTCCCATTGTTATCCCATTTTCCTCCAGTTCTTTCAGATCAGTGAGCAGTTCAGAAAAAACCTTGGCATGGCCAAAATCCTTAAAATCCTTCTCTCTACACAATAATACCAGCTGCATGTGATCAACATTTGATCGTACATGGGGGAGCATGTTGAGAAGAGAGAAGTACACAGCCAAAACCTTGTGCTTTTTTTTGGCAGAACCCAATGGGTTAACAACTTCGAAAGCATCCTGGTACAAAACCAGTTTGAGACAACTTGGGTTTTCCTGAAAAAATGTGTTTGACATAAACACCTTACCATCACAACAGTCAGAGAGAACATCTGTTTTGGAAACATTATTAGGATCCACTGACATGAGGCCCTGCCAAAAACCGGACTCGTGCATACTCTTTAAAGTTTTTAGCACAGGAATATAATAGGCACACCTCTCTGTCCTGTTCTCATCTCTGCCCAACAAGATTTTTTTGGGCTCCACATATTTGAACATGTCTTTAAAGCACTGGGTTCTTGAGTAAGCAGTTCTCATGGGCCCTGTGTGGCAAGCTGTAAACAGGTCAGATTGTTTGATTGTGTCACTAATTTTTACAATGTCTTCATCTGAAACTGACATATCTTTTAGTAGCAAATTTAGACGATTCAAAGTATATGTCTGTCCCAGCTCATGTATATTCTGCATTTCTTCAACAATGTTCTGGATGGTATACACTGGAAGAAGATGCTGTCCCTGAAGTTTCATGTAAAACATGCATATATTTCTCAGATACAGGTCGCAGAAATTAGACGCATCCCCTACAGTGTCTTCAGCATCTGTCACACTTGCAGCTTCCTGTATGGTAGCACTTGTAGTGGTAGTCTCACAGTGTGTATCTTTGATTGCTGCACAAATCACATTTTCAGACCAATGTCTGTGCTTTCTGGACATGTGAGAGGTAAAAGACGTTTTTCCCGTGAATACACTTTTGCATCCGCTCACTGGACAAGCGACATGGCGCCCTTCTGCTATGTGCTCCTTCAAGTGAGCAATCAGCGGTTTAGTTCCCTCACACTGGCGTTCACAAAGTGAGACAGTGCATTTTAATGGCGTTATGGTCACATCCTGAATAACGGTTGGAGTAACGTTACTGTTGTGGTGGCGATAGAAGTGCGACTTTAAAGCTGTATAGCCTGAAAACACCTGCTTACAATTTGCTCCGACACATTTAAAAATATGTCTGGGTTCATTGCGGTGTAGTTTGCAATGCAAAACATATGCTTTTAAAGACTGAACGTTTTCTCCACATATGTTACAAGAGTACATCATAGATAGTCAAATCCACCGCCGTTATATCCACAATAAGCTTCAGCACATAGCCTGATCCTGCTTTAGCCCGCCAGGCAGGTAAACACTGCAAACTAGTTAGCCACGGGCTCCAGCACATAGACTGATCCTGTTTTAGCCCGCAGGGCGGATAAACTCACACCGCATTTTTCAAAAGCAGTCAAACTAATGAAAAACAATTACTAGTTAAACAGTTGCATGCAGGTTAACCGAGGTCAGACAGGAGTCAGATGAAGTGCGCTGATTGGCCTATTTGAAACTCGGTGCGTTAATGTCAACCAATGCACAATCTTCAAGCTGTAGTGGTAGAAATATAACTTTTACTCATTTTCCAGACGTTTTAAAACCATTCCCTAAATTTGAGATGCTTTTAAATACTGTAGTTTTGAGATGCTTTTAAAATCATGTTTTGAGATGCCTCTAAAATTAATAAGATTTTTAAGGTGCTTTTAAAATCATTCAATGGTTTTCAATTGAACCTGAATTTTTCCATTCCAATAAATGTAATTTAGCCTACCTCTGAACCATATTTTTAACATGTTTTTCCCGTAAAAATTAAGGTATGATTTTTGCAGAATCTTTAACAGTTTTATACTGTAAATTAAAATGTAAACATCAACAATCTTTAATTTAGGCAGAATAATGCCGTTAATTTTACAATAATTTTTCTTTTGTGACTTTACGGTATTTCCCCATGAATTATACTCTTTTTTTCATTTTGACAGAGGCTGTGTTTTTTACATAGTACCACTGTAAAAATTAAAGTTATGTATTGTTTCTTGATTCAGAGTAATTAAATGTATTTATTACGGTGTATTACTATTTTAGATTTTACGGTCTTTGACTGTTGCCATTTGACAGTTTTTCACCGTAAATTCTACGGATTTTTTTTACAGTGTAGTCAGAGATGAACCTCTCTCTGCATCGTACCAGTCTGCTGCTACGGAGGCACAAGGCAGTAGGTTCTCAGCAATCTTCACTGGACAGCCATCTGAGGCCAAAACATTGGGAATCCCTCTTCCTGCAGTATGTTACAAAATGGGCACAAGAGACAAGAGTTGCATATAAGCAAGTTAAACAGCCTATTTGCAGTATGTCATGGTTATGATTTGTTGTGACTGATCACTAGTTTTTGCCTCAAACTGTCATGAATAGAGATAGATACACCGATACAAGGAGCATGAAAATGTAAGCACCTGGCACTCTGTGGGCATTCCAGCATTCAACAAACCGGTTGATGTCAACACTGGCGACCTAGCATGCCAGAGTTGAGACACAGAACTTGACAACCCCATCCCTCATACTGAGGACCTCTTGATCTTGCAGGTTTGTCCGGCAGGCTTTTATTTTGTAGTTAACTCTGTTATTTACCTACGAAGTCATACATACATGAAAATACATTTTTTTTGGAGTTCAATTTAGTATTCAGCATATCCAATTTCAATTCAACAAATTTAACCCTCCTGTGGTCTTCGGGTCAAACTGACCTGTGTTCACGTTTCTTTTATATCAAATGTTTTCCTTACATATAATTGCCTGAAAATGACATGGTTGTTTCCCTACTGTAGGAAAAAAAGTGACACTACTATGCTTTCTAGCACAATCAACACATCCAAACATTTGAAATGGTTTAATGTTTTTCTGACTAAACTTTGACATATACCAGTCTGTGATAATCCACCAATTTACATGTATATGTATGTTTAACTGCAGTAAAAATAATTCAGAATTTCTGCTTATTTTTGCTCAAAAATTAGGTTTAATTTTATGTAAGGGAGATCTATTGACCAGGCATTCCAAAAATAAGTGTAAAATTGGTGGTAATGAGTTGGAGTGAAGTTGACTTACAAGGTGAAACACAGATTTAAATGATATTTTTATGCTACATGCTTTATAACCAGTCAAACCAGACCGGATCAATTTGACCCAGGAGGACAACACAAGGGTTAATAGCTCACAGTAAGGAAAAAAATGCATTCAGGCTGTTGTCAACATACAAACCTCTACCCAAATCCTCTCAATGTGATGGTTCTGAAAGTTAAATGAAAAAAAACAGATTTGCATGTCTTGAAAGACCTATGAGTGCATGTGTAGCCAGTAGTATGTCCTTCTGGGCTACCATAGCCACACAGGTGCAATAACTTTACACTTCCTGGTCCTTAATTTTGTTTGGCTTATATATAAGGCTGTATGTTTCAGGGCATGCCTCCCTCTTTGCTCCTGGCATGCACATGTCATGCTTGCTATTCGGGGAGGGTTTCTTTGTTAATGTTCTTGTCCATGTATTTAATTTTTTATCAGTGCTCAGGCATAATGTGTTATTTTTATTTCAGGTCCTGTTTTCCAGTTTTTAACCAGTGCCTCAAGTCTGTTTGAGACTCATAGTGAACTGTAATCGAAGGTAAAAGATAATTGTAGTATTTCATTTAATTAATTGATTGCTGGCAGTGGGTCACTCATTTAATGTGTTTTTTTCCTCTATAGATGGCCACTGCTGTTTAGTTTTGTTTAGTTTTTCTTGTTTTAATTTTGTTCAGTTGTGTTCACCCTTCTCAGAGATCAGTTTGTAGAACATGTGTCTGACGCTAATCTTCGTAGAAAGCTGAAGCGAATAGTGAGGCACCAAATCCTGAACACACTCTTTTAGACCTAAGGGCAGAAGCCATTCGCTGGGAGCGGGAGGGGCGATCTGATGAGCTTACAGGTAGGAGTTTTTCAGTCCCATCGTTCAGTGCCATGCAACGCTCTGAGAGTAAGGTAGCTGCAACTCCTGCTACAACCGAGACCGCAGAGTTAAAGGACATGTTGTTGAAACAAGAGCAGCTAAATCGGTTAACACAGGGTCTGTTAGCTCTACAGGCAACTTCCCAGCCCCCCGGTCAACCAAGACGCCCAAATAGTGTGATATGCAGGCGTTGTCAGAAACCAGGCCATTATGCTAACCAGCCCCGAACCCCACCTGTCACTACAGCCACCTGTGCTCCTCAGGAGGTGGGAAACTTCACCCCCCTGATGTGAGGAGCCAAAAATTAGGAGGGGAGGATACTGGCTCGAATGTACAGGAATCAGGTGCAGAAGTGATCACCCCCAATTTGGTGGCACCTTGTCCTAAGGTAAATGTCAGCCTGGGAGGAGTACCTGTTGACCTTTTGCTAGATACAGGCTCTATGGTTACAACTATTTCTGAGGGTTTCTTTCTTTAACATTTCCAGAATGCTCCCATTGGCTTCAGTTGAAAGCTGCCAAAGGGTTAGACATCCCTTATGTGGGGTACGTAGAGCTAGA
This sequence comes from Scomber scombrus, assembly GCF_963691925.1. NCBI lineage: Eukaryota > Metazoa > Chordata > Actinopteri > Scombriformes > Scombridae > Scomber > Scomber scombrus. Next base: position 28,489,453 of record NC_084988.1, read on the forward strand.
TGTTACAGTGTTTGGCCAAGTCATACCGCAGAGGGGTGTTTTGGTGGTGAAAGACCCCCCTGGTCAGCCACCCTCCTCAGGGGTCCCTGGTGTCTTGGGCATGAATGTAATCAGGGAGTGTTACTATCAGCTCTTTGGCAGACAGCAGACCCCGCCTTCATGGCAGCAGGCCCTCCAGCGTTGCCACTATGTCCAGCTTCAAGCACCCCAGCCCAAAATAGGGTTGGCTCGAGTGAGAGGTAGGTGTCCCGTTACCATTCCTGGCGGTACAGTTAAATGGGTTCCTGCTACATGCGCAGCGCAGTTTAGTGATCCTTTAGGGACAGCCCTTGATCGAACCTCTTAGTTATAGTCAGTTCCTCCCTGAATGTGTACTGATTTCATCTGCAATGGTCACCGTAACCAGAGTACAGTTTATGTGCCTGTGGTAAATGTAGGTGAGATAGATGTACTCTTATCCCGGGTGGTGAGTCTTCCAGAGGGGGTTTCCATTGTAGAGCAAGTGTCAGGGGGGTTACAGCCACACTATCTGCCCAGGGGGCCCGATTTAGCCCTGTTAGGGAGCTCAGTTTCAGTTTCAGATTTGGATCTCGGTTGCTCGTTTGACATCATATACTATAAGCAAGATATGATAATCACTTAATGAACACATAACACCTCCACACGGGTACCCTCATCTCCAACTTCTTCTGCCGGCTTGACCTGCGTTGTCATCCCGGGTGTTAGCAGGTCTGTGCTGACAGCATCCGGCAGCAGGTGTAACATCAGCAGTTGAGCTTCAGAATCAACTGACTTGGATTTTCTTTTTAACATCACTGTATGCTGACTTCCACTTAACAGAGAAATGAATAATGTCGATCCGCAGGCTGAGCGATTATTATATTGTCAGTATTTTAGAGACCCCTGAGTAATGGATGTGAACTACAGGGGATGTAGAGAAGGGGGGAAGTGTATACTATGTCCCGTTCATTAAATTGCACTTCTGAATCCATAATCATGATGACATTACTCTGTAAAATAATTAGGCTATTTAGTATAAAGAAGTAGGCTATTTAACAATTTAGGTAGATATATCAGTCATTTAAATTGACAATTGAAACTATGATATAATGCAAGCGTACAATATAAATATTAGCGGACGAAACTACAAAGAGACTTGTCCACAGTTACTTTTCCACAATATAAACTGACTATTTATTAGGGCCCGAGCGGCGACTGCAAGTCGCCTGGCGAAAGCCCTATTGAAATTGTAATGTTTATTATTATTATTATCATTATTATTATTATTATTCTTCCGACATTTCGTGCCCCAATTTCGCCCCTTTCCCAAATGCGAAAATGCTTATACTTTTGCACGGACGTCCGGCCTCATCCGAAATTCGATATTTTTGGGTGGTCGCACATGGTCGACGCAAAATGGCGGAATAGCGCCCCCTACAAAGTCCAAAAATGCCCATAGGGAATTTTGCTAACTTTGTCCTATGCTCACAAAATTCGGTACACATATGTATTATACCCACATATGCAAAAAAGCCTCTTGACCTCAACCCAACAGGAAGTCAGCCATTTTGGTTTTGATTTTTCCCGCCTAAAATTAACTCCTCCCACAGCGTTCGCCCGATCAAGTTCAAATTATGTACGCAACATCTCCAGACATAGCTGAGCTTAAGTTGTGCTCTGCGCATCCGTAGGTCAAAGGGCGTGTCTGCCAGGGCTCAACTAACTTTGGCGTGCTCGCCATGTACATACGAGTGGCTCTCACGCCCACATACTTCATCCAATCAGCTTCAAACTTGCTGGACATAATGATGGCTCCGCCCTGAACGTCCCGATATATTAACTTCCCACATAACTCATAGTGCCCCCCGGTGGTAACAGGAAGTGAACTTAAATTCATGAAAAATACATAGTTGAACCCATCAACTTCATTCCACTTCTAAAACATGCAGAACCAGTTGGTGAAGCTACATTATGAACACTGTGAAGCTACGAGTAATGGCGTCCCTGTGGGGGCGTGGCTACCATCAATTCCTCGCCATGAAAATACGTTTGGCTTTTTGATGGCTTTATTGAACACGTATCATCATGAAAATTGATACACAGGTCCAGGGTGGAGACCTCTTCCATCTGATAGGGGTGTCGCTCATGTCGCCCCCTAGTGGAAACAGGAAGTGCCATTTTTTGCATCAACATTGTCCGATTTCCACGAAACTTCACGTGTGATGAGGGACTGACCCTGAACACACCTGCATGCATCCCATTACTGCCCCCTGGTGGATGAACCATCAACCTCTCATAACTCCTTCATGCTTTGTCCAATTCACTCCAAACTTCACATGACTGATGAGTGGCCGCCCTGAACACACCAGACCACACCAGACCATATGTGTAACTACCTGTGACTGCCCCCTACTGGATGAACGAAACATTGCATTTTTGGCCTCCTTCCAGGTTTTTTCTCACTTTCTGCTTCACGCCACAGCCCCGCCATGCCTCAGGCCCCGCGGTGGCATGGGTGAGCGAGGGCCCGCCATCGCCGCTTGCGGCTTTAATTAGGGCCCGAGCGGCGACTGCAAGTCGCCTGGCGAAAGCCCTATTTAAATTGTAATGTTTATTATTATTATTATTATTATTATTATTCCGACATTTCGTGCCCCAATTTCGCCCCTTTCCCAAATGCGAAAATGCTTATACTTTTGTACGGACGTCAGGCCTCATCCGAAATTCGATATTTTTGGGTGGTCGCACATGGTCAACGCAGAATGGCGGAATAGCGCCCCCTACAAAGTCAAAAAATGCCCATAGGGAATTTTGCTAACTTTGTCCTATGCTCACGAAATTCGGTACACATATGTATTATACCCACATATGCAAAAAAGCCTCTTGACCTCATGACCTCAACCCAACAGGAAGTCAGCCATTTTGGTTTTGATTTTTCCCGCCTAAAATTAACTCCTCCCACAGCGTTCGCCCGATCAAGTTCAAATTAGGTACGCAACATCTCCAGACCTAGCTGAGCTTAAGTTGTGCTCTGCGCATCCGTAGGTCAAAGGGCGTGTCTGCCAGGGCTCAACTAACTTTGGCGTGCTCGCCATGTACATATGAGTGGCTCTCACGCCCACATACTTCATCCAATCAGCTTCAAACTTGCTGGACATGATGATGGCTCCGCCCTGAACGTCCCGATATATTAACTTCCCACGTAACTCATAGCGCCCCCCGGTGGTAACAGGAAGTTAACTAAGATTCTTTAAAATTACATACTTTGCCCCATCAACTTCATTCAGAACCAGTTGGTGAAGCTACATTATGAAGACTGTGAAGCTACGAGTAATGGCGTCCGTGTGGCTACGCAGCGACCATCAATTCCTCGCCATGAAAATACGTTTGGCTTTTTGATGGCTTTATTGAACTCGTATCATCATGAAAATTGGTACACAGGTCCAGGGTGCCGACCTCAACGTCTCCATTCGCTCATAGGCGATCTCACTCGTGTCGCCCCCTAGTGGGAACTGGAAGTGCCATATTTTACATCATTGTGCGATTTCCACAAAACTTCACATGTGTAATCACTGTCCCACCCTGAACGCAACCGCTTGTGTTTTGTTACACTCTACTGCCCCCTGGTGGATGAACCATCAACCTCTCATAACTCCTTCATGCTTTGTCCAATTCACTCCAAACTTCACATGACTGATGAGTGGCCGCCCTGAACACACCAGACCACACCAGACCATATGTGTAACTACCTGTGACTGCCCCCTACTGGATGAACGAAACATTGCATTTTAGGCCTCCTTCCAGGTTTTTTCTCACTTTCTGCTTCACGCCACAGCCCCGCCATGCCTCAGGCACCGCGGTGGCATGGGTGAGCGAGGGCCCGCCATCGCCGCTTGCGGCTTTAATTAATAACTGTTATTCATTTAATTGAAATATTGCTTATCGAAGTAATAGCTTAACTCCCTGGCTGATGACATCCTCTGGCATAATTCATGTTCAGTCATTGTTGTTTTTATTTCTGTGACGGTGCGCGCAACAGCTGAGACAGCGTTCAAAGCACGGGTCATTTTTCCTCATTCTTTGTCTTTCTCAGGACCTTTAATTCCACTAACACTAAATAATAATGTGTTTCTGTTGATCTATTTCTGAGAGCGGGACCTCAGTCTGAGAGCTCGTAAAGTTTTTATTCTTAGTCTTTAGTGCCATTTTCATGAATGGAGCTTCTCCACAACCTTCCGGTCGTCTGACCTTATATGGTATTTTGGGGGCGTCATTCATGTTAATTTACTATTCTCGGGATGGCACGTTCATTTAGAACAGGTGGGATTCATCATGTTTACGAAGGTCATTTACGACTGTTTCCTGGTGATACGAGTGTTTGGTAATTCCGACGTGGCACACTCGTAAATTCCACCTTACGAGAAAAGTACGACAGATTTAAGAAGAAAAATACGAACATATTCTTGCATCTGGCCCAATGTCTTTTCAAAGTTCACTCAGGTTTTTCCAACCAGAGACCAGCGGGCCTCTACAGTTGCAGATGTGCTTGTCAAGGAGTGGTTCTATAAATTCGGCATACCAGCTCGCCTACACTCTGACCGGGGCCGCTGTTTTGAAAATGCCATCATTCAGCAACTGTGTGACATGTATGGTAAGAAATCTAGGACTACGCCCTACCACCCCCAGGGAAACGGGCAGTGTGAACATTTTACCAGGACCCTCCATGATCTTCTTCGCACTTTGTCTGTTGACCAGTAGCACTGATGGCCAGAGTTCCTCCCTCAGGTTTCGTTCAGCTATAACACTACACCCGATCAAACCACAGGTCAGTCCCCCTTCATGCTGAGGTTTTGCCGTGAATCGCAGTTGCCTGTAGACTTCCTGCTGGGCCGGGTGGAAGAGCCTGCTGCTGGTCATGTCTGTGATTGGATATGTGAGCATTAACGATGACTTAGAGTAGCAGTAGAAGCGCCAAGGAAGGTATGCAGCAGGCTGCCACCCTGCGAAAAGAGAGAGCAGACAAACGGGCCCAAGAACACCAGTTGCCAGAGGGACAACATGTATACCTGAAGGACCACTCTCGCAGAGGGAGGAGTAAAATCCAGGATGCCTGGGCCCCCGAGGTTTTCCAGGTAGTGAAGCCCCCTGAACCGGGGGGTGCAGTGTTATGCTTTTGCCCCACAGCACAGGCAGACTGACGTTCGGCGTGTCCATCGAGCCATGCTCAAGCCTATACCAGTTTCTGGTGATCTAATGATACCTGTTGGGGCAAGTCCAGCTGTAACAAGCCCCAACCCCAGAGGACCATGACGTGTGGATGGCAATTGGGGACAATGCACCAAGGGATCTGCACCCTGTCAGCATTCAAACTCCACCACAAGTAGACACAGTGCAGTACTTTTTGACTATGACTTTAAGACATTATTTTTCCCCAGGAAAGAAAGTATTGTAATTGAGGTGTAGGAATTGAACTAATTGTCGTCTTTCCTTGTTTTCCTTTTTTTTTGTATGAGTGTTATAGGAACGGCTGGGTCAGTGGTCGCTAGTCCTGCGCAGGGTTCTGGTGATGGGGTCTTGCCTCCCTCCCTGCCCCCCCCCCCCCCCCTCTCCGCCCGATTGTGTGGGTTAGTAGTTTGTTTTGTTCTACACTGCCCTCACTATTTTATCATATTTGCCCTGTTTCCCTTAATTTGTAGTATTTGAGTGTGTGTGTGTGTGTGTATGAGGGGGCCTCCAGTGTTAGCCTATCTCACCGCTGTTCTTTTTTAAATGTGTTTCTCTGTCCTGCATTTAGTTGCTCTTGCCGCTATACACGCATCGCTCCACCTCCCATCACCACCTAATCTTTGCAGATCATCAACCGGTTAAGCTGGTTTCAGTGGCTGCAGATTTTGTACTGACTATCGCAAAGTAAATGGGGTCACCAAACCTGATGCTTATCCCTTGCCGCGTATTGAGGACTGTGTGGATCAGGTTGGTTCAGCTCGGTATGTCAGTAAATTTGATTTACTGAAGGGTTACTGGCAAGTACCTCTGTCCAAAAGAGCCAGGGAAATTTCATATTTTATTACTCCTTCCGGTCTTTTTCTTGGCAACTTTCCAGCGGCTGATGAACACGGTTGTGTCTGGGCTGGAGGGTTGTGCTGTTTACCTGGATGACGTGGTGATTTACAGCGATATGTGGGAAGAGCACTTGGATCGTGTCAGAGAGCTGTTCAACTGTCTGAGTGATGCACGTCTGACAGTTAACTTAGCAAAATGTGAGTTTGCTAGGGCCACGTCACATTACCTCGGTAAGGTAGTCAGGCAGGGGACCGTGCGTCCAGTACAAGCCAAAGTGACTGCAATTGAGAAATATCCGGTGCCAACCACTAAGAATTGCAGCGGTTACTGGGACTTGTGGGGTACTACCGCAGCTTTTGTGTGAACTCGACAGTTGTAGCTCCTTTGACGGATTTGTTGAAAGGAAAGGGCAGGCAAAGTTAATTTGGTCAGTTTTTTGTCCGCAAGCTTTTGAAAATGTTAAATCTGTTCTTTGCTCACCCCCTGTTCTTGCAGCTCCTTGCCGGGATCATCCCTTTACGCTGCATGTGGATGCAAGTAATGTTGGAACAGGTACTGTATTGTTTCAGTGTGATGACAGTGGTGTTGAACGGCCCGTGAGTTTTTTTTTGGGGGGGGGGGGGACGACCCCTCCGCTCTGCTGGGGGCTCCTGTGTTTTTTGGTATGGTTGCTGGTTTTTCTTTGTTTTGCCTGGGCCCAGTGTGGTTCTGCATAAAGCTGGCTGTTGCATGGCGTTTCTGTCTCTCTTCCCCTGGCACTGCAGAGCGGCTGTTTTGCTTTTGTTTGCTGATACATCCATACATGCCTACACCACTGATTACTGACTTCCACGTTTCTTTCTGTTGAACATTTATTACCTGTAAATAAATACTTTTTCCTTTACCCTCCTGTTGTCCTCGAGTCAAGGAAGGAAGGGAGGAAGGAAGGATGGAAGGGAGGAGGGAAGAAGAAGGGAAGAAGGGAGGAGGGAAGAAGAAGAAGGGAGGGAGGAAAGGAAAGAAGGAAGGGATTAAGGAAAGGAAGGAAGAGGGAAGGACAGAGGAGAGAAGGAAGGGAGGAAGGTAGAAGGGAGGGAGGAAGAAAGGACAGAAGGAAGGAACAAAGGGGGATGGAGGAAGGAAAGGAGGACAGAGAGAGGAAGGAAAGAAAGACAGAAGGAGGGAGGGAGGAAGGACAGACGGAGGGAAGGAAGGAAAGAAGGAACAGTCAAAACAGACAGGGTGTCAATTTGACCCGGGAGGACGACACGAAGGTTAAGTGGTAAAACTCATTTGGTCTCCCATATTTGCCGCAGCCTATGAGGCGGGCTGTGACACATTGTTCTGTTTTTGTGAATAAAGGTCTATTTCTTTGTACTCTTCCAGTGCTCCTTTGCAGAGGTGGTAGAGTAGCCAAAAATTGTACTCAAGTAAGAGTATTGTTACTTTAGAACAATATTACTCAAGTAAAAGTAAAAATAGTCATACAAATAATTGAGTAAGAGTAAGAAAGTATTTGGTGAAAAAACTACTCAAGTACTGAGTAACTGTTGAGTAACGTATGATTTATTTGTCAAATAAGAACATGAATGTAATCAATGAATCAAAATAATAATTATGAACATTAAACATTCCTCATCACATTCTATGGGAGCTAAGGTGTTTTACTTTATGAATGCATTTGTTTATGTATTTATTGCAAACAACATTGTCCCTGGCTTTTCTACATAATATAACTACCAAGAGTTTATCAGTTAAATTGCTTGCCCAATAAATATTGACATTTTCAACCTTCCATTCATCTTACATCTGTAGTTAGATGTAAGATGTAGTTACTACCTCATGGCGATAGATAGATAGATAGATAGATAGATAGATAGATAGATAGATAGATAGATAGATAGATATATGGATAGATAGGTAGATACGTTTCTTTTTAATTATTATTATTATTAATATACATTAATGATCGGCGTAGGTCGGCGGATTGAGTTTATTTTTCTCAGCCTTGATGTGCAGCAAACTCAGTTACAATAATTATTTTATTTTGACGGTGTAAACCCCATTTCCGCTTCTGTCCCGTCCTCGTTACATTCCGAAATAAGAAACAAATAAATGATAAAAGAGATTTATCATTTTATCATAACTTTTTCTGAGTTTAATAACAGGAAGTTACAGGTCATCCAGGCCTTTATGTCCTTAATGCATGTTTGTAGTTTAGTTAACTGGTTGATTGCATTAGGCTTTATTGATCGATATAATTGAGTGCCGTCTGCATAACAATGAAAATGTATTGAGTGTTTCCGAATAATGTTTCCTAAAGGAAGCATATATAAGGAGAATAGTATTGGTCCAAGCACTGAACCCTGAGGAACACTGTGTCTAACTTTTGTTTGCATAGAGGATTTATCATTAACATTTACAAACTGAAATCTATCAGATGAATATGATTTAAACCAGTTTAATGCAGTTCCTTTAATGCCAATTAAATGTCCAAGTCTCTGTAACAGTATTTGATGATCAATATTGTCGAAGGCAGCACTAAGATCTAACAGGACGAGGACAGAGAGAAGTCCATTATCTGATGAGGTTAAGATCAAAAATACGAAATGGAAAAAAGGGCACCAGGACTGAATTTGATTTTAATATTTAATTTGTTGGGTTTACGTAACCCGGAAATGGCTCTGTGCGTGGTGATCGTCTGCCAGAATCTGATTTCTGGCCACGGGAGCGCGCACAGCAGCCCGTTGAGCGGTAGCGCTAAAACGTCAGATTTTCTTTGGATTAAACGGTCATAATATGCATATACACACAACTGTACATCCGCAAATATAGCAAAGGTATGTGTCTTAGAAAGTTTAACGTTTGTTACGTAATTATCACAACTGTGGCCAAAAGAAGTGTAGTTTGTTGCGAAATAAGGCATGGCAATTACGTGATAGACTCTACAGTATGTGCTTGGTATATCTGATGCCTTTGTTTAGCCCTGTCTTTGGAAATTAGACTATAATGAATGTGATTTATGGGTGTGTTTTCAATAAAGAAATGATCACTTTTGCAATGATCCTCGTGACTCTGCATTGTTTTTTATCTGATCTGGGCCCTACGTAATATTTGCTTCCCATGTTTGGATGTGTTTCGTATATCTAATATTATTGTTTATGCCTACTATTTGGAGACAAGACTATAAAAGACATGATTTATGGGAGGGTTACATACGCCTATAAAATAACGAACAGTTTTCACCTGCCAAAAATTGATTATGGCCATTAATTTGATACTGAAACGTGTTTTCTTGCTCAAAATAACTTCCTATTACTCAACAGAGCAATATTTAGTTCATTATAGATTAACCAGTACTCTGTACCCTTTACGTATTGTTTCGAGGATCAAAGCGTGTGAGGAGGACATGACAACCGAAAAAATCTGCTGGATTTTCCAGGTATACATTTTCTCAAAGAAACTTTTCGGTGAAATTGCACTGTACCACAAAATGTAGCCTAGCCTACATTTTGCATAAACCTCTCACTCTACTGGCATAATAATCTATAGTCTTTGTTTTGTTATAGTTACATTATATGCAGTCTCTCTCTGCCATAGTTTTAATTGTTTTTTATTTGGCTTGGTTGTTGTTTTACCTTTTGATGATTTTGACGTTGTTTTTATCTATTAATGATTTTGACATTGTTTTTATCTATTTATCTATTTGAGGTCATTTATTTGATGTGAAGTGCATTATAAATCGCATTTATTATTATTATTATTCATGGCTCCAGTGTCTATATCACTGATGATACCAATGTTGCCATATTTCCTGGAAATGATGGTCACTTCAGCACTGTTGACCTCATAGTAAGGGGGCATTACGAAGTGCATGGAGAGAGCGACGCTGTGGGGGAGCCATCCAGTGTGCCTGGACCACTGAACCCTACCCGCTTCTCCTTCCGCCGCCCACCCAGTGCTGTTGCGGGTGCAGCTTTAACTGCAAGGCCTTCTCCAAGAGCACCCGTGGCAAAGACATTCCAAAGGTGACCAAATACTTTAACACATAGGAGCATCAGGTTAATATGTGAGTGCATCTATCTATCTATCTATCTATCTATCTATCTATCTAGAATGTACAATGAATTTCAAAAATATTTTCATCTTCAGGACCGTCTTCATTGCTGATCTTGTGGAAGGCAGATTGGAAACAACCCTCTGGTTTTAACAAAACTACTTTTTTACCCTTTTTTTCTGAAAAATGGTATACTTTATGTACTACTAAATCAACTACTTTCTTTTCAGGATCAGTGTTTTGGAAGCAAAATGTAAGGAAAGTTTGTGCTGTGAAGGAAGGAGATTTGCAGCAGTTACAAGGAAGCAAAAAAAGAAGACTGAGGTATGTAAACTTGATTTGTCAATCATCATGATGGCATTGTATGGATATTCTCCTTAATTTTTTGATTAATTATAATGTATGAATTAGTTTGACAGATCATTGGAAGTTGCAATGGTGGAGTTTTTGCATTTAGAATGCTGGATTTGAAATATGACACACAGGCACCAGGACTAAACAACTGGTTACAATGATTGCATTTTTACTGGTTAGGATTTTGCTGAGACCAAGTAGGTTATAACATGTATATTTTACCTGTTTTTCCGTCGGCAAGATGATAATAGTCTAGATGCAGTGTTCGATACAATTGAAGAGGTGGTCCTGGCAGCACAGGGTCTCCGGGAGGTGTCAATTACACTTAAGGAGCTGACAAACCTGGCAAGTTCCAACCAAAGAACAACAGTGTCCTTGACAGAGGCTGAAGCAGCAGCCTTCGCCTGTGTCATTTGCAAGGGTAAATAAAAAGTTTTGTCTTCTGTAGGCAGATGTCAGTGCAACTCATGTACACATGTCCATGAAGAAAATAGACCCAGACGCTATAAATAATGTAGCCACTTATGCAATTACTGTATTTTTATTTTAAATATTGTTTTCTGAATCAAATTTGCAGGTCCAGTGGTTGAGCCCATGGTTTCATCGTGTTGCCATAGCATTGTTGGTTGCAGGAGCTGCATCGAACAATGGCAGCAAAATTCAGCATTTTGCCCAAAATGCAGATCGGATGATTTTGACAACAATACACAAAAACTCACTGGACTGTCTGATGCATTGGCTGCACTGGAAAACATACTGTGCCAGTAAAACTGTACAGTATGTAGTTGTGCTCATGCTGTTCTTCATTGTTCAGTTTTTTTCCTCTTGAATATTTTTTTAATGATGCACTCAAAGCACTTTTGACTTTTAAAAATGTTTATGCATCTTCATATTGTTATTTTATTTTGCCAAAATCATCTTTCAGTGTTGTTAGAGAGTACCTCATATTTGCACTATTTTATGTTGTATATTTTCTTACTGTTTTCCAAATGGAAACATTGAAAATTAGGACTCAATTATGTTGCTTTGCTGTTGTTTGTTTTCCAGCTGAGTCTCAAGCTCAATAAAACGTATAAAGCTTTTGCAATATTTTTCTAAGCCTTTGTAAACCTAAAAAGGTTAAATATAACCGTTCAAAGAAATGAGGGAGACATTCATAGCACTTTTGACTGTTAAAAATGTTTGTGCATCTTCATAGTGTTTTATTTTGGCAAAATCATATGTCAGTGTTATAAGAGCCAAATTACCTCATATTTGCATTTTTTAAGTTGTATATTTTCTTACTGTTTTCCAGAAACATTGGGCATTTTATACAGTAAGGACTGTTGCTATGCTGTCGAGTTTCAAGCTCAACTTCAAACTAATTCAAAGTCAACATGAAATGTATAAAGCTTTTGTAATATTGTTCTATGCCTTTGTAAGCCTAGAAAGATTAAATAAAATGGTTCAAATAAATAGAATTCTGCCAAATTATTCAACTGACAATTTAGGGGCATGGCAGCTTTGTAACATATGAATAACTACATCCAAGTTTTTCAATAAGTAAAAAACAGACAAAAGCAGACAAAATGGTCTGCTTATCCAGTTAAGAACACCACAGGCTGTGAGAAAGCACAAATAAAACAGTTTATTTGTTCAGACATATCTTGCAGTCACATTCATTAGGCAGATTAAAGCATCTTGGAAAGCAGTATCGTCGTTGTTTACCACATGATCAAAAAGAAGAGAGATGTCAGGGTAGTTCTCTGCAAAGCTCTGCTCTGCATGGCATCTGCCCTCTTCAGAGGAAAACGGATCAGCTCCAAACTGTAGATATATGCTATGAATTAACAAATGCTAAAGTATCAGCTAATGGGATTAATTACTTTATTGTTTGTTTCATATGATAATGTGGTACAATGTATGACAGTTTGAAAGCATTATGTGTGTCGTGTAATATGAATGCACCCTAAATGACAGTACAAAAAAAAAGGACTGAAGACAGTTGACCCTGAAGTGTAATTTATTAGGTAGATTCTTGATGTGTTGATGAAGAAGGAAACCACTGCTGACACGTCTCACTTGTATATTTTAAATGTTTTTATTACAAGGAGATCGGTGTCAAACATTCAGTCTGAACTAGCACAGCCCTGACCCCTCATTTATGACTAGCTTTTAACAAATGGTCAGTCTGGAGAGATAGCCTCTGTCCTGTCCTTTATGGCTAACTTTTAATCTTTAACCTAAGTAAACATCTGCTTTTGGAAGATATACAAGATAAAGACATGACGTCTCAAGTTATCACAGGAAAAGGGTAATCCAGACACTACAACCTTTTGTAAGACATGATGCAGAAGTAACCCTTAAACCCCCGCTCTGTAGGTATAGATACAGGATGTCTTGTGATTCTGTAGTTTCAGAGAAAGGAGGTCATATGGAAGTCACATACTATCACACTACCCTGGATGTTGTTTAAGGAGGTCACATGAAAGTCACATATCCTGGAATGTGAGAATGTGAGCAAGAATGTGCATAAACATTCTGTATTGTGTATAAGAATGGGTCAGGGAAAGCATGACTATGTCAGACTTCGTGAACTGACACACTCTGTTGTTCGTCAGGGATAGGAAGATCTCGACCCAGAGCTCTGTATGCTTTATTCATTTACTGCTAAATAAAATAACGTATTGAGACCGAATATCTTCTCCTATTGCTTTATTAAATGAACATGCAGACTCAGCTCACACATAGTGTACTGTTGTCATTGTGTGGCAACACAATTTAACAGCGAGCCAAACTCCGTCCAATAAATGCCCAAGAGTCAGGAATCATCTTAGTTGTGCCTTTTAATAAGATGCCGTTGTTATTGTTGTTGCCGTGAAACTGAAAAAACAACAAAATACATGAACAATGCAATAATGTTGGAGCTGGTATAATGACAAAGTAACAATAGCTTACTGCTACATAGCTTATCATACAAATTTTAAATCAATCAAAATATATGAATTTTTACTGTAAATGTCTATGAAATTATAATAATGCACTTGCACTTTAAAGTTGACAATTGTAAAATCAGCAACTATGCAGTACTGAAAGAGATAGAGCCTTAAACTGTTTATCACCCTCTCATTTTTCCTGATTTTCTGAGCTTGCAAAAAAGGGGTACCCCGTGGCGTACCCGTGTGACCATGGTCCCTCCCCTACTATATAAGACCGAGAGTCCGCTCTCCTCAGTGGTTAACCTGCCTAGTGGCGAGTTATTGTTAATATCTAACACTACTATTTCTACAGTCTACACTTAGCCAGTTAGCTGAGTTAGCCGCCAAGGTAGCTGCCGAGCTAGCGGCAGAAAGCTCTCAGACTTAGCGTCCATGTTTCGGGTAGAGTTGGTGACTTTGATTGACAGGTGACACTTGGTAGGGGGCGGGGTTTCAGCGAACTCGGCGGGCACTCCCACAGCGTTTCGGAGCAGAGACAGCAGGCTGATTTTTACACAAGTTTGTTCTCTATGCTCCTGAAGCCACTCTCGAAGATATGAGCTTGACCGAGCTGAGGAGGAAGGGGGAGGGGGCTGTGTGCGTGAGCAGTGATTGACAGCTGTCAGACACTCCATCAGACACCATCCTGGCTCTGATTGGTTCCTTTTGTCCGGTCGCGGTGGATTCTGGCAATTTGCCAATTTGCAGTAGGAGCATAGGTGGGGCTAAATGAACCTGTTTTTTTTTTTTTTTACAGATTACTAATTTCATGTAATGCTGTCTTTACATAGTGACAGTCTTAGCAAATATGACAAAAAGTTACTTTTATAAGACTTACCAACTGCAGCTTTAATGCTCATCCTCAATTAAGGAAGGTGACAGTGCATGAAGCACCAATAATTTCTATTAGATCTTTCATACAACCCTCGCCCTTATTGATGTGGTTTGGAGGTATGGTGGCCTGCTGAGACACAGGTAGAACTCCCTGCTGTGATCAACCCGAACTTGGTCCCACATGCCATGGTTCACGACCGCAGATCTGGAATAAAATAATGTTTACGTGACTGCAGTGAATTTAACTAATTCAATGAGTGTATATATTTAAAGATAATACAGGACAGAAAAATTATGACAATAATAATTGTAGTTGTGAATATATTCACCTGTCACATCCTCATAAATCACAAGGTTGTTTTTCACTGGCATGGTCGAATGTGCAACAATTTTGCTGCTGTAGCCATCAACAGCCAAAACATGTGTAACTCCAAACATCCCAAGCTTTTCATTTTGGTCTAAATTAAGTTTATGACCCATATATTCAGCATGGTAGGTAGTTGGATTTAAATTACGAGCACCCTGGGGAAAAAATGTTATAATTAGCACACCATCTTCACAAATGTTTTTATAACGACTCATTTGTACTTTACATTTTCAAAAATGACCAGTAAACAAACAAATATTGTAGTTTTTTTAGTTCATTGGCCCAACTTTAATTTAGGGGCCATTTGAACCTGTAAAATCGAGCACAATATAACACAGTTGTATTGCCATAGATTCTATCATTAAAATGATAACTTAAGTTTTGATTGACAACGACAGACAGTTATCTTCACTCATGTAAACCTATCAGTAGGGGTTGCTGTTGTCAAAATGTTTGATTTCTCACAATAACAATCTCAGGAGTATATATTTAGCCCAATGGTGGTCCTTGAGCAACCTCAAGTGGTCCGCGAGGGGATTTCTAAAAAATATGTTAATTGTCAGTGTTTCCAGTAAGATTATTAGAAGGCTAAGGATGAGTCGTTTTTCTGAATAAAAGAGGCATGCCTGTAATTTTATGAAAAGGTAATTCTTTGCCTTTTATCCAGGACGCACAATTACAGTTACGGTAGGCCTACTCTGCCTTAAAGGGGCTAAATGCGATTTATTCCACCGCTAGACGTGGCAGCTCTGGACTGCATGTAACCAAAACAAAACTGGCTCAGGGCTCCACCCCCCTTTCCGCTGGCCTTCCCCTCGCTCTCCGTCCGCTCCTCCTCCTCTACCTGCCTGTTTTCAGTGAAGCACTTTCCATCCACTGACGAAACAGCTGATTGAGGAAACAACGGGTCCCGTTGTGATGTCATTTAACGAAGTAAGTACATAATGTAACATCAGTAACGTATTTGTAATGTAGTGTAACAGTTGTTATTAGCTTTCCGATACTAACGTTAGCTAACTGCTAGTAGTTGAAAATTAACAAGCTGAACATAGTAGCCAAGCTAACAACTTCACATTGATCATTTCTGTTGGATTCTGTGAGCACTGCTGGCAAACGGCTGTGACATTTGGGTTTTTGTGCAATTGTAAAATTATTGACCAAAACGTGTGTTGCTAGTGTAATGTAGCCTGGAGTCTGGTTCATCAACTGTCTCTGATGTAGCTAATGCTAAGTTAATTCCTTATAAAATTATAACGTTATATTGTAATTGTTGTTGCGCTCTTCATAACTGATAGTTGGATTTTGATTTTGTTAAGGGCATCAGCAGCAGTGGCATCATGTCTGCTGAGGCAGCAGACGGTGTGAGGTGGTCAGATAAGAAACAGAGGTTTGTATCATCTGTGTTTCTATCTATTTGAAGTAAAAATATCAACATAGTGTGAAAAGACTAATATTAGACTAATACTAGAAAAAGACTTTTTCTAGTGTGTCAAAATCATGATTTAGTTATCGGTGTATGTGTTGTTCATCTTTTACAGAGGCTGCTTCAAGAGTTGACCCTGGAAGGAGGTTTTTTGACCTGCAGCCAGGGCTGGTTTATGATGCTCTGATGATCTGCAGCAATATGCACCCCAAATTTACAGGCACATGCATCATTTAGAGATCAAAGGCAATTCAGTCCTGTTCAGTAGACTTCTAACATGTTTAATTAATCATTTATAATAATTTATGTTCAGAAGTTATTGTTTTGCCTATTGTTCATTAATAAGTAAACAAATATTCTTCAAAAAATGATGTGTGGATCTGCTTCATTCACTAATAACCTAATTGTGAAACGCTGTAAGTTTTCTGCTTTGTGGTAAACAGTACATCAACTTACATTTCACTTGTGTATTGTCAGTGATTGAATTACACTCTCTAAGCAGTAGTGGATTAAGCCAGCGGAGCCCTAACTAATACTTTATCTACAGTGTTATAGGGATGGAGTGATTTTCGATCGGATCATGATTTTTTTTTCAAATGGCGATCTTTTAATAATTTACTGCCATTCGATGTTAAAGAAATAATCTCTACAACCTGCGCCCTACTGTGTACTTGAAAATGTTTCTGGTGGAGCAACACGTCTGCATACAGAGCCCTTTGATCGGTGCAACTGAGGAATGAATATTAAACCCTGTTGCGTCTTTTTTTCCTTCTCACTTTTTTTCGGAGGTCCGCGCCACGGACGCAAGCTCTTTTTCACGTCTCCTCTGTTCTTCATATTCTTGCTTGCTTACCAAACACTTTTCTCTGTGCGCCACAAGTGGTGTGCTATATTATCTTTCTTTTTAATCACAAAATATAATAATTCACGGGTACATTTGAACAACAAGTAACTTTTACTTTTACACGGCACATTTAAATCGAGAGATCAGCCTGCGTAAATGAAATGCTCCCCACACAAATAACCAAAACAAAATAAAATGTTGAGTCACAGACACTTTTGTCTTACATAGACTAAATAAATAAGTAAATAAATAAGCGACTGCTAACAGCTGTCAACATAGTTCACTTCAAAAAAATAAAGAGCCTACAGCCTGGAAATTATTCACCAACAGGCTGTGGCGCGAAACCTACTTTAAGTCTATATTTCTAAATAAATAATAAGCTGTAATAAACGAAATAATGTGCAAACAAAAAAGCTCAGCACAAGGGTAGATTGTCTTACAAAAATAGAAATGCTACCTACATTAAATCACTCCAAAATAATAGGCCTATTTAGGTTTGTCTATCATTAGACATTATTTCGAACAAACTTAAAGCTTAAAACAAAACATTAAGCAATAAAACATACTGTACAAAAACAAGTGAAAATAAAAAATATATTTTGCTTACTTTTGCTTACAAATTATTTGACAAGAAGACAAGCATGTTGACTTTGTCTGGCTTTAGCAGACTGCGGTACCGGGTTACAACATTCCCCGCTTTACTGAAAATGCGCTCCGAAGGCGTGCTAGTCGCGGGAAGGCACAAATATTTCTGTGCCATTTTTGCCATGAAGGGAAAGCGGCTTTCGTTCCTCCTCCACCATTCAAGGGCATTGGTTTCTCCATCAGCTACCTCTTCTTGGAGGTAATTTGCCATTTCAGCGTGCGCTCGCTGCTCCGGCGTTGCAACGACAGCAGGCTTGACTGTGCCAAGAAAACTGCCCAGTGTTTTTTTCTTTTTGGTTGGCTGGGTGGTTCCTGCATCCTCCTCATCTGTGACTCTCACAGGTGGCCTGGGGGTGTCCCTCTTCCAGAACAGCACCATTTCATCCTCCAGCTGGCATCTGATATAGTCCAGGTCGGCAGCACTCATGTGACGGGCCTTGTACCGCGGGTCAAGGAGGCTAGCTGTGCGCATTAACTGGATGGTCTTGTCGTTGTCGTATCTGTTGTCGAGCTGTTCCAGGATTGTTCGTTTTATATCTGCCGTCAGTTTGACATCAGTGTCTTTCTCCTTGAGGGTATCTTTCATCAAGTGCAGCAGAGGCAGCAACGATGAAATGGTGACGTCACGCTCACTCGACATAATGTCTGTAAATTCAGATACAGACTTCAGTCCCTCTTTGACAGCCTCCAGCACGCTTACATCTTGCCAGCTTATGGTTGGTAGTGTGCGCCGGCTCCTGTCGTCGGCAAAAACCCTTCTGATGTAAGGCAGCAGGGCCAGGATCCTCTCTGTCATTGCATACTTGCTGCCCCAGCGCGTTGCGCAATCCTGTTTTACAAGGGAAAACATAACGGGGAAATATGGTAATTGGCTACGTAAGAGCAAATAGGCGTATTGATACTTTCTAAATGCCCTGTCCCCTGTGTAAAAGTTGTTTAGCTATTTGTTTTTGTATGTAGATGTAGACATAATGATCAAAATAGCCTATATGTTTTATCATTGGTTATTCATTTACATTAGCCTATTTTTATTTTTTGAATGACAATACTCCACGCTGGCGAGCAATGGTGTATGATTTTAAACAGAAAAACACCAGATGGAAACAGTTTGCTATCACTTTGTTTAAAAAAACGGCTATGTTTGTAGCAGTGTAAAAGCCACAATTTGGCTACTTTTGTTTGTATTTGTATTTTTTAGGCTATGTTATACTTACAGTTATCAAAGAAAGCGGTTTCTTTATCCCCTGTTGCTCTTGTTCTTTCCTGAGTTGTTGCCGCCTTTGCCAGCTGTGCGAAAAGGCTCCGTTTATTTGGCGACACACGCCAAAAGCCCGCTCCGTTTTGGCTTTCTCTTTATTTAAGGCATTGTTGACGGCCAAGTTCAAATTATGCCCGAAACAGCTGATCCATGGCCACTTCAGATCACGAACAGCTGCAACGATGTTGGCTCCGTTGTCGCTTGTGATGCAGGCCACTTTCTCCTCTCCTACTCCCCATGCTTGCAACCCATCCTGGAGTGCTTCAGCGAGCACCGCTGCAGTATGACTCTCCGGTGCAAAAGCTGTCTCAAGACATTTGGATTTTAATGTCCAATCTTTGGAAACATAGTGAGCGGTTATGGACATATAGGGAGACATGTTTATGCTCGACCACATGTCGGTTGTCAGAGCAACGAAGTTGGCCTATTTTAATTCGCTGGTAATTTCCCCTCTCAGCTGATCATATAGTTTCGGTATTGCGGTCTCCGAGAAATATTTCCTGCCAGGCGGCTCATATTGCGCATCCAGTGTAGCTAGCATATTCTTGAAACTTTCTCTCTCAACCGTCTGAAATG
The DNA here is from genome assembly GCF_963691925.1 of Scomber scombrus. Taxonomy (NCBI): domain Eukaryota; kingdom Metazoa; phylum Chordata; class Actinopteri; order Scombriformes; family Scombridae; genus Scomber; species Scomber scombrus. Next base: position 28,508,810 of record NC_084988.1, read on the forward strand.
GGACGGACTCCTTCGCCAGATATCTTTATCTGATCGCTGCCTTGATTGTATTTTATTGATTTTGCAAAAGCTGCCGATATTGAGGGCTGCCGAGACGCATTTGTGCTTAATCGGGTTGCAGCACTTGATGTAGCAGCGCTGGTTGGGGGCAGTTTTGCGGCCTCGGAGGGGTGATGAACTCGTATGTGCCCAAATAAATTTGTGGTCTGCTTATCCTTCACAGGCACACATTTTTTGCATATTGTTCAAATAGGTTGCGTTAGGTCTTTAGGCTCACCGTTGACATCCGGGTAAAACTTAAAATGTGCCCAAATAGCCGCTTTTGCGTTCTTTTTTGGCACCAAATTGCTTTCGGCCATGTTAGCGCCAGGCGAGTTTCTTTTTTGTTGTTGTTTTTTTTTTTAAGCTGACGTAACTGCGCCCGCACTCTCAGCCGATCGGATCGCCGATCGCCAGTGACTACGATCGGATGATCTGAAAATAGGGACGATTTCCCATCCCTACAGTGTTACAAAGGATTGAAGGTTGAAATGGATATAATCTCAAATCATGTCAAGTTTATTGGTGAGCAGTATTGCATAGTCAATTCCAGAAAACAATCAAATACTACATTTTTTAGAAGTATACATCACCTTTCTCTTCTCAATTGTAAATCTGTACAATCTACACTTGACAGTTGAAATGAAAACAAAACTCAATTGTTGTACACATTGATGTATTAGTTCTGTTTTAACATCTCAAATGTGGTTTACTGCCCCTTCAGTTTAGAACAAACACATAAGACAATAGATCAAAAGCTAATCAAATTCAGAAACAATGACAATAATGACACCATGTAAGGTTTATGATCAGTAGTGACGGAGTAGCAGCATGCAAAGTGTAATTCAGTATGGTTTGTCTACTTTTGTGGCCTGCTGTACTCAAAGCCACTGAGGAGGACGTGACGAGGACAGGACGAAGAGTCTGAAGAGTAGCTCCTGGTGTCATTCCTTCCATCACACAGCATATGCCAGTCTGCCATGGTGGAATAACTGCAGTATTGGGCATTATGACCTGAGGAATGCAAGACAAAAAATGTAACCTGTGTAAAAGATATTTCAGAGCTTTAATCTAAACAAACCTAACATGACCAACAATTCACACATTAAAGATTTCAGAATTGCTAAGCTGTCAATTACAATAAACTTCTTTAGTTATAGAAAACAGACAGTTGTAAGACCAAGATGTCTATCATCTTTATCAAAGTAACAGTCACAGTATTTCATCACCAGTACAATAGCTTGTTTATTATTTTTAGGACAAAAATATCATACTTTACATTTAGTCAAAAGTTTCTGAAATAGCAAGGAATAGTCCAGTAAAGCATGGTTAGCAGTAGCACTTGTAGCGACCCCTTGGATTTATAGATGAAGACGCAGAGAGTTTCAAACGGTTGTCGATTTATTTATTTCTCTCAACAAGCACCATGCCCAGAAAAAATACAAAATGCTTCTCTGTAGTTTCACAAATTATTCACACATAAATCAAGTTCACATATTAATCATGTTTACACCCAATACAAATCATTTTAACCAACTAATAACGATGAAATATGAAATGAAATGTTTTTAAGCTATTATGACAAGTGTATCACATGTTTCTTTTAAATGAAACACAATATATTGTAATTGTTCACAGAAAGAATATATTGCTTTTATCCTGACATTTACAATTAACTAATAAACAAGTAATGACATTCTCCTTTCTTAAAAAATATCCTATCTAATAATAATACACACTCCACATTTTTCATACCTCATTCCGCTCTCCAAGGGCGCTAATTAAAGAGTTTCCGCCTTCAGCTAGCATGCTCTCTAGCTCGACACACACACCTCACAGTTCGGAGCTCTTAGAAATAACAGGTACGAACAATACAAAAATAATAAGGTAAATCACAATGTAAACTCTGTCCTTACAAGATTCAAACAGATGAACATGATAAATAACTAGTGTGTTTACAAGTTTTTACCGTTGCTCCGACGATGCCTGAGCACAACATTGAGAGTGTAGCAGGAAGTGTAACATCACCAAAAACCTAAGAAGAAGAAAACTGCGCTCTTCAAAATAAAAGCAGAACAGACCACAAGGTGGCACTGTAGGCTTACAATGTCTTGTTAACACATAAAAACAATACTGTGTAGGAGAATATTAATTAAATTTATCAGACATTTACAGCACTATTGTTGCTATTATGTGTACTGTCCTGACAGCATTACTGTCTGTTTGGCCAACTAACATTACACATATTTCCATACTCACTTTTCTTCCTTTGTGCTATACAATATGTGGACATACAATGTGATAACACACAGCACTATTCGTAAGCATTCCTATTCCTTCCTCTGTTACTATTTTACAATGCTTATTGCTAAAGTTAGCCACATGGCTATCAGCTCAGAGGTACGACGCTAGCTCGCTTAGCTTTAGCTCGTTTATGCTAACAGCAAAACAAAACCGGGACCAGTCTGAGTAGGAGAACTACTTTATATCCAGCACTACAGGAGTTACACACAGTCCTATTCTTCGTCTTTGTCTCTCTCATAGAGGACAAATACATTTATAACCATCTCATTCACTGTAACTGCGACTACCGCCAGTATCACTGACACACACACACAAACACAAAAACACACACACACACTTTATATTACTTTGTGTTTGAATGCTAGCTCCATGGCCATCATGAAGCCGAGTTGCAGCACAGGCAGCTGTCTGCTGCTCTGTCACCGCTGAGCCTCAAATATAACTAATATTAGAGAGGCAACAGCTCGAGCCTGACCGTTAGCCCGTCTTAAGACTGTCAACTAAATGAACATGATATGTGACATTATATCTAACGTTAGTCTAACACTAACTAAACAGATATGTGACTATATATACACATAAAGTTACTTACCGGTCCAAGAGAAGAAGCTCTAGCTCCTTTTGCCTCTCGCAGGGCTCTCCGCCTTGGAAATGAAAGACAGAGGCTGACCCGGGTCTCCGTTTCCAGCAGTGCTGCTCCTCCCTCGCTGCAGTGGTTATATAGGGGGAGTGGCATAACTGTTCCGGTGGAGGAGAGGAGGTGGCTCACATGCACTAACATGAACGCGCTGCCGGCCCGGCTTCCAAAACAGAGGCTCCAGAACAACACACACAGAGGGCGTATGACGTAACTCTCTACTCCAGATGTCAATACACCATTAGTTGTTAACATAGCAAAAATAAAATTCCTGAAAGTTAATAAAGCTGTATTTCGCATATAGCCCCTTTAAGCCACTCAAAGAGATTTTACTGTGCCGCCTTGCAGTTATAGCTTACTCTGCCTTTGTTTTACTGTCCATAAAAGTATGCCGCACTTAAGTTACTGTCTATGTATTGTTGTCACTGAAGCACTTATAACACACACACACACACACACACACACACACACACACTCACACACACACACAATACTGGAATAAAAAAGCCTGAGCTGTCAAATATTGTTTAGTGCAGTGGTTCGCTCCACTCCGCTCATCGCTCAACTTGCATCCCACTCCGGTGAAATCACTACACGCTCCGCTGAGTCCACTCACTCCAAAATAATACAAAATGTGCATGCTTATTTAACTCATATTTTAAAATATATATTATTTAAAATTATATTCAAAAGAAGAGGTGGGAAGTTACAAAGTAGGCTATTTGTACTGTAGCTACTTAAGTAGAATTATCAAGTATGCCTATCTGTAGGCTACTTTTCTTGAGTAGGCTATTTTTTGGCCATTTTCCTTTTACTCTACATTTGAACCGAAATATCTGAACATAAATGAACATAAATGTCCCCGTTTGCGGGATTAATAAAGTATGTAATCTATCCTATTCGTTTTAAGAAGAAAGTTTTGAGTGAGACGGGGCAGACCCCGGGACCATTTGTCCTAAGCTCCGTAGCATTATAAAGTTCAAAAGTTAATATTTATTGAAAAAACATAGATGTAGTCATTTAAAAAATTCAGAACATGTTTTTACCTAACGAATTTATCTGCTTCAATCCACATTTGTTGGTGTTAGCCTTTCTAAAACATTTTTTTTTACTTCTTAAAAACATCCAATTCTGCTTCCAGCACACACAGAGGAACGCATTGATGATCTAAGAGCAATCTCACAGCCCAACCAAGTAGGTTTATATTCATAGGCCTATATAATTATATATATGTGTATATATATATATATTTTTTTTTTTTTTCAAAGTGGTCCTTGAAAAAGTTTGAGAAGAGCTGATTTAGCCTTATGTTATTCTCAGCTGTTCAATTTAGTCCCACGCGTGAGGTATCCACATGGTTAGGCCTATCATTATCTGCCTAAATTGCACTTTTTAAAGCACAAACATTACCTGACGCTGGAATTCATGGTATGGCTGATGGAGCTCTCTTAGGTTTCTTCCAACTCGACCCTCTCCCGCATGCAGCCCCAGTGAAGACAGATAGCCGGTCATGAACTTCCTGCCATATGATGGTCCCGTCTGTCACTGGATTACACATTTACTGACAGTGTTTGCTATATTGATAATATTTGCAATATACTGTGGAAATCTGAATGATGAAATCTGAATGACAACTTACCTCATATATAGATTGAATCAAAGCGCTTTCCAGCTCTGCGTCTGACATAAATCTTTTTCTCCTCAGATCATGCCAAGCCCAGAATCTTCTGACGCTCATTTCCAAGCATTGCAGGATACCCATCTGCTCCAACGTGCAGGAAATTTTCGGTGTGTGTCAAACCGCTGTTAAACAAGTCCTCGATCAAAATAGTGTGTGGTTCTAGCGCCGCCATAGTAGCCACTACATTACCCGAACTGCCGCCACAGAGCCATTTCCGGGTTACGTAAACCTGACCAATTAAATATTAAAATCAAAAAAGTAGTGTAAGAAAGTATATTAAATAAATCATTTTGATATAAATTGTAATTGCAAACAAATATATAACTAAATATTTTCAATGTTATATATTTCCTGTAAGAAACACAAAGACACGCAAACACCATTTTGCTTACTTAAATTCATCATTATTTTGCCCGTGTTTGGCAGTCAGCAGACAGCAGGCCGTTGCAAGAGATAACCTTGAGAGTACATGTTGACCAGACGTTAAATCAAATAAGTCTAATTCAAATTAAATAAATGTCCTGTTGATGTCTTGTCTACCCAGTAGCACACTGTTTGTGTTTATTTGGATGTTTGCTTTCCGTCTGCCCTCTCAGACAGGTCAATACTCCTTTTTCTCTCTGCCAGTGACCCTTAAAAGTGTGTTGTAACACTGGTGTTGTTCCCAACATCAGTGTGAGCTATTATGGTGAATGATTGCCAGTAGAAGAGGAGGTAGAGGAGTAATTTCTATTGGCTTTAAAGGTGCTTCCAGATGCAAGCTGTTACTGCTGCCTCTACCACTGGGCAATGCTGAGGTTGTGTATTTTGAATAGGCAAAAGCAGGGCTCAACCCACAAGGGGTAAAGGCATAGGTCATATAAGCAGTGGCTTAGGGCACCACCTTGTCTGGTGGGCACTGGTAACCCTCAAAGGAAAAATAAATAAAATAAGTAAAACATTTCCAGCACCCTTCCTCAATTTCTTCCCCATGGTAACAAATGAACCAATAAAGAAATAATAAAAAATACATACTTTGCATTATTGTTCCTCACAATTTTTTATCTGCCCTGCCCTGTTCCTACAGTGCCTATAAAAAAGTATGTTTTCCCCTTTTAGTGCTTTTATAAATTGAATCATGGTCAATATAATTTGGCTTTTAAAAAATAATGATTTGCAAAAAAAAAAATCTTTAATGTCAAAGTGAAAACAGATTTCTAGAAAGCAATGTCAATTAACTAAAAATATATAATGTAAAATAGGTGATTGCATAAATATTCACCCTGTTAGAAGTGTGACTGACCTGATTCAATATAAGTCCAGCCAATTATTGTTAGTATTCTCACAAATATTGAAATGGAAATCAGCTGATTGCAGTGATTGCGTCTCAAGTGAAGTGTAGTATAAAGACACTTCTGTCAAACTTAGTATTCACCCTCTTCAAGTCAGTATCGGGTATATGCACCTTTGCATAGCACTGAGTCTGTGTGGATAGGTCTCAGTTAGGCTTGCACATCTGGACACTGCAATTTTTCTCCATTCTTCTGTGAAAAACTGCTCAAGCTCTGTCAGGTTGCTCGGAGATCAGATGTGAACAGCGTGTTTCAAGTCCAGCAACAAATTCTCTGTTGGATTGAGGTCTGGGCTTTGACTCGGCCACTCCAGAACATTCACCTTGTTGTCTTTAAACCATTTCTGTGTAGGTTTCGCTGTAATGCTTCATGTAATTGTCTTGCTGGAAAATAAATCTCCCATGCTGCAGTTCTCTTGCAGACTGAATCAGATTGTCTTCCAGGATTATGCAATGTTTGCTGTATTCATTTTACCCTCTACTTTTACAAGCCTTCCTGGGCCTACTGCCAAGAAGCATCCTCACAGCATGATGCTGCCACCACCATGCTTCATGGTGGGTATGGTGTGTTTGTGGTGATGTGCAGTGTTTGTTGTCTGCCAAACATAGCATCTAGTCTGATGGACAAAAGGCCCCAATTTGGTCCATCAGAATCAAAGAACACTCTTCCAGTTGACCTTGGAGTCTCCTACATGCCTTTGGGCGAACTCTACTCAAGATTTAATATGAGTTTTCTTCAACAGTGGCTTTCTCTTTGCCACTCTCCCATAAAGCAACAGTTGTTGGGGGCGGCTGTGGCTCAGGAGGTAGAGCAGTCGTCCACCAATTGGTGGAAATGGCGGTTTGATTCCCGGCTCCTCCAGTCCACATGGGCAAGATACTTAACCCCAAATTGCTCCGTTGCTGCGCCAACGGTGAATGAATACACATAGATGGTTAGTTTCCTCCTGATGAGCAGGTTGGCACCTTTTGTGGTAGCCCCTGCCATCAGTGTGTGAATGGGTGAATGAGACATGTAATGTATAAAGCGCTTTGAGTGGTCATAATGACTAGAAAAGTGCTATATAAGTACAGTCCATTTGTTGTATGTAGAGTCTCTCCCACCTCAGCTGCTGAAGCTTTTAACTCCTTTAGAGTTGTCATAGGTGTCGTAGTGGCCTCCCTCACCAGTCTCCTTCTTGCACGGTCACTCAGATTGTGAGGATGGCCTGCTCTAGACAGACTGCCTTAGACAGACTGACACATGTGCCATATTCCCTTCATTTCTTAATGATGGATTTAGGGGATGTTCAGTGACTTGGAATTATTTTTGTATCCATCCCCTCACCTATACTTTTCAATAACCTTTTCTTTGAATGTTCTTTTGTCTTAATGGTGTAATTATAGCAGGAATACTGATTAATGCTGAGTGCTGAGTGTCTTTATACTACTATCACTTGAGACACAATCACTCCACTCAGGTGATCTCCATTTCACTATTTGTGAGAATACTATAAATAATTGGCTGGACTTCTATTGAATTAGGTTAGTCACTTTTAAATGGAGTGAATATTTATACAATCACCTATTTTACATTATATATTTTTAATTAATTGACATTACTTTGTAGAAATCTGTTTTCACTTTGACATTAAAGAGTTGTTTTTATTAAATTCTTTTTTCTTTTCTTTTTTAAAGCCAAATTATATTGACCGTGATTAAATTTATAAAAGCAATAAAAGGGGAATATCCAAGGGGGTGAATACTTTTTATATACTGTGTGCATTGAAAGTGAGGACTGGGACACTGATTTGCATCACAGCCCAAGTCCATGACAAGATGTCAAAAGGCAGATCACATTGTGTAACGGGTGAAGGTGGTAGGACCCAATTGCAGCACAGAACACCAGGGAGCAGTTTTAAATTATCTTTATTATAGTCCTCAAGGTAACTGAACAGGTATAGACACCGGTAGTGTCGAAAAAGTCAAAAATGGGGAAGGGTTGGTGATTGTCCCAAACCTTGCTAAAAGGGGCCAGGGGGGCGGGCTTAGTGAGAAAGGAGCAAAATCAAGCACAGTTGGGGCGTTATGTGAAAATTGTGAAGGATTTTCTAAAGTGGGCAAAAATTTAAAAGAACGACAGGGCCAGTAGTGTCGAAAAAGTCAAAAATGGGTATTTTCCCAAGCCTTGCTAAAAGGGGGCAAGGGGGGCGGGCTGAGTTAGAAAGGAGCAAAATCAAGCACAGTTTGGGCATTATGTGAAAATTGTGAAGGATTTTCCCAATGGGCAAAGATTGAAAAAAACCACAGGGCCAGTAGTGTCGAAAAAGTCAAAAATGGTGATTGTCCCAAACCGTGCTAAAAGGGGCCAGGTTGGCGGGCTGAGTGAGAAAGGAGCAAAAACAGGCACATTTGGGGCGTTTTGTGAAAATTGTGAAGGATTTTCCAAAGTGGGCAAAAATTTAAAAAAACGAAAGGGCCGGTAGTGTTGAAAAAGTCAAAAATTGGGATTTTCCCAAAACTTGCTAAAAGGGGCCAGGGGGGCGGGCTGAGTTAGAAAGGAGCAAAATCAAGCACAGTTGGGGCGTTATGTGAAAATTGTGAAGGATTTTCCAAAGTGGGCAAAAATGGAAAAAAACTAAAATGGGGAAGGGTGGGCAATTGTCCCAAACCTTGCTAAAAGGGGCCAGGGGGGCGGGCTGAGTGAGAAAGGAGAAAAATCAAGCACAGTTGGGGCGTTATGTGAAAATTGTGAAGGACTTTCCAAACCGGGCAAAAATTGAAAAAAAAATGACAGGGTTGGTAGTGTCAAAAAAGTCAATAATGGGGATTTTCCCAAACCTTGCTAAAAGGGGCCAGGGGGGCGGGCTGAGTGGAAAACAAGCAAAATCAAGCACAGTTGGGACGTTGTGTGAAAATTGTGAAGGATTTTCCAAACCGGGCAAAAATTGAAAAAAACGAAAAAAAATTGGGATTTTCCCAAACCTTGCTAAAAGGGGCCAGGGGGACAGGCCGAGTAAGAAAGGAGCAAAATCAAGCACAGTTGGGGCGTTATGTGAAAATTGTGAAGGATTTTCCAAAGTGGGCAAAAATTTAAAAAAAACTAAGGGGCGGGTAGTGTCGAAAAAGTCAAAAATGGGGATTTTCCAACACCTTGCTAAAAAAGGGCCAGGGAGGCAGGCTGAGTGAGAAAGGAGCAAAATCAGGCACAGTTGGGCCGTTTTGTGAAAATTACGAAGGATTTTCCAAAGTGGGCCAAAATTGAAAAAAACGACAGAGCCGGTACTGTCGAAAAAGTCAAAGATGGGGATTTTCCCAAACCTTGCTAAAAGGAGCCAGGGGGGCGGGATGAGTGAAAAAGGAGCAAAATCATGCACAGTTGGGTTGTTTCCTGAAAATTGTGAAGGAATTTCCAAAACGGGCAAAAGTTGAAAAAAACGACAGGGCCGGTAGTGTCGAAAAAGTCAAAAAAATGGGGATTTTCCCAAACCTTGCTAAAAGGGGCCAGGGGGGCGGGCTGAGTGAGAAAGGAGCAAAATCAAGCACAGTTGGGGCGTTTTGTGAAAATTGTGAAGGATTTTCCAAACCGGGCAAAAATTGGAAAGAAAACGACAGGGCCAGTAGTGTCGAAAAAGTCAAAAATGGGGATTTTCCCAAAACTTACTAAAAGGGGCCAGGGGGGCGGGCTGAGTGAGAAAGGAGCAAAATAAAGCACAGTTGGGGCGTTTTGGGAAAATTGTGAAGGATTTTCCAAAGTGGGCAAAAATTGAAAAAAAACGACAGGGCCCGTAGTGTCGAAAAAGTCAAAAATGGGGATTTTCCCAAAACTTGCTAAAAGGGGCCAGGGGGCGGGCTGAGTGAGAAAGGAGCAAAATCAACCACAGTTGGGGCGTTATGTGAAAATTGTGAAGGACTTTCCAAACCGGGCAAAAATTGAAAAAAAAATGACAGGGTCGGTAGTGTCAAAAAAGTCAATAATGGGGATTTTCCCAAACCTTGCTAAAAGGGGCCAGGGGGGCGGGCTGAGTGGAAAACAAGCAAAATCAAGCACAGTTGGGACGTTGTGTGAAAATTGTGAAGGATTTTCCAAACCGGGCAAAAATTGAAAAAAACGAAAAAAAATTGGGATTTTCCCAAACCTTGCTAAAAGGGGCCAGGGGGACAGGCCGAGTAAGAAAGGAGCAAAATCAAGCACAGTTGGGGCGTTATGTGAAAATTGTGAAGGATTTTCCAAAGTGGGCAAAAATTTAAAAAAACTAAGGGGCGGGTAGTGTCGAAAAAGTCAAAAATGGGGATTTTCCCAAACCTTTGCTAAAAGGGGCCAGAGGTGGTTGCTGAGTGAAAAAGGAGCAAAATTAAGCACAGTTGGGGTGTTGTGTGAAAATTGTGAAGGATTTTCCAAAGTGGGCAAAAATTTAAAAAAAACCGACAGGGCCGGTAGTGTCGAAAAAGTCAAAAATGGGGATTTTCCCAAACCTTGCTAAAAAAGGGCCAGGGAGGCGGGCTGAGTGAGAAAGGAGCAAAATCAGGCACAGTTGGGCCGTTTTGTGAAAATTACGAAGGATTTTCCAAAGTGGGCCAAAATTGAAAAAAACGACAGAGCCGGTACTGTCGAAAAAGTCAAAGATGGGGATTTTCCCAAACCTTGCTAAAAGGAGCCAGGGGGGCGGGATGAGTGAGAAAGGAGCAAAATCAAGCACAGTTGGGGCGTTTTGTGAAAATTGTGAAGGATTTTCCAAACCGGGCAAAAATTGGAAAGAAAACGTCATGGCCGGTAGTGTCGAAAAAGTCAAAAATGGGGATTTTCCCAAAACTTGCTAAAAGGGGCCAGGGGGGCGGGCTGAGTGAGAAAGGAGCAAAATAAAGCACAGTTGGGGCATTTTGGGAAAATTGTGAAGGATTTTCCAAAGTGGGCAAAAATTGAAAAAAAACGACAGGGCCCGTAGTGTCGAAAAAGTCAAAAATGGGGATTTTCCCAAAACTTGCTAAAAGGGGCCAGGGGGCGGGCTGAGTGAGAAAGGAGCAAAATCAACCACAGTTGGGGCGTTTTTGAAAATTGTGAAGGATTTTCCAAAGTGGGCAAAAATTGAAAAAAAACGACAGGGCCGGTAGTGTCGAAAAAGTCAAAAATGGGGATTTTCCCAAAACTTGCTAAAAGGGGCCAGACAGGCAGGCTGAGTGAAAAAGGAGCAAAATCATGCACAGTTGGGGCGTTTTGTGAAAATTGTGAAGGATTTTCCAAAGTGGGCAAAAATTGAAAAAAAGAGACAGGGCCGGTAGTGTCGAAAAAGTCAAAAATGGGGATTTTTCCAAACCTTGCTAAAAGGGGCCAAACAGGCGGGCTGAGTGAAAAAGGAGCCAAATCAAGCACAGCTGGGGCGTTTTGTGAAAATTGTGAAGGATTTTCCAAAGTGGGAAAAAATTGAAAAAAAAGACAGAGCCGGTAGTGTCGAAAAAGTCGAAAATGGGGATTTTCCCAAACCTTGCTAAAGGGGGCCAGACAGGCGGGCTGAGTGAGAAAGGAGCAAAATCAAGCACAGTTGGGGCGTTTTGTGAAAATTTTGAAGGATTTTCCAAAGTTGGTAAAAATTGAAAAAAACGACAGGGCCGGTAGTGTCGAAAAAGTCAAAAATGGGGATTTTCCCAAACCTTGCTAAAAGGAGCCAGACAGGCGGGCTGAGTGAAAAAGGATCAAAATCAACCACAGTTGGGGCGTTTTTTGAAAATTGTGAAGGATTTTCCAAAGTGGGTAAAAATTGAAAAAAACGACAGGGCCGATAGTGTCGAAAAAGTCAAAAATGGGGATTTTCCCAAAACTTGCTAAAAGGGGCCAGGGGGTGGGCTGAGTGTATAAGGAGCAAAATCAAGCACAGTTGGGGCGTTTTGTGAAAATTGTGAAGGATTTTCCAAAGTGGGCAAAAATTGAAAAAAACGACAGGGCCGGTAGTGTCGAAAAAGTCAAAAATGGGGATTTTCCCAAAACTTGCTAAAAGGGGACAGGGGGGCGGGCTGAGTGAGAAAGGAGCAAAATCAAGCACAGTTGGGGCGTTTTGTGAAAATTGTGAAGGATTTTCCAAAGTGGGCAAAAATTGAAAAAAACGACAGGACCGGTAGTGTCGAAAAAGTCAAAAATGGGGATTTTCCCAAAACTTGCTAAAAGGGGCCAGGGGGGCGTGCTGAGTGAGAAAGGATCAACATCAGGCACAGTTGGGGCGTTTCGTGAAAATTGTGAAGGATTTTCCAAAGTGGGCAAAACTTGAAAAAAACAACAGGGCCGGTAGTGTCGAAAAAGTCAAAAATGGGGATTTTCGCAAAACTTGCTAAAAGGGGCCAGGGGGGCGGGCTGAGTGAGAAAGGATCAAAATCATGCACAGTTGGGGCGTTTTGTGAAAATTGTGAAGGATTTTCCAAAGTGGGCAAAAATTGAAAAAAACGACAGGGCCGGTAGTGTCGAAAAAGTCAAAAATGGGGATTTTCCCAAACCTTGCTAAAAAAGGGCCAGGGAGGCGGGCTGAGTGAGAAAGGAGCAAAATCAGGCACAGTTGGGCCGTTTTGTGAAAATTACGAAGGATTTTCCAAAGTGGGCCAAAATTGAAAAAAACGACAGAGCCGGTACTGTCGAAAAAGTCAAAGATGGGGATTTTCCCAAACCTTGCTAAAAGGAGCCAGGGGGGGCGGGATGAGTGAAAAAGGAGCAAAATCATGCACAGTTGGGTTGTTTCCTGAAAATTGTGAAGGAATTTCCAAAACGGGCAAAAGTTGAAAAAGACGACAGGGCCGGTAGTGTCGAAAAAGTCAAAAAAATGGGGATTTTCCCAAACCTTGCTAAAAGGGGCCAGGGGGGCGGGCTGAGTGAGAAAGGAGCAAAATCAAGCACAGTTGGGGCGTTTTGTGAAAATTGTGAAGGATTTTCCAAACCGGGCAAAAATTGGAAAGAAAACGTCATGGCCGGTAGTGTCGAAAAAGTCAAAAATGGGGATTTTCCCAAAACTTGCTAAAAGGGGCCAGGGGGGCGGGCTGAGTGAGAAAGGAGCAAAATAAAGCACAGTTGGGGCATTTTGGGAAAATTGTGAAGGATTTTCCAAAGTGGGCAAAAATTGAAAAAAAACGACAGGGCCCGTAGTGTCGAAAAAGTCAAAAATGGGGATTTTCCCAAAACTTGCTAAAAGGGGCCAGGGGGCGGGCTGAGTGAGAAAGGAGCAAAATCAACCACAGTTGGGGCGTTTTTGAAAATTGTGAAGGATTTTCCAAAGTGGGCAAAAATTGAAAAAAAACGACAGGGCCGGTAGTGTCGAAAAAGTCAAAAATGGGGATTTTCCCAAACCTTGCTAAAAGGGGCCAGACAGGCAGGCTGAGTGAAAAAGGAGCAAAATCATGCACAGTTGGGGCGTTTTGTGAAAATTGTGAAGGATTTTCCAAAGTGGGCAAAAATTGAAAAAAAGAGACAGGGCCGGTAGTGTCGAAAAAGTCAAAAATGGGGATTTTTCCAAACCTTGCTAAAAGGGGCCAAACAGGCGGGCTGAGTGAAAAAGGAGCCAAATCAAGCACAGCTGGGGCGTTTTGTGAAAATTGTGAAGGATTTTCCAAACCGGACAAAAATTGAAAAAAACAACAGGGCCGGTAGTGTCGAAAAAGTCAAAAATGGGGATTTTCCCAAAACTTGCTAAAAGGGGCCAGGGGGGCGGGCTGAGTGAGAAAGGATCAAAATCATGCACAGTTGGGGCGTTTTGTGAAAATTGTGAAGGATTTTCCAAAGTGGGAAAAAATTGAAAAAAAAGACAGGGCCGGTAGTGTCGAAAAAGTCGAAAATGGGGATTTTCCCAAACCTTGCTAAAGGGGGCCAGACAGGCGGGCTGAGTGAGAAAGGAGCAAAATCAAGCACAGTTGGGGCGTTTTGTGAAAATTTTGAAGGATTTTCCAAAGTTGGTAAAAATTGAAAAAAACGACAGGGCCGGTAGTGTCGAAAAAGTCAAAAATGGGGATTTTCCCAAACCTTGCTAAAAGGAGCCAGACAGGCGGGCTGAGTGAAAAAGGATCAAAATCAACCACAGTTGGGGCGTTTTTTGAAAATTGTGAAGGATTTTCCAAAGTGGGCAAAAATTGAAAAAAACGACAGGACCGGTAGTGTCGAAAAAGTCAAAAATGGGGATTTTCCCAAAACTTGCTAAAAGGGGCCAGGGGGGCGTGCTGAGTGAGAAAGGATCAAAATCAGGCACAGTTGGGGCATTTCGTGAAAATTGTGAAGGATTTTCCAAAGTGGGCAAAACTTGAAAAAAACAACAGGGCCGGTAGTGTCGAAAAAGTCAAAAATGGGGATTTTCGCAAAACTTGCTAAAAGGGGCCAGGGGGGCGGGCTGAGTGAGAAAGGATCAAAATCATGCACAGTTGGGGCGTTTTGTGAAAATTGTGAAGGATTTTCCAAAGTGGGCAAAAATTGAAAAAAACGACAGGGCCGGTAGTGTCGAAAAAGTCAAAAATGGGGATTTTTCCAAACCTTGCTAAAAGGGGCCAGACAGGCGGGCTGAGTGAAAAAGGTGCCACATAAACCACAGCTGGGGCGTTGTGTGAAAATTGTGAAGGATTTTCCAAACCGGACAAAAATTGAAAAAAAATAACAGGGCCGGTAGTGTCGTAAAAGTCAAAAATGGGGATTTTCCCAAACCTTGCTAAAAGGAGCCAGACAGGCAGGCTGAGTGAAAAAGGATCAAAATCATGCACAGTTGGGGCGTTTTGTGAAAATTGTGAAGGATTTTCCAAAGTGGGTAAAAATTGAAAAAAACGACAGGTCCGGTAGTGTCAAAAAAGTCAAAAATGGGGATTTTCCCAAAACTTGCTAAAAGGGGCCAGGGGGGCGGGCTGAGTGAGAAAGGAGCAAAATAAAGCACAGTTGGGGCGTTTTGTGAAAATTGTGAAGGGTTTTCCAACGTGGGCAAAAATTGAAAAAGAAGACAGGGCCGGTAGTGTCGAAAAAGTCGAAAATGGGGATTTTCCCAAACCTTGCTAAAGGGGGCCAGACAGGCGGGCTGAGTGAGAAAGGAGCAAAATCAAGCACAGTTGGGGCGTTTTGTGAAAATTGTGAAGGATTTTCCAAAGTTGGTAAAAATTGAAAAAAACGACAGGGCCGGTAGTGTCGAAAAAGTCAAAAATGGGGATTTTCCCAAACCTTGCTAAAAGGAGCCAGACAGGCGGGCTGAGTGAAAAAGGATCAAAATCAACCACAGTTGGGGCGTTTTTTGAAAATTGTGAAGGATTTTCCAAAGTGGGTAAAAATTGAAAAAAACGACAGGGCCGATAGTGTCGAAAAAGTCAAAAATGGGGATTTTCCCAAAACTTGCTAAAAGGGGCCAGGGGGTGGGCTGAGTGTATAAGGAGCAAAATCAAGCACAGTTGGGGCGTTTTGTGAAAATTGTGAAGGATTTTCCAAAGTGGGCAAAAATTGAAAAAAACGACAGGGCCGGTAGTGTCGAAAAAGTCAAAAATGGGGATTTTCCCAAAACTTGCTAAAAGGGGACAGGGGGGCGGGCTGAGTGAGAAAGGAGCAAAATCAAGCACAGTTGGGGCGTTTTTTGAAAATTGTGAAGGATTTTCCAAAGTGGGTAAAAATTGAAAAAAACGACAGGGCCGATAGTGTCGAAAAAGTCAAAAATGGGGATTTTCCCAAAACTTGCTAAAAGGGGCCAGGGGGTGGGCTGAGTGTATAAGGAGCAAAATCAAGCACAGTTGGGGCGTTTTGTGAAAATTGTGAAGGATTTTCCAAAGTGGGCAAAAATTGAAAAAAACGACAGGACCGGTAGTGTCGAAAAAGTCAAAAATGGGGATTTTCCCAAAACTTGCTAAAAGGGGCCAGGGGGGCGTGCTGAGTGAGAAAGGATCAAAATCAGGCACAGTTGGGGCGTTTCGTGAAAATTGTGAAGGATTTTCCAAAGTGGGCAAAACTTGAAAAAAACAACAGGGCCGGTAGTGTCGAAAAAGTCAAAAATGGGGATTTTCGCAAAACTTGCTAAAAGGGGCCAGGGGGGCGGGCTGAGTGAGAAAGGATCAAAATCATGCACAGTTGGGGCGTTTTGTGAAAATTGTGAAGGATTTTCCAAAGTGGGCAAAAATTGAAAAAAACGACAGGGCCGGTAGTGTCGAAAAAGTCAAAAATGGGGATTTTTCCAAACCTTGCTAAAAGGGGCCAGACAGGCGGGCTGAGTGAAAAAGGTGCCAAATAAACCACAGCTGGGGCGTTGTGTGAAAATTGTGAAGGATTTTCCAAACCGGGCAAAAATTTTAAAAAACGACATGTCCGGTAGTGTCGAACAAGTCAAAAATAGGGATTTTCCCAAACCTTGCTAAAAGGGGCCAGGGGGGCGGGCTGAGTGAGAAAGGAGCAAAATCAAGCACAGTTGGGGCGTTTTGTGAAAATTGTGAATGATTTTCCAAAGTGGTTAAAAATTGAAAAAAACGACAGGGCCGGTAGCGTCGAAAAAGTCAAAAATGGGGATTTTCCCAAAACTTGCTAAAAGGGGCCAGGGGGGCGGGCTGAGTGTGAAAAGGAGCAAAATCAAGCACAGTTGGGGCTTTTTGTGAAAATTGTGAAGGATTTTCCAAAGTGGGCAAAAATTGAAAAAAAGACAGGGCCGGTAGTGTCAAAAAAGTCAAAAATTGGGATTTTCCCAAACCTTGCTAAAGGGGGCCAGACAGGCGGGCTGAGTGAGAAAGGAGCAAAATCAAGCACAGTTGGGGCGTTTTGTGAAAATTGTGAAGGATTTTCCAAAGTGGGTAAAAATTGAAAAAAACGACAGGGCCGGTAGTGTCGAAAAAGTCAAAAATGGGGATTTTCCCAAAACTTGCTAAAAGGGGCCAGGGGGGCGGGCTGAGTGAGAAAGGAGCAAAATCAAGCACAGTTGGGGCGTTTTGTGAAAATTGTGAAGGATTTTCCAAAGTGGGCAAAAATTGAAAAAAACGACAGGGCCGGTAGTGTCGAAAAAGTCAAAAATGGGGATTTTTCCAAACCTTGCTAAAAGGGGCCAGACAGGCGGGCTGAGTGAAAAAGGAGCCAAATAAAGCACAGCTGGGGTGTTGTGTGAAAATTGTGAAGGATTTTCCAAACCGGACAAAAATTGAAAAAAAAACAACAGGGCCGGTAGTGTCGAAAAAGTCAAAAATTGGGATTTTCCCAAACCTTGCTAAAAGGGGACAGAAAGGAAGGCTGAGTGAAAAAGGATCAAAATCATGCACAGTTGGGGCGTTTTGGGAAAATTGTGAAGGATTTTCCAAACCGGGCAAAAATTTAAAAAAACGACATGTCCGGTAGTGTCGAAAAAGTCAAAAATGGGGATTTTCCCAAAACTTGCTAAAAGGGGCCAGGGGGGCGGGCTGAGTGAGAAAGGAGCAAAATCAAGCACAGTTGGGGCGTTGTCTGAAAATTGTGAAGGATTTTCCAAAGTGGGCAAAAATTGAAAAAAACGACAGGGCCGGTAGTGTCGAAAAAGTCAAAAATGGGGACTTTTCCAAACCTTGCTAAAAGGGGCCAGACAGGCGGGCTGAGTGAAAAAGGAGCCAAATAAAGCACAGCTGGGGCGTTGTGTGAAAATTGTGAAGGATTTTCCAAACCGGACAAAAATTGAAAAAAACAACAGGGCCGGTAGTGTCGAAAAAGTCAAAAATGGGGATTTTCCCAAACCTTGCTAAAAGGAGCCAGACAGGCAGGCTGAGTGAAAAAGGATCAAAATCATGCACAGTTGGGGCGTTTTGGGAAAATTGTGAAGGATTTTCCAAAGTGGGTAAAAATTGAAAAAGACGACAGGGCCGGTAGTGTCGAAAAAGTCAAAAATGGGGATTTTCCCAAAACTTGCTAAAAGGGGCCAGGGGGGCGGGCTGAGTGAGAAAGGAGCAAAATAAAGCACAGTAGGGGCGTTTTGTGAAAATTGTGAAGGATTTTCCAAAGTGGGCAAAAATTGAAAAAAACGACAGGGACGGTAGTGTCGAAAAAGTCAAAAATTGGGATTTTCCCAAAACTTGCTAAAAGGGGCCAGAAAGGAAGGCTGAGTGAAAAAGGATCAAAATCATGCACAGTTGGGGCGTTTTGTGAAAATTGTGAAGGATTTTCCAAAGTGGGCAAAAATTGAAAAAAACGACAGGGCCGGTAGTGTTGAACAAGTCAAAAATGGGATTTTCCCAAACCTTGCTAAAAGGGGCCAGGGGGGCGGGCTGAGTGAGAAAGGATCAAAATCATGCACAGTTGGGGCGTTTTGTGAAAATTGTGAAGGATTTTCCAAAGTGGGAAAAAATTGAAAAAAAAGACAGGGCCGGTAGTGTCGAAAAAGTCAAAAATGGGGATTTTCCCAAACCTTGCTTAAAGGGGCCAGGGGGGCGGACTGAGTGAGAATGGTGCAAAATCAAGCACAGTTGGGGCATTTTGTGAAAATTGTGAAGGATTTTCCAAAGTGGGTAAAAATTGAAAAAAACGACAGGGCCGGTAGTGTCGAAAAGTAAAAAATGGGGATTTTCCCAAAACTTCCTAAAAGGGGCCAGACAGGCATGCTGAGTGAAAAAGGATCAAAATCTAGCACAGTTGGGGCGTTTTGTGAAAATTGTGAAGGATTTTCCAAACCGGGCAAAGAATGAAAAAAACGACAGGGCCAGTAGTGTCGAAAAAGTAAAAAATGGGGATTTTCCCAAACCTTGCTAAAAGGGGCCAGGGGGGCGGACTGAGTCAGAAAGGGGCAAAATCAAGCACAGTTGGGGCGTTTTGGGAAAATTGTGAAGGATTTTCCAACGTGGGCAAAATTTGAAAAAAACGACAGGGCCGGTAGTGTCGAAAAAGTCAAAAATGGGGATTTTCACAAACATTGCTTAAAGAGGCCAGAGGGGGGGGGCTGAGTGAAAAAGGAGCAAAATCAAGCACAGTTGGGGCGTTTTGTGAAAATTGTGAAGGATTTTCCAAACCGGGCAAAAATTGAAAAAAACGACAGGGCCGGTAGTGTCGAAAAAGTCAAAAATGGGGATTTTCCCAAACCTTGCTAAAAGGGGCCAGGGGGGCGGGCTGAGTGAGAAAGGAGCAAAATCAAGCACAGTTGGGGCGTTTTGTGAAAATTGTGAAGGATTTTCCAACGTGGGCAAAAATTGAAAAAAACGACAGGGCCGGTAGTGTCGAAAAAGTCAAAAATGCGGATTTTCCCAAACCTTGCTAAAAGGGGCCAGGGGGGCGGACTGAGTCAGAAATGAGCAAAATCAAGCACAGTTGGGGCGTTTTGAGAAAATTGTGAAGGGTTTTCCAAACCGGGCAAAAATTGAAAAAAACGACAGGGCCGGTAGTGTCGAAAAAGTCAAAAATGCGGATTTTCCCAAACCTTGCTAAAAGGGGCCAGGGGGGCGGGCTGAGTGAGAAAGGATCAAAATCATGCACAGTTGGGGCGTTTTGTGAAAATTGTGAAGGATTTTCCAAAGTGGGAAAAAATTGAAAAAAAAGACAGGGCCGGTAGTGTCGAAAAAGTCAAAAATGGGGATTTTCCCAAAACTTGCTAAAAGGGGCCAGGGGGTGGGCTGAGTGTATAAGGAGCAAAATCAAGCACAGTTGGGGCGTTTTGTGAAAATTGTGAAGGATTTTCCAAAGTGGGCAAAAATTGAAAAAAACGACAGGGCCGGTAGTGTCGAAAAAGTCAAAAATGGGGATTTTCCCAAAACTTGCTAAAAGGGGACAGGGGGGCAGGCTGAGTGAGAAAGGAGCAAAATCAAGCACAGTTGGGGCGTTTTTTGAAAATTGTGAAGGATTTTCCAAAGTGGGTAAAAATTGAAAACAACGACAGGGCCGATAGTGTCGAAAAAGTCAAAAATGGGGATTTTCCCAAAACTTGCTAAAAGGGGCCAGGGGGTGGGCTGAGTGTATAAGGAGCAAAATCAAGCACAGTTGGGGCGTTTCGTGAAAATTGTGAAGGATTTTCCAAAGTGGGCAAAAATTTAAAAAAACGACAGGACCGGTAGTGTCGAAAAAGTCAAAAATGGGGATTTTCCCAAAACTTGCTAAAAGGGGCCAGGGGGGCGTGCTGAGTGAGAAAGGATCAAAATCAGGCACAGTTGGGGCGTTTCGTGAAAATTGTGAAGGATTTTCCAAAGTGGGCAAAAATTGAAAAAGAAGACAGGGCCGGTAGTGTCGAAAAAGTCAAAAATGGGGATTTTCCCAAACCTTGCTAAAAGGGGACAGGGGGGTGGGCTGAGTGAGAAAGGAGCAAAATCAAGCACAGCTGTGGCGTTGTGTGAAAATTGTGAAGGATTTTCCAAACCGGACAAAAATTGAAAAAAAACGACATGGACAGTAGTGTCGAAAAAGTCAAAAATGGGGATTTTCCCAAACCTTGCTAAAAGAAGCCAGACAGGCGGGCTGAGTGAAAAAGGAGCAAAATCAAGCACAGCTGGGGCGTTTTGTGAAAATTGTGAAGGATTTTCCAAACCGGACAAAAATTGAAAAAAAACAACAGGGCCGGTAGTGTCGAAAAAGTCAAAAATGGGGATTTTCGCAAACCTTGCTAAAAGGAGCCAGACAGGCAGGCTGAGTGAAAAAGGATCAAAATCATGCACAGTTGGGGCGTTTTGTGAAAATTGTGAAGGATTTTCCAAAGTGGGTAAAAATTGAAAAAAACGACAGGGCCTGTAGTGTCAAAAAAGTCAAAAATGGGGATTTTCCCAAAACTTGCTAAAAGGGGCCAGGGGGGCGGGCTGAGTGAGAAAGGAGCAAAATAAAGCACAGTTGGGGCGTTTTGTGAAAATTGTGAAGGGTTTTCCAACGTGGGCAAAAATTGAAAAAGAAGACAGGGCCGGTAGTGTCGAAAAAGTCAAAAATAGGGATTTTCCCAAACCTTGCTAAAAGGGGACAGGGGGGCGGGCTGAGTGAGAAAGGAGCAAAATCAAGCACAGTTGGGGCGTTTTGGGAAAATTGTGAAGGATTTTCCAAACCGGGCAAAAATTTTAAAAAACGACATGTCCGGTAGTGTCGAACAAGTCAAAAATAGGGATTTTCCCAAACCTTGCTAAAAGGGGACAGGGGGGCGAGCTGAGTGAAAAACGAGCAAAATCAAGCACAGTTGGGGCGTTTTGTGAAAATTGTGAATGATTTTCCAAAGTGGTTAAAAATTGAAAAAAACGACAGGGCCGGTAGTGTCGAAAAAGTCAAAAATGGGGATTTTCCCAAAACTTGCTAAAAGGGGCCAGGGGGGCGGGCTGAGTGTGAAAAGGAGCAAAATCAAGCACAGTTGGGGCTTTTTGTGAAAATTGTGAAGGATTTTCCAAAGTGGGCAAAAATTGAAAAAAAGAAAGGGCCGGTAGTGTCAAAAAAGTCAAAAATGGGGATTTTCCCAAACCTTGCTAAAGGGGGCCAGACAGGCGGGCTGAGTGAGAAAGGAGCAAAATCAAGCACAGTTGGGGCGTTTTGTGAAAATTGTGAAGGATTTTCCAAAGTGGGTAAAAATTGAAAAAAACGACAGGTCCGGTAGTGTCGAAAAAGTCAAAAATGGGGATTTTCCCAAAACTTGCTAAAAGGGGCCAGGGGGGCGGGCTGAGTGAGAAAGGAGCAAAATCAAGCACAGTTGGGGCGTTTTGTGAAAATTGTGAAGGATTTTCCAAAGTGGGCAAAAATTGAAAAAAACGACAGGGCCAGTAGTGTCGAAAAAGTCAAAAATGGGGATTTTTCCAAACCTTGCTAAAAGGGGCCAGACAGGCGGGCTGAGTGAAAAAGGAGCCAAATAAAGCACAGCTGGGGTGTTGTGTGAATATTGTGAAGGATTTTCCAAACCGGACAAAAATTGAAAAAAAACAACAGGGCCGGTAGTGTCGAAAAAGTCAAAAATTGGGATTTTCCCAAACCTTGCTAAAAGGGGACAGAAAGGAAGACTGAGTGAAAAAGGATCAAAATCATGCACAGTTGGGGCGTTTTGGGAAAATTGTGAAGGATTTTCCAAACCGGGCAAAAATTTAAAAAAACGACATGTCCGGTAGTGTCGAAAAAGTCAAAAATGGGGATTTTCCCAAAACTTGCTAAAAGGGGCCAGGGGGGCGGGCTGGGTGTGAAAAGGAGCAAAATCAAGCACAGTTGGGGCTTTTTGTGAAAATTGTGAAGGATTTTCCAAAGTGGGCAAAAATTGAAAAAAAGACAGGGCCGGTAATGTCGAAAAAGTCAAAAATGGGGATTTTCCCAAACCTTGCTAAAAGGAGCCAGACAGGCAGGCTGAGTGAAAAAGGATCAAAATCATGCACAGTTGGGGCGTTTTGTGAAAATTGTGAAGGATTTTCCAAAGTGGGTAAAAATTGAAAAAGACGACAGGGCCGGTAGTGTCGAAAAAGTCAAAAATTGGGATTTTCCCAAAACTTGCTAAAAGGGGCCAGGGGGGCGGGCTGAGTGAGAAAGGAGCAAAATACAGCACAGTTGGGGCGTTTTAAGAAAATTGTGAAGGATTTTCCAAAGTGGGTAAAAATTGAAAAAAAACGACACGGCCGGTAGTGTCGAAAAAGTCAAAAATGGGGATTTTCCCAAAACTTGCTAAAAGGGGCCAGGGGGGCGGGCTGAGTGAGAAAGGAGCAAAATCAAGCACAGTTGGGGCGTTGTCTGAAAATTGTGAAGGATTTTCCAAAGTGGGCAAAAATTGAAAAAAACGACAGGGCCGGTAGTGTCGAAAAAGTCAAAAATGGGGACTTTTCCAAACCTTGCTAAAAGGGGCCAGACAGGCGGGCTGAGTGAAAAAGGAGCCAAATAAAGCACAGCTGGGGCGTTGTGTGAAAATTGTGAAGGATTTTCCAAACCGGA
This sequence comes from Scomber scombrus, assembly GCF_963691925.1. Classification (NCBI taxonomy): domain Eukaryota; kingdom Metazoa; phylum Chordata; class Actinopteri; order Scombriformes; family Scombridae; genus Scomber; species Scomber scombrus. The sequence goes on from NC_084988.1 coordinate 28,531,560, forward strand.
CAATAATTGAAAAAAACAACAGGGCCGGTAGTGTCGAAAAAGTCAAAAATGGGGATTTTCCCAAACCTTGCTAAAAGGAGCCAGACAGGCAGGCTGAGTGAAAAAGGATCAAAATCATGCACAGTTGGGGCGTTTTGTGAAAATTGTGAAGGATTTTCCAAAGTGGGTAAAAATTGAAAAAAACGACAGGGCCGGTAGTGTCGAAAAAGTCAAAAATGGGGATTTTCCCAAAACTTGCTAAAAGGGGCCAGGGGGGCGGGCTGAGTGAGAAAGGAGCAAAATCAAGCACAGTTGGGGCGTTTTGTGAAAATTGTGAAGGATTTTCCAAAGTGGGCAAAAATTGAAAAAAACGACAGGGCCGGTAGTGTCGAAAAAGTCAAAAATGGGGATTTTTCCAAACCTTGCTAAAAGGGGCCAGACAGGCGGGCTGAGTGAAAAAGGAGCCAAATAAAGCACAGCTGGGGTGTTGTGTGAAAATTGTGAAGGATTTTCCAAACCGGACAAAAATTGAAAAAAAACAACAGGGCCGGTAGTGTCGAAAAAGTCAAAAATTGGGATTTTCCCAAACCTTGCTAAAAGGGGACAGAAAGGAAGGCTGAGTGAAAAAGGATCAAAATCATGCACAGTTGGGGCGTTTTGGGAAAATTGTGAAGGATTTTCCAAACCGGGCAAAAATTTAAAAAAACGACATGTCCGGTAGTGTCGAAAAAGTCAAAAATGGGGATTTTCCCAAAACTTGCTAAAAGGGGCCAGGGGGGCGGGCTGAGTGAGAAAGGAGCAAAATCAAGCACAGTTGGGGCGTTGTGTGAAAATTGTGAAGGATTTTCCAAACCGGACAAAAATTGAAAAAAACAACAGGGCCGGTAGTGTCGAAAAAGTCAAAAATGGGGATTTTCCCAAACCTTGCTAAAAGGAGCCAGACAGGCAGGCTGAGTGAAAAAGGATCAAAATCATGCACAGTTGGGGCGTTTTGGGAAAATTGTGAAGGATTTTCCAAAGTGGGTAAAAATTGAAAAAGACGACAGGGCCGGTAGTGTCAAAAAAGTCAAAAATGGGGATTTTCCCAAAACTTGCTAAAAGGGGCCAGGGGGGCGGGCTGAGTGAGAAAGGAGCAAAATAAAGCACAGTAGGGGCGTTTTGTGAAAATTGTGAAGGATTTTCCAAAGTGGGCAAAAATTGAAAAAAACGACAGGGACGGTAGTGTCGAAAAAGTCAAAAATTGGGATTTTCCCAAAACTTGCTAAAAGGGGCCAGAAAGGAAGGCTGAGTGAAAAAGGATCAAAATCATGCACAGTTGGGGCGTTTTGTGAAAATTGTGAAGGATTTTCCAAAGTGGGCAAAAATTGAAAAAAACGACAGGGCCGGTAGTGTTGAACAAGTCAAAAATGGGATTTTCCCAAACCTTGCTAAAAGGGGCCAGGGGGGCGGGCTGAGTGAGAAAGGATCAAAATCATGCACAGTTGGGGCGTTTTGTGAAAATTGTGAAGGATTTTCCAAAGTGGGAAAAAATTGAAAAAAACGACAGGGCCGGTAGTGTCAAAAAAGTCAAAAATGGGGATTTTCCCAAAACTTGCTAAAAGGGGCCAGGGGGGCGGGCTGAGTGAGAAAGGAGCAAAATAAAGCACAGTTGGGGCGTTTTGTGAAAATTGTGAAGGGTTTTCCAACGTGGGCAAAAATTGAAAAAGAAGACAGGGCCGGTAGTGTCGAAAAAGTCGAAAATGGGGATTTTCCCAAACCTTGCTAAAGGGGGCCAGACAGGCGGGCTGAGTGAGAAAGGAGCAAAATCAAGCACAGTTGGGGCGTTTTGTGAAAATTGTGAAGGATTTTCCAAAGTTGGTAAAAATTGAAAAAAACGACAGGGCCGGTAGTGTCGAAAAAGTCAAAAATGGGGATTTTCCCAAACCTTGCTAAAAGGAGCCAGACAGGCGGGCTGAGTGAAAAAGGATCAAAATCAACCACAGTTGGGGCGTTTTTTGAAAATTGTGAAGGATTTTCCAAAGTGGGTAAAAATTGAAAAAAACGACAGGGCCGATAGTGTCGAAAAAGTCAAAAATGGGGATTTTCCCAAAACTTGCTAAAAGGGGCCAGGGGGTGGGCTGAGTGTATAAGGAGCAAAATCAAGCACAGTTGGGGCGTTTTGTGAAAATTGTGAAGGATTTTCCAAAGTGGGCAAAAATTGAAAAAAACGACAGGGCCGGTAGTGTCGAAAAAGTCAAAAATGGGGATTTTCCCAAAACTTGCTAAAAGGGGACAGGGGGGCGGGCTGAGTGAGAAAGGAGCAAAATCAAGCACAGTTGGGGCGTTTTTTGAAAATTGTGAAGGATTTTCCAAAGTGGGTAAAAATTGAAAAAAACGACAGGGCCGATAGTGTCGAAAAAGTCAAAAATGCGGATTTTCCCAAACCTTGCTAAAAGGGGCCAGGGGGGCGGACTGAGTCAGAAATGAGCAAAATCAAGCACAGTTGGGGCGTTTTGAGAAAATTGTGAAGGGTTTTCCAAACCGGGCAAAAATTGAAAAAAACGACAGGGCCGGTAGTGTCGAAAAAGTCAAAAATGCGGATTTTCCCAAACCTTGCTAAAAGGGGCCAGGGGGGCGGGCTGAGTGAGAAAGGATCAAAATCATGCACAGTTGGGGCGTTTTGTGAAAATTGTGAAGGATTTTCCAAAGTGGGAAAAAATTGAAAAAAAAGACAGGGCCGGTAGTGTCGAAAAAGTCAAAAATGGGGATTTTCCCAAAACTTGCTAAAAGGGGCCAGGGGGTGGGCTGAGTGTATAAGGAGCAAAATCAAGCACAGTTGGGGCGTTTTGTGAAAATTGTGAAGGATTTTCCAAAGTGGGCAAAAATTGAAAAAAACGACAGGGCCGGTAGTGTCGAAAAAGTCAAAAATGGGGATTTTCCCAAAACTTGCTAAAAGGGGACAGGGGGGCAGGCTGAGTGAGAAAGGAGCAAAATCAAGCACAGTTGGGGCGTTTTTTGAAAATTGTGAAGGATTTTCCAAAGTGGGTAAAAATTGAAAACAACGACAGGGCCGATAGTGTCGAAAAAGTCAAAAATGGGGATTTTCCCAAAACTTGCTAAAAGGGGCCAGGGGGTGGGCTGAGTGTATAAGGAGCAAAATCAAGCACAGTTGGGGCGTTTCGTGAAAATTGTGAAGGATTTTCCAAAGTGGGCAAAAATTTAAAAAAACGACAGGACCGGTAGTGTCGAAAAAGTCAAAAATGGGGATTTTCCCAAACCTTGCTAAAAGGGGCCAGGGGGGCGTGCTGAGTGAGAAAGGATCAAAATCAGGCACAGTTGGGGCGTTTCGTGAAAATTGTGAAGGATTTTCCAAAGTGGGCAAAAATTGAAAAAGAAGACAGGGCCGGTAGTGTCGAAAAAGTCAAAAATGGGGATTTTCGCAAACCTTGCTAAAAGGAGCCAGACAGGCAGGCTGAGTGAAAAAGGATCAAAATCATGCACAGTTGGGGCGTTTTGGGAAAATTGTGAAGGATTTTCCAAACCGGACAAAAATTGAAAAAAAATAACAGGGCCGGTAGTGTCGTAAAAGTCAAAAATGGGGATTTTCCCAAACCTTGCTAAAAGGAGCCAGACAGGCAGGCTGAGTGAAAAAGGATCAAAATCATGCACAGTTGGGGCGTTTTGTGAAAATTGTGAAGGATTTTCCAAAGTGGGTAAAAATTGAAAAAAACGACAGGGCCTGTAGTGTCAAAAAAGTCAAAAATGGGGATTTTCCCAAAACTTGCTAAAAGGGGCCAGGGGGGCGGGCTGAGTGAGAAAGGAGCAAAATAAAGCACAGTTGGGGCGTTTTGTGAAAATTGTGAAGGGTTTTCCAACGTGGGCAAAAATTGAAAAAGAAGACAGGGCCGGTAGTGTCGAAAAAGTCAAAAATAGGGATTTTCCCAAACCTTGCTAAAAGGGGACAGGGGGGCGGGCTGAGTGAGAAAGGAGCAAAATCAAGCACAGTTGGGGCTTTTTGTGAAAATTGTGAAGGATTTTCCAAAGTGGGCAAAAATTGAAAAAAAGACAGGGCCGGTAGTGTCAAAAAAGTCAAAAATGGGGATTTTCCCAAACCTTGCTAAAGGGGGCCAGACAGGCGGGCTGAGTGAGAAAGGAGCAAAATCAAGCACAGTTGGGGCGTTTTGTGAAAATTGTGAAGGATTTTCCAAAGTGGGTAAAAATTGAAAAAAACGACAGGTCCGGTAGTGTCGAAAAAGTCAAAAATTGGGATTTTCCCAAACCTTGCTAAAAGGGGACAGAAAGGAAGACTGAGTGAAAAAGGATCAAAATCATGCACAGTTGGGGCGTTTTGGGAAAATTGTGAAGGATTTTCCAAACCGGGCAAAAATTTAAAAAAACGACATGTCCGGTAGTGTCGAAAAAGTCAAAAATGGGGATTTTCCCAAAACTTGCTAAAAGGGGCCAGGGGGGCGGGCTGGGTGTGAAAAGGAGCAAAATCAAGCACAGTTGGGGCTTTTTGTGAAAATTGTGAAGGATTTTCCAAAGTGGGCAAAAATTGAAAAAAAGACAGGGCCGGTAATGTCGAAAAAGTCAAAAATGGGGATTTTCCCAAACCTTGCTAAAAGGAGCCAGACAGGCAGGCTGAGTGAAAAAGGATCAAAATCATGCACAGTTGGGGCGTTTTGTGAAAATTGTGAAGGATTTTCCAAAGTGGGTAAAAATTGAAAAAGACGACAGGGCCGGTAGTGTCGAAAAAGTCAAAAATTGGGATTTTCCCAAAACTTGCTAAAAGGGGCCAGGGGGGCGGGCTGAGTGAGAAAGGAGCAAAATACAGCACAGTTGGGGCGTTTTGTGAAAATTGTGAAGGATTTTCCAAAGTGGGTAAAAATTGAAAAAAAACGACACGGCCGGTAGTGTCGAAAAAGTCAAAAATGGGGATTTTCCCAAAACTTGCTAAAAGGGGCCAGGGGGGCGGGCTGAGTGAGAAAGGAGCAAAATCAAGCACAGTTGGGGCGTTGTCTGAAAATTGTGAAGGATTTTCCAAAGTGGGCAAAAATTGAAAAAAACGACAGGGCCGGTAGTGTCGAAAAAGTCAAAAATGGGGATTTTTCCAAACCTTGCTAAAAGGGGCCAGACAGGCGGGCTGAGTGAAAAAGGAGCCAAATAAAGCACAGCTGGGGTGTTGTGTGAATATTGTGAAGGATTTTCCAAACCGGACAAAAATTGAAAAAAAACAACAGGGCCGGTAGTGTCGAAAAAGTCAAAAATTGGGATTTTCCCAAACCTTGCTAAAAGGGGACAGAAAGGAAGACTGAGTGAAAAAGGATCAAAATCATGCACAGTTGGGGCGTTTTGGGAAAATTGTGAAGGATTTTCCAAACCGGGCAAAAATTTAAAAAAACGACATGTCCGGTAGTGTCGAAAAAGTCAAAAATGGGGATTTTCCCAAAACTTGCTAAAAGGGGCCAGGGGGGCGGGCTGGGTGTGAAAAGGAGCAAAATCAAGCACAGTTGGGGCTTTTTGTGAAAATTGTGAAGGATTTTCCAAAGTGGGCAAAAATTGAAAAAAAGACAGGGCCGGTAATGTCGAAAAAGTCAAAAATGGGGATTTTCCCAAACCTTGCTAAAAGGAACCAGACAGGCAGGCTGAGTGAAAAAGGATCAAAATCATGCACAGTTGGGGCGTTTTGTGAAAATTGTGAAGGATTTTCCAAAGTGGGTAAAAATTGAAAAAGACGACAGGGCCGGTAGTGTCGAAAAAGTCAAAAATTGGGATTTTTCCAAAACTTGCTAAAAGGGGCCAGGGGGGCGGGCTGAGTGAGAAAGGAGCAAAATACAGCACAGTTGGGGCGTTTTGTGAAAATTGTGAAGGATTTTCCAAAGTGGGTAAAAATTGAAAAAAAACGAGACAGGCCGGTAGTGTCGAAAAAGTCAAAAATGGGGATTTTCCCAAAACTTGCTAAAAGGGGCCAGGGGGGCGGGATGAGTGAGAAAGGAGCAAAATCAAGCACAGCTGGGGCGTTGTGTGAAAATTGTGAAGGATTTTCCAAACCGGACAAAAATTGAAAAAAACAACAGGGCCGGTAGTGTCGAAAAAGTCAAAAATGGGGATTTTCCCAAACCTTGCTAAAAGGAGCCAGACAGGCAGGCTGAGTGAAAAAGGATCAAAATCAAGCACAGTTGGGGCGTTTTGTGAAAATTGTGAAGGATTTTCCAAAGTGGGTAAAAATTGAAAAAGACGACAGGGCCGGTAGTGTCAAAAAAGTCAAAAATGGGGATTTTCCCAAAACTTGCTAAAAGGGGCCAGGGGGGCGGGCTGAGTGAGAAAGGAGCAAAATAAAGCACAGTTGGGGCGTTTTGTGAAAATTGTGAAGGGTTTTCCAACGTGGGCAAAAATTGAAAAAGAAGACAGGGCCGGTAGTGTCGAAAAAGTCAAAAATAGGGATTTTCCCAAACCTTGCTAAAAGGGGACAGGGGGGCGGGCTGAGTGAGAAAGGAGCAAAATCAAGCACAGTTGGGGCGTTTTGGGAAAATTGTGAAGGATTTTCCAAACCGGGCAAAAATTTTAAAAAACGACATGTCCGGTAGTGTCGAACAAGTCAAAAATAGGGACTTTCCCAAACCTTGCTAAAAGGGGACAGGGGGGCGGGCTGAGTGAAAAAAAAAGCAAAATCAAGCACAGTTGGGGCGTTTTGTGAAAATTGTGAAGGATTTTCCAAAGTGGTTAAAAATTGAAAAAAACGACAGGGCCGGTAGTGTCGAAAAAGTCAAAAATGGGGATTTTCCCAAAACTTGCTAAAAGGGGCCAGGGGGGCGGGCTGAGTGTGAAAAGGAGCAAAATCAAGCACAGTTGGGGCTTTTTGTGAAAATTATGAAGGATTTTCCAAAGTGGGCAAAAATTGAAAAAAAGACAGGGCCGGTAGTGTCAAAAAAGTCAAAAATTGGGATTTTCCCAAACCTTGCTAAAGGGGGCCAGACAGGCGGGCTGAGTGAGAAAGGAGCAAAATCAAGCACAGTTGGGGCGTTTTGTGAAAATTGTGAAGGATTTTCCAAAGTGTGTAAAAATTGAAAAAAACGACAGGGCCGGTAGTGTCGAAAAAGTCAAAAATGGGGATTTTCCCAAAACTTGCTAAAAGGGGCCAGGGGGGCGGGCTGAGTGAGAAAGGAGCAAAATCAAGCACAGTTGGGGCGTTTTGTGAAAATTGTGAAGGATTTTCCAAAGTGGGTAAAAATTGAAAAAAACGACAGGGCCGGTAGTGTCGAAAAAGTCAAAAATGGGGATTTTTCCAAACCTTGCTAAAAGGGGCCAGACAGGCGGGCTGAGTGTGAAAAGGAGCAAAATCAAGCACAGTTGGGGCGTTGTCTGAAAATTGTGAAGGATTTTCCAAAGTGGGCAAAAATTGAAAAAAACGACAGGGCCGGTACTGTCGAAAAAGTCAAAAATGGGGACTTTTCCAAACCTTGCTAAAAGGGGCCAGACAGGCGGGCTGAGTGAAAAAGGAGCCAAATAAAGCACAGCTGGGGCGTTGTGTGAAAATTGTGAAGGATTTTCCAAACCGGACAAAAATTGAAAAAAAACGACAGGGACGGTAGTGTCGAAAAAGTCAAAAATGGGGATTTTCCCAAACCTTGCTAAAAGAAGCCAGACAGGCGGGCTGAGTGAAAAAGGAGCAAAATCAAGCACAGCTGGGGCGTTTTGTGAAAATTGTGAAGGATTTTCCAAACCGGACAAAAATTGAAAAAAAACAACAGGGCCGGTAGTGTCGAAAAAGTCAAAAATGGGGATTTTCGCAAACCTTGCTAAAAGGAGCCAGACAGGCGGGCTGAGTGAAACAGGATCAAAATCATGCACAGTTGGGGCGTTTTGTGAAAATTGTGAAGGATTTTCCAAAGTGGGCAAAAATTGAAAAAAACGACAGGGCCGGTAGTGTCAAAAAAGTCAAAAATGGGGATTTTCCCAAAACTTGCTAAAAGGGGCCAGGGGGGCGGGCTGAGTGAGAAAGGAGCAAAATAAAGCACAGTTGGGGCGTTTTGTGAAAATTGTGAAGGGTTTTCCAACGTGGGCAAAAATTGAAAAAGAAGACAGGGCCGGTAGTGTCGAAAAAGTCAAAAATAGGGATTTTCCCAAACCTTGCTAAAAGGGGACAGGGGGGCGGGCTGAGTGAGAAAGGAGCAAAATCAAGCACAGTTGGGGCGTTTTGGGAAAATTGTGAAGGATTTTCCAAACCGGGCAAAAATTTTAAAAAACGACATGTCCGGTAGTGTCGAACAAGTCAAAAATAGGGACTTTCCCAAACCTTGCTAAAAATGGACAGGGGGGCGGGCTGAGTGAAAAAAAAAGCAAAATCAAGCACAGTTGGGGCGTTTTGTGAAAATTGTGAATGATTTTCCAAAGTGGTTAAAAATTGAAAAAAACGACAGGGCCGGTAGTGTCGAAAAAGTCAAAAATGGGGATTTTCCCAAAACTTGCTAAAAGGGGCCAGGGGGGCGGGCTGAGTGTGAAAAGGAGCAAAATCAAGCACAGTTGGGGCTTTTTGTGAAAATTATGAAGGATTTTCCAAAGTGGGCAAAAATTGAAAAAAAGACAGGGCCGGTAGTGTCAAAAAAGTCAAAAATTGGGATTTTCCCAAACCTTGCTAAAGGGGGCCAGACAGGCGGGCTGAGTGAGAAAGGAGCAAAATCAAGCACAGTTGGGGCGTTTTGTGAAAATTGTGAAGGATTTTCCAAAGTGTGTAAAAATTGAAAAAAACGACAGGGCCGGTAGTGTCGAAAAAGTCAAAAATGGGGATTTTCCCAAAACTTGCTAAAAGGGGCCAGGGGGGGCGGGCTGAGTGAGAAAGGAGCAAAATCAAGCACAGTTGGGGCGTTTTGTGAAAATTGTGAAGGATTTTCCAAAGTGGGCAAAAATTGAAAAAAACGACAGGGCCGGTAGTGTCGAAAAAGTCAAAAATGGGGATTTTTCCAAACCTTGCTAAAAGGGGCCAGACAGGCGGGCTGAGTGTGAAAAGGAGCAAAATCAAGCACAGTTGGGGCTTTTTTTGAAAATTGTGAAGGAGATTCCAAAGTGGGCAAAAATTGAAAAAAAGACAGGGCCGGTAGTGTCGAAAAAGTCAAAAATTGGGATTTTCCCAAAACTTGCTAAAAGGGGCCAGGGGGGCGGGCTGAGTGAGAAAGGAGCAAAATACAGCACAGTTGGGGCGTTTTGTGAAAATTGTGAAGGATTTTCCAAAGTGGGTAAAAATTGAAAAAAAAACGACACGGCTGGTAGTGTCGAAAAAGTCAAAAATGGGGATTTTCCCAAAACTTGCTAAAAGGGGCCAGGGGGGGCGGGCTGAGTGAGAAAGGAGCAAAATAAAGCACAGTTGGGGCGTTTTGTGAAAATTGTGAAGGGTTTTCCAACGTGGGCAAAAATTGAAAAAGAAGACAGGGGCCGGTAGTGTCGAAAAAGTCAAAAATAGGGATTTTCCCTAACCTTGCTAAAAGGGGACAGGGGGGGCGGGCTGAGTGAGAAAGGAGCAAAATCAAGCACAGTTGGGGCGTTTTGGGAAAATTGTGAAGGATTTTCCAAACCGGGCAAAAAATTTTAAAAAACGACATGTCCGGTAGTGTCGAACAAGTCAAAAATAGGGACTTTCCCAAACCTTGCTAAAAGGGGACAGGGGGGCGGGCTGAGTGAAAAAAAAAGCAAAATCAAGCACAGTTGGGGCGTTTTGTGAAAATTGTGAATGATTTTCCAAAGTGGTTAAAAATTGAAAAAAACGACAGGGCCGGTAGTGTCGAAAAAGTCAAAAATGGGGATTTTCCCAAAACTTGCTAAAAGGGGCCAGGGGGGCGGGCTGAGTGTGAAAAGGAGCAAAATCAAGCACAGTTGGGGCTTTTTGTGAAAATTATGAAGGATTTTCCAAAGTGGGCAAAAATTGAAAAAAAGACAGGGCCGGTAGTGTCGAAAAAGTCAAAAATGGGGATTTTCCCAAAAACTTGCTAAAAGGGGCCAGGGGGGCGGACTGAGGTGAGAAAGGAGCAAAATCAAGCACAGTTGGGGCGTTTTGTGAAAATTGTGAAGGATTTTCCAAAGTGGGCAAAAATTGAAAAAAACGACAGGGCCGGTAGTGTCGAAAAAGTCAAAAATGGGGATTTTTCCAAACCTTGCTAAAAGGGGCCAGACAGGCGGGCTGAGTGTGAAAAGGAGCAAAATCAAGCACAGTTGGGGCTTTTTGTGAAAATTGTGAAGGAGATTCCAAACCGGGCAAAAATTGAAAAAAACGACAGGGCCGGTAGTGTCGAAAAAGTCAAAAATGCGGATTTTCCCAAACCTTGCTAAAAGGGGCCAGGGGGGCGGGCTGAGTGAGAAAGGATCAAAATCATGCACAAGTTGGGGCGTTTTGTGAAAATTGTGAAGGATTTTCCAAAGTGGGAAAAAATTGAAAAAAAAGACAGGGCCGGTAGTGTCGAAAAAGTCAAAAATGGGGATTTTCCCAAAACTTGCTAAAAGGGGCCAGGGGGTGGGCTGAGTGTATAAGGAGCAAAATCAAGCACAGTTGGGGCGTTTTGTGAAAATTGTGAAGGATTTTCCAAAGTGGGCAAAAATTGAAAAAAACGACAGGGCCGGTAGTGTCGAAAAAGTCAAAAATGGGGATTTTCCCCAAAACTTGCTAAAAGGGGACAGGGGGGGCAGGCTGAGTGAGAAAGGAGCAAAATCAAGCACAGTTGGGGCGTTTTTTGAAAATTGTGAAGGATTTTCCAAAGTGGGTAAAAATTGAAAACAACGACAGGGCCGATAGTGTCGAAAAAGTCAAAAATGGGGATTTTCCCAAAACTTGCTAAAAGGGGCCAGGGGGTGGGCTGAGTGTATAAGGAGCAAAATCAAGCACAGTTGGGGCGTTTCGTGAAAATTGTGAAGGATTTTCCAAAGTGGGCAAAAATTTAAAAAAACGACAGGACCGGTAGTGTCGAAAAAGTCAAAAATGGGGATTTTCCCCAAACCTTGCTAAAAGGGGCCAGGGGGGCGTGCTGAGTGAGAAAGGATCAAAATCAGGCACAGTTGGGGCGTTTCGTGAAAATTGTGAAGGATTTTCCAAAGTGGGCAAAAATTGAAAAAGAAGACAGGGCCGGTAGTGTCGAAAAAGTCAAAAATGGGGATTTTCGCAAACCTTGCTAAAAGGAGCCAGACAGGCAGGCTGAGTGAAAAAGGATCAAAATCATGCACAGTTGGGGCGTTTTGGGAAAATTGTGAAGGATTTTCCAAACCGGACAAAAATTGAAAAAAAATAACAGGGCCGGTAGTGTCGTAAAAGTCAAAAATGGGGATTTTCCCAAACCTTGCTAAAAGGAGCCAGACAGGCAGGCTGAGTGAAAAAGGATCAAAATCATGCACAGTTGGGGCGTTTTGTGAAAATTGTGAAGGATTTTCCAAAGTGGGTAAAAATTGAAAAAAAACGACAGGGCCTGTAGTGTCAAAAAAGTCAAAAATGGGGATTTTCCCAAAACTTGCTAAAAGGGGCCAGGGGGGCGGGCTGAGTGAGAAAGGAGCAAAATAAAGCACAGTTGGGGCGTTTTGTGAAAATTGTGAAGGGGTTTTCCAACGTGGGCAAAAATTGAAAAAGAAGACAGGGCCGGTAGTGTCGAAAAAGTCAAAAATAGGGATTTTCCCAAACCTTGCTAAAAGGGGACAGGGGGGCGGGCTGAGTGAGAAAGGAGCAAAATCAAGCACAGTTGGGGCTTTTTGTGAAAATTGTGAAGGATTTTCCAAAGTGGGCAAAAATTGAAAAAAAGACAGGGCCGGTAGTGTCAAAAAAGTCAAAAATGGGGATTTTCCCAAACCTTGCTAAAGGGGGGCCAGACAGGCGGGCTGAGTGAGAAAGGAGCAAAATCAAGCACAGTTGGGGCGTTTTGTGAAAATTGTGAAGGATTTTCCAAAGTGGGTAAAAATTGAAAAAAACGACAGGTCCGGTAGTGTCGAAAAAGTCAAAAATTGGGATTTTCCCAAACCTTGCTAAAAGGGGACAGAAAGGAAGACTGAGTGAAAAAGGATCAAAATCATGCACAGTTGGGGCGTTTTGGGAAAATTGTGAAGGATTTTCCAAACCGGGCAAAAATTTAAAAAAACGACATGTCCGGTAGTGTCGAAAAAGTCAAAAATGGGGATTTTCCCAAAACTTGCTAAAAGGGGCCAGGGGGGCGGGCTGGGTGTGAAAAGGAGCAAAATCAAGCACAGTTGGGGCTTTTTGTGAAAATTGTGAAGGATTTTCCAAAGTGGGCAAAAATTGAAAAAAAGACAGGGCCGGTAATGTCGAAAAAGTCAAAAATGGGGATTTTCCCAAACCTTGCTAAAAGGAGCCAGACAGGCAGGCTGAGTGAAAAAGGATCAAAATCATGCACAGTTGGGGGCGTTTTGTGAAAATTGTGAAGGATTTTCCAAAGTGGGTAAAAATTGAAAAAGACGACAGGGCCGGTAGTGTCGAAAAAGTCAAAAATTGGGATTTTCCCAAAACTTGCTAAAAGGGGCCAGGGGGGCGGGCTGAGTGAGAAAGGAGCAAAATACAGCACAGTTGGGGCGTTTTGTGAAAATTGTGAAGGATTTTCCAAAGTGGGTAAAAATTGAAAAAAAACGACACGGCCGGTAGTGTCGAAAAAGTCAAAAATGGGGATTTTCCCAAAACTTGCTAAAAGGGGCCAGGGGGGCGGGCTGAGTGAGAAAGGAGCAAAATCAAGCACAGTTGGGGCGTTGTCTGAAAATTGTGAAGGATTTTCCAAAGTGGGCAAAAATTGAAAAAAACGACAGGGCCGGTAGTGTCGAAAAAGTCAAAAATGGGGATTTTTCCAAACCTTGCTAAAAGGGGCCAGACAGGCGGGCTGAGTGAAAAAGGAGCCAAATAAAGCACAGCTGGGGTGTTGTGTGAATATTGTGAAGGATTTTCCAAACCGGACAAAAATTGAAAAAAAAACAACAGGGCCGGTAGTGTCGAAAAAGTCAAAAATTGGGATTTTCCCAAACCTTGCTAAAAGGGGACAGAAAGGAAGACTGAGTGAAAAAGGATCAAAATCATGCACAGTTGGGGCGTTTTGGGAAAATTGTGAAGGATTTTCCAAACCGGGGCAAAAATTTAAAAAAAACGACATGTCCGGTAGTGTCGAAAAAGTCAAAAATGGGGATTTTCCCAAAACTTGCTAAAAGGGGCCAGGGGGGGCGGGCTGGGTGTGAAAAGGAGCAAAATCAAGCACAGTTGGGGCTTTTTGTGAAAATTGTGAAGGATTTTCCAAAGTGGGCAAAAATTGAAAAAAAGACAGGGCCGGTAATGTCGAAAAAGTCAAAAATGGGGATTTTCCCAAACCTTGCTAAAAGGAACCAGACAGGCAGGCTGAGTGAAAAAGGATCAAAATCATGCACAGTTGGGGCGTTTTGTGAAAATTGTGAAGGATTTTCCAAAGTGGGTAAAAATTGAAAAAGACGACAGGGCCGGTAGTGTCGAAAAAGTCAAAAATTGGGATTTTTCCAAAACTTGC